>NC_090936.1:980453326-981067576 GCF_040938575.1 Ambystoma mexicanum
ATGTACTGCCTAGACTTTGGATGTAATGGAGAAACACCTGCCAGAGAGAGTGAGAGGAGTTGAGCTGCCGAAATGTACTGCTTAGACTGGGGATGGTAATGGAGAAACACCTGCCAGAGAGCGAGAGAGAGAGGAGTTGGACCGCCTAAATGTACTGCCTAGACTGGGGATATTAAAGGAGAAACACCTGCCTGAGAGAGTGAGAGGAGTGGAGCTGCCTAAATGTACTGCTTAGACTGGGGATGGTAATGGAGAAACGCCTGCCAGAGAGAGTGAGAGGAGTTGAGTCGCCTAAATGTACTGCCTAGACTGGGGATGGTAGTAGAGAAACACCTGCCAGAGAGAGTGAGAGGAGGTCAGCCGCCTAAATGTACTGCCTAGACTGGGGATGGTAATGGGGAAACACCTGCCTGAGAGAGTGAGAGGCGTTCAGCCGCCTAAATGTACTGCCTAGACTGGGGATGGTAATGGAGAAACACCTGACAGAGAGAGAGAGAGAGAGAGAGAGAGTGAGAGAAAGAGAGAGAGAGAGAGAGAGAGAGAGAGAGAGAGAGAGAGACAGAGGAGTTGAGCCGCCTAAATGTACTGCCTAGACTGGGGATGGTAATGGGGAAACACCTGCCTGAGAGAGTGAGAGGAGTTCAGCTGCCTAAATGTACTGCCTAGACTGGGGATGGTAATGGAGAAACACCTACCTGAGAGAGTGAGAGGAGTTAAGCTGCCTAAATGTACTGTCTAGACTGGGGATGGTAAAGGAGACACACATGCCTGAGAGAGTGAGAGGAGTTCAGTCGCCTAAATGTACTGCCTAGACTTTGGATGGTAATGGAGAAACACCTGCCAGAGAGAGTGAGTGGAGTTGAGCTGCCTAAATGGACTGCTTAGACTGGAGATGGTAATGGAGAAACAACTGCCAGAGAGGGAGAGAGAGAAGAGTTGAGCCACCTAAATGTATTGCCTAGACTGGGGATAGTAAAGGAGAAACACCTGCCAGAGAGAGTGAGAGGAGTGGAGCTGCCTAAATGTACTGCTTAGACTTAGGATGGTAATGGAGACACACCTGCCAGAGAGAGAGAGAGAAATGAGTTGATCCGCCTAAATATATTGCCTAGACTGGGCATAGTAAAGGAGAAACACCTGCCTGAGAGAGTGAGAGGAGTTCAGCCGCCTAAATGTACTGCCTAGACTTTGGATGGTAATGGAGAAACACCTGCCAGAGAGAGTGAGAGGAGTTGAGCTGCCTAAATGTACTGCTTAGACAGGGGATGGTAATGGAGAAACACCTGCCAGAGAGCGAGAGAGAGAGGAGTTGGGCCGCCTAAATGTACTGCCTAGACTGGGGATAGTAAAGAAGAAACACCTGCCTGAGAGAGTGAGAGGAGTGGAGCTGCCTAAATGTACTGCTTAGACTGGGGATGGTAATGGAGGAACACCTGCCAGAGATAGAGAGAGAAAGGAGTTGAGCCGCCTACATATACTGCCTAGACTGGGCATAGTAAAGGAGAAACACCTGCTGAGAGAGTGAGAGGAGTTGAGCTGCCTAATTGCACTGCTTAGACTGGGGATGGTAATGGCGAAACACCTGCCATAGAGAGAGAGAGAGGAGTTAGGCCACCTAAATGTACTGCCTAGACTGGGCATAGTAAAGGAGAAACACCTGCCTGAGAGAGTGAGAGGAGTTGAGCTGCCTAATTGTACTGCTTAGACTGGGGATGGTAATGGAGAAACACCTACCAGAGAGAGTGAGGAGAGTTGAACCCCCTAAATATACTGCCTAGACTGGGGATGGTAATCGAGAAACACCTGCCAGAGAGAGTGAGAGGAGTTGAGCTGCCTAAATGTACTGCTTAGACTGGGTATGGTAATGGAGAAACACCTGCCAGAGAGGGGAGAGAGAGGAGTAGAGCCGCCTAAATGTACTGCCTAGACTGGGGATAGTAAACGAAAAACACCTGCCAGAGAGGGTGAGAGGAGTTGAGCTGCCTATATGTACTGCTTAGACTGGGGATAGTAATGGAGAAACACCTGCCAGAGAGAGAAAGGAGTTGAGCCGCCTAAATGTACTGCCTAGACTGGGCATAGTAAAGGAGAAACACCTGCCTGAGAGAGTGAGAGGAGTTGAGCTGCTAATTGTACTGCTTAGACTGGGGATGGTAATGGAGACACACCTGCCAGAGAGAGAGAGAGAGGAGTTAGGCCACCTAAATGTACTGCCTAGACTGGGCATAGTAAAGGAGAAACACCTGCCTGAGAGAGTGAGAGGAGTTGAGCTGCCTAATTGTACTGCCTAGACTGGGGATGGTAATGGAGAAACAACTGCCAGAGAGAGAGAGAGGAGTTAGGCCACCTAAATGTACTGGCTAGACTTGGGATGGTAATGGGGAAACACCTGCCTGAGCGAGTGAGAGGAGTTCAACTGCCTAATGTACTGCCTAGACTGAGCTGCCTAAATGTACTGCCTAGACTGGGGATGGTAATGGAGAAACACCTGGCAGAGAGAATGAGGAGAGTTGAACTCCCTAAATGTACTGCCTAGACTGGGGATGGTAATGGAGAAACGCCTGCCAGAGAGAGTGAGAGGAGTTGAGTCGCCTAAATGTACTGCCTAGACTGGGGATGGTAATGGGGAAACACCTGCCTGAGAGAGTGAGAGGAGTTCAGCTGCCTAAATGTACTGCCTAGACTGGGGATGGTAATGGAGAAACACTTACCTGAGAGAGTGAGAGGATTTAAGCTGCCTAAATGTACTGCCTAGACTGGGGATGGTAATGGAGACACACATGCCTGAGAGAGTGAGAGGAGTTCAGCTGCCTAAATGTACTGCCTAGACTTTGGATGGTTATGGAAAAACACCTGCCAGAGAGAGTGAGAGGAGTTGAGCTGCCTAAATGGACTGCTTAGACTGGAGATGGTAATGGAGAAACACCTGCCAGTAAGGGAGAGAGAGAGAGGAGTTGAGCCACCTAAATGTATTGACTAGACTGGGGATAGTAAAGGAGAAAAACCTGCCAGAGAGAGTCAGAGGAGTGGAGCTGCCTAAATGTACTGCTTAGACTGGGGATGGTAATGGAGACACACCTGCCAGAGAGAGAGAGAGAAAGGAGTTGAGCCGCCTAAATATACTGCCTAGACTGGGCATAGTAAAGGAGAAACACCTGCCTGAGAGAGTGAGAGGAGTTCAGCCGCCTAAATGTACTGCCTAGACTTTGGATGTAATGGAGAAACACCTGCCAGAGAGAGTGAGAGGAGTTGAGCTGCCGAAATGTACTGCTTAGACTGGGGATGGTAATGGAGAAACACCTGCCAGAGAGCGAGAGAGAGAGGAGTTGGACCGCCTAAATGTACTGCCTAGACTGGGGATATTAAAGGAGAAACACCTGCCTGAGAGAGTGAGAGGAGTGGAGCTGCCTAAATGTACTGCTTAGACTGGGGATGGTAATGGAGAAACGCCTGCCAGAGAGAGTGAGAGGAGTTGAGTCGCCTAAATGTACTGCCTAGACTGGGGATGGTAGTAGAGAAACACCTGCCAGAGAGAGTGAGAGGAGGTCAGCCGCCTAAATGTACTGCCTAGACTGGGGATGGTAATGGGGAAACACCTGCCTGAGAGAGTGAGAGGAGTTCAGCTGCCTAAATGTACTGCCTAGACTGGGGATGGTAATGGAGAAACACCTACCTGAGAGAGTGAGAGGAGTTAAGCTGCCTAAATGTATTGCCTATACTGGGGATGGTAATGGAGACACACATACCTGAGAGAGTGAGAGGAGTTCAGCTGCCTAAATGTACTGCCTAGACTTTGGATGGTAAAGGAGAAACACCTGCCAGAGAGAGTGAGAAGAGTGGAGCTGCCTAAATATACTGCTTAGACTGGGGATGGTAATGGAGACACACCTGCCAGAGAGAGAGAGAGAAAGGAGTTGAGCCGCCTAAATATACTGCCTAGACTGGGCATAGTAAAGGAGAAACACCTGCCTGAGAGATTGAGAGGAGTTCAGCCGCCTAAATGTACTGCCTAGACTTTGGATGTAATGGAGAAACACCTGCCAGAGAGAGTGAGAGGAGTTGAGCTGCCTAAATGTACTGCTTAGACTGGGGATGGTAATGGAGAAACACCTGTCAGAGAGCGAGAGAGAGAGGAGTTGGGCCGCCTAAATGTACTGCCTAGACTGGGGATAGTAAATGAGAAACACCTGCCTGAGAGAGTGAGAGGAGTGGAGCTGCCTAAATGTACTGCTTAGACTGGGGATGGTAATTGAGAAACACCTGCCAGAGATAGAGAGAGAAAGGAGTTGAGCCGCTTAAATATACTGCCTAGACTGGGCATAGTAAAGGAGAAACACCTGCCTGAGAGAGTGAGAGGAGTTCAGCCGCCTAAATGTACTGCCTAGACTGGGGATGGTAATGGAGACACACCTGCCTGAGAGAGTGAGAGGCGTTCAGCCGCCTAAATGTACTGCCTAGACTGGGGATGTAATGGAGAAACACCTGACAGAGAGAGAGAGAGAGAGAGAGAGAGCGAGAGAGAGAAAGAGAGAGAGAGAGAGAGAGAGAGAGAGAGACAGAGGAGTTGAGCCGCCTAAATGTACTGCCTAGACTGGGGATGGTAATGGGGAAACACCTGCCTGAGAGAGTGAGAGGAGTTCAGCTGCCTAAATGTACTGCCTAGACTGGGGATGGTAATGGAGAAACAGCTACCTGAGAGAGTTAGAGGAGTTAAGATGCCTAAATGTACTGCCTAGACTGGGGATGGTAATGGAGACACACATGCCTGAGAGAGTGAGAGGAGTTGAGCTGCCTAAATGGACTGCTTAGACTGGCGATGGTAATGGAGAAACACCTGCCAGAGAGGGAGAGAGAGAGGAGTTGAGCCACCTAAATGTATTGCATAGACTGGGGATAGTAAAGGAGAAACACCTGCCAGAGAGAGTGAGAGGAGTGGAGCTGCCTAAATGTACTGCTTAGACTGGGGATGGTAATGGAGACACACCTGCCAGAGAGAGAGAGAGAAAGGAGTTGAGCCGCCTAAATATACTGCCTACACTGGGCATAGTAAAGGAGAAACACCTGCCTGAGAGAATGAGAGGAGTTCAGCCGCCTAAATGTACTGAATAGACTTTGGATGGTAATGGAGAAAAACCTGCCAGAGAGAGTGAGAGGAGTTGAGCTGCCTAAATGTACTGCTTAGACTGGGGATGGTAATGGAGAAACACCTGCCAGAGAGCGAGAGAGAGAGGAGTTGGGCCGCCTAAATGTACTGCCTAGACTGGGGATATTAATGGAGAAACACCTGCCTGAGAGAGTGAGAGGAGTGGAGCTGCCTAAATGTACTGCTTAGACTGGGGATGGTAATGGAGAAACACCTGCCAGAGAGAGAGAGAGAGAGAGAGGAGTTAGGCCACCTAAATGTACTGCCTAGACTTGGGATGGTAATGCGGAAACACCTGCCTGAGAGAGTGAGGAGAGTTGAACCCCCTAAATGTACTGCCTAGACTGGGGATGGTAATGGAGAAGCACCTGCCAGAGAGAGTGAGAGGAGTTGAGTCGCCTAAATGTACTGCCTAGACTCAGGATGGTAATAGAGAAACACCTGCCAGAGAGAGTGAGAGGAGTTCAGCCGCCTAAATGTACTGCCTAGACTGGGGATGGTAATGGAGAAACAACTGCCTGTGGGAATGAGAGGATTTCAGCCGCCTAAATGTACTGCCTAGACTGGGGATGGTAATGGAGAAACACATGCCTGAGAGAATGAGAGGTGTTCAGCCGCCTAAATGTACTGCCTAGACTGGGCATGGTAATGGAGAAACACCTACCTGAGAGTGTGAGACGAGGTCAGCCGCCTAAATGTACTGCCTAGGCTGAGCCACCTGAATGTACTACCTAGACTGGGGATGGTAATGGAGAAACACCTTCCAGAGAGAGTGAGAGGAGTTGAGCTGCCTAAATGTAATGCTTAGACTGGGAATGGTAATGGAGAAACACCTGCCAGAGAGAGAGAGAGAGAGAGAGAGAGAGAGAGGAGTTGAGCCGCCTAAATGTACTGCCTAAACTGGCCTGCCAGAGAGAGTGAGAGGAGTTGCGCTGCCTAAATTTACTGCTTATACTGGGCATGGTAATGGAGAAACACCGGCCAGAGAGAGAGATAGAGAGAGAGAGAGAAGTTGAGCCGCCTAAATGTACTGCCTAGACTAGGGATGGTAATGGAGAAACACCTACCTGAGAGAGTGAGAGGAGTTAAGCTGCCTAAATGTACTGCCTAGACTGGGGATGGTAATGGAGACACACATGCCTGAGAGAGTGAGAGGAGTTCAGCCGCCTAAATGTACTGCCTAGACTGTGGATGGTAATGGAGAAACACCTGCCAGAGAGAGAGAGAGAAAGGAGTTGAGCAGCCTAAATGTACTGCCTAGACTGGGCATAGTAAAGGAGAAACACCTGCCTGAGAGAGTGAGAGGAGTTGAGCTGCCTAATTGTACTGCTTAGACTGGGGATGGTAATGGAGAATCACCAACCAGAGAGAGAGAGAGGAGTTAGGCCACCTAAATGTACTGGCTAGACTTGGGATGGTAATGGGGAAACACCTGCCTGGGCGAGTGAGAGGAGTTCAACTGCCTAATGTACTGCCTAGACTGAGCTGCCTAAATGTACTGCCTAGACTGGGGATGGTAATGGAGAAACACCTGCCAGAGAGAATGAGGATAGTTGAACCCCCTAAATGTACTGCCTAGACTGGGGATGGTAATGGAGAAACGCCTGCCAGAGAGAGTGAGAGGAGTTCAGCCGCCTAAATGTACTGCCTAGACTGGGGATGGTAATGGAGAAACACCTGACAGAGAGAGAGAGAGAGAGAGAGAGAGAGAGTGAGAGAAAGAGAGAGAGAGAGAGAGAGAGAGAGAGAGAAAGAGACAGAGGAGTTGAGCCACCTAAATGTACTGCCTAGACTGGGGATGGTAATGGAGACACACCTGCCTGAGAGAGTGAGAGGCGTTCAGCCGCCTAAATGTACTGCCTAGACTGGGGATGGTAATGGAGAAACACCTGACAGAGAGAGAGAGAGAGAGCGAGAGAGAGAGAGAGTGAGAGAAAGAGAGAGAGAGAGAGAGAGAGAGAGAGAGAGAGAGAGAGAGAGAGAGAGAGACAGAGGAGTTGAGCCGCCTAAATGTACTGCCTGGACTGGGGATGGTAATGGGGAAACACCTGCCGGAGAGAGTGAGAGGAGCTCAGCCACCTACATGTACTGCCTAGACTGGGGATGGTAATGGAGAAACACCTACCTGAGAGAGTGAGAGGAGTTAAGCTGCCTAAATGTACTGCCTAGACTTGGGATGGTAATGGAGACACACATGCCTGAGAGAGTGAGAGGAGTTCAGCCGCCTAAATGTATTGCCTAGACTGTGGATGGTAATGGAGAAACACCTGCCAGAGAGAGTGAGAGGAGTTGAGCTGCCTAAATGTACTGCTTAGACTGGGTATGGTAATGGAGAAACACCTGCCAGAGATGCGAGAGAGAGGAGTTGAGCCGCCTAAATGTACTGCCTGGACTGGGGATAGTAAAGGAGAAACACCTGCCAGAGAGAGCGAGAGGATTTGAGCTGCCTTAATGTACTGCTTAGACTGGGGATGGTAATGGGGTGACACCTGCCTGAGAGAGTCAGAGGAGTTCAACTGCCTAAATGTACTGCCTAGACTGAGCTCCCTAAATGTACTGCCTAGACTGGGGATGGTAATGGAGAAACACCTGGCAGAGAGAATGAGGAGAGTTGAACCCCCTACATGTACTGCCTAGACTGGGGATGGTAATGGAGAAACACCTGCCAGAGAGAGTGAGAGGAGTTGAGCCACATAAATGTACTGTCTAGACTGGGGATGTTAATGGAGTAACACCAACCTAAGAGAGTGAGAGGAGTTCAGCTGCCGAAATGTACTTCCTAGACTGGAGATGGTAATGGAAATACGCCTATCTGAGAGAGTGAGAGGAGTTCAGCCGCCTAAATGTACTGCCTAGACTGGGAATGGTAATGGAGACACACCTGCCTGAGAGAGTGAATGGAGTTCAGCCGCCTAAATGTACTGACTAGACTGGGGATGGTAATATAGAAACACCTGCCAGAGAGAGAGAGAGAGAGAGAGAGACAGAGGAGTTGAGCCGCCTAAATGTACAGCCTAAACTGGCCTGCCAGAGAGAGTGAGAGGAGTTGCGCTGCCTAAATTTACTGCTTATACTCGGCATGGTAATGGAGAAACACCGGCCAGATAGAGAGATAGAGAGAGAGAGAGAGAGAGAAGTTGAGCCGCCTAAATGTACTGCCTAGACTAGGGATGGTAATGGAGAAACACCTACCTGAGAGAGTGAGAGGAGTTAAGCTGCCTAAATGTACTGCCTAGACTGGGGATGGTAATGGAGACACACATGCCTGAGAGAGTGAGAGGAGTTCAGCCGCCTAAATTTACTGCCTAGACTGTGGATGGTAATGGAGAAACACCTGCCAGAGAGAGAGCGAGAAAGGAGTTGAGCAGCCTAAATGTACTGCCTAGACTGGGCATAGTAAAGGAGAAACACCTGCCTGAGAGAGTGAGAGGAGTTGAGCTGCCTAATTGTACTGCTTAGACTGGGGATGGTAATGGAGAAACACCTACCAGAGAGAGAGAGAGGAGTTAGGCCACCTAAATGTACTGGCTAGACTTGGGATGGTAATGGGGAAACACCTGCCTGGGCGAGTGAGAGGAGTTCAACTGCCTAATGTACTGCCTAGACTGAGATGCCTAAATGTACTGCCTAGACTGGGGATGGTAATGGAGAAACACCTGCCAGAGAGAATGAGGATAGTTGAACCCCCTAAATGTACTGCCTAGACTGGGGATGGTAATGGAGAAACGCCTGCCAGAGAGAGTGAGAGGAGTTGAGTCGCCTAAATGTACTGCCTAGACTGGGGATGGTAATAGAGAAACACCTGCCAGAGAGAGTGAGAGGAGGTCAGCCGCCTAAATGTACTGCCTAGACTGGGGATGGTAATGGAGAAACACCTGACAGAGAGAGAGAGAGAGAGAGAGAGAGAGAGAGAGAGAGAGAGAGAGTGAGAGAAGAGAGAGAGAGAGAGAGAGAGAGAGAGAGAGAGAGAGAGAGAGAGAGAGAGAGAGAGAGAGAGAGACAGAGGAGTTGAGCCACCTAAATGTACTGCCTAGACTGGGGATGGTAATGGAGACACACCTGCCTGAGAGAGTGAGAGGCGTTCAGCCGCCTAAATGTACTGCCTAGACTGGGGATGGTAATGGAGAAACACCTGACAGAGAGAGAGAGAGGAGTTGAGCCACATAAATGTACTGTCTAGACTGGGGATGTTAATGGAGTAACACCAACCTAAGAGAGTGAGAGGAGTTCAGCTGCCGAAATGTACTTCCTAGACTGGAGATGGTAATGGAAATACGCCTATCTGAGAGAGTGAGAGGAGTTCAGCCGCCTAAATGTACTGCCTAGACTGGGAATGGTAATGGAGACACACCTGCCTGAGAGAGTGAATGGAGTTCAGCCGCCTAAATGTACTGACTAGACTGGGGATGGTAATATAGAAACACCTGCCAGAGAGAGAGAGAGAGAGAGACAGAGGAGTTGAGCCGCCTAAATGTACAGCCTAAACTGGCCTGCCAGAGAGAGTGAGAGGAGTTGCGCTGCCTAAATTTACTGCTTATACTCGGCATGGTAATGGAGAAACACCGGCCAGATAGAGAGATAGAGAGAGAGAGAGAAGTTGAGCCGCCTAAATGTACTGCCTAGACTGGGGATGGTAATGGAGAAACACCTACCTGAGAGAGTGAGAGGAGTTCAGCCGCCTAAATTTACTGCCTAGACTGTGGATGGTAATGGAGAAACACCTGCCAGAGAGAGAGCGAGAAAGGAGTTGAGCAGCCTAAATGTACTGCCTAGACTGGGCATAGTAAAGGAGAAACACCTGCCTGAGAGAGTGAGAGGAGTTGAGCTGCCTAATTGTACTGCTTAGACTGGGGATGGTAATGGAGAAACACCTACCAGAGAGAGAGAGAGGAGTTAGGCCACCTAAATGTACTGGCTAGACTTGGGATGGTAATGGGGAAACACCTGCCTGGGCGAGTGAGAGGAGTTCAACTGCCTAATGTACTGCCTAGACTGAGATGCCTAAATGTACTGCCTAGACTGGGGATGGTAATTGAGAAACACCTGCCAGAGAGAATGAGGATAGTTGAACCCCCTAAATGTACTGCCTAGACTGGGGATGGTAATGGAGAAACGCCTGCCAGAGAGAGTGAGAGGAGTTGAGTCGCCTAAATGTACTGCCTAGACTGGGGATGGTAATAGAGAAACACCTGCCAGAGAGAGTGAGAGGAGGTCAGCCGCCTAAATGTACTGCCTAGACTGGGGATGGTAATGGAGAAACACCTGACAGAGAGAGAGAGAGAGAGAGAGAGAGAGAGAGAGAGAGAGAGAGAGTGAGAGAAAGAGAGAGAGAGAGAGAGAGAGAGAGAGAGAGAGAGAGAGAGAGAGAGACAGAGGAGTTGAGCCACCTAAATGTACTGCCTAGACTGGGGATGGTAATGGAGACACACCTGCCTGAGAGAGTGAGAGGCGTTCAGCCGCCTAAATGTACTGCCTAGACTGGGGATGGTAATGGAGAAACACCTGACAGAGAGAGAGAGAGGAGTTGAGCCACATAAATGTACTGTCTAGACTGGGGATGTTAATGGAGTAACACCAACCTAAGAGAGTGAGAGGAGTTCAGCTGCCGAAATGTACTTCCTAGACTGGAGATGGTAATGGAAATACGCCTATCTGAGAGAGTGAGAGGAGTTCAGCCGCCTAAATGTACTGCCTAGACTGGGAATGGTAATGGAGACACACCTGCCTGAGAGAGTGAATGGAGTTCAGCCGCCTAAATGTACTGACTAGACTGGGGATGGTAATATAGAAACACCTGCCAGAGAGAGAGAGAGAGAGAGACAGAGGAGTTGAGCCGCCTAAATGTACAGCCTAAACTGGCCTGCCAGAGAGAGTGAGAGGAGTTGCGCTGCCTAAATTTACTGCTTATACTCGGCATGGTAATGGAGAAACACCGGCCAGATAGAGAGATAGAGAGAGAGAGAGAAGTTGAGCCGCCTAAATGTACTGCCTAGACTAGGGATGGTAATGGAGAAACACCTACCTGAGAGAGTGAGAGGAGTTAAGCTGCCTAAATGTACTGCCTAGACTGGGGATGGTAATGGAGACACACATGCCTGAGAGAGTGAGAGGAGTTCAGCCGCCTAAATTTACTGCCTAGACTGTGGATGGTAATGGAGAAACACCTGCCAGAGAGAGAGCGAGAAAGGAGTTGAGCAGCCTAAATGTACTGCCTAGACTGGGCATAGTAAAGGAGAAACACCTGCCTGAGAGAGTGAGAGGAGTTGAGCTGCCTAATTGTACTGCTTAGACTGGGGATGGTAATGGAGAAACACCTACCAGAGAGAGAGAGAGGAGTTAGGCCACCTAAATGTACTGGCTAGACTTGGGATGGTAATGGGGAAACACCTGCCTGGGCGAGTGAGAGGAGTTCAACTGCCTAATGTACTGCCTAGACTGAGATGCCTAAATGTACTGCCTAGACTGGGGATGGTAATGGAGAAACACCTGCCAGAGAGAATGAGGATAGTTGAACCCCCTAAATGTACTGCCTAGACTGGGGATGGTAATGGAGAAACGCCTGCCAGAGAGAGTGAGAGGAGTTGAGTCGCCTAAATGTACTGCCTAGACTGGGGATGGTAATAGAGAAACACCTGCCAGAGAGAGTGAGAGGAGGTCAGCCGCCTAAATGTACTGCCTAGACTGGGGATGGTAATGGAGAAACACCTGACAGAGAGAGAGAGAGAGAGAGAGAGAGAGAGAGAGAGAGAGTGAGAGAAAGAGAGAGAGAGAGAGAGAGAGAGAGAGAGAGAGAGAGACAGAGGAGTTGAGCCACCTAAATGTACTGCCTAGACTGGGGATGGTAATGGAGACACACCTGCCTGAGAGAGTGAGAGGCGTTCAGCCGCCTAAATGTACTGCCTAGACTGGGGATGGTAATGGAGAAACACCTGACAGAGAGAGAGAGAGAGAGAGAGTGAGAGAAAGAGAGAGAGAGAGAGAGAGAGAGAGAGAGAGAGAGAGAGAGAGAGAGACAGAGGAGTTGAGCCGCCTAAATGTACTGCCTAGACTGGGGATGGTAATGGAGACACACCTGCCTGAGAGAGTGAGAGGCGTTCAGCCGCCTAAATGTACTGCCTAGACTGGGGATGGTAATGGAGAAACACCTGACAGAGAGAGAGAGAGAGAGAGAGAGAGAGTGAGAGAAAGAGAGAGAGAGAGAGAGAGAGAGAGAGAGAGAGAGAGAGAGAGAGAGAGAGAGAGAGACAGAGGAGTTGAGCCGCCTAAATGTACTGCCTAGACTGGGGATGGTAATGGGGAAACACCTGCCTGAGAGAGTGAGAGGAGTTCAGCTGCCTAAATGTACTGCCTAGACTGGGGATGGTAATGGAGAAACACCTACCTGAGAGAGTGAGAGGAGTTAAGCTGCCTAAATGTACTGTCTAGACTGGGGATGGTAAAGGAGACACACATGCCTGAGAGAGTGAGAGGAGTTCAGTCGCCTAAATGTACTGCCTAGACTTTGGATGGTAATGGAGAAACACCTGCCAGAGAGAGTGAGAGGAGTTGAGCTGCCTAAATGGACTGCTTAGACTGGAGATGGTAATGGAGAAACAACTGCCAGAGAGGGAGAGAGAGAAGAGTTGAGCCACCTAAATGTATTGCCTAGACTGGGGATAGTAAAGGAGAAACACCTGCCAGAGAGAGTGAGAGGAGTGGAGCTGCCTAAATGTACTGCTTAGACTTAGGATGGTAATGGAGACACACCTGCCAGAGAGAGAGAGAGAAAGGAGTTGATCCGCCTAAATATACTGCCTAGACTGGGCATAGTAAAGGAGAAACACCTGCCTGAGAGAGTGAGAGGAGTTCAGCCGCCTAAATGTACTGCCTAGACTTTGGATGGTAATGGAGAAACACCTGCCAGAGAGAGTGAGAGGAGTTGAGCTGCCTAGATGTACTGCTTAGACAGGGGATGGTAATGGAGAAACACCTGCCAGAGAGCGAGAGAGAGAGGAGTTGGGCCGCCTAAATGTACTGCCTAGACTGGGGATAGTAAAGAAGAAACACCTGCCTGAGAGAGTGAGAGGAGTGGAGCTGCCTAAATGTACTGCTTAGACTGGGGATGGTAATGGAGGAACACCTGCCAGAGATAGAGAGAGAAAGGAGTTGAGCCGCCTACATATACTGCCTAGACTGGGCATAGTAAAGGAGAAACACCTGCTGAGAGAGTGAGTGGAGTTGAGCTGCCTAATTGCACTGCTTAGACTGGGGATGGTAATGGCGAAACACCTGCCATACAGAGAGAGAGAGGAGTTAGGCCACCTAAATGTACTGCCTAGACTGGGCATAGTAAAGGAGAAACACCTGCCTGAGAGAGTGAGAGGAGTTGAGCTGCCTAATTGTACTGCTTAGACTGGGGATGGTAATGGAGAAACACCTACCAGAGAGAGTGAGGAGAGTTGAACCCCCTAAATATACTGCCTAGACTGGGGATAGTAATCGAGAAACACCTGCCAGAGAGATTGAGAGGAGTTGAGCTGCCTAAATGTACTGCTTAGACTGGGTATGGTAATGGAGAAACACCTGCCAGAGAGGGGAGAGAGAGGAGTAGAGCCGCCTAAATGTACTGCCTAGACTGGGGATAGTAAACGAAAAACACCTGCCAGAGAGGGTGAGAGGAGTTGAGCTGCCTATATGTACTGCTTAGACTGGGGATAGTAATGGAGAAACACCTGCCAGAGAGAGAAAGGAGTTGAGCCGCCTAAATGTACTGCCTAGACTGGGCATAGTAAAGGAGAAACACCTGCCTGAGAGAGTGAGAGGAGTTGAGCTGCTAATTGTACTGCTTAGACTGGGGATGGTAATGGAGAAACACCTGCCAGAGAGAGAGAGAGAGGAGTTAGGCCACCTAAATGTACTGCCTAGACTGGGCATAGTAAAGGAGAAACACCTGCCTGAGAGAGTGAGAGGAGTTGAGCTGCCTAATTGTACTGCCTAGACTGGGGATGGTAATGGAGAAACAACTGCCAGAGAGAGAGAGAGGAGTTAGGCCACCTAAATGTACTGGCTAGACTTGGGATGGTAATGGGAAAACACCTGCCTGAGCGAGTGAGAGGAGTTCAACTGCCTAATGTACTGCCTAGACTGAGCTGCCTAAATGTACTGCCTAGACTGGGGATGGTAATGGAGAAACACCTGGCAGAGAGAATGGGGAGAGTTGAACCCCCTAAATGTACTGCCTAGACTGGGGATGGTAATGGAGAAACGCCTGCCAGAGAGAGTGAGAGGAGTTCAGTCGCCTAAATGTACTGCCTAGACTGGGGATGGTAGTAGAGAAACACCTGCCAGGGAGAGTGAGAGGAGTTCAGCCGCCTAAATGTACTGCCTAGACTGGGGATGGTAATGGAGACACACCTGCCTGAGAGAGTGAGAGGCGTTCAGCCGCCTAAATGTACTGCCTAGACTGGGGATGGTAATGGAGAAACACCTGACAGAGAGAGAGAGAGAGAGAGAGAGAGAGAGTGAGAGAAAGAGAGAGAGAGAGAGAGAGAGAGAGAGAGAGAGAGAGACAGAGACAGAGGAGTTGAGCCGCCTAAATGTACTGCCTAGACTGGGGATGGTAATGGGGAAACACCTGCCTGAGAGAGTGAGAGGAGTTGAGCCGCCTAAATGTACTGCCTAGACTGGGGATGGTAATGGAAAAACACTTACCTGAGAGAGTGAGAGGATTTAAGCTGCCTAAATGTACTGCCTAGACTGGGGATGGTAATGGAGACACACATGCCTGAGAGAGTGAGAGGAGTTCAGCTGCCTAAATGTACTGCCTAGACTTTGGATGGTAATGGAAAAACACCTGCCAGAGAGAGTGAGAGGAGTTGAGCTGCCTAAATGGACTGCTTAGACTGGAGATGGTAATGGAGAAACACCTGCCAGTAAGGGAGAGAGAGAGAGGAGTTGAGCCACCTAAATGTATTGACTAGACTGGGGATAGTAAAGGAGAAAAACCTGCCAGAGAGAGTCAGAGGAGTGGAGCTGCCTAAATGTACTGCTTAGACTGGGGATGGTAATGGAGACACACCTGCCAGAGAGCGAGAGAGAAAGGAGTTCAGCCGCCTAAATATACTGCCTAGACTGGGCATAGTAAAGGAGAAACACCTGCCTGAGAGAGTGAGAGGAGTTCAGCCGCCTAAATGTACTGCCTAGACTTTGGATGTAATGGAGAAACACCTGCCAGAGAGAGTGAGAGGAGTTGAGCTGCCGAAATGTACTGCTTAGACTGGGGATGGTAATGGAGAAACACCTGCCAGAGAGCGAGAGAGAGAGAGGAGTTGGACCGCCTAAATGTACTGCCTAGACTGGGGATATTAAAGGAGAAACACCTGCCTGAGAGAGTGAGAGGAGTGGAGCTGCCTAAATGTACTGCTTAGACTGGGGATGGTAATGGAGAAACGCCTGCCAGAGAGAGTGAGAGGAGTTGAGTCGCCTAAATGTACTGCCTAGACTGGGGATGGTAGTAGAGAAACACCTGCCAGAGAGAGTGAGAGGAGGTCAGCCGCCTAAATGTACTGCCTAGACTGGGGATGGTAATGGAGACACACCTGCCTGAGAGAGTGAGAGGCGTTCAGCCGCCTAAATGTACTGCTTAGACTGGGGATGGTAATGGAGAAACACCTGACAGAGAGAGAGAGAGAGAGAGAGAGAGTGAGTGAGAGAAAGAGAGAGAGAGAGAGAGAGAGAGAGAGAGAGAGAGAGAGAGAGAGAGAGAGAGAGAGAGAGAGAGAGAGACAGAGGAGTTGAGCCGCCTAAATGTACTGCCTAGACTGGGGATGGTAATGGGGAAACACCTGCCTGAGAGAGTGAGAGGAGTTCAGCTGCCTAAATGTACTGCCTAGACTGGGGATGGTAATGGAGAAACACCTACCTGAGAGAGTGAGAGGAGTTAAGCTGCCTAAATGTATTGCCTAGACTGGGGATGGTAATGGAGACACACATACCTGAGAGAGTGAGAGGAGTTCAGCTGCCTAAATGTACTGCCTAGACTTTGGATGGTAAAGGAGAAACACCTGCCAGAGAGAGTGAGAAGAGTGGAGCTGCCTAAATATACTGCTTAGACTGGGGATGGTAATGGAGACACACCTGCCAGAGAGAGAGAGAGAGAAAGGAGTTGAGCCGCCTAAATATACTGCCTAGACTGGGCATAGTAAAGGAGAAACACCTGCCTGAGAGATTGAGAGGAGTTCAGCCGCCTAAATGTACTGCCTAGACTTTGGATGTAATGGAGAAACACCTGCCAGAGAGAGTGAGAGGAGTTGAGCTGCCTAAATGTACTGCTTAGACTGGGGATGGTAATGGAGAAACACCTGTCAGAGAGCGAGAGAGAGAGGAGTTGGGCCGCCTAAATGTACTGCCTAGACTGGGGATAGTAAATGAGAAACACCTGCCTGAGAGAGTGAGAGGAGTGGAGCTGCCTAAATGTACTGCTTAGACTGGGGATGGTAATTGAGAAACACCTGCCAGAGATAGAGAGAGAAAGGAGTTGAGCCGCTTAAATATACTGCCTAGACTGGGCATAGTAAAGGAGAAACACCTGCCTGAGAGAGTGAGAGGAGTTCAGCCGCCTAAATGTACTGCCTAGACTGGGGATGGTAATGGAGACACACCTGCCTGAGAGAGTGAGAGGCGTTCAGCCGCCTAAATGTACTGCCTAGACTGGGGATGGTAATGGAGAAACACCTGACAGAGAGAGAGAGAGAGAGAGCGAGAGAGAGAAAGAGAGAGAGAGAGAGAGAGAGAGAGAGAGAGAGAGACAGAGGAGTTGAGCCACCTAAATGTACTGCCTAGACTGGGGATGGTAATGGGGAAACACCTGCCTGAGAGAGTGAGAAGAGTTCAGCTGCCTAAATGTACTGCCTAGACTGGGGATGGTAATGGAGAAACAGCTACCTGAGAGAGTTAGAGGAGTTAAGATGCCTAAATGTACTGCCTAGACTGGGGATGGTAATGCAGACACACATGCCTGAGAGAGTGAGAGGAGTTCAGCCGCCTAAATGTACTTCCTAGACTTTGGATGGTAATGGAGAAACACCTGCCAGAGAGAGTGAGAGGAGTTGAGCTGCCTAAATGGACTGCTTAGACTGGCGATGGTAATGGAGAAACACCTGCCAGAGAGGGAGAGAGAGAGGAGTTGAGCCACCTAAATGTATTGCATAGACTGGGGATAGTAAAGGAGAAACACCTGCCAGAGAGAGTGAGAGGAGTGGAGCTGCCTAAATGTACTGCTTAGACTGGGGATGGTAATGGAGACACACCTGCCAGAGAGAGAGAGAGAAAGGAGTTGAGCCGCCTAAATATACTGCCTACACTGGCCATAGTAAAGGAGAAACACCTGCCTGAGAGAATGAGAGGAGTTCAGCCGCCTAAATGTACTGAATAGACTTTGGATGGTAATGGAGAAAAACCTGCCAGAGAGAGTGAGAGGTGTTGAGCTGCCTAAATGTACTGCTTAGACTGGGGATGGTAATGGAGAAACACCTGCCAGAGAGCGAGAGAGAGAGGAGTTGGGCCGCCTAAATGTACTGCCTAGACTGGGGATATTAATGGAGAAACACCTGCCTGAGAGAGTGAGAGGAGTGGAGCTGCCTAAATGTACTGCTTAGACTGGGGATGGTAATGGAGAAACACCTGCCAGAGAGAGAGAGAGAGAGAGAGGAGTTAGGCCACCTAAATGTACTGCCTAGACTTGGGATGGTAATGGAGAAGCACCTGCCAGAGAGAGTGAGAGGAGTTGAGTCGCCTAAATGTACTGCCTAGACTCAGGATGGTAATAGAGAAACACCTGCCAGAGAGAGTGAGAGGAGTTCAGCCGCCTAAATGTACTGCCTAGACTGGGGATGGTAATGGAGAAACAACTGCCTGTGGGAATGAGAGGATTTCAGCTGCCTAAATGTACTGCCTAGACTGGGGATGGTAATGGAGAAACACATGCCTGAGAGAATGAGAGGTGTTCAGCCGCCTAAATGTACTGCCTAGACTGGGCATGGTAATGGAGAAACACCTACCTGAGAGTGTGAGACGAGGTCAGCCGCCTAAATGTACTGCCTAGGCTGAGCCACCTGAATGTACTACCTAGACTGGGGATGGTAATGGAGAAACACCTGCCAGAGAGAGTGGGAGGAGTTGAGTCGCCTAAATGTACTGCCTAGACTGAGGATGGTAATAGAGAAACACCTGCATGAGAGCTTGTGAGGAGTTCAGCCGCCTAAATGTACTGTCTAGACTGGGGATGGTAATGGAGAAATATTCACTGCGTGTTATCACTGAATATCCACCACTCACCTGAGAGTGGGATTAAGAGGAGACAGGCACGACCAACAGACCTATTCACAATGTGGTTCTATCCTATTAGCATTCTGTTGTACTGTGAAGGGCACTACAGCTCTGAATGACAAATGGGAAAGCAAAAAGACTTATTGCAGAGGAGGACATAGAACGCAGCCTTTTTCTCAGACCCATCACATGCAGTCATTGATGCCTGGTAATCTGGGGCTTGCACCCTCACCAATAATTAAGGCTCTGCGGCTGCAGGGGCTGGGGCAGCCAGCCAGCCTTTGCGGTGAAACCTAGTCTGTGCTAAGCATTCAGGTCCATAAAAATGCGGAAAAGGCAGATTTATTAAAGCGAAATGACCGAGGCCTCCCTTTGTGATTTGCTAATTAAGAATTCCTTTTTTGTTCGTGTCAGGGCAGCACTGATTAAGCTTTGACAGAACGTCAAGGCAATGTAAAATGAGGGCTTTAGGTCACTTCTTTCTTTCTTTTAAGCAATGCATTTGGAATGTTAGGCATTGCTGGCTGCTGAAAAGGAAAGTGTGCAACCGAGAGGAGCTCATTTTCATGGGCGCGTAACATAAATGGAAGATGTAAAAGTTATGCCTTTATGCCTTCCGTTCATGCCACGCCCCATTTTCGTAAATTTGTGTGGGGGAGAGAAGGGGCGGGACACAACTTGCGTTTCCGCTGCTTCCTTCTTCTATGCCATACAACTACTTCAGCATTTACGCCTGCATACATTTTCACGCTGGCGCAAATGCTATGGATCCCTATGGAGCCGGAGGACTCCATCGGGATCTACTGTTAACGCTGCCTGCCATGCATACATGACAGGAGGTTTACTTCATTTGCACGGTAAAGTGAAAAAGTGCAGGGCAAAATGTGGCATACACACTTGTACACTGCCTTTTGCCCTTCACTTTTAAACTCTGCCTAGCATTTCGGTTCTGGACTGCCCAAGTGGGTGGGACCAGACTGATATGCAAATGGGTATTTCACCTCTGTGAAAACTACAGGGAGCTAAAACATGGTTGTAGACCCTCTTCAGTGGGAACCTACACAGAGGACAGGTTGTTTGGCCATGTTTGTTCTCGGTAGCGGGGTTCCCAGACCTTCTGTATATATGTACACATAACGGGTCTTACCACCGAATTATAGACCTCATGAAAAGGAGCCACAGAATAGTAATAGTCCATTACTCTGTTATGTCAAAGATTACTGGCGTGGGCTCCTTAGCATTTCAAAGGATACTCCAAAACGAATGCATTCAAGACATGCAACTCGACTTTAAGCTCATGTCCTGTAGAACAAGGTGCAGGCTAGTGTGTAACAATGACTAAAAGACACAGGGCCTCATTACGACTCAGGCGGTAAGGGGTTTACGGCGGCGTAAACAGCGCCGACCCTTACCGCCTGATTCCGAGGTCCCTTAGCGCCATGGAGGTTTGGTGTTAAAATCCATGGCGCTAAGGGACCTTGATGTTAATTACGCCACCGTAATTTACGGTGGCGTAATTAACGCCTTCCCCACTCCCATTATGCCCTATGGGGCAAAAATGGGAATGGGGAAGGGTAAATGGGGATTGGGGACTTACCGCCCCGCCAACCTCGGAATGGGGCGGTAAGTCCGCCAACCACCATGGCGTAAACATAGTTTACGCCATGGTGGTAAAGGTACGACCCAGGCGGTAACTGACCGCCTGGGTCGTAATGAGGCCCACAGTTGTATGTTTTTACGTTTTCAAAATAGTACAACTTCTAGAACGATATACAAAGTTGTCATGTTGTTTTTCTCTGTGCCCGCATCCTGCTCCTTCGTGCTACTACCTGTGAGGCTAAGAACCTTTGATTCATCTTTGACCCCAAGCTCTCCTTCTCTCCTCACATCTCTGATGTCTCTAAGAAGTCAAACTATCAGCTGCACCTCCACAGAGGTATTCTTCCTTTCCTCACTTTCCCCGAGAAGCTCACTGTCTCCAGAGGTTAGATCTTTTCAAGGATGGACTGCTGCAACAGCCTCTTCCTAAACCTGCCTGCCTCTACTCTCTGACCTCTACAACTTCTCCAGAACAGGACTGCGAGACGTGTCCTTGGCCTCAAGCCCAGGGATCCTATCTCTCCAGCTCTACAAATCTCTTCACTGGCTCCCCGTGGCTGCAGGCATCAAGTTCAAGACCCTTTGAATTGTCCACAAGTCTTTCTGGGGCCTGGGACCACACCACCTCAACTCTCTCTTCCTAAACATCTCCCTTTTCGAGCTCTCCGCTCATCCACTTCCAACTCTCTGAGGTTCAGACGCTTTTCCAAGCAGAAGGTTGGGGGCAGTTCTCTCTCTTCGGTAGGGACCTCCCTCTGGAAGTGCCTCCCTGCCTCTCTCAAACTTGAGCAGAACCACCTCCTGTTCCGGAAGCAGCTCACTTTTCGCCGCTGCTTTCTCTCCTCCTCTCCCCTGCTGATGTCCCGACTGCTCCATGCACCAGTCACCTGGATACCCTCTGTACTCGGGCCCAGGCTCCTGCATGTCCAGTTCCTCTCGCACTGCCTCAGGACTCCCCCAGCATTTTTGGCCTGTATCTACAACCCTAAAGTCCCTTCTCTGTCCACTTGCTGGCTGCACTTATTGAGTTACCTGCACTTCTACCCTCGTACCCCCGCCCTCCCTCAGCACTTCTCCCCTTCCACTTCCCTGCACTTGCACAATCTGATTGACCCAAGGCCTAGTAAGATCATTGTTTTGTTCTCCCTCTGTTTCCCCCTCCTTGTCTTGTCGCGCCTAGAAACACTTGTGTACAGGCGCGTTATACATGCCATATCATATTATTTCATACGTCAAGTGGAAATATCAGCCAGTTCTAGATTTCAGGGTCACACCTATATGGCGGTAAAGTGGAAAACTATAAATATACAGGAATGCAAAATGACAGGCATTAAAGACAATATGACCTGCATCCAGAACAGGACCTAAGAGCAATAACGCAGGACCTGCATATTTTAGAGAATTAAGAGGGGAACTAAAAAAGATTAGGTGCAATAACTGTGCAGTGGTTTGTCAGCATTACCAGCTTTAGCAGCCTTTAGAATGCCATAGGCTTATGTTGAAGCACTCTTTGCAGCTTTTTTGTTTCCCTACATTCGCCCCTGCCCTGAGTTTGTGCTGTGGAGATGGTGAGAGAGCAGGGCAGTGAGGTCCGACACGGAGGTCGGTTTCTTAATAAAGATTCCATGCGCACCTATTCCTAAAACCAAACTTTTCATAACACCTGCAGCTCCACCGTTTCTGCGCGAGCCACTCTGCAAGTGAGGGTAGCATTTCAACACGAATCCTGCTGTAAATGGTGGAGCAGTTCTGCCTGACTCTCTGGCTGAGGTGGCAATGTGGATGGCTTTGATCAACATGCAGGCACCATGGTCTTCTGAGATAGCTAAGTGGTGCTTCACTGCAGATGGATTTTCTGAGCCTGACTTCCTGAGATAAGCCAAGCCCTAGTCCATTCATTTCAAGAAATTAGGAATATTTATTTTCGAATGCACGATAAGTGTTTAATGTCATTTCAGGTTTTTGAAAGAACCTTTGTGACAACTTAATGTTGTCTTAATTCGGTGATTTTCAAGGAGTGAAATATCACCCACACCAATTATTCTGGGCACACTTATTTTATGAAAAATTAGCGTTTGGACTGCATTTGCAGACTGCAGGCATCCCGAATTCCCTCCTCCAGTATATTGATTTATAAAGGCCTTTGCCTAAGCGCTCTACAATAATATAAAATGGCAAGAGTAAAAACTGGTCGAATATATTCGCCGCATCAGAGGTACAGTGGGTGACCCTGCAGGTGTGTGCCCCATTGCCGCTCAGATTTGCCTGGCGATGCAGCTGCTGACGACGAAATTGACATTACAATTCTCAACATGGGGGTGCCACTGGTTGGGCATTCCCAGGTGATGGCATTGTATGCACCTTGTGCGTTAACTCTCATAGCAACGTTGATAATGACTGTAGGTCTGGAAGATGTGACTTTAACCACTCATGAGCTCCCTAGATTACTTCAACGCAACATGAGATGCTACTCCAACGCCTTCAAACTCTCCAGAATATAGCAGCGCATCTCACTCTGGGAGCCCCCAGACCTGCTCACTCTCAAGATCTTTTACATCAACTTCACTGGCTTCCTATCAGAAGCCAAACTAAGTTTAAGGTGCTATGTCTCGTTCACTGTGCTACTCGCACCGTCGGGGCAGAATTCCTGCGCTCTAAACTTGGGCCCTACATTTAGGGCTGATCATTACGTTTGACTAATCAATTTAGCATCCCCAGATTTTGCTGCGCCAGAGCCAGAGGCAGATCTTTTTCAGTTCTTGCCCCCACCCTTTGGCACGCCCTACCTCTGGACCTTTGTAATCTTCAGGAGTTTCTCTCTTTTCGAAAGGCTCTAAAACATACCTGTTTTAGTCCGACTGCCCAACGGTTTCCCTCTCACCCTCAGCGCCTTGATGCCTTGCGGTCTTTGTGTGCTCTATAAATACCATATACAATGCAATACAGGTTAACAGCGCATGGTCCCTTATGTTATTTAATTAGATTTTTACTAGGCCACAAGGTGTGGCCATAGTAGAATCTGTGATAACATAATCAATGTGGGACATAAATTACCCATTGGTCCAGGTGTAGCTAGGACAGTGTTGGCTGAATCATTGTAATGTAAGCAAACTAATTGGTATGTGATTAAGAATCTTTCCAATTCCGGTCGGCTTTGCCCAAGTTACATTCTTTTAAGTGCCGGTCTTTAACATTTAAGTCGCTATGGGACGTCACATTCATTAAATCGAAATACAATGCTCTCAGCACCCGGGTTACCGGATTGGCAATTTGGAGTGCTAATAGCATTAAGACCCTATCCAGTGTGCTGGATTTGGAGTTATCAGCCTGGGGACCCTCATTAAACGCCCTTGCTATGCTCGGGCCTTTAACCCGGGCCCCGGGATGATAACACCCAATCCGCCCCGCCGGATCAGGTCTTAACGCTTAATTATTATACTACAGCACAATTGCAAGATACGGTTGAATGACTGTCGTGGAGGCAATTTGCCTAGACAGGTAAATACTATAGAGATGGGCACCTCACCCACCCTTGAACGTGCTACTCACTGATGATGCTGGTCCAAAAGCAGGGACCCCAGTGGTGTTGCAGAAAGCGGCACGAAATTGGCAGAGAACTCATTAGCATCTGCACCTCGGCGTACCATATCTAACAGAGGGCAAGATGAGCGATTGACAGGTGGGGTGAAAAGGCTATACAGAAGGGATTTTGGAAACAGGTCATCATGAGGAGCTTTGTTTAACGCAAGTCAATTCAGAAGCTTTGAGGATCTTAGACAGGAGGAAAATGAGATTGTAGGTGGGTCAATTCTTGGCATACAACCAGACCAAAATGTTGTATAAAGAATGGTGGCCAGAGTTCCTGGCTGAGATGGTATAGTCGGCACTTGCGAAATGTAGGAATGAGTTAGTGATTTATGGGAGGAAGTCTGCAAGCATTTGCCAGGCTCTATCCTCTTTGATGCTGCATGACATCACAGAAGTCAAAAGGCAGTGGGAGCAGGACATAAGTGAAGAGATTTATGAGCTGAATAGAAAAGGGCAGGTGAACATGTCAAGGTGTTGTCAATTAATGCTCGATTTAAATTATTTGTCCCAGGTCCATGTTAAGAGATTTCTCCCAGATGCCCAAGATGGTGAGAACCAGAGGCACATTTCTTGGATATGATTTGGACCTGTCCTCTGTTACAGAAGGTGTGGGAACAGGTTATAGATTGCATGGACAAATACGCCGGGTGGCATGGATTACGCACAATCAAGATATAGGTACTATCCACACCAGGAACAATGGCCAGATGATGGTAAGCTACTCTCCTTTGGGCGTCGGCACTTTTTAAAAGACTGACTGTCCAGAATTACATAAAGAAGGTACCTCTGTGATATGGGAGTGATACAGAGACCTGATACAATGGGTGGCAGTTGAGGATGCTATGTTTGACGAGTAGAGGGCAACGGGAATGGAAGGGCGGCACTCAATATATGGACAGTTTCCCTAAATACTTTTCACCTAGGATCACTAGCAGGCACTGCAGGTCAAGATGGGATGGGATGTGGCACCCTAAACCTAATGGAAAGGGGAGACGAGGCCGACTCACAGGGGAGGTGGGGAATTGATGGACTGCTCCCTCATGATAGGGTGTTCCTTTAGAGCGGGGGTCTGCAACCTGTGGCTCTCCAGATGTTTTGGATCACGACTTCCATGATCCCACATCATTGACTATGCTGGCAAGGCCTGATGCAAGTTGTAGTCCAAAACATCTGGAGAGCCACACGTGGCAGGCCCCTCTTTTCAAGGGAATTAAAACTTTGCACTCATGATCTGTTGTACACAAATCATGATTTTATTCTAATGGGTATGTTTGTAAGATGTACTGTGTTGGCAATGTGGTCCTGGCAATGCACTGGTAATGTATGACTGTCCCTGTTATTTTTAGTAATTGTTTAGCAATGTTATTATTAAAATCGACAACAAATGTATTTTTTTAAATGACTGGCTACAAGCGCCCTTGGAAGCATCCGCTTTGAAACACACCTGTGACATATTGTGATTAATTCATCCATTCTCCCCCACACTTGAGGATTCTGCAGGGCCCTTCTCTTAGGGTGTCTTTCTGGTGGAGGCTGTTTTACCATAGTAACATGCTCCCTGGACTTATAGAGGACTTCTCCATCACTGAACCTATTTTATGGCATCTGCACTTTGCAGTCTTGTTCTCACTCTTGTTTTTCCTGTATTGTCCTGCATTGTGGAGGTGTGACTGCAAGGCTACATTCTTCTGGGATCCGTGCTGTGGTTGTACCTGCCGACGTTTGGGAAAGTGAACGCACAGAGCTCAAAGCTTTCGTGTTCGAAGGTTGCGGTACCTTGAGTTTACCTTTGTCTTCGGTTGGTTTTTGTGTGCCCTTTCTGTTTGGTAAGTGGAGTCATTTCAGTCCTTGCTCCTTGCAGATTCTACATAGACTTTATGTATCTCTGGACTGATTCAGTTTTTGGTTTGTGTTTTCGGCTACTGTATTTTCTCTCCTCTTGGTGCCACTGTTCCACTGCAGGCAAGGGTGTTATGTTTCTACTGTAAGAGCTTATGTGAGCAGATTTCTGTCATCAGCGATTGATGGTTGGTCAATCATCCACTTACCTGTCTGGTTATATGTTGGGCCTGGTATTTTCCAATGAATTCTGCCTGTTGCATCACTCAGGGTCACCTAGTGATGGATTGTCGGTTGTTGGAGATAGGACAGTGCTTGGTAGATCCTAATTTTCGATGACTGTGACAAAGTGGCAATGCTCTGATTTCTTGCCTGTAATCTTCATTACATTGAATCATGTGCCTCGTCACAGTCCCGGAATCTCTCCTCCCCTTCTTCTGATTGACATGTGCTTTTGACCCCTGGGTTCCCCCTTAGATATTACTAACAAGATTGTATATGAATAATTGGGTGATTCGTACTCAGGGTGGTGGGAGGGGGTTTATACATTTTCTTTAAAAAGGGCAGGGCTATTGCCATTGGCTGTTGCTCATGCAAAACGGGCCCATATAAGTTAATAACTTTCCAGAAAGGGAGGGACTCCGTGTAATGTAGACTACTAGTAAGTAATCAGAGCATGTGTCACTTATTTTGTTAAGTCTGGGAAAGAGACCACTCTGGTGAGTTAATATGACAGTGAGGGACGTTGAGGTATGCTACCATGTTGTTCCCATTGGAGCGGCAATAGTCACTTTAAAGACAGCGCTGCCAGTTTGTATTAGTCTGTGTTGGTGTGTTACTCCATGTAATAATTGTGCATAGTAGATTTTGTTTAGACAAATGTTGTATTAATATATTCATTGTGGTTGTCTGAATTGTTTATAGAGAGTTGTATTGTGCATATGTTTGTCCATATCCTCACTGATTTATTTATTTATGATGTGTTGATGAAAACTGTGGCTTATGCAATCAGTGCCGGACAGACAATGACACGCCCTTCCTGTGTGAGCGAGCAGGTATTAGCATGCAGCATGAAAGCAAGACAATCGTGGAATATTGTAAAGACTGGAGGAGGATATCTGTACTTCTGCCCTCTATATGGTAGGTTAAAGGCACATAACACCACAGCCAAGGCTCTCACTTTGGTAACGTAACATGAGCAGCCAGGCTTAAACTTTCAGGAGGTGATACAGGCTGGTTCTTAAGTACAATGTGCCCCCAATACCCCACAAATGAATGTCCACTCACTATGTTAGGTGACACCACAGCTTCTTTATATGAAATAAGGTTCCTACCAAAACATATACATATAAATAATAGCACTTTGTATTCAGGAAAAACTATTTAAAGTAATGGAAAATATATGCACTCTATGCGGTACCAAACAATACTTAAATTCAATAATAAATGTGCCAACTGCAGACAGTTTCAAATATGCATGTGAATTCTTAAGTGAGGTGTAACAGCATATATTAGAGAAGAAAGGCAGGTTAATTATGAACAGTGGCAGAATGCTTTCTTTACACTAGATACACAATTCTGGGTGGAGAACCCCCAACTGGGCAACCTGCAATGGAAAATTTAGTGAGTAACTTATCTTGTCTTTTACAGCCCAGTTCAAAAATGTTCAATTACCTTCTACTTTCTTCTTAAAGGTTTTACCACCCCAAAGTACCTGCCACAGGAGAACAGGATCCAAGACAAATCAGGGACCCCTGGATGACCCATGAGGCTAGAAGATGCTCTTCCTCATCACAGTACCTTTGGTGCCTTGGCAGACGAAGTGGCAGAGTTTCTCGGTTTCACTCAATGCTTCCCTTCGAGTATGAACCCCCCTTAGAAGTAGGAGCCACTGGGATGCTGAGTCCAAAAAGAAAAATGGAACTAACATTTTTGGAAATTGCATCAGTTTGGCTCTTTGCTGTGCTCTCCATTGGTCGATGATTTATCCACTGTAAAAGTCCTGGGAAGATGAAACTTGCCCTGGGATCCTTAAAGGCCTGGCAGATGAGAGTAAGACGCCTGGGGACCTTCGATGACTTTTGGTGGCGATGGGTGCAGAGGTCACATTTGGTATCGGGTTTTGTAACATCACGGTTTCCCGGTTTCCGTTTCTTCGGTGCTGCAGCCGCAGCACGGACCTCTGGATGGCTTCTGGTGACCTAGACTCAACCACTCGAGAGGACCATGGACCTTCACCAAGTCTGGACCATCGGAACGTCTTTGTTGGATTCTGGTTGTGGGAAGCCACTGGCAGACCTTCCTCTGCACTCAGCGACCATGCACCTTCTCTGGCAGGAAAAAGTGGTCAGTGATGATGGTAAGAATATCAGTTGGAGTGTTCTTCAGCAGTGCTGAACTTTTGCAGCTCCGAGTGTCAAGCAGCATTATTGCAGGGTACCCCCTCTACAGGGCGGTAGACAGCAACAGGCTTCCAGCAGTCATGAACGCTCCTCCCGACCCTGGGTGACACAAATGGACTTCTTCCACTCCAGATGTCCAGGCACTCCTCTTCAGGACTCACGAAGATCCCTTCTCCGGACAGCAGGCACACAGGACTGGCTTCCAGGAAACTTCTGATGAAGAGTAGCATGTTGCACGATGGTGCCTCGTAGCTCGGGGAGAGGTCTTCTAAACAGGTCCTCTCTGGATCCGTACTTGGAAGAACACGGCAGCTTTCAGATTACATGAAGAAATTGCAGCAGCAGACATTTCCTCCAGCTGGGCTTCAAGGAATAGCTTCTTCTTGCTTCAGCTTCAACTTCAGATTCTGAACAAATTGGTGAGTGAGAAATCCCGTTTTATACACACTGCTTCCATTCACTCAGGCTGAGCCAGACTCAGTCAACCAATCATGCAGAAGGGAATCTATGCATGCAGGCAGCCAATCAGGCTCACAGGCATTCCGGTCATTCACTCCAACCAGACATCCATAACAAAGAATGTGGATTGTGGGTAAGTACCCAGCCTTTCAGCACACTACACTGCATTCATGTCACTTTCAGTCAGGGCTGTCTCAGGCATTATCTCAGAGACAGAAACCAGACACTCATATCACAGAATGTGAGTTCACTTCAGACTCCATTCACACAGGTCCCATCCCAAGGGTGTACCCACAACACACAGCCCCTGTAAAGGCACCAGTCAGTCTGACAGGAGCCAACCCCAGAGCCATATAGGGTATTTCCACCTAGCAGCCAGTCAGGAGGAAGGAACAGAGTCAGAGCTTCCCAGGATGTTGGGAAACAATGTAAACAGCAATAGAAACCAAGAGGCCAAAGTGGCGATCTTGCTGTTCTTCAGGAATCCATTGATTTATATGGCAGGAACTTGGTGTCCCAAAAATGGAGGACACTCAGAGTCACTGCCAAGTCAGCATGTAGCTGCCACCAGCCCATACCTTGATATGGTGGGAAGACACAGGTGCCCAAAAACACACGCAAGTGGTACAAGGGAGTACCCCTAACCATGGGTGCCATAAGGGTATCCCATGGGTGTTGTTCACTAAAAGGAAAACATGAAGAGCTGCACTGCCAGAGGTCCAGGCTGGACCTCAGTGGCAGAAAACATAGAGAAAACACACACACAGAAGTGGAAGGACAAGGACTAGGAGGCCCTGTCCCTCCAAAAGGCATTTCCAGCATCACACATACGTAATCAGTGTTGGACAGACAGTGAGGCACCCTTCTTCTGTGATGCAGCATGAAAGTAAGAGAAATGTAGCATATGCAATCAGTGCCGGACAGACAGTGAGGTGCCCTTCCTTTGTAACTGAGCAATTAGTAGGAAGGTGTGAGGTCCGAAAGGGTAGACCCAGAGGGCCTGATTTACAAAAGCATTTTACAATGGCGCAATATGCTTTTATGCAAACCGGTTGATGAGCAAGAGAGAGGCTTCCTGGAGCCTGTGAGGACCGATAGCAGCAGAATACTGGGAACACACCCTCATAAAAGACATTTGAGACCAATTCATCTAAGAAATTGAGCAAATTAATTTAGCCCCAGTTTTCCTGCTTCAACAACACATAATGGAGCAAACAAGTTTTGC
Organism: Ambystoma mexicanum; assembly: GCF_040938575.1. Taxonomy (NCBI): domain Eukaryota; kingdom Metazoa; phylum Chordata; class Amphibia; order Caudata; family Ambystomatidae; genus Ambystoma; species Ambystoma mexicanum. The sequence continues at coordinate 980,482,887 of NC_090936.1, forward strand.
CCAAATCCTTACTATCTAAACACAAATTGCATTTGGGCAGGTATGTAGTAGAATGACTTTTGCGCTATGTTTGATGAAGAACATTAAAAAGAAAGGCAGTAAAAAGAATTAGCTGTGCCCCAGTGCCAACATTCTTAACATATGGATTGGGGCAAAACTTGCTTGTGCCATTTTGTGTTATCTAAGCCCCAAAACTGATGCTAGTTCATTTGGCGAGCGAGAGTAGAGGAATTGACCATAGAAAGGCACAAAGATGGACAAAAGGGAGAAATCCAGAGACTTGCACAGTAAGGAACAGCCACCACCATCCAAGGAGGAAACGCAATAGAGCGGAACAGCAAAGAACATTTAGAGACAGGCAAAGGGAGATACTCAGATGCTTTGGTGTTGCATGTTTGGTCACTGAGGTGTGATGTCACCATTGTAGAATGTGTGGACATGGGTGTTCTGTTTGTGACAGTTGAGAGTGGAGAGCTGGCTTGGTGAGACCTGCCGGGTATTTGACTACTGACAATTGTACTTACGATCCTTTACAACAATAAACTCAGAAGTAATATACCTACGTGCTCGGTTGTGATTCTTCCAGAACCCCGCAACTTCATTTGGCGACGATCCTCATACTTTTGTGGCAAGTCGATGGACTGGGCAATCGGCTCTCATTCAGAAAATAATGACCCTGCCCAATTCAGGGAAGACTCTGACATTTTGGTCAGATACTTCTGCCATGAAGCAGTATTTTGTGTTTTGTCGAACACTGTGCAGCAGTCCAGTAGAATAGGCATGACTTGAGCCTCTGTCTACTATGTTGAGGTCATCTCATAGTGAGGCCACTGTTGATTGGCTGCCATGCCCGCAGTGATACCCTCATTGGCAGGTTTCCTGTCTGGAGTTGTAATTGAGCATTAACCACTTTCTATATGATGCTTCAAGACCAGGGTGCACCTGCCACTGATGCTTAGGCACTCAGTGTAGGAGAGTCCAAGTGGAGGATCCAGAAGAACGTTCATGATTTTGGGGCATTAGATGAGTGTGTGCGCTTGTGGAGCAGTGATGATGCTGTGAAGTGACCTACATCTTTGGACGGTTTGAGAGCTTTGGGCACAAGAAGAAATGTTATTTTTCGCACAGAGGGAATGTGAAGCCATCCATATTTTATTCTATTACCTTTACGCCAAAATAATATAGATTTGTATAGATAAATTGAACCGATGTAATAATATTTACAACATACACCTTCCAAAATGCTCTTGGTATAGTGTCCTGTCCTGGTGGGAGCACAGTTGGCAATTTTAGCACATAAAGCTAATTTACTGGGAACCAAATGCTGAAAATAGATCGCAAATTTGGGAAATTCTCGATAAAACCTGTGCTCATGTTTTTTTAAGGAAAAGTGGTCCCTAAATTGGGTTATGGTTTGTAACTATGTTCTGAAACAGTAATGCATAAACTAAACCAGATAGAAGGTGGAATTTGGAGACGGATCATTTGCCTCCCCAATGCGGTACCTTTAACTGCAATTCGGTATGAGTTGGGAGATACCTCCATATGGGCCTGAGTACAATGGAAGATGCTCTTGTTATATGTTAAAATTAAGGCCCCTACCCTAAATACCCTATATGAGTGAATAGGAAAGAATATAAATGTATCTGTTTTTTTTACTAAGATTTGCAACTAACTATGAGAAGATCCTTCAAAGCATAGACTCAAACCTGGAAACTTTAATCAGCAACCCTACGTTAGCTAAAAAGAGGTTTCCAGCGAAAGACTGGATTTGTACATTAGAAACGTTCCACTCTTAAACATCTATGTCTCATCTCTCGCATGAGCACAAGAAAAGGGGATCCCTCTCAAAAATTCTTTCTCTTTTCCCAAGCCGATAGCATTGTGGCTTGTTACGGCTTCGATGGAATATGGTTTCGACTAAGGATACTGCACTTAAAAAAGAAATCAAGTAAAGATGATGGAGACTTTATGTAGATTTTGTCATTCTGAGCAAGAAACAGCAAAACATCTTATCCTCAGCTGTGTTCAATTGGCTGATGTGAGAAATTCATTGTTGGGCCCTCTGAAGGAATCTTATTGATGTTCCTCTATTGATTTGGTTTGGAAAAGATGCTTAAACGTACAAGACCCACGAGAGGCCATAGCAATATCTGGGTTCCTGAAGGCCCTTAAATTGGATGACTAAAATGTATGTTTTTTCTCCTTTTAGATGATGTATGTGTATGAGTCTCCTATGTTTACGAGGTTTAAGGTTCAAGTTTTCCTTTTTTTCTTATTCTCCTTTCTATTTTGATGATGATTTGAGGACGACTGGTTGCTGATTGCTGCCTCTGTTACAGGAATTCTTTTATGTTTTTCTTCTTTTTAAATGAATGTATGTATATATGATATGTTGTATAAAATGAATATATTTTTTTCTTCTCATGTAAATTAATTTAAAGTTATTACTTTTATCTTTTTTGAGTAAAAATGTTTGTAAAGGTTTGATTAAACCATATACAAAAATACATAAAATAGTGTCCTGTTTATTGCTCCTAAAGAAACAATAACTTTACACACACGAGAAACACTCAGAAAAGTTAATTTCATGGTTGGATCACCTTCTCACATGAAGGTTCCTTACGCTTGCATGAAGGGAACAACACTTCTCGCCCTTTACTTTTTAGTCTCGAGGTGGGGCAATTCATGAGTCATTCCAAAGTTCACATCTGGGGCACGTTTAAAGAAACTTTGCACTGGTGCAAGTGCAATTAGTACCAGGACAAACATTTCCCTAGTGCAAAAAACATTATTTCAATGCATTTCAGGACCTGGGCAATGTTTGCCCTGGTCGTAATTGTTTACCATGGTGCAAAATTCACTGATTGTTTTTCTTCTGCTGTAGATATATTTTTACTCTGTCCTAAATGCCAATGCACGGGTGCAAAGTGTTCGTAATACCACCCCAACCTTCTTAAAATTTAATTTTTAAAGATTTTGCTTCAGAATTAATCTTGGTGATGTAGTCTCTTTGGGTTTTCGCCACTGGTAAACGACCTCAGAAAGACACTGGTATCTGCCAGGAACAGAAATGAGCAGAGCAAGCCAACACTGCATCTGTGCACAAAAGCAGGACTCGTTATTTCTGTCTAGGGGGAGGCTTGGGTTATCACATTGGGTTTCCAAAGAGGCCCAGACAGCGGCATAGTTGTTTTAATAGTGTGAAGGTTTTCGGAGAAGAAGGAGGAAAGGCAATTGTACAAGCCCTGTGTTTAGATTATGGTTGCAGTAGCGCAGTGAAGGCAAATTAAGCGCTTGTCGTAACGGAGATACCTTCTCACATATGAGACTAGAACCATAAAGGTAAGTTACATGTTAAGTTTATTCCTGCGTTATAACCAGGAGATAACACTGGGACGTTCGCCTGGCAAGATGGTCAGGTTCAACTGCTGTCTCTAGAATAGAACCTGACCACACACATAAGTAAACATTCCATGCCCCGAGGTCACGCTCCATACACCCAGTGACATCACCTCTGCAACCTCATGGTCCATACACCCAGTGACATCACCTCTGCAACCCCAGAACCAAATACGACACAACTCCATTGCTTGAAACAGCTATCTAGGAAGGATAGCAGCTTTTGCGACTTGTTTTGCTTGGCAGTCACCTAACTTTTGTGGGGTTTCTAGTTTGCCTCGTGTTTGTTTAAAGGGGGTGAGTTATGCACACATGTTTGCAGTAGGGTCTCTGTTCCCCTTTGGTATGTAGTCACAGGGCCAATGGGGATGGGGGCAGGGGGTGTTCAGACTCACCACAAAGGTAGCACAGAAGCCAGCGCCCTACCACCTACACACCTAAGCTCTGAATTAGTGCCATCAGATTTCAATATTCATAAACTAAAAGCTTACATTTATAAACTTATAACATCATATAGCTACATTTGTTATGCCAGGATTATGAAATTGTATATGAAATTGTTTATGTAAATGTCTGAGCACAACGAGATTACATTTTTTATCTTGTCTTTTTTGTCAGTAGAGTAGTTTATGTATAATGTGAAAACCTTTTTCGCTGTGTTCTTCTTTTAAATGATTGTTTTAAATAGTGTTTAAATGATTGTCTTTTGATGTTTTTGTAAAGGTTTGAATAAACCATATACAAATTTTAAAAAAACGAATAAAAAAAAAAACTAAAGGGAAACAAGAAAAGAAACTGGGACTGCTGATCTCCAAGATACAAGATAACTAGGCGTTTCTTAGACTCACTGAACCCAGAGACTGAGAGATAAGAAGCACTGACTTATGAGTCCATCGTTTACGTACCAGTGAAATTAAGCAGAAGATGGTTCACGCCCTTTTCCTCTTGCATGTTCTAGTTATATCACTTGCTCTTTTATGGACGTAGATTGGTATCCACATTCAGTTCAGACTTTTGAACCAGGCTATATTTCTGGATAAGAAGTGAATCAATGACCACATTCTTTACTTCCTCTTCGAGCCTGGTTTGGGGGAATTTAATCTTAAGCCTAAAACGTGTCAGGGCACATTAACTTGTTTCGTTGTACCCCAAAAACTTGTTTCTAGAACATATTATTTCCAATCAACCAAGCACTCCAGTACACCTTATTTTTTTATATCTACAAATTAAAGCAGCAAATGCTAACATTATCTCAACTGCATGTCCCAGGAACACCTAGGAATCCTGTAGCTCTGAAAACCTTTTATGCCATGTGAATCGACTCCCCAACTGACCGCCATGACACTCAGCCACCTCACAACGTCTTGGCATCTGTTCCAAGAAAAACAAACATACCATCACAAATAGGAAGGGACATTAATGCCATCCACATATCGAGTACAACAATACAACAAACATCCACAGTTATAGAAAGATATTTACATGCCTACTAACATCTGATGGCCACTAAATGTTGGTACCCGAGAGGGATAATACTCTCTGCTGTGTCGCTAATTAAATCAAGACTGTTTTGCAAATGATCCTATAGATTGCAGTTGACATGTAGCAGTACAATTGCATATTTTTGTATGTAACCATATTCTTTCTCATATGGTATTTGTGAGTGGGTCTTATATCCTAGAATGTGGTTTTTTTTGTAAATGTAGGATCCATATCTTTGCTTAAATTATTTGCGCTGCATAAAATGCCTGCTGAAAGGCCCAGCCAATTCAACACTTTGTACAGAATGAATATCTTAATTTCGGCTGAGAATGAATCAGTGTCGAAAGAAACAATAAAAACAATATATAAACAATTTATTCTATTTTAAAAATATATCTTTGCAAATATAAAAAATATACCTGATTAAAAAGTATTGTTAAAAAACTCTTTTTACAAAACATATTGGGCCCAAGCCTCAGAACCTTAATGGTGGAAGGGGGGTGAGCTAGTGCATTTTCCAAGGACATCTAAATGCGACCATCAGGGAGGCACATATTTAGATGCCCTGTTTTATCCCCTTTGTGCTAATGCGCAAATAAGGACACGTGTGTGACCTTTGTACAGCCCACACCAAATTCACAAACATGATTCCCTTTGAAATATGAAAATAACCATTCCCCTGTGCCTGTGTGAACGGTGGGGCAGCAGAAGTATGAACTCCTGCTGAGCCTCTTCATTCCTGTCCCCCAAACAGGGATGAACATGATTTCTATCTTTTGTTACCGGTTCACAGTGTCAGGACTTTCAAGGCCCCACGACTGTGAAATGAATTCCCAGCACCCAGGGTGGTGATGGCAGCCTGTTATACCTTTGCCTGTGTTAATAACACGTCTTAAAGTCTATATCAATGCATCCTCGGCACTTGTGTTTTACTTCCATGACCGTTTCTGATCAGGCCCAGTGTTTCCAGTGAAATGACTCATAATTAAAAAGTAGGAATTGCAAATATACGGCACTTGTAGATGGACATTAAAATAAAACCATGTGAAGTGTGAACGGAAGTACTTTAAATGATATTTTTCACACATAGATTGAGACACAGAACCATAACGAAATTGAGAATATAGACAATAAATCTGATAGTTATTTTTATCATACAAACATTGAATTCTCCAATCGCTACTTCCAATATTATGACACACATACATCGACTTTGCAGGGTAATTCAGTTAATTTCACAAGGTTCATTCTTGCATGATGCATTGAATGTTTATAAACTGTGAATCGGGCGGTGCACGTTTTTATTTTATAGCCAACATGCATCAATTTTGTGTGGTAATTCAGGTAATTTCAATAAGCTAATTCTCTGTATGATGCGTACAATTATTAAAAAATGTGAGAACTGTAGTGAGGACTGTTGCAACATGTTTATTGATGAATTCCTTAGCCACAGCAAGTCTCCCCAAATTATGGATTCTTGAGTAAAAAAACAATGCAAGTACTTTTTCCATCATTTGGTTTACTCTTTCCGTATGTCCCTCAGATTGAGGATGAGAGCGTGTTTGTTCTATTTGTTTTCATGTTATATATTGTGCTATAAGCTCCTTACTAGCCTATTTCGAATGCTTTAAGACACTGCATAATGCTGGCATGCCTGCAAAAATCAAGATGAAGAACAAGCATCTTTGTAACACACGGTCTCTGGTGGGGGTGTCAACTCCTGAGAGGGTCTTTGGGTGTACCTGACAGACCCAGACCTCCTGCTCTATAGACGGGATAGGTGGGGCGCCAGGGGCAAATTCTCAAGTGGTGCTCTTTTCCAATGTGTGCGCCATCAGCTCAGTTCACTGCACTGCACCTGCTCCATCAGCAGGCTCCTGACCTGCTAATTCCCTGGTGGGGTTTCTCTGTTATGAAAATAGGGTCTCTTCTAAGCTTTTAAAAGGCTCTTCTGACAAACAACTGCATTCACCTATCCGTTCATGTGTTATAGTTACTGTGTTGCATTGAAAGGGGGAGGCAGGGTGATCCCTGAACATGTATTTTAAGGAATAACTCACAAGTACGGTGACGCCTACCCATTGCACATTGGGCTTAAGGTTTCAGGAGGCTCCCAGTCTGCTGGTAGTGCGGCAGAGAGGGACAGTGCTGGAAAGCGGAAACATAGGGAAAACTGGACAGGCGTTTGCTCTCACCCCAGTCACCAAGTGAACCTGTGCGAGTTAATTGAGAGAGAAAGAGAGAACACATGTGCATGTCGGGCATTTTGGGTTGGAGGGAGTGGGGGATGCGTGATTCAGTTGACATTTGCAACTATATTTTTGGGCACAAACGCCCTGTTGATGGCACGAGTGTTATTTACACGTATTATTTATTTGTTGTTTTAAGATTTCTGCAGGTACTCTTGCAGCCACAATCAAAGTGCTTATTAGTAAGGAATGTGTAACAGGTGGGTTGTTCTGTCTGGACTAGAACAACCTTTGATCTCATACCTACTGATGCACAAGCGTTCCAGAAGTGAATTCTAGCAATGATCAGAACAACATTTTTGAGATACGATGTAACCTCATAACGTTAGGGTCTTACTTTACGGAAGGTACCTCCCTCCATTTAGAATGCAGACAGCGGCAGCCAATCGCCTCCTACCTGAAAGTCGTTAGCAGCCACCGTGGCACAGAGATACCCCAGGCTGCACAAGGTCGCAGGGTGGAGGCAAGGTCCCGGGTAGACATTTTGTTTTACATCACCCACCTAAATCGAGCATAAAAGCGCGCCAGCGAAACTGGGAGTCAGGCCACATTGACAGGAAGTCAGGCATGCCAGCACATGAAGTGGTCATACAACAGTGCGGGAGATACTATATGACCATATCTCCAACATGGTTGTGGTGCCTTAGAAAATACGTTGATACAGTCAGGAAATAGACTGCAAGAAGTAGTCACAAGAAACGTATAGATCCGTCCACAAAAGGGCAATCAATACACTTTTAATTTTTTATTTCGTATGACATTCTTTTTGTTTAATGAAGACCCCAAAGGATTTCCCAGTAGAACATTCCTTCGAGGATGTTGTTGCTAACCCACCCAACTGGTGACTTCCTTTGGTCCGCCTGTGTGTATTCACCAGTTGAGTTGAGTACATAGGTTTGGGTGTGTCTGCTTGATTGTGTTTTGACTGTGTGCCTGGGGTATCCCGCAACTGCTCAGGTACCAGGGAAAAACCTAGCCTAGCAGATTGCAAAGATCTTCTTATGTCCCCCTGCCCCCCTCACCCCCCACTGAGTCCCAAGAAATGGAGGACATACTCAAATAAATGGCCCTTGCAATACAGAAACTGTAGGGTGGGGTGTCTACACCCCACCAGGAGGATTCATTGCTCTACCAACCCTTTTCAGTCTTCCAGGCCAAGATAGATAAGCAATACCTTGGGTGCACAATCGTGTGCAACCACTGGGCAGTGGGTAAGGGGCGATGTGTGTGTAACCAGTCTTGTACAGCAATGGATGTCTCTAAGCCTGTGTTGTTCCTGCCTATCCTGCCTCCACCTGCAAGGGTAGCCACCATGGACCATGCCATGCTTCCACTCCAGGGAGGGGGAGACTCTAAGAAGTAGCAGCCTTTTTCATACAGTGCAAGATACGCTTTCATAACCACCCCACTGTGTACAACACGGATAATGCCAGGGTAGCGTTTATGTTAATGCACCTGGTTCAGACAGTGCCCATCAGTGCCACCTCTGTGTAGAAAGGCATGACCCCCTCCTTAAGGGTTAGACTTAGTTCATAAGCATCCGGTTTGATATCCAGGGGCTCATTTCTTTCTCATATAATCCATTACAAGAATGTAATGCTGATGTCCACATGGTCCAAAGATGTGCATGTCACAGCTCAGTGTTGTCAGGTGTCTTGACCCACATTTGAACTATTATGCTACAACATTTGGTGCTGTGGGCTTAGAAAATCCAAGATGGCTGAAAAGCCCACATTTGCGCTAGAATCCAGGAAAACCGCACAGTTTTGCGCACACCAAAATGGTCGCCTGACCTGCCACCCACCAGTGCGAGCGTGATGGGCCAGAAGCGCCATAAGCGAAATCAGTGCAAAGGAATATGGTGCTGTTAAAAATCTGTTTTAATTGATGTCAAAAATTGTTAAAATCATGGCCACAAAATTACTCTACTGCAGAATCTATAGCAATACACTGATAGTGAATGCTATCAAGTAAAATCCCTTTTTTTTTAAAATGTATTAATTCAAGACAGCTCCCAAAAAGGGGTGCAGAACCGGCGCTCGACACTAACCGGCGCTAGCGGTCTAAACTCTGACAGGAGGCCTGTCTTTCAGGAGCTGACAAGGAAGTTAGCTGGAAACTTCAAAGCCTTGCTGGTTAATGAGAATTCTTAACACCTACTGTTCACAGGCCTGGCTGCATTCTGCTGTCCCCACCAAAAGGAGATTAGACCTCTCTGATTGAATTAGGGGAAGGGTACCTGGGGCTGCAGGAAAACAGAACTATGAACTATCCTTGGCTCAGGCAAATGCTAAATCAGGGGTCGTAAATGGCTTCCTCTTGGAGAGAAATGGGAAGGGAGCTGCCTCTGGGAGCCACCTGAGCTGGGGGCAGGGAGAGACAGGAATTCCCCCATGTGCTTTGGAACCCATCTGGGCCAGAGCATAATTTTAAAAAGATTGATAATTCATAGTACGGAACTGTCAAAATTATGTAAATAATATCATTATTCCTGTGATTTTTCTGTGCACATTTTAAGAGATGTTAGGACTCTGTGATATGTTCTGGGGGGAGTAGTGGGAAATAGGGTATTACTCCAAATGTATGTATGTATGTTAAAAATCTGACACTTCATCATCTGATGCCCATATTCCTTGCGCACATTTGTGTAAATTCTGGAAAAGTTTAGAGGTTGTGTTCTGGATGAAAAGGGCAGAATTCTGTCAGAAGTGGACATAACATCTTAGAAAGACAGGGATCGGATGGTTTGGTGCTACAGAAAATATGGTAACTGGACATATAATATTAGAACAATTGTACATAGATGAATATGCATTTGGATCAAAAATAGATTTGTGTGCGATGTGACAAGGGGAGTATCTTCTAACCCATAAACATACCTCATCATGATGACACTCCATTTCCTTCCCCCAATAAAGGGAGAGAGGAGAACTTGGCCAATGATCAGTTGTGAGGGGCAGGCCTAGTTATACCCACGCACACACCCATTTTCAAAAGACATAAAAAGAACCACTGAGACCCAGGAAGGGACACTCACTACCCACTTCAAACTGATTTCCTGCGAAGCGCTTTGCCAGAAGACTCCAGAACCAGAACTTAGAATCCAGACTTCAAATCCAGAAGACTCCAGAATCAGAACTTAGAATCCAGACTTCAAATCCAGAAGACTCCAGAACCAGAACTTAGAATCCAGACTTCAGAATGTGTAGCAGAGAGGCCTAGTCCACAAGCTGAATCCTTCAGAGGCCTCAGAATCCAGCCACCTAACCAAACTATTCAACAGCCGAGCGAGCTGTTTGATTCTGGCCTAGAACCCTGTGCCAGAACCCAGAAAGCAGAGCTGTATCCAGACCGCCGTGCAGTGCCAATAGGAGACCAGACCCAGACCAGACCGCTGTGCAGTGCCAGAACTTTTGCCAGAACCAGCGATCCAGACCAGCAGAGCAGAGAGAACCGCAGCTAAACCTGTTGACCAGATCTGTGACGAGGCCCATTCCTTCCAAAATTAGGAGTGAGTATCCAGCCAGAGCTGTGCAAACCAATCTCTTAGTTTAAAATAATCTAATTCAAACCATTTCCACCTACCCAGAATGCATTAGAAATTGTGTGTTCATTCTGTGATTTCAAACCTGTGAAAGTGTCATTTGCCATTTGAATTTTACTTTATTTCTGAAAATCTACCTCCACAAAATTGTCCGTATCATTTGAACGGCATGTCCTAGGAGCGAGATTTAACTTTTGTTTTAAAGCTAAGATCCTCAGCTTTCCAACAAGCCCTAAACCAACATTCCTTATAGTTTTTCCGTAATCGCGCTCGACTCACTCAGAAAAAGTGCCGCAAATTGCAATCTGAATCAAATTTCTCCACCTGTCAAAAATCACTGTCTTTTGCTTGCAACTGCTCAAATCCATTTTCAACCTGATAATCCCTCATGAATCACTGATAGTATTGACCTGAACCAATCTGAAGTAGTATCACCTACCCTGAATCTCCTATAAGGAATAAAAATCATTTTTAGCGTATTTTCACTTCTTTGCAAATCACATTTAAAGTATTTTGCCTGTGTTTAAAAACATACCGGTTGCTCTAAGCTTGCTAGGGGGGACTGAATTGGTATTGCATTTGATTGTTTTCCTGAAAATTGTGTGCTCGCCTTCCATCTCCTTACATTGCATAGGGGGGAGTGAATTGTCAAAAGAAAAAGTGATCATATTATCTCTTGTGGAAACCATCTCAGTTATTTCTGTGCTGCATTCTTTTCGATCATTGCATTTCCTTGAACCCATAAAAGCATTCTCAGCTACTTTATCCTCTCTATGCCAACTCCTAAGTCATTAAAAAAGTGTGCTAGTGTAATATTATCCATTGTTGATCACTGTCATATTCATAAGTTTGCTATCAAATATTGATTTATTTATAAAAGTGTGATATATATATTGTTTAATTTGTAAAATAAATCTATTAATTTGCAAAACAAACCTACTTCTTGGCTCAGTGAGGTCAGGGGGATTCAAAGAGATGGGCGTTATACAAGGGTTTATCATCCAGATTTATGAACTAGTCATAAAAAGGGCTTTCATTGGGCATCCCAGACTCAGCATTGACTTAGTTGGAGTACTGAATTGAAGTCGCTTAACAGAGTGGGGGCTCGTCCAGGACATCTGGATTAGACCTACCACTTGTGCAGCTTAATACAGTGTGCTAACTGACAGGATACATAAATCCTGTTGGATCGCCATGCTGTGTTACATTGTTAAAGCACCCCTCAAAAGAAGGACGCTCTAAGGAGACGGTCTGTTTTGCAAAATAAAATACTAACTTCTGTAAATCAGGAAGGAAATCAATTTCCAGAATGACGACATTGGTAGATATGAAGATAGCTAGATAGCACCTCTTACATAAACTGTTTGTGAGAGGTGAATGGTCTGAACAGGACCAGAATGTGTGGCTGCAGGCGATCACACAACAGGTCAATGCGACTGGGTTAGACAGCTGGAAAGATCAGGGTCCCTTACACGTGGCCCTGAGCGAACTATACATGGCCCCTAAGGCCAAAGATGAGCACAACAAGATTGTTAGGATAGCGGCATATTTGTATTTATATATGGGAGCCATACAGGACAAATGTGCTGAAGGCCAAGATCTGGCAAATAGGCAACAGATGGCATTAGAGAAGGCCCAATCTGACCTGGTCTCTTCCGAGCAGAGGCTGCAGAGGAGCCAGGAGTCAGAAAATGATAGTAGGCAGTATATCATTAAAATAAAAGAGGATATGGGTATCCTGCAACAGGAAAAGTCTGACCAGGATACCAGATTTTGGGCCTTGCAGAAGGAGTACCAAGAAGGTTTGGACACCCCACTGCAGAGCCAGAAAAAGCTGGAGCAACAACTGGACTTCAATATGGCATGCACAGAGCAGGTAGTCACCCTGCAAAGCCACCTAGATAGGGAGAAGGCAGAGAGCAACAAACTGATTCTGAAAGACCTGGATACCCAGACAGAATTTGAGGAGGAGTGCCAGAAAGCTGGTGTCTTTCAAAGGCAGAGGGACGACCTGGCGGCACAGATGCAGGCTCTTAGTCAGGAAAGGGACACCTTAGGCCAGGAAGTCTGTCACTTAAAAAGAAAAATGGAAGAAAATCACCTGGCCCTCCAGGGACTGGGTGGCCTCCAAAAAGAACATCAAAACCTGTTGGAGCACACCAGGAGGGTGACACCAGGAGGGTGGACGATGTTCTGGCAAGAAAGGAGCAGGCCAGTAGGGATGGGACTCAGGAGGTAACCCTCCTGCAGCAAAGACTGGCCCAGTACTCCAAGACTAACCAGGAAGCACAGAGGCAGAATGAGGCTCTCTGCCATTACAACGATAGGCTCCAGCAACAGGTAGCCATGCAGGAGAGACTGATAGAGTCTAGTAAGGCCTTGACTGAGGAACTGAAAGCACAGGCTCTTGCATGGCAACAGGGAGCAGGGGCGGATAGAGATGAGGTTAGCTGGGAAAGGGAAACACCTGAGCTTAACCTCAGGAGCCCTAGTACCAGAGGCCTTCATCTCTCCCAGTCCCTGCACTCTGCCACCCCATGCCCCCTGGTGCAAATGCGCACAGGGCCACAGGGATGGCAGATTACTATCCAACCAAAAGTATGGGGCACATAGGCCAGTACCACCCAGGAATGGATGGGCACCTAAGTACAGTGCAATTTAGTGGGGAACCCCGGGAGAGTAGGCCCTCTAAGGGCATTCTGAAAACCTCTGCCCAGTTAGGTCAGTGGGGGGGTACCCATCAAATCCTGCCAGCAAGGAGGGATTTGAAGACACTTCTGAGCGTCACAGGACACAGGAGACCAGGTCCCCACATTCTGCCAGCCATTCCCAGGCAGAATCCGGGAAAACATGGAAAATCAGACGGGAACCTCTGGGAGCAGTGCCTCTGAGTCAGAGGATGAATGGACTAGGGTTACCCGAACCAAGAAGGCCAATATGGCAAAAAGGGCCTTGCTTAAGGACCCCGTAAAACAGATTAAGGGGATAAGGAGCGTCATCACCCCTTATCACAAGAATGCCAAGTATTCTTTTTGGGAACACTTGGAGCTTTACGAGCAAATGATGGAGACTTTCCATTTGAAGGACAGCAGTAGCTGCATTCAGTATGTAAAATGGACATTCTCCCCAGAATACTCCAGTATCTTTGCGGGGCTGGAAGACCAAAACCATTCAAGATGGTCCACATATAGGGCGGCCATCTTGAAACATTTTTCTGTTCACCGGAATCCCCAAGAGGCTCGCAAGGCAGCCTACAATTTGCAATGTGAGGAGGATCAGGCCCCACAAGAATTTGTGCAGGAATTGAAGGGTGCCTTTGCGCAGACTACCAGAAGGGTGCGCACAGACAGTAAAGAGTTTGTAAATAGGTTTTTCCATGTCTTACCCAAATACATAATGACCCAGCTAGTGAGAGATTTTCACGAGAAAAGGTCACTAGACTGGGTCATTGAACAGGCCACCTGAATCTATGAGGTGCAGAAGCCCATAGAAAATAAAAATAACGCCCAGAAAAGTCCCAAACCGACCAGCACCCCTGCTGCTGCCAAGGTGGCAGAGGTAAAGGTTGCCCCATTTTAGATTTGGTGATGGTGGGGCCTAAAAACCTGCCTGCACCGAATAATTCTCAGCCCAGAAGGCCCTCGGGCCAGTCACAGACAGGGAGTCAAGGAAGTAGTCCCACAAATGGGGTCCCTCGCTCCCCTGACTATGTAAATCCCTGCTACAAGGGAAACCGACCCATCCTGGGGTATATGTGGACTCTTCCAGCCCAAGGGGGGGGATCCAACTAGGCACCCAACCCAGGGAACTTCCCTCCTAACTTCCCACAGAAGGACAGAAATTCACCAAACCCTGGGCAGAACTTTTTCCCCAGGTATCCACCGAACTTCCAACCCCAAAATCATCCATCCTTCTTTCCCCAATTCCCTGAGCCCAGACCACTTAATCCGGGAGAGGAGAGACCAAGGGTGGAGGGGTACCCAAATCTTCCCAACCCGGGGTACTACCAGAGAAGGGATAGCTACCCTGCCCGGGATCAGCCCAGGGGAGAAAATAGAACCCTGTATCAGCCTGAGCGGGTTTCACAGTTAGAGCGCCAGGTCCAAAATATGGCACGGGATCTAGGTCACATGCTGAGGGCTCAACAGAACCCTCAGATGAGCATTCCGGCGCAGAATGCCCCAAACTCTGGGCCTGGTGCTCCAGAACAATGACGGGGGCAGCACCCTGATAACCCACCGGTTCCCAGGGAGGAGGCACAAGGGGAAGGGGGGTGTAAAGCCTCGGATGAAGCTTCCTTCCCCACTTGTAAACAGCCCCTGGAAACCCAGGAACCGGAAACAAAATCTCCTACCCCTGAAAGTCTGCCACCCAAGGAGCAGAGAGGAGGAAGGAGAAACAAAGGACTCAAACAGACCCATTTTGTGGAGGAGGTACAGATCTTCCCATTTGAGGGAGAGGGATCCTCAGAGGATCCTGGGAAAAGGGTCTTCTCCTTCAGAGATGGGGGAACTCCTCCCAAAAAAAGATGGGTCCCAAGGGATTCACATCACGACTGGGTAGATGTGGGGACTGAGCTAGCGCCGCCCATCATCTCATCCCAGAACCAACAGCATCAAAATCCCCTGGTTCAAACCCATCCTGGTGACTGCCTCCAAAAAGGGGGGGGGCGGCCCAGAACCGGAACCAGGGGAACCCACAACGGCTCTGATTTCCAGTTGTCAACTTTTTCTTGCAGATTCCCATGACTCTCTACAGAATACTGCCCAGATCTCTTTTCTCGCAATGTCCAAAACTAAAAAATGAGCCCACCAGTTGTCCAAAAATGTGCATTATCTGTGCCACGTTGAGGAGAAGGAGGGAAGATACTATGCCCCAGTACAAGTGCAGGGTACAATTTTGCACTGGTGGACACTGGAACCCAAGCTACTCTTCGGTCCAGAAGGGCCTTTGATGAACTAAATGCAGGAAGGGGGGAGAATTACCGTGTTCCTCTCACCTATCTTCCTGTACAACTTCAGAACTTTGATGGGAACGAAATTCAAGTCGAGGGGACTGCAGATTTGGACATTAAAATTGGGCGACACAAGGTGAAACACCCGGTCATAGTAGTGACTCCAGAGGGCACCCCTTGTTTACTAGGGAATTACCTCCTGAGAAGGTTGTCACCCCTAATAGATTGCGTAAACAAGGTCCTCTGGACCCAGACTAGCCGAGCAATAAAATTAAAACAGAGTGTCATCCATGTTAGTTTAAACGGCACGTGCCACATGGTTGAACAAAAATCTGACCAAGTAGAATTTCACTTCCAGAACAACCAAATTCCAGACTTGACAGTAATAGCAGTAGGACAACAGACTGGTGATGGGGGGTCCTCTCTATTTCTGAAAATCAACCTTCCTTCCAGTTTAAGGTGGTATTCCACCCTGAAAGGAAACACTCTGAAATTCTTTACTAATCCACAATCAGACATTCCCACTCCAATAGTCCAGAAAGATGTGAAATCAGCTCAGAGCCTGGCTGATATTCAGCAAATTGGAGAGCAGTTGTTCATCCCTGTTCAGTTAAATGATGGGAAGGACTCTGTTCTCGCCCGAGTGTGTGAGAACAACGGTAAGAGCTTCATCAGCGAAGCATGTTCCGCCAACTCCCAAAAGATCCAGCCATTCCCACATTCAAACTGATAGACAAATGGGAAATGGATCTGGAAACACCAATTCCAAGCATCTCCTGCCAAGCAGGTGTATGCTCAAAATCTCCATTGGCAACAAGAGCATAGTCCATATTTGTTGGGTCGTGCGAGTCGTCACTGCCGCCTTTTACTTAGGCAGTGATATTCTCAATCGCTTTGCCATTAGTTTGGACCTAATAAAGTTCAAAGCTTGGTCCCGATTAGCAGATAATTCCATGGGCTTTGATGACCCAGAAAAGGCATTTAGGTCGGCTCAATTGCTACCTTTTGCTGTTGAAATTCAGATTAAAGAGGAAGTCACCATCCCAGAAAGGACCCGACGATTCTCCCTGGAAGTGAAAGTTAAAAGAGGACAAAAATTGAAAAATCCTGATGCTTATATTCATCTAAATGCTTCTCTCAACACCATTAGTCAACATAGAACATGACACCATTCCAATAGAGGTGGATAACAGTGACTTAAAGAGTATTACTTTAGCCGCAGGCACCATTATTGGAATGGCGGTTGATGACCAACATTTTTCCATTGATTCAGGAAATGAACTGTTAGGACCAATCCCCAAGGACTGTTTTTACAGTGATAGAGATGACAATACAACACCAGACAGGATCTTTACCCGGCATGGGGGGAACTTCCTGGTGTACACTTCCTGCCCTTATCGTAAGGAAGATGTGACATGTGACTTCAGGAGGGATGAGGTGATTTTCCAGGTCCATGAGGGCTGCCTTTCTCACCTGAAGCCTCCAGTCCAAATCAGCACTCTGACCAGGGACTTCTCCACCCAGCTGGAGGAGGCCGCTGAGATAGCAAAACCAGAAGTCTTTCCAGGCTTCAGGCAGATGGTGGAAGAGAGAGTCAACCTAGCTGATGCCTGTGTGACTCTGGAACAGAAGCAAAAGTTGAAACAAGTTTCCTTGGATTTCCAAGATCTCTTTGTGGTAGACTCATATGACTGTGGTCGCACCGACAACCACACAACAACAATTCCCATGGACCCTGGCATGACTCCAGTGTTTGTGAAGCAATATCGCTTGCCTCTCGCATCCATATAGTCCCTTACTGAAATAATTAAGAACCTTGAATCCCGGGGGATAATCCGTCCAGTTCACAGCACCTTCAATAATCCAGTGCTGGGAATATTGAAGCCAAACGGCCAGTGGAGACTCTGCGCCGAACTTAGGGAGCTCAACAAACGGGTCCATAATTCCCGATGGCCTCTTCCCTACATTGACCAAGGGCTGGCCCAGATCCAGGGGTCACAGGTATTCACTGCAATAGACCTGACCAATGGATACTGGACTGTGTCTGTCAGTAGGGAGGACTTATACAAGCTGGCTTTTACCTTTGGGGGCAAGCAGTACACATGGACCCAGACTCCCTTCGGATACCTCAACTTCGGCAATGAATTCAACATTTTCCTACACAAGGCCATGCCCGACCTGGGTTCAAGGGGTAACCTGGCTTATGTAGATGATGTCCTCATCAAAAGTTCATCTGTGGAGGAACACATAGCAGAGATCCTTTATGTTCTGACACAGTTGAGGGCCCTCGGAGCAAAACTTTCCTTTCAGAAAGCACAGTGGTGTAGAACCTGTGTTAATTTCTTGGGGCATGAGATTACTCCTCAGGGTCTCTGTCCCCAGGAAAAGAAAGTGGAAGCACTTCAGAAACTGAAAGACCCCACAACTCTGCAGGAGCCTCCTTGGACTGACTAATTACAGCAGAAAGTTCATTGAGGGCTACGCAGAGATCACAAGACCCCTGATTCATCTCCTGAAGGGGGGGTCAAATGGGAATGGGGTCCAGAACAATCTGAGGCAGTAAGACAGCTCAAAAGAAGCCTCACACAAGTGCCTTGCCTAGCTTACCCTGTCAGAAACAAGGAGTTTTTCTTGGAGACAGGGTTCTCTAATACATGCTTAACTGCAGTATTATATCAAAAGCATGACAAGGTGAATAAAGTAATCTCCTATGCGAGCAAAACTTTATCCTCTGTGAAGGAAAAATTCAACGATTGTGAGAAGGCACTCCTGGCAATGGTGTGGGCATTGAAGAACTACCGCCCGTATATCCAGGGAGAACACATCATAGTGGAGACTTCACACCAGCCTCTGCAATATCTCCAGAATCCGGGCCGGAAATGTGAGTAATTCCAGAATTACTTCCTGGATTATGTCAATGCAAGGCTTTCCTGTGGAGGTCAGATATGGCCGAAACAAGAAGAGTCCCCTCGCGCAAGGTCTGGCTGACTTGCATGATTGTGCCAGAGAAAACTGTCTCTAGGACGAAAGTCTAAAGATCAAGGACAACATGGAGGCATACCTTAATTCCCCACACAAAGTCTTTGAAGAAGACAAGTGTGAGGGAATGCCCACTGTATATGTGGATGGATGCTCTTACCATGTTGACAACAACGGGGAAAAATAACTGGTGGCCGGCATAGGGAATGCATGGGTGAATGAGTCCCCAGAACGCTCCATTGGGTACAAAATTGGTCCCCGAAGTAGTCAGGTGGCAGAGTTGATGGCTGTGCATCAGGCCATCCTCACTGCTGTCCAACATCAACGCCACAAACTGGTCATAATCACCGATTCGGATTATGTACGGAACAGCTTCGTGGAGCACCTGGTTAATTGGAAAACCAGAGGCATGTTATGTGCTAATACCAAACCCTTGAAACATGGGAAGTTAATTCAAAACATTGACGATCTGGTCACCGTGAATGTGATGACCATCTACTGGAAGAAGATCAAGGGTCACTCCAAAGTAGAGGGACCAGACAAAACTGGAAATGACTTAGCTGATCAGCTGGCCAAAACCGGGGCCATCCAAGGGGTTCTAATAGAGATTGAGTCCCTGTTGGGGGAAATCCAGGTCACTGCTATCACTAGGTCCCAGACAAATGCTCTCAACTGCACAATGGAGTAAGGAGACCCCAGATGCTGATTTGATCACGGCTCAGAAGGGGGATCCAATAATTGGTAAGTTTTACCAACACATTGAGGACCCTGAGAACTTTCCCCTGACGGATACCGATTACATTGGGAAAGAGGACCTTAGAGTGTTGATGAAATGTCCAAAAATGTTCCGAATCCAAGACGGTTTGTTGGTAAGGAAATCCCAAGCTGGCCATGATCAGTGGGTGGTCCCTGCCTCATTCTGAAGCCTGATGTTAAGTCACGCCCATGATGCGGCCACTGCCGGTCATAGGGGGTTTCATACAACACTTGAGATCTTAAGAGAGGTTGCTTACTGGCCACACATGGGGCAGGACCTCGACCAATAATTGAAGGGTTGTCTTGTGTGTGCACAATTTCAGCCAACATCCCTCACACACCGTGCACCTCTCCAAAAGAGGGGGATAACACTGCCATGGTCAGATTTGCAAGTCGACTTCATAGGCCCCGTGATTCGCTCCTCATGGGGAAATAAGTACATGTTGACAGTGACATGCTTATTTACTAAATGGGAGGAATGTCTCCCGGCCCCAAATTGCAAGGCAGAAAACAGCAGCTGCCCTGATGATCAACCACATCTTTTCCTGTTTTGGTCTACCCCAAAGGATTGAGTCAGGCAGAGGCAGCCATTTCACCAGCGAAGTAATGACTAACATGTGGGAGATACTGGGGGTTAAAAGGAAGCTACACATTGCTTACCGGCCAGCCTCTTCTGGTGCAGTAGAACGTTACAACCGAACCATTGTGAGCATATTAAAAAAGTTTGTGGCAGATTCTGGGCCAAGTTGGGATATCCGATTACCTCTGGTCCTAATGGCCATCAGATCTACCCCTTCATCTGCAACTAAAATGTCACCGTTTGAGCTGATGACTGGACGCAGGATGGTGCTTCCTCAGCATTTGCTCTACAGGGCCCAAGAGCAAACCTTGATCAATGCTTCCACTACTCATGAATATATTGAGAATTTAAGGAAACACCTTCAACATGCTTTTGCCTATGCTCAGCGAAACCTAGAAAGATCAGCCGATAGCATGAAGGCTCATTATGATTTAAAGACTACTAGGAAAGAATACAATGTGGGAGACTAGGTCTATCTATATAATTTCCAAAGGAACCAGGCCAAACAGCGGAAATTCCTGCCTACCTGGAAGGGACCTTTTGAAATTGTAGACAAGATCTCCCCTGTTGCCTACAAGATCCGCATCCCCAAAGGCAGTTTGGCAGAAGGGGAAGACAAGTGGGTCCATATTAATCAGCTAAAGTGCTGCCATCCCAGGCACACTTTGCAGCAACTGGAGGAGTCCTCTGCAATCCCAGAGGGGGCCGCTCCAGATTAATACAAGTCCAACCCTAAAATATTCCACATATAGCCTATAAAATCCTATGATTCTTGAATGCAAATGTCTCCTGATGTATAAAATGTATATGTTCGCCCCACCATTAATAGAGGTGGGGAAATGTCTACAAATATGTTTCTGACGCTTTGCTTTGTCATCCTAGGAGAGATAAACCATGGAGACTAACCAAGGAGGACGACCCGGGGACCGGGAGCAAAGATATGAGGGGCCCGATTTACTGCCTGAAACTCCCATCAGGACCGGCGAGGAGAACCAATCGATCCACCCTGATGGAGGAAAAGATGCTGAACTGTGCCATCTACGGAATCGGAAGAAGATGATGCGGACATCCCAGCCCGTGGATCAAAACATCCTTTGCAGCCGACTCCCCCTCGACTCGAAATCAAAGTGCAGTTGGGCAGGGGGGCTTGTCAGGTGTCTTAACCCATGTTTGAACTATTATGCTACAACATTTGGTGCTGTGGGCTTAGAAAATCCAAGATGACTGAAAAGCCCACGTTTGCGCCAGAATCCAGGAAAACCGTGCAGTTTTGCGCACACCAAAATGGTCGTCTGACCTGCCACCCACCAGTGCGAGCGTGATGGGCCAGAAGCGCCATGAGCGAAATCAGTGCAAAGGAATATGGTGCTGTTAAAAATCTGTTTTAATTGATGTCAAAAATTGCTAAAATCATGTCCACAAAATTACTCTACTGCAGAATCTATAGCAATACACTGTTAGTAAATGCTATCAAGTAAAATCCCTTTTTTTTTAAATGTATTAATTCAAGACAGCTCCCAAAAAGGGGTGCAGTACCGGCGCTCGACACTAACCGGCACTAGCGGTCTAAACTCTGATAGGAGGCCTGTCTTTCAGGAGCTGACAAGGAACCTGAGTTAGCTGGAAACTTCAAAGCCTTGCTGGTTAATGAGAATTCTTAACACCTACTGTTCACAGGCCTGGCTGAATTCTGCTGCCCCCACCAAAAGGAGATTACACCTCTCTGATTGAATTAGGGGAGGGGTACCTGGGGCTGCAGGAAAACATAACAATGAACTTTCCTTGGCTCAGGCAAATGCTAAATCAGGGGTCGTAAATGGCTTCCTGTTGGAAGGAAATGGGAGGGGCGCTGCCTCTGGGAGCCACCTGAGCTGGAGGCGGGGACAGACAGAAATTCCCCCATGTGCTTTGGAACCTAAACCACACCCATCTGGGCCAGAGCATAATTTTAAAAAGATGGATAATTCATAGTATGGAACTGTCAAAATTATGTAAATAATATTATTATTCCTGTGACTTTTCTGTGCACATTTTAAGAGGTGTTAGGACTCTGTGGTATGTTCTGGGGGGTAGTAGCGGAAAATAAGGTATTACTCCAAATGTATGTATGTTAAAAATCTGACACTTCATCATCTGAAGCCCATGTTCCTTGCACACATTTGTGTAAATTCTGGAAATGTTTAGAGGTTGTGTTCTGGATAAAAGGGCAGAATTCTGTCAGAAGTGGACACAACATTTTAGAAAGACAGGGATCGGATGGTTTGGTGCTACAGAAAATATGTTAACTGGATATATAATATTAGAAAAATTGTACATAGATATGCATTTGGATCAAAAATAGATTTGTGTGCAAAGTGACAAGGGGAGGATCCTCTGACCCATAAACATACCTCATCACGATGACACTCCATTTCCTTCCCCCAATCAAGAGAGAGAGGAGAACTTTCCGAATTATCAGTTGTGAGGGTCAGGCTTAGTTATGCCCACGCACACACCCATTTTCAAAAGACATAAAAAGAGCCACTGAGACCCAGGAAGGGACACTCACTTCCCACTTCAAACTGATTTCCTGCAAAGCGCTTTGCCAGAAGACTCCAAAACCAGAACTTAGAATCCAGACTTCAAATCCAGAAGACTCCAGAATCAGAACTTAGAATCCAGACTTCAAATCCAGAAGACTCCAGAACCAGAACTTAGAATCCAGACTTCAGAACTTGTAGCAGAGAGGCCTAGTCCACAAGCTGAATCCTTCAGAAGCCTCAGAATCCAGCCACCTAACCAAACTATTCAACAGCCGGGCGAGCTGTTTGATTTTGGCCTAGAACCCTGTGCCAGAACCCAGAAAGCAGAGCTGTATCCAGACCACGTGCAGTGCCGATAGAAGACCGGACCCAGACCAGACCGCTGTGCAGTGCCAGAACTTTTGCCAGAACCAGAGATCCAGACCAGCAAAGCAGAGAGAACCACAGCTAAACCTGTTGACCAGATCTGTGACGAGGCCCATTCCTTCCAAAATTAGGAGTGAGTATCCAGCCAGAGCTGTGCAAACCAATCTCTTAGTTTAAAATAATCTAATTCAAACCATTTCCACCTACCTAGAATGCATTAGAAATCGTGTGTTCATTCTGTGATTTCAAACATGTGAAAGTGTCATTTGCCATTTAAATCTTACTTTATTTCTGAAAATCTACCTCCACAAAATTGTCCCTATCTAGGAGCAAAATGTAACTTTCATTTTAAAGCTAAGATCCTCAGCTTTCCAACAAGCCCTAAACCGACTTTCTACTCCTTATAGTTTTTCCGTAATCGCGCTCGACTCACTCAGAAAAAGTGCCGCGAATTTCAATCTGAATCAAATTTCTCCACCTGTCAAAAATCGCTGTCTTTTGCTTGCAACTGCTCAAATCCGTTTTCAACCTGATAATCCCTCATGAATCACTGATAGTGTTGACCTGAACCAATCTTAAGTAGCTATCACCTATCCTGAATCTCATATAGGGAATAAAAATAATTTATAGCGTATTTTCACTTCTTTGCAAATCACATTTAAAGTATTTTGCCAGTGTTTAAAAACATACCAGTTGCTCTAAGCTTGCTAGGGGGGAACTGAATTGGTATTGCATTTGATTGTATTCTTGAAAATTGTGTGCTCTCCTTCCATCTCCTTACATTGCATAGGGGGGAGTGAATTGTCAAAAGAAAAAGTGATCATATTATCTCTTGTGGAAACCATCTCAGTTATTTCTGTGCTGCATTATTTTCCATCATTGCATTTCCTTGAACCCATAAAAGCATTCTCAGCTACTTTATCCTCTCTATACCAACTCCTAAGTAATTAAAAAAGTGTGCTAGTGTAATATTATCCATTGTTGATCACTGTCATATTCATAAGTGTGCTATCAAATATTAATTTATTTATAAAAGTGTGATATATATATATATATTGTTTAATTTGTAAAATAAATCTTTTAATTTGCAAAACAAACCTACTTCTTGGCTCAGTGAGGTCAGGGGGATTCAAAGAGAGGGGCGTTATACAAGGGTTTATCATCCAGATTTATGAACTAGTCATAAAAATATATAAATAAGGGCTTTCATTGGGCATCCCAGACTCGGCATTGACTTGTTGAGTTGGAGTGCTGAATTGAAGTCGCTTAACAGTGTTGATCTGATGGATGACTTGAGCCAAGTTGTATTCCACTCGGTCAAGACAGCAGATATAATCTCTTTAGTCATCCAGTTGGATTAATGCCAAGGGCACAGGAAAGGAGAGGGTAGAAGCTATAATGTCTGGAGGCTCATCATGAGACCTGAGAAAGACAGTCCATCTCCATCAGGAGTCCCAGAACCCATGCAACTAGGCACCATCTGCAGTTCCCCGAAGAAAGAGATAGCCATCATTGTTTCAAACTTTGTTGTTACTGTGGAAAAGTCCCTTTGTTTATGCACAGAGCTTAGCATCAATAGGGTGAGAAATGGCAAGTATCGCCTGTAAAAAGGGTGTGTGGTGAGCCCTGTCCTGTGCATCCTTACCCCCTCGATGGTGTCCTCAGCGTCAGGCAGCAACACTCATGTGTATATTTCCATTAGTCTGGATACACATACACAACACTGGGACCAAGAATTAACCCCCTTAGATTGTAAAGCTGCATGGAACTATATAGACCAGAGATTCATCAAACACCTAGGGGTTCCCTTAGTTCCCAAGGAAAGGAGTGAGCCTACCCTCTCAGTAGATGGTTCCAGCTTGGTATCAGGCCCCATCAACTACTAGACTGTGCCTTTATATATGATGTGCTCCACTGTACATCAGGAGAGCATTCTCTTTGATGTCATTGCCACTCCTCATTTCGGGTAATTCTAGGAATCCCATGGCTAAGGTGGCACAAGCCGCCCATCGACTGGTGCAATCGGAAGGTGCTCTCCAGGGCAGTGCAGTCCCCAAGACATATCACGTTCAAGCCGCAGAAGAGTGCCGACAGATCAGGCTCCAAGAAAAGAACATGGGCCAACTGCAGTGGTAGTGCTTGAGAATGTGCCCTGGGAATACCAGGACTTTGGCAATGTGTTCAACACACAAGAGGCAGGAACACTTCCTCCCCACCAAGTCTGCAACTGCTGGATTGAACTGCTTCCAGGAATCCAGATAACTTATGGCTCACACAATACCCGCCCAGAAAAAAGGACCACGGTTGTGAAGCAATACATTAAGCAGAATTTAGCTCTGGGCATTATCAGGCATTCCCCACACCTACAGGAGGCTCTCTGTTTTTAATCCCCAAAAAGATTGAAACCAAACATAAACCTTACGTTACCTACCAGTAGTTAAACTCTATCGCAGTAAAAATCACTATCCGTCACCCCTGATTTAATTCCTGATGGACCAAGCCAGACCTGTGCAGATTTATACAAACCTGGATCTCAAGGGGGATTATAATCTGCACTGTATCTATCTGCTAAACGAATGGAGGACAGTGTTTCACACCTGATTTGGCCATTATGTTTATTTCGTAAATTCCCTTGGGTTTGTGTAACAACCCTGCTGCCTGCCAACATTTTCTGAATAAAATGTTCTAAGACATCATGGATGTATATGTCATGGATTAGCCGGACGACATCTTTATCTTGTCTAAAGATGAACTTTAGCACTTGACCCATATCAATTAAGTGCTTCACCAGCCGTGGGTTCATTTATTATACGGTAGGCCATCCAAATGCTGCTTCCACATGACAGGTGTAGCCTTCCATGGCTATATCCTCCTGCCCAGTGGTGTGGAAATGTACCTGCATAAAACCCAATCAGTAGTAGACTGGCCAAACTCTAGAAACTTCAAGGAACACCACAGGTTTCTTGGATTTGCTAACTTCTGCAGGAGGTTACTCCTCAATCCTTGTGCTTCTTACCAGGTGTTGTTGCCTGGCTACATGTGCTGGAAGGAACAACTCAGCCATTTCTTGTTTTCATTGATCAGAAGAATCAGTGTTCTCGAGGACAGCCAGAGCCACTAGCCAAAAACAGACCACAGGGATCAATTACTTCTCCCTTGTTTCTGTTACAGCAGCATTCTGTCTGGTTTCCTAGAACACACTGGCAGATACACTCTTATGAGCAAGTCAATGAGAAATAGAGGAAAGCAAAGTCATCCTAATTATGCCACCTGAAAGGATCTTCACTACTTATCAACCCCCCACTGAAAGAATATGAAGTCTATTAAATATATTATTTTAACCCCCTGTAACCCATGCCTAGCTTGAGGAGGATAGCCATTATCACCAAAGACACAGACTCATCTTCAAGGTAACCTTAGATGGATGTCCACAATTGCAGGACAGTAACTCCTATTACAATGGTGCAAGGACGCCCCAGGAGCGAGTCACTAGAGTGTAAGGAAATCCTTGCATCTTTTACAGAGGTGTGTGTGGTAAAAACTTGGCTAATGATGTGCAGGACTATGTAGCCAGTTACCCTCCTGTGCAAGATACATGACCCCTAGGGTCCGGTGAATGGTTCTCCTCCAACTTCTTCTCCTACCACCAGGACTAGGGCAGATTGCTCTGTTGATTTTATTTCCACCCTTTCACCCTCACCGAGAAACAACCTCTTCTGGACCATTGTTTTTTTTAACTTTACTAAAACATGCCATCTCCCACTGTAATGAGCAGTAAGGGGAGCCCCTGATCTCCCTTAGTGTTGGCATCTGGCCGGCTGCAAAAAGCAGAAATGCACAGTTTCACAAATACACCAAGGAGCTTCTTCTGCTCCTTCACACACAGAATGCTCGCCATCAGAGGCATTGTTGGTGGGGGCTATAGCACCAGGTCTTTTGATCATAGCCCCGGATAGCAGCTCTGGGGCTGCAACCAAAAGGCTATCTAGCCTAGAATCCCAACAGTCCTGACATTAGCACAGCCCATGAGCTTTCCAGTCCTAGCAACGCCCCAGCTCACCATCTATATTGGAATGCCAGAAGACCTGTTGAGGAAGCTTCAACGAATACAGAATGCAGCTGCAAGACTACTCCTTAAACAAGAAGAGAGCACATCACACCAGCACTGAGAACGTTGCATTGGCTGCCAGTCAAAATATGAATCTTCTTCAAAACACTCTGTGTGAGACAGAGCGATCCATGGCCAAGGAGCGGAATGCATAGAGGATAAAATCACCATCTACAAACCAACACAAACACTAAGATCCGGCAACTGCATTTGCCTCGAACACACACAATACTCAAAACAAAAATGGGGGGATCAGCCTTTTCCTGCATAGTGATGAAACTCTGGAACTCACTACCAAAGGAAATACGACCAACAGAGGATCACCTCATGTTCAGGAAACTATCAAAACATGGCTCTTTATCACTTCAAGCTCAAGAAAACTTCGAAGTGACCGAAAATCCAGCCACCACAATGCAAGAGAACCTACATGAGAATGGATCACTTTAAGTCAACAACAAACACACCAGGAACAAGACTAAGCGAAAGGGCCAGCCCATTGCAACAAGCTCAAATGGGCCGACTAACCCTACTAATAACTCTCTAACTCTCTAACACTCTAACAATTAACATATCCACCACACTACATAAATGGCTTGACACAAACCTCAGACACGAAACACTGAAACTACAAACACTCTACCATCTCTCCACAACACCTAACACACACAGGAAACATATGCATACAACACACAAATGCTAATATACCAAAATCACACCAGAACACAGTGGGCCTCATTACGAAGCAGGCGGTAAGGGGTTAACGGCACTGGTAAGGGTGCCGGTGCCTTTAACCCCTTACCACCGCATTCCCAGGTCCCTTAGTGGGTCCCACTAAGGCCGGCTTGTTTTACCAGCCGCCCTTAGCAGGAGCCGCTAAGGGTCCAGGGAGCTAATAACAAGCCCGCTATTAGCGGGCCCATTATTAGCTCCTTCCCCATTCCCCTTGAGCCCTATGGGGGCTTGAATGGGAATGGGGAATGGTTTTCAGAATGGGGACTTACCGGGTCCTCCAAGGTTGGAATGATCCGAGAACCCGGACCCGGAATGCGGTAAGGGGGTAGCCATGGTGCTATGGCTACCTCCAACCTCGTAATGACGCCCAGTGACAGTTTTTTACGAACTGAAGCTACCAACAGCACATCAAAACTCTCTTGCACTTTCCCCTCTCCAACCCACTAACCTTGCCCACCCCCTCCCTTTTCAGATCCTCATGAGCACCTGGAGACCATGAAAAAGTCCCAATAACATAACATAACATTTAAAATGTGCCAACAAGGAAACGTATGCCACGCATCTACTGATAAATTGTCAGAATATGCAGAACAGAAAGCCCTATGTTACTGTCTATTATGAGTCTGGTGAAAGTGGTGTACCCTAAACAGACACCACTAACGCCAATCTGCCAATACGCCATGGAACTGTCATAAACATTGCTGGAAATAACCACCACAATGGTTCTGGCACAAACGGGATACAAACCATTGGAGAAAGTACCTGCCTCTCCATCTGAGCAAAAAGGCAGTTGCAGGGGCATATCCATCCTTAATGTCCATACACTTGCACACGCGGAGATGACAGTGAGCAAGCCAGGCAGCAGGAATGACAACACTGGACCGAGAGAGGGCAACTGAAGATTGTGTAGAACCAGAGGACCAAGCAGCCCAACTTGTAAAGGGGGTCTGGAAAAGGACATTACATGCATATGTTAGGCCCAATGTGCGCGGGCGGACACGGAAACAGGTTTACTGAATGAAACATAGCAGGGCAGTCACAACACATCTGGAATGGCAGTGTTCGAAATTCAGATTCGAGGAGCAGGAGCTAAAGCCGGCTCCTGAGTGTCGTATCACCCAGAAGGCAGGAGCTACAGCTGCGCCTGTGTACGGTTAGGTCTGTTATGCGTGCTGTACAAATGCCCAAATCAAATCAAGCTACCACTGGGGAACCAGGAGCATGTACACAGCGTGCTGCTAATCTAATTTCCACAGGCACATAGACCTTTTGGTCATTATGCAAGATTCATTATGTTTAAATGTGACCTAGATGTCTCCAAATTCTTATTTATTAACATTTTCAGCCACTCACAGTCAATGTCGCATGCATAATTCTAAGGCACCAGTTGGTCTAGGGCGCCGAAAATAGATCCTGGTAGCTGCTGCTTTCAAGGTTACCAGGCTCTCCTAGAGTTGAAGTACATGTTCGAAGCCTGCAATGGTACACCCACCCATGTGCTGTATATCATGGCATTGCTGTGCTGCATGATCAAGATAAGATGTATGTGACCTGGGACATGCAGAAAATGAGGTGCGCTGTAAGAGTCTAACATGTGCACACATATGCACACTGGTTATTGACATATAACCAGTGTACACCCTAAAAGGCACATCACATAAGGAGATGATGACCCTGTACCTATCATCCCAGGGGATGTCTCCAGGTGATGTCCACAGACAACACAGTCAGCATCTACGGACTTGATGAACAAACCACCCCACCATGACTGAGGCCATAGCTGCAGACCTAGACGATGTAGAAATATATACATACATTTGAATTGGTTTATAGGTTCCGCAAGTGTGGCATCACTAATCTCAAGTCCCCTTCATAGAGCCCCACCCTACAATTCTGTGAAAGAAACAGGCAATGTTTTTAAGCAAACTTTAGTTTATTTAAAAGAATTAAAGATAATCTAAACGAAGGTAATCTCCAGCTTTATGCCAAGTCAGTCACCACAATCGTATAGGTACAAAGATAATGGGTCAGCATAACAAATGTTGGCCTGCCTGCATGAATCGCTCTACTACAGACACAAGCATGAGTTTCTGTAATTAAATCCATGTATACAGTAGTAGTAATAAACTTTATTCAGATATCAATATCCATAGAAGTACAAAACACAGATATAAAACACAGTTATCTAAAAATCTGTACATTTAAACATTAACATTCAGCCATCCCCTTCAAGTTAAACAATAGCATAAAAACACCACAAACTCTACCCATCTACTTGAAGGGAAGTTGTACTTCAGTTTGTTAATAAAAAGGCCTCTTTGTCCTGTATAATCTTCAGACGCATTTTCAAAGCCCTATTTACAAAGATCGACAATGCCCAAGCTGTCAGAGGGGCTTCTGCTTTTAACAGAAAGAGAAGCGCTGGACCATACAGAGTAACATTTTTCCATCTACAAACCGGGACCAGCAGCCACCTTCTTAACATGGCGTAATTGGGGCAGAAAAGCAAGAAGTGTGCCAAATCCTTCAAACCCGCGCCACATACAGGACAGGCAGCATTAATGCTTAATCAGTTCTCTTTGCTATTACTTACCCCAGTGGTCGACAATTAAAACGGGCTCTGTTGATGTGACTTCTTTGTGATTTCTTTTAGGACCAAACCAAATAGTCTTTTATTTAATTTGTTTATAATAGCGTAAAGCGTCTATTTGATAGTTTTACTGTCTCTAAAATGTCTCTTTTGCAATAAATATGCTATACATCCAGACTGTGAGTCTTTTTCCCATTTGGCGACTCAACGCCCTAGTCAGGAGGCTTGGCATATCGAAGTGCTCCTCCAAATTTAAGTTCTGTAATGTTTGTTTTATGTAGCTGAGCCAATACATTTGATTCTGCCCATTACACTTAGAAATGTTTCTTATAAGATGCTGGGACACGGAAGCATTAGGGTTCGCCCAAATCCTGAGCCACAGTGAAATCAATTCACTTGCCACATCATTCACAATAGAGCTCAGTGCCAGTTCATTGTGGACTGCAAAGTTCGTTGCTGACATTGGTAGGGCCAATAACTTTTTTTAAAAAAGGCATTTTCTTAATATTGAATTTCCTTCTGATTTGCATAACTCCAAATCGCAGCACCATATTTTATGATTCCTCTGTTCCTAGCCATATAGATTGTTTTAACTATCTTCAGCGGCTGCTGCCTATATAGCCCCATACATCGGAAAATGCCCCCTACTGACTGCCTCATACTGCACAGTTGTTTTTTAAATTGGGCCTCATGAGAAAAGGCCTATGAAAAACAGACCCCCAGAGAGTCGAATGAGTCGACCCGAGGAATTGGATCCGTCCCACACCACACTGTCCTAAATGCCCCCTTCTTCCTAGTTGGATCACAGTACATTACTGCAGATTTTTTAGAATTCACCTGCCCATCTAATTCTCCCATAAATACAACATTACTGTTGATCAGACATTACAAAGCTCTTGGCGTGCGGGTTATAAGAACAGAATCGTTAGCATAAACTAGTACTGGCAGTGGCATCCCCCCTGTTTTTGGGACGGTCGCGTGACAATCTGCTAGGACCTTGTGCAGCTTGTTGATATGCAGAGAAAAAAAAACAGGGCAAGAAGGCACCCTTGGCTGACCCAGGCCCGAATCCGAAAGCAAGATGTGCAATGATTCTCTGCCCCTGATCTTACACATGCCACATTATTCTCGTGTAGGGAGATGAGGAGAGCCAAGACCCATGGTGGAAGATCGTAGGACCTTAGCACCTGCCATAACATTGTTCTGTTGACCTTATCAAAAGCAGTGCTGAGGTCCATACAAGATACAATGGCTCTTTCTTTGTATGTAGTGAATGTGTAATAATCAGATAGAGGGTAAGGCATTGGTCAATAGAGCCCAGAGATGGATGGAATCTGAGTTGGATTGGGGATAAAATTGAATTTCCTGAAACCCAATTCTCTGTTATCTTCAAAAGGCATCTCCCAAAAATTGCAGAGCTTAAATTTAGCAGTGAAATAGGGTGATAAGATTGAGGAGACTCTCTGCTTATTTTCTTGAATAGGGGGACAAGGATTGCCTTCTTATATTCTTCCGGGACCATGCCTGTCACCATTATCGCATTCAACCGTCCCGCTAAAATGGCTCCCCAAATCTCAATATAATCTTGATAATAGTCTACTGGAATTCCATCCAAGCCTGGTGCTCTATTCCGTTTTGACATCTTAATAGCCTTTACTACATCTAGATAGTCAAGTTTCACATGGTTGTTACTCAATGCTCGCAGAATCTTTCCCCAAGTAGCCTGAACATCCCTACTTTCCATCTCCTCGTGGGCTCCTGCATTCATGAATGTGTTGTTATAAAGTCTGGAAAAATGCTCAACCCCAGCACAGTCCAGAATCATAGTCTCTAAGCCCGACACTTGTGCCCGATATACCGGGATTTTATTCACCGCTGCCCAAAAGCTTTTTGAGTTATTTTCCAAAATGGTTGCTCCAGGGAATCCCAAGCACTAATATCAATTTGTAAATTTTGTTTTTTACTGCTCTTTTATGGGAGGATCTCGCCCGTATAATTTTGCACCTCTGCGCAACGTTACCCTTCAGTAACGAAAGGAGCAGCCTTCTTGCTGATCTGGTCTGCTCATCAAACCAGCCTTTTGGGGCTCCTTTCTTCCTTCCCACTGCCATTTTTATTAGAAATGAAATCCTGGATACCTCTAGTAAGTTCCTCATAGTTCAAGATGATTGATTCTGGCTTAGGCTGCTCATCCAGTAGTAGTATGAGTTTTTCACTGTTTAATTTCAGGATTTGATCCCCAACCCAGGGTTTGTCTGCCAACTCCCATCTTAGGTGTTTCGTAGTAAATGCCAGTGCAGGTCAACCCTTCCAGGTGATTAAATGTATCCCTGCTTGGTTCCATTACTTTTATCTGAAGCACCAAAGCCAAGCCGTAGTGGTCAGTGAAGAGGGCTGGCTGTGTTCTAAAATCCACTATCTGATTCCACAAATTGACTGTCACAATAAAATAATCGATTGTTGAGCACCCTCTAGTGCTTCTAACGGTCACTTTACCTGGAATATCATCATCTATCATACCATTTAGCAATCTCATGCCCATCTTAACTAATCAGTGCCAGATTTTCAGACCTTCTACACAGGATCTGGAGTCCTTCGTCCTTGGTGCAGGAATATTCAACACTCTGTCTTCTTAAGGGTCGTATAGCCCCTCAAGGGGCCCGTTTCCCATTTTAAGCTTCCAGCCCCTGTCCCACATATCAACACTACCTCGTTGCCATGCTGTTTCTTCCATAAACCCCTCGAGACTCATTTGTATTGCGTGGAGGAGGTTTGACGCCTTTGCAGAAGGTGCCTTATTATATACATTGGCTACATATACTGATTCGCCGTCTATTGTTTCAAGTTCAAATACCTGTAATGGAACGTCAGCCGACCCCCAATCTCTACTGACTTGCAAATAAAAGTGATGTCACCCCTCCATACAGTCTATCCCTTCTGCCTCTTTTGGCCTTCATGTGGTAGGCCCTATATCCATCTAGTATTATATCCTCCTCTGCCCATGTCTCCTGGAGGATTATACTATCGTACTTTTTTAAGTTATCCTCAATGTCAGGTTCAGCTATTTTCATTTTAAACCCAGCTATGTTGCATGCTAACATAGATATTTTCCCTGCATTCCTTCCCACACCTACTGGATATTGTTTGTGACCAGTTGTTTTTTTTATTCCCCCCATCCCTCCCACTCCCCTCTGATGGAAGAATACGTATTCCTCTGTGCTACCATGTTCTATTGGAGCCTGGGTACGGTGACCAAGTATCCCCCTTTTAGTTGTGTTGGCCCCAACCAGCCCATTTGGGGTTAGTGTCTTTACCATTATCTCCCCTGGCCCGCACCCGCTGCCCTGTTTCTTCCAGGTTGGGTCATCAAAGCTGCTACAGGGGGGAACCTAAATAGCACACGCATATACTTGCTCCAAGGCATGCTTGCAGGGTCTATAATGGACAGACTTGACTTGGCACAGCCTTGATTCCAACTCGGCTCTTGTCAGATCAATTACTAAGCAATTTGTGTCAACATTCCTCACCATGCTTCCATTAGGCCCTCGGCTCCCCGTGGCCCTGTCCCTCTCCACCAAGCTCACCCCGTCAGCCATATTTATGTACCATGGATGCCAGTGTCCCCCGCTGCCCATTTTCAGGGTTTTGGGGGTGTCCACCACTTCCAGGACATTAGAAGCAGAGGGGGAATCGAAAAAAAAGGAAATAAATAAAAAGGGACCCTGCAGCGTCATCTCCGACTCACGTTGGAGGGGCAGAACTGACACTGCAGAGGTATAGCAGAAGGAAAGGATTCATATAGTGGGGAACAGTTTAAATTGAATGTCCGACACCCCCAAGACTTCTGGTAGGGCTTTCACCAATGCTCTTTTGTAGGCATTTTTATTTCCATGTGTTAGCATTTTTAAAACAGCAGCTCAAGTTTGTCTTTCTCCTGCCACTAATGGGTCTTCCTTGGGTAACTCTTGCATTGCTTCCCATCCCACTTGCGGCTTGCCCGCTGCCAAATTCAGTGTTGCTTGTTTATATGTAGCCTTATTTCCCTTGCTGTTGCCATTTGCATTGGGAATAACCACTTCCAGGTCCAAACCCCCCCCAACTTTTGTTGTTTGAGTTTGAGTGCTTCTGCAACTCTGTTCTGCGGCTGTACATATGTTTCCAGCAGTACTTTGTTTGGTGGCTGGATTTTTCCCAGGCAGCTGTTGTGGTTCTGTAGATTTCTCTTACACCATAGACAATTGGTGGTCCGTAGATTCATGACTGACTCGGTCACTAGGATTCTCCCTCTGGGAACCTGCCCTAGCTTGCATGTTTAACATAGATTTGCTCAGTGTACTAATGGCATCCAAACAAACACCCAGGCTTGCTGAGAGTCTCTCACTTCTGTCCAAAGAAAGAGTAAGGGCATCCTTTAGTTCCAGATAAGCAGCAGTGAGCCTGTACAAATGCTTAGCAAGATGTGATATGCTGCCCATGTGCTTGGTTCTGTGCAGGCCCCCCACTCCATCAGATTCCATATTTCCACCATCAATATCTGAGGACATGCAGTTCTGTGCATCGGAGGGCCTACAGTGAAGGGTCAAAGATGAGCCTGCTACATTCCACAGACTCCCCTTCCAGGTGGCAGCTATAGATTTGGCTGGCTCAAGATCCACTAGGGTGCACTTAGCAGCTACTTGGGTTGTATAGTTTCTCCTGTCCTCTTCCCACAGATGTGGAAGACTTTGATCACCCAAGGGGTCTTTAATAACCACAGGGACTTTGGGAGCTCCTTGAAATGATTCATTCCAGGTCTGCTTCTAGCAGAAATGGCAACCCCCACCTCTGTGTCAAATCAACTGTCCAACTCCATCTCCAATTCTGATTCCAGGTCAGTGTAAGAAATGAGTGCACACAAATCCAGTAAGCGTTGGTCAGGACATAGGAGAACATTATCTGGTGGTTTTGACTTGACTCCCACTGTTTGGGATTGGAGACTTGCCTCTTCATAATACCAGTCAATAGAGCTCTCCAGCGCTCTCAGGATGGATCTGTCAATTAACCAGTCCCCTTGGTGGCGATATTACCTGCACTTGTCAGGGGCCGGGGCAGAGTAGGATGTGTGCCCATGCCCTGCATGATGTGGGGTTTAGATATCCACCCAAGAGCTGAGTCAAAGCCCCTAGCTGAGTCATTCACCCCAGCACATGGGCCTGTCAGGTCCCTCGCCAGGGAGGATGTTACTATCCCCTTCCCCCCTCCCCTGCACTTCTGCAATCTCACTGTCACCCAGCCTAGTAAGATCGCTGTCTCTGTCTTCCCTCTGTTCCCCCTCCCTTGCCTCGATGCACCTTGCGCGTTATAAATGACATATCATATCACATCATATAATGATTTCTTTCATTTCTTTCATTGCCACCTGATTCTCCACCCTTCCAGGCAGCTCTTCCCCAACTGGAGCAACCACCATCAACCACGTAGAGACCTCCTCATCACCACCACCACCATCTGGTGTTAGATTTACCAACACATTCAGTTCATTCAGTTCATACCCCCCTACCACTCCCTCAGTTCCAGGGGCTGCTTTCAGACTGTAGTACGTGCCATCCAATTTATCATGGGTTTCCTGATTGGGTTTTGTGCTCCTGCTGCTCTTACACTAAGGTTTTTGGTGGTCAACCCTTTCTTACTGCTCGCTTTCCTGACCCTGAGTTTTGCTGCCACCATGATTAGAGGGATGTACCAGGGTCAGTACCACTTCCACTTCAAGCAACTAACAAGGTATTTTCAAAGGCAGAGTCTCAGTACACCAACACTACCAGTACCAGTACCAGTGGACCAATGAGACCAGTGGGCCAGTCAGGGCTGGAACTAAAGCTATAACTATAAGCTGTAGCGCCAACTCTTCCTCTTCTTGTGACTCAGTGCGAGGTGCAGATTGTCACAGCGTGGAACTCAGAAAAAGCATGGATGTACTTTAATCCATAAACTATAAGCTATAAGCTGTAGAAACAGCACTGCAGCCCACCTTACCAGCTTATGATATGGACTATTAGCACAGTACTCTGGAATCATACTCCGGCTCCAGGCTTAGGCTCAGCCCCTCACAGGTTTTTCAGGCTCTCACAGGTGCAGAGCCTTACGGGGCAGGCTCCAGGTAAGACTGCAGTGTTCACTGCATTTGCTGCAGATGATTAAAGGAAAGACCCTAGCAGTGTTCGTGCTCGCACTGCTCACATTGTGTCAGGCCGCACTGCAATCAAGCTGCATGTATGTATGTATTGTATATATCATACTCTATAAGATATTAGGCTTTCTAAATAATCTTCTATTTCTTGTCAATAAATGTCTCTGAAAATCATTAACTTCACAAAAACATTTCAATTTGAGGCATTAAATATAAAATAGAGTATTTTCCCCACTAACATCCACCCTTTACAAAATCAGAATACTTTTTTTCTACATTAAATGTGGTGTAGGGGATTCTTGCATGTCTGTGCAATCTTCTCTGAACTTGTGTATGCAACTTTCAATATACATGTGTGTATTTGCAGCTTTCAATCTATGTGTGTGTTTGTGTGTGTGCAGCTTCAATGAATATGTGTGTGCCCAACCTTCAATCAACTTCTATGTGTCACTGGCATTCAGTTTCAGATAGGAAAAACAAAGCCATTCTATTTAATACTGCGCCTGTGTCCCTATCATATTGTCACCTCCTTAGGTCCCAGCCCCTGGTATTCCCAGGAGTTACCATGGATGGAACTTTAGGAACATCTAGAGTTATATCATGTTTTTCTTTATTACATTTTAAATGTGGCTTCCTATTTTGGAGAATCAGCTTTCTGTAGATTTCCACATCAGCAAGGTCTCTTTTAAGCTGCCTTTCTGTAAACCAGTCTTCAATATGTGGCATGTTCATCTCTCTCCGAAAGGGTTTCTTTCTCCTGCAGCCTGCCTAGAAGCCAGTCAGCCAGTTGGTCTCAGTTCACTCCAGCCATCTTCTTCCAATAATATCCAGTATATGATCTTCATATTTTTTTCTCATATATCTGTCCATATCCATTTGTGTGCAAGCTACATTATAATATAAAACTCCTCCCCTAATCTTGTGACTTGAAAGGCAGAGCCCCTTCCGCCGAGTTCCATAACTGAAAAGGTGGGAGGGAATGTCAATCCTATTATTATGACAAAGCCTTGCTTTTATATGATATAACTTTGAAAGTGAGTGTGCAGGTTTAATAGAATAAAGATCATTCTAATCTACATCTCTGAAAGAACAATTCAAGATGCAACATGATTCAGTTGAATATTTCTTTAAGACGTCATTGATTATTTCATAATTTTATTAATTTTCATAATTGTGGAAAATTATAATTTGGTGTTCAAATATGGGATTTCTACAATCGTAATGTAATTGGTCTTATTTGCTTTTGTGGTATGAATGCAAAGTTATGCTAATTTTTAAAGGTAGATGCAACAATGTGAGTTTTCATTTGATTTAAGATATGAACACACACCACTGTCGTCCACTGAATTTCCTGCAGAGGGCCTAAACACATCAGCAAAGTTACACCAGTAGTTATGGGAGGGTTCCACAAGTTCATGTATATTTTTTCATCTGTCCTGGGAATCAATCTCCTGCCTTGGGTCTCTTGATTGATGTGACATTTGTAGAGGCCTTAATAGGATTGCTACTCCACACCTTTAGCCATATGGCAGAATGCACAGAGGACAGGGTCAAGAGGTAGAAGCTAATGTATGTATTTCATTTTGAAGTTGGTGATTAAATAAGTGTGGTTGCAACTAAAAGATCAGTATCCCACGGATGAGCAAAATTCGGCCTTAGCTTGAAACCCTGTTAGCATATTTTTCACCCTGAAGTGAAACATTGATCAATTTGCAGTCAACATACTATAGAACAGAAACGAACACTCAGTTTTCCATTTACACAAAATGTGGCCTTTCAAATCGTTTACAACATGTAAGACATTGGGGTGAATTAACTGAATGTGTCATTATTGGATTATACAATAAACTTACCAGTAGTTGAATAAATGCACAACTCTACATTGGTGTCTTTAAAACAGCCATGCCCCGGTGCATTTTTCTTCTCTGTGCTTGCAATCCCGGAACACAACACAATGATGAAATTGTTCATTTATGTTATGAAGCTTCAATAAATGTTCGGTGGCCTAATGAATTCTTTTGGGTGTAGCAAAGTTCGAATTTCCATGTTCATTTCTCTGCATCTCCTTCGTATCGACCGGTCTCTGGAATTATATTTATAGGCCCCACAAATTATAATAGTTTGTGGATTTTTCTTCTACTTTGTTGAAAAGGGTCTCTCGGGTGTGCAGAGAACTATTCACTTTTCGTAGGGGCACCCTTTTGATAAAGGCAGAATCTCCTTCATGAAAGAAGCTTTTTGGGGAATACCTCAGTTTACTTTAGGAACACTATCTGCATTGTATTTATCTTTTCAAAGTGCAGATTAACATTGTAACGGTCATTCTGCCAATTCTGACGGTGATGTGTCTTGCATTTTTGTGCCAGTAGGTGTTTCAAAACCTCTGTGGGACGTGTTGCTGGCATCTCACAACCGACATTCAGTAGCTTTCTCATACAGATGCTGTATACCATAATCCCATGTGTGCGGAGCACATCTTATTCGCAGCAGATGCCCCCCCCTGCAACACCATAAAGGCAGAATTTTACTCAGCATTGTAGGTGTATTTGATTGAACATAAGTTGCCTTCATAACCCCCAAGGCATGTCACCGCAATTATCATTAATGTAAAGGTTTCCACAGCATAAACTTGTAGGCTTTGTGTGAAGTAAGCATGATATCCACACATATATGTGTCAAGTTCCCTGGATGAACACATGATGACATGCTAAAGCAGAACAGGAATGTGTCACGATTGATGCAAAATATGAGCGACAGGAGAGCATGGCTGGTTGGTAACCGTTCAAACACATAGAGCAGTGCATCTCTGTATAGTCAAAGACCATGCCACTAATCTGTCCTGACCATTGAAATGAGGGTCTCTACATTTCCACAGGGGATGCTGCCTACCCATGCATTTCAAGCCCCCTGACTACTTGTGCAGTCCTCAAACAGCAGCAGGCCAATGCCAAGCACACATAAGGACTTGTAACAAGATAGAATATGCATTTGCAGTGCTGAAAAACTGATGTTGCTATCTCCACTGAACAGGAGGCATGCTCATGTATGCAGCATCATTCCGGTGTGCTACATCCTACACATCATTGCCATGCAGAGGGGTGTGAAGTTGCCAGAGAGTGTAGACATTAACAGTGAAGATGATGCAGATAACAGAGAAGACTCAGCAGAGGAGGATTCACACACACATTCAGAAAACTACACAGCCATGACAAAGACACTGACCCGTGATTACTTCCAGAGGTGTGTACAGCACCAGTGAATATAGGACACCCCTGACTTCACCATTCCACAATACCTTGCTTTCAAACATAGCCACACAGGGAACAGGGGCTTCACACACAAGCAGGGTATCACATCCGCAATATCACATCCGCAATTCATGAGTGGGCAATCAACATTTCTGTCCCCTCCCAATTTATCATATCCTGTGCCCATATGTGAAATGGTCCCAAGTATAATAGCAGACCTCCGAAAGTTGTATGTGCCACTTGAGAAATAGAATATGTCAGGATTCAACATTTTGAGGTTGACAGGACCGGATACACATTACCTCATGTGCAGCATCCACGGGTGCCTTGAATGTAACCCAATTGGGACTCTGGGTCCTAAGCACACACATTCCCTTATTTGCAGCATCAAAGGGTGCCTTAAATGTTAGCCATCTGGAGCACTGGGTCCTGGGAGCACACACATTCCCTCATGTGAATTATCCTGGGGTGCCTTGAATGTTGCCCAACTGGGGCTCTTGCTCCTGGGGGCACACATGATCCCTCAGATGTGAGCAATAGCAATATTCGTAGGAGATAAACAACAGAGCACCCTAAAGATGATTAATTAGGCACACCAGAATCCACTAGGACTGGTCTTCCAAATAAAAACCTATCACCCTCTACCAGATCCTGCCAAGAGTCCAGTCCTTTCAATCCACGGGGTCAACACTTCCTTTGGAAATAAGAAGAAAATCCTTGTTTTTGTTGTCTTCTCTTTTATAAAAACCTGAGAATCCAATCCTTCCTTGTCAGAAAGGAACCCGGTAAAACCTGGGGAACTGAGAATATCAGAGACTGTGAACATGAAGAAACGAAGACAAAGGTAAATCCCTTTGAACCACAAGTCAATGGCCAGCTGCTCAAAGGTGTGACGCTGGAGGGTAGAGAGGGACTCAGGGAGCATCTTCATCAGCCCAGTGGGGTGGGATGAAGAATTTAAAAGAGAGCCGAATCTGTGAAAAACCCTCTGTAAAGGAATTACGAGTATTACTGAGAACTTTAAGGGACAGTCTTGAACCAGCTAGGAGAAGGAGTCATTCTCCTAGCCCCACGAGGATCCTGTAAAACTGTTTTGTTTCTTTTGGGTGACAAGAAGTCGGAACCTTTATGGAACATTTGCTTTGAACAACCTGAGAATCTTTGGGACATTTTACATCCAGGAGAATGGAGTCATTCTCATGGGTTACGAGTAGGAGCAGAACTTTAAAGGATTTATTGTAGAGGCAGGGATAGAGTAGGAGCCTTTTTGACTGGGACAGTGCCTATTGATTCGGACTTAAACAGACCTCCTGACAAGCACCCAAGTTTCTTTATTTTGAGTAGGGAAACCCCATTAGAGGTAAGGACAGATAGGTTTATTTTTATGTTGAATAAAAGTCTATAGCAACCATCACAGTGCCATTTGGTCAGACTCTTTATTCCTTGTCGCCACATCACCCGCAACGTCTTTGGGTGCCACCTCTCCCTCTGGAACCACTGCTCCCAGTACTGATATCTGGGTGAGGGCTGTTGAGGTTGTCTGGAGTGTGGGTGCCTCAGTGGCTACTGGGTCTGTACTGCTGTTAGTGACGTGTGCTGTCTCTGAAGGTGTTGGCCATGTGCCTTCCTGTTGCAGTGTGTTGCTTCTTGGCACTCCTTCTCTGCTATTTGGCATCTGCATGCACAGCATCAGGCGCACTGGAAAGCTTTGATGTGTTAGCTGCGTGAGGGAAACTAGACATAGATGGAACCAGCAGTTGCACAGGTAGTATGTTTGGCATCTCTGTTTTCCCTACACTCTAAATTGCGTCCATGATTTTTGGGTGCTGCAGAAAGAGGGGTGATTGTGTGATCAGTGTAGGGGATATATTGGCTGGCACCTCTCTGTATACATGTATGTATGTGTGGGTGCGTGTGCATGGGTGCATGGTTGGATAGTACAAATGTCAATGTTTTGGTATCTTACTAACCTGTGTCATGTCCCTTCTCTAGGCCTGTGACACTTCCCAGTTCAATTAGTAGAAGCACCTGCTGGTCTGAGGTGGTCAGGTTCACCCTCACCAGTGCTACCTTTGGATTCCTGGGCCTTTGAGAATTTCGTGTGCAGGGCACACATGAGGTCATTCTGCCTCTTGCACAGGTCTTCTTTCTCTTGTGGCGCAGTGGGCACTGCACTGACAACATTTACCAGTATCGTTCATATCGCCCTCTTTTGGGTGAAAGTCAATGTATTCATCGCTGCATCAAGGAGTGCGCCTTCACTGGCATCATGTTTCCCACCCGTACCTGCCATTCAGTGTCCGTCAAAAGCGCAACCCTTGCACCGGCCATGCTTGGAGCTGTTGTATAGGTTCCGGGTGCCTTTTCTGGCTGTCCAATCTACTGCAGTGATGGGGTCTGTCACTGCCCTTGAAGGAGTTGGTTGAGATCTCTAGCAGAAGTTGTGGCAGTGTGATTTCCGCCAGCAGTCAGACTGACGCCGGAAGTGTTTGATGTTTGATATAACATCTAGCAGTAATGGTGGGGGGGGGGCATCATTTTCATCAGTATGTCTACCATCGAGCGTCGCTGCTGTGGTGCAAAAGTCATGACTTGGCAGTTTTCTCTTATTCTCCATCGGTAGAAGTCTTCATTGGCAGGCTTATTGAGGAAGCTTCCAATGTTTTTTCTTGTGCTTTGTCTATGTGTTGTTTGTGAGAAAATCTTGCATGGGTGCCTGCACCACACTTGAATTATTACACTAGAACAGATCGTGCTCCGCCGATGCCTATGCTGCACTTGCACTGAGCAAAGTTTGCACTGTTTCTGTTCAATTTATTTATTTATGTATTTATTGTGCATTTGTAAGGTGCTTATATATCAAGTAAATTGTGTTTCAAAGCACCCAGAGGGCAACAGAGAGGAAACATGGGAATGAAAATCAAATAACAATGAAAGATAGAGGCGGACCTACTAGTCCTTGTGAGCATTCAGAACGTGCAAGTGCAGAGTTAGAGAGAAGGGATGAGGGAGTGCGGGGGTAAGTGCTAAGTGTAACAAGAGGGAAGAGATAGGGGGCGAGCATCTGTAAGTGCCAAGGTGAGTGGTCAGCTGCTAATAAATAAGTGCAGGCAAGTGGTGACATGGGCCAGTGGGTGCTAAGGTAAGTGCTGGGAGCGGGCGGAGGCTGAAGGCGAATGGGGGTGGGACTCCAGGCACCAAGAGGACAGATAAGGGCCCTGGCGGACAATCTCAGCAACTGTGGGGTTTACCAGAGGAGGGATGAAGGGAAGGAGGAGATGAAGAGGAAAGTCTTGTGGAGCTTCCAGAATTTGAGATGATCCAGTTCAAGATGAAGAGGAAGGGGTAGGCCGTTCCATAGGAGGGATCCTGCTGAGGAAAAAGATCAGCCACCAGCTTGCTGTTTAGCAAAGCGCTTGATACAGAGAGAGTTGGTGCCAGAGAAACATAAAGATCTGGAGGGAGAGTATTTAGTGAGGGCAAGTTGTAGATCGCGTGGCCCCTGGCCCCAGACAGCCTTATGGATGATGCAGAGGGATTTGAATTTGATCCTTGCAGCAAACAGGAGCCAGTGCAGAGATTTTAGGGCTGGACAGATGCAGTCCCTGGGCTTGAGGCCAAGGATAAGTCTTGCAGCCCTATTCTGGATTAGCTAGAAGGGTCGTAAAGAAGAAGAGGGTGGATTAAAAAGAATGCTATTGCAGCAGGCTAGCCTAGAGAGAACTAGAGTTTAGAGACATTGGGCCTCATTACAAGTTTGCCGGTCCGGAAACAACAGTACCGTTGTTTCCGGACCGGCAAACTACGAGTTCTGCAAGCGGGAGCCTTTCAGCCCACCAGTTCTGACCTGGCGGGCGGAACGGCACCCGCTCGCAGAACTCGACGAATACATCGGCGCCATTCATAAATGGTGCTGGTGCATCCGTCCTCCCCATTCCCATTGAGTCGAATGGGACTCAAATGGGAATTAGGAGTAATATTTTCCGGTGCCTGGGAATGGGCAATTACCGGGTCCACCAGGACTGTAATGTCCCGGTAATTGCCCATTCCCGGGCGCCGGAAAATTCAAGGCTCCGGCCGGCACGGCTACCTCCAGGGTCGTAATGACATCCATTGAGCTTCTGGGGGAAAGTGAGGAAAGGAAGAATTTCTTTGAGGGGGTGAAGTTGAAAGTGGGACTTCTTGGCAAGGTCCTGAATGTGAGGGAGGAAGGAAAGAAAGGAGTCAAAGATAACTCCAAGGTTTCTGGCATCAGATGAAGGAGATGGGGAGACCCCAAGATTGCCAGAGTGAGGCAAAGAAAGCGGGTCCCAATAGGAAGGATCTCAGTCTTGCTGGTGTTGAAGCAGAGATCATTGGAAGTACTTGGGATTAGTGGTGTGAGGTATAGGAATGGCGGATCCCTGTGCTGATCTGGTTCCAAGGC
Source organism: Ambystoma mexicanum (assembly GCF_040938575.1). NCBI lineage: Eukaryota > Metazoa > Chordata > Amphibia > Caudata > Ambystomatidae > Ambystoma > Ambystoma mexicanum. The sequence continues at coordinate 980,526,991 of NC_090936.1, forward strand.
CGTATGATATCCTGCTGTCAGGTACAGGGGCTAAGGAGACAAGCTCACGGGTTCCTGTGTGTGAAGGTAAGAGAAGGTGATGAAACCCTGTTTTGTATAGGCACTGGATCTGTGAGAGATTCACTAAAGTGCTGATGGTGTTGGTAAATGGGAGTTGGTAAATATGGGAGGAGCGGTTGCAGTGATCTTTCAAAAGATCACCATGACAGTCTATCTCATATACCGCAGCCTTCCTTGCTCCACAGCACAGCTTGATAAAGACATTCAGTCGAAACATGTGTTAGCTTTCCTCAAGTGAATAAGCAATACACATGCCTTGATAATCACTGGCAACTTTGTGCCAATAAAATCAAGACTACCCGCAAAACCAAGTGTCTGGCTGGTCATTTACTGACGCCAGCAGGACTTTAGTTAAACTCTCACAGATACAGCGCCTATACAAAAAGGGCTTTCATCACCTTCTCTTATCATTGGAAGTACACTAGGACTGGATGGCAGATAGGCAGTCAGGAATGATGCAGGAAGTAAGGAGAGGGTGAGTGGGAGAGTTGTGTGTCATCTGCATAACACTGGAAGTTAGTGGAGATGGTGTAAATGAGGTGTGCAAGCAGAGCAAGATAGGTGTTAAAGAGCCAGGCAGAAAGGTTGGAGCCCTGGGCACACTGCAGGTGGAGATAGAAGTGGGGAAAGAGAAAGTGCCCAGAATAACCTGGGACGAACTGTCATTGAGGAAGGAGGTCAGCCTGTCCAATGCCCGCTCCGAGATACCTAAGGTATTGTGGAGCTGTTTTACGAGGATGTAGTGGTTGACTGTATCAAATGCAGAGGAGAGATCAAGTAGAATGAGAACAGCGAGAGAGTTGGAATCAAGAGAGGTGAGCAGTTCCTCATGGTTGTTCAGAAGAGAAGTTTCCATGCCTCTGGATACTCGGAATCCAGATTGATGGTCGTAGAGGCAACCAAAGGTACAGTGTGCTGGGTCAATTGTGGGAAGACCAGCTTCTTCAAGAGTTTCCCAATGAAGGGAGTGATAGGTATGGGGCGGTAGTTGGCTGGACAAGACAGATCTGCAGAAGGTTTTTTCAGGAGAGGGTGCACTAGGGAATACTTGAGGGAGGAGGGGAAAGATCCAGTAGCAGAAGAGTGGTTGCAGAAATCAGCAAGTGCAGGTGCAGGAGAGACAATATTGTCCTTAATGGTTCTAGAGGAGCAGGGGGAAACCTGTTTGGAGGAGATCTTCATGGAGCAGGCAACTCTGGTGACCTCTTCAGGTGTGATAGGAGAGAAGGTGGAAAGGCAGAGGGAGGATGGGAGGCTGTAGGAAGCAGGGGGATGGGGGAAGGGCAGAGTTCAGCCATGTTCGTGGATGCACAAGTGACACGAGCCTGGATGTGGGCCCTTTTCTTGGTGCAGATGCAGAGTCTGTACTGTCTTTGGAGCCTTTGGAGCAGCCGACATGCCATTTTGTCAGAGGGTGAGCCTGAGGTCCGCCACTTCTATTACGCAGCTCTGCACTTGTGTTTCAAGGCTGCAAGTTCGGAGTCGCACCAGGTGTTACGCTTGGAGGCATGTTTCAGGCGGATCCTCATGACTGGGCAAGAATGTCAAGGGTATTAGTAATGGCAAGATGGAGGTTGCTGAGAGCAGATTCTGAGGTAAAGTCTGGAATGGGGAGCGAGGGGGGATGAAGGTAAATGCGAAGGCAGCAGCTGACACTCGTTTCATCGGGCGGATGTTAGAGAACGAGGTTGGCAGGGCTGTGGGAGGTGAGGTCAGTGGGCCAAAAGAACCCAGGTGAGCGTAGAGGAGAGATTGGTCTGACCAGGAGAGTGGGGTGGTCAGAGGGGAGGAGAGTGAAAGATCATTGTGGATGAAGGCATCAAGAGCGTGTCCAGCCGAGTGGGTAGGACCGAAAGGGAGAATGGAGAGGGAGAGTGGGGTTCAAAGGTCACGGAAGAGAGAGGATGCTGTTATTGAGAAATCAAGGTGGATGTTGAAGTCACCCACGAGAAAGAGTTTAGAGGTGGATGCAAGGTGAGAGGATGAGAAATTGGCCCATTCAGAGAGGAACAGTGTGGTAGAGCTAGGTGGCCTGTAGATAGTGGCAATGGTCAGAGAGCAGGTGGGTGAGATGACCAGCTTGCAGACCAGGCTCTAGAAGGAAGAGTAAGGCTGGGTGGGTATGAGGGAAAAAGGCACCCACTCAGGGAATATCAGTGCAACCCCACCGCCAGCACGGTTAGGGCGAGGCTTGGAGATTATCTTATTGCCATCAGGGAGAAGGGAGTCAAAAGCAGTGACTGAGCTAGTATTGAACTACGTTTCAGTGAGGGGCATATCGAGGTCAATGTCTTCAAGGAGGAGGCAGATATCTGCAGTGTTTGATGGCATAAAGAGCATTAAGCATGGCTAGATGCTAGAGGTCTCTACCTTGGAAGGTCTTCCGAGGAGGGTGACAGGGGCGTGGTACACCTGCCGGAGGGGGGGGCAGGGAGAGTGGAAGAAGGGGTAGTAGGTGTGGGAGAGAAGTTAATGAGGGATGGCATGCTCCGGTCAAATAAGAGGATGTTGGGTTGAGAACCCTAAACCAAGATAGTGCCAGTGTGATAGACATGAATTGACATCAGGACTCTCAAACTTAGGCGTGTGTTTTCCGCCTGTTTTTAAATTGCACTGTGAAAGTATTTAAAATTGCATTTGATACCTAGGCCTTTTTCCCTCTATTCAGGACTCTCAAACTTAGGCCTGTGTTTTTCGCCTGTTTTTAAATTGCACTGTGAAAAAGTATTTAAAATTGCATTTGATACCTAGGCCTTTTTCCCTCTATTCAGGACTCTCAAACATAGGTGTGTGTTTTTCGCCTGTTTTTAAATTGCATTGTGAAAGTATTTAAAATTGCATTTGATACCTAGGCCTTTTCCCTCTATTCAGGACTCTCAAACTTAGGCATGTTTTCTCCTGTAAGAAATTACATTGTGAAAGTAGTGCCGTTTTTTGGCTTTGCCTCCAACAAAGCACTCATCTCACAGACCTTTCTACCACCATCTTAGCGCCTGTTGTCTTGTTCAATTGTCTACCTGTCTCATCTCTTTCTGCTCTTGTCTGCTCGCTCCCTGTATCTGTGTCCTTCCCTAGTGTGCCTCCCCACCCCTTCCCACTCCCTTCCTCTTCTCTCCTCACCCAACCTACTCTATGGTGCCCTCTGTCTCCCCTATCTTTTCTAACTGCTTCTCCTGCCCTCCTCACTAAATCTGATAGGAAGAAGTTTAAAAAGGACATCCTCCTCAACTATCCTGCCCTCCTCACTAAATCTGGTAGGACGAAGTTGTAAAAGGACATCCTGGTCTCCAACCGAGACCTCCCTATCGCTGACACCCATACCAGTGCCTCCTCCAGACAAACTTTGACCGACATCCTCTTTGTCGTTCCTTCGCCAGACCTGTGGACTCTACATATGGTCTCTGTGCTCTCTCCCTTCTCTTCTTCTCCCATTAATGGTGGCACCCGGTGGGAGGCTCTCCTGGCCTCCTTCCACTCCTCTAAGGTCATCATTAATGTTTACATAAAGGGTACTGTCTTGGTCCAAGGCCCCCAAGCCAACCTTCTCCTCTATGATAGATGCTTCCCGCACCACACCAATTTCCTCTCTTCTCCTGCTGCCCCCTCTATCCCTTCTTCAGCTTCCTTGCCTCCCCCGCTGTCTCCTCCTTGGCTACCTTGCCCTCTGCACCTTCCTCTTTTGCCCCCCCTCGGGCTTCTTCTACACCTCCGCAGGGCGTACCTTTGATTTGTACCACTTCCCGGAGGTCTTTCAAGGATGGCAACCTTCTCCATATTGCCACTCTAAACTCTTGTTCAGCCATTAAACACTCCTCTGACATCTGCCACCTCCTGGGGGAACTTGACCTCAATGTCCTCGGTCTAACCGAGACATGGTTCACAGCCAGTTCTGTCACAAGTTTTGACACTCACCTCCCTGATGGCTACAAGATCCTCTCTGTGCCTAGATCTAACCGTTCCGGAGGGGGGTGTATCCCTGATCTTCCCTGAGTGGATTCCTGCTTCTGTCATTCCTATGCAAGCCTACTCCTCTTTCGAATGCCTCCTCTGTAGGCTCTCTCTCTCCCCTTGCCATTCCTTACTGTGGCTAACATCTATCGGCCACCTGGTCAGATCTCCTACTTCCTCTCCGAGTGGGCAGACCTCTCCTCTTCCCAACTAGTCTCAACCACTCAACTCCTCCTTCTTGCAGACCTCAACAAACACCTGGATGCCTCCTGTCCTGCCACTGGACTCTTTCGTGACCTCTGTGACTCTCTCTCACTCTCTATTCTCCCCTCTGGCCCAACTCACTCTGCTCGGCATACTCTGTTCTGATCTCCTCAGACCTTCCCCTTTTTATCCGTCTCACCACTCCTCTCTCCTGGAGTGATCAATTTCTCCTTTCCGCCAAGCTCACTCTTTCCACCCCTCAGGCCAAGCCAACTCCAGCACTGCCACCTACCTTCTCGGTTATCCAACCCATGAAGCGTGTATCAGTTGAGGCTTTCGCTGCCACTTTCTCACCCTCCCTACACCCTTGGCTGACTCACACCATGACTCTGCCCTTCCCATGCTCCACTCTGCTATATCTGATACTCTCAATGTTCTTGCCCCTGTCAAGAGGATCCGCTTGAAGCCCAAAGCCAAGTGCAACTCTTGGTATGACTCAGACCTCGCCACCCTTAAACGCAAGATCAGGGTAGCTGGGAGGAAATGGCATGCTTCTGGTACATCCTCTGACAAACTGGCCTGACGCCTGCTCCAAAGGCAACACCGGCCTTCTGTCCGCACCAAGAAGAGAGCCCACATTCAAGCCTGTGTCTCCGTGGGCATCTAACAACTCGGCCAAACTCTTTAAAATCTGCAAGGAGCTGGACAATCCTGCTACAGTCTCTACCTCTCCTGTCCCCTCCCAGCCCCTCTGCTCATCCCTGGCTTCTCATTTCATCTCTACAACTCAGGACATCCTGTCCTCTCTCTCTTCCTCTCCCCCTCCTCTGTCTGCTCCCTGCCTTTCCTCTGGCCCTACTCCGGCCACCTCTCCTCCCTCCTTCTCTGCCTTTCCCCTTTTCTCCACAGACAAGGTTGCTAGACAAGACCGATCTATGAAAGTCTCATCAAAACAGGTTCACCCCTGTTCCTCCAAAACCATCAAGGACCACATTGACACTCTGGCTCCTGCTCTGGCTGACCTCTGCAACCACTCCTTTGCCTCTGGAGTCTTTCCCTCCCCCCTGAAGCACTCAAATGTGCACCCTCTTCTTAAGAAGCCCTCTGCCAACCCTGCCTGCCCTGCTAACTACCGTCCAATCTCCATCTCTCCTCTCCTGGGCAAACTCCTGGAAAAGCTGGCCATCTCCCAGCTTAATCTTCACACTGAATCTATTGGTTGTCTCCATGACCATCAGTCTGGCTTTAGAGCAGCCAGAAGCATGGAAACTGCTCTCCTGATCATCCAGGAAGACTTGCTCTCCAACCTTGATTCCAACAACCCCTGTGTCCTCATCCAACCTGATCTCTCTGCTGCCTTCAACACAGTCAAGCACGCCATTCTGCTCAATTGTCTCAGTGATAACCTGGGTATCACCAATCTGGCCCTGGCTTGGCTGACCTCCTTCCTTTCCGATGGACCATCCCAGATCCAACTTGGATCCTTCCTCTCCTCTATCTCTATCTCTACCTGTGCATTGCTGCTCTCTGCCCCAACTTTCAGTGCTATGCGGATGGCACTCAACTCATTTTCAGGCTCCCCTGTGCCCCCTCCTCTCCTTCAGTCATCTCGGACTGTCTGTCTGCCATCCAGGGGTGGTGTGCCGCCAATGATCTCTGTCTTAATGCCAGTAAGACCGAGATTCTCCTCATTGGCACACCTACCGCCTCCTTTCCTTTCACTCCCTGGCCAGCCTCTCTCAGCCCTCTTCCTGCTCCCACTTGTGAGGCTAAAAACCTCAGGGTCATCTTTGACTCCACACGTTCCTTCTGTCCTCACATCTCGGATGTCTCTAAGAAGTCACACTATCATCTGCACCTCCTCAGAGATATTCTTCCTTTTCTCTCCTTACCCCAGAAGCTGTCACAGCCTAGGTATGGTATCCCAGTTGTCGCAGATAACACTCTCCCAGTTATGGAAAAGTATCCTTCTCTCTTCGAACACAAAGTCTCTAACGTGATAGGCCAAAGACTTTCCCCCCAAGAGCTCAGCCTACATGAATCTATTCCACCTGTCAGGCTGAGGGCTTGAGTGAAAAGGCAGGAGCAGACTCAGCAGAGCTAAAGGAGGGAAGAGCAGAGCAGACGTTCAGAATGCAGCCAGGTATTGCCAAATGAACAGCAAACAAGACCCCCAAGTACCCACTCTTACCTGTTCCGTAGGAAAATGTACCAGTAACCTACTAGTATTGGACACAGAGGGGAAAGCTTATATCAACGGTGAAGGAGGAGTGCACCAGTGTATCAGGACATCAGTGCTGCAAAGCTTCCCAAGAAGATGTCCACAGTGCTCAAAAATAGACTCAGCAAAGCGTCCCAAAGAATATCCCAAAGCAATCCAATTCGGTTTCAGCAAAGCGTCCAAATATGTCCAAAGCAATCCAATTGCAGATTCAGCAAAGCGTCCAGAAGGTACCCAGAAATAACTGAAAGTGAAATCAGCAAAGCGTCCAATATAATACCCAAGGAGATCTAAAGTAATTTTCAGCAAAGCTTCCAAAATAAACAGTGCCAAAAAAAATGTTTAAGCAAACAAAAAATAAAGGCAGAGGAAACAAACGTTACCTCACGCTAGTTCCTTTACTATAGTATTCGAGTGAGAAAGCGTCACAGCCGGAGGACTTTAACAAGTGGAGGTCGAGTTGCAAGCCGAGTTCAAGGATTCCGGGGAAAGCAGTCGAGGAGGGACGGGCGTCGGAAACAGGGAAGGAAAGGGCAGAGGCGGAGGCTTGAATTAAGCACAGGATTCAAGATCAAACAGGAGTCAGGAAACAGCGCTCGGAACTAACACAGTTTAGGAGCACTTGGCACTCGAACAGACAGTATTAAATACGGTCTTCAGAAGGCACGGCAACGTGGTACGTGCGTGTCACGTGACTAACATAGCAGGAGGATGGGAATTGTAGTTTTAGCGGGCTCTGTGTGTTGAAGAGCGCTCATATAAACGCCATGGCAATTTCCAATAAAAACGGGATGTGACAGTACCCCTCCACAAAGGGCGACTTCTCCTGTGCCTGCGCAAGCGATGCAACCAGAAAGCACGCAACAAACGGGGTGCATTCAGATTAGAGGCTGGTTCCTAGGACCTGTCCTCTGGACCATACCCCATCCAGTCAATCAAATAGGACCGAACCCCACGGCAGAGGCGGGTATCTAGAATGGCACGCACCTCATATTCATCCTCGCCACGGACGGTAAGTGGGGCCGGAATAGGAGGTAGTCGGGTGCCAGGTACAAAAGGCCGAAGCAAGGAGACATGGAAGACCGGGTGCACCCTCCAATGTGTTGGTATCTCCAGACGAACAGCAACGGGGTTGAGACACCGCAAGATTGTGTAAGGACCCACAAAACATGGTAACAGTTTCCGTTTACCCCGAATGGCCAGGTGCTTTGTTGAGAGCCATACGCGGTCCCCACAGGAATAAGGAGGAGCCGGCGCACGCCGCTTATCCGCCTGCATTTTGGTGCGACGTTGTGCAGCTTGTAGATGTGTTAATACGGATTTACGGATGGCAATCAATGAATCCCTAACTGCATTGACTGCAGGAACTTGCCTTAGGGAAGGCAGGACAGGTGGAAGGGTCCTTGGGTGCAACCCATATAACGCATAGATCGGGGAACAGCCAACCGATGAGTGCAGAGAATTGTTATAGGCAAATTCCGCGGCACCTAAGACCGACAACCAATTTGATTGATGTTGTAGACACAGACAGCGAAGAAACTGTTCCATGGTGCCATTGGTACGTTCGGTCTGGCCATCCGTTTGAGGGTGGTAGGCCGAGGACAAGCGGGCATCAACACCCAAGGAGGAAGTGAGAACGCGCCAAAAGCGCGAGGTAAACTGAGACCCCCGGTCGGAAATCAGAACCGTAGGTAGTCCGAAAAAGTGTACCACATGGTCAAAGAACAAGCTTGCCAATGTGGGAGCAGTTGGTATTCCCGAGCATGGTATAAACCGAGCCATCTTAGTAAAGACATCCACTACCACAAGAATTGTGGACATACCCCCGATACAGGGGAGTTCTACCACAAAATCCAGGGTCACCGTATGCCACGGGTGCGGTGGTAAAGGCATACACATTAGAAGACCAACGGGTTTACCAGGCTGTCTCTTGCATTGTGTACATACGGCACACTTAAGGACGTATTGTTCGGTATCTTTCTTCATGCCAGGCCACCAGCACCAACGGTGCAAAAGATCATAGGTTTTTGCCCGGCCAGGATGGGCTGCTAAAGGGAGGTCATGGGACCATTCAAGAGCCTTCCTTCTGGTTTGCTTGTCAGGTAGGTACAGTAGACCTTTAACGTAGGGAAGTCCGGAGATAAGTTCAGCGTCCATCTCCTTCAGGACAGAAACATGATCCCTGGCCCATCTCCGTAATCTGACTATAATTGACGGGGAGACCGAACAAACACATATAACAGCACCTGAGGGTAATACCGGGGTTGATTGTTTTACAGATTCCGTGTCAGTACCAATGCGGGATAAGGCATCTGCCTTTCCATGCAATGGACCAGGGCGATACGTCACCGTGAAATCAAACATGGTAAAAAACAAATGCCAACGTATCTGTCTGGCGTTGATACATTTCACGTGCGACAAGGCGTGAAGGTTTCGATGATCTGTATACACATTTATCGGGTGTCTTGCACCTAAGAGATGATGCCTCCACTCCTTGAACGCCACCTTGATTGCAAGGAGTTCTCTTTCCATAATCGTATAATTACGTTCAGCTGGGGTAAGTTTTCGGGAATGGAAAGCTACCGGATGTAGGCATTGAGTAGCGAGGCAAACCTGCGAAAGGATGGCCCCTAACGCAATAGCAGAGGCATCTGCTTCCACGATAAATGGGAGAGCTGGATTGGGGTGCTGTAATACAGGAGCGGTGGTAAAAGCGTCCTTCAGGTTCCGGAATGCTGTCTGCGCTTCCTCATCCCACAAAAAAGGGACATTAGGACTGGTCAACCGAGTTAATGGGGCTACTATTTCAGAAAACGAGGCGATAAAACGCCTATAAAAATTGGCAAAACCCAAGAAGGATTGAAGAGCTTTTACTGAGCTCGGAACGGGCCAATCCAAAACTGCCCGAACCTTGGAGGTACACATGAGCACTCCTTTTTGGGAAATCTGAAACCCCAAGAACTCTACAGATGATACATGGAACACACACTTCTCCAGTTTTGCAAAGAGAGAGTATTCCCTTAGACGAAGTAGAACAGAGCGCACATGCTGTATATGTTGGGGCAGAGTTTCCGAATATATCAGAATGTCATCCAAATAGATAACAACATAGCAATCCAGCATGTCCCTGAAGATGTCATTTACAAAATGCTGAAATGTCGCTGGGGCATTGCAAAGCCCAAAGGGCATTACACAATATTCATAGAGCCCATATTTTGTCTTAAAGGCAGTCTTCCATTCGTCTCCCTTTCGCATCCTCACCAAATTGTATGCTCCCCGCAAGTCCAACTTGGTGAAGATAGTGGAGGAGGTAATTTTATCGAGGAGCTCAATAATAAGCGGCAACGGATACTGGTTCTTCACCGTGACTTTATTAAGGGCGCGGTAGTCCACACAGGGGTGCAGATCCCCTTCTTTCTTTGGCACAAAAAATATTGGGGAGGCCGCTGGTGAGCGGGACGGACGTATGTGTCCGAAGCGCAAGGCGTTGACAATATAGCTCCGTAGTTGTTCTTCCTCCTTCTGTGTAAGGGAGTAAATTCGACCATGGGGGATTGCTGCTCCAGGTATCAGGTCGATGGGGCAGTCATAGCATCTGTGTGGGGGCAGTTTTTTTGAAGGTCCTTTGTCGAACACATCAGAAAATTCCTGGTACTCCAAGGGGAGTACCAAAACAGGGTTAGATGACGTGGCGTTGATAGAAGGGAGGCAAGTTACCATCGCCAGACAAGGGGACAATACCGCTACATTACGGGACTCAAAGCACCTCTGTATACAAAAAGAGGAAGAGAACCGTACGGTTTGTTCAACCCAGTCAACTACAGGATTGTGTCTTTCCAACCAAGAAAGCCCCAGAATGATGCCAAATTGAGGGGCCGTGATAAGGTCGAAAGTGATGGATTCCGAATGTCCTTGTAAAGTGGACATTTGTAGTGGACCTGTTTGATCCGTCACCTGTCCAGATACTAAACGTGAACCATCTACCGCATGTATTTCCTCAGGTCTTGCTTTAGGAAATATAGGTAGTCCGTAACGTTCGGCCAACTTAAGGTCCATATAATTCCCGCTAGCCCCTGAATCTATCATTACCGGGTTGGAAAAGGTAATGACGCCGGGAGCCGTAAAGCACATAGCAAGGTAAACATGCGAAGACGGAAAACACTCACCCGGGCCTGGGATCATTTGACTAGTCCGGAAGGCCCGGTTTAAGGGCGAGTCCTGGCGTTTCCCGACGACTTGGCGGGCCTTTTGGGACACAGACGGATGTAATGACCTGACTGGCCACAATAGAAACATAGATTGTTCACCATCCGCCTTTCTCGTTCAGCCTTGGACAATGGACCCCTAATTGCCCCGATTTGCATAGGTTCAGCTTCTCCCTGAGAAACAGGTGTAGTTCCATCTGGTCGGGAGGTGGTGCAAATATCGGGATAGCGACGTTCGCCACGTCTTTGCCGGAGTCGAGCGTCGACTTGTAAGACTAAGTCCAGCAATTCGGGAAAACCAGATGGAAGAGCAGGTACCACTGATAGGGCATCTTTCAGGTCGTCCGACAAACCTTTATAAAACACAGCCGATTTCTTCTGTTCTGGCCATGTGATTTCAGCCGCTAATTGATTGAAACGGGCAAGATATGTCAAGAGATCCGACTTGCCTTGGCTAATAGCCAAGAACTCCAGATCCGAGGACTGTGCTTTATATCTCATATCAAAAACACTGTTCATGGCTTGGATTAACATATCAAAATCATACAGAGCCGGGTCATCTGCTTCCAGCAATGGATTAGCCCATGCTGCAGCAGTGCCACCCAGATGGGTATGAACAAATGCCGCCTTTGTAGTAGCATCTGGAAATGCCAAGGGACGACAAAGAAAATGAAGGCGACATTGGTTCACAAAGGTCCGATACGCCTTGGGATCACCCAAAAAGCGTTCTGGTGGGGCCAAAGGGAATGGCCCAGGGAGGACAACTGGAGCTGGAACCGGAGGCGGTACAAGTGGTACAGGAGGAGGCGCCGCAGCCGCGGCGTCACCAAATTCCTCGTCATGGGGTAGGGGCTGCACAAAGCTCTGTAAAACATCCATGCGTTGATGTAAAGTTGCATGTGCTGATGCCATATCGGTACGAAGAGCAGAAAAAGCCTGCATGAGGGCTGCCAATGGGTCCGATGCAGCCTCCATAACCGAGAGACGGTTTAAAAGGGCTCCTAAATCTGTCACAGCCTAGGTATGGTATCCCAGTTGTCGCAGATAACACTCTCCCAGTTATGGAAAAGTATCCTTCTCTCTTCGAACACGAAGTCTTTAACGTGATAGGCCAAAGACTTTCCCCCCAAGAGCTCAGCCTACATGAATCTATTCCACCTTTCAGGCTGAGGGCTTGAGTGAAAAGGCAGGAGCAGACTCAGCAGAGCTAAAGGAGGTAAGAGCAGAGCAGACGTTCAGAATGCAGCCAGGTATTGCCAAATGAACAGCAAACAAGACCCCCAAGTACCCACTCTTACCTGTTCCGTAGGAAAATGTACCAGTAACCTACTAGTATTGGACACAGAGGGGAAAGCTTATATCAACGGTGAAGGAGGAGTGCACCAGTGTATCAGGACATCAGTGCTGCAAAGCGTCCCAAGAAGATGTCCACAGTGCTCAAAAATAGACTCAGCAAAGCGTCCCAAAGAATATCCCAAAGCAATCCAATTCGGTTTCAGCAAAGCGTCCAAATATGTCCAAAGCAATCCAATTGCAGATTCAGCAAAGCGTCCAGAAGGTACCCAGAAATAACTGAAAGTGAAATCAGCAAAGCGTCCAATATAATACCCAAGGAGATCTAAAGTAATTTTCAGCAAAGCTTCCAAAATAAACAGTGCCAAAAAAAATGTTTAAGCAAACAAAAAATAAAGGCAGAGGAAACAAACGTTACCTCACGCTAGTTCCTTTACTATAGTATTCGAGTGAGAAAGCATCACAGCCGGAGGACTTTAACAAGTGGAGGTCGAGTTGCAAGTCGAGTTCAAGGATTCCGGGGAAAGCAGTCGAGGAGGGACGGCGTCGGAAACAGGGAAGGAAAGGGCAGAGGCGGAGGCTTGAATTAAGCACAGGATTCATGATCAAACAGGAGTCAGGAAACAGCGCTCGGAACTAACACAGTTTAGGAGCACTTGGCACTCGAACAGACAGTATTAAATACGGTCTTCAGAAGGCACGGCAACGTGGTACGTGCGTGTCACGTGACTAACATAGCAGGAGGATGGGAATTGTAGTTTTAGCGGGCTCTGTGTGTTGAAGAGCGCTCATATAAACGCCATGGCAATTTCCAATAAAAACGGGATGTGACAGAAGCTCACTGCCCTCAGAGCTCTGGTTCTCTCCAGGCTTGACTACTGCAACAGCCTCTTTCTAAATCTGCCTGCTTCTACTCTCCGCCCTCTGCAACTCATCCAAAACAGGACTGCGAGACTTGTCCTTGGCCTCAAACCCAAGGATTGTATCTCTCCAGGACTGAACTCTCTGCACTGGATCCCAGTGGCGGCGAGTATTAAGTTCAAAACCCTCTACATTATCCACAAGGCCTTTTGGGGCCTAAGACCCCAATACCTCCAACTCTCTCTTCCTAAATATCTCCCTTCTCGAGCTCTTCGCTCATCCACCTCCAACTCCCTCAGAGTTAGTCGCTTCTCCAAGCAGCGAGTTGGTGGTAGATCTCGTTCTTCTGCCAGGGCCTCCCTCTGGAACAGCCTCCCTGCCTCTCTGAAACTCGAGGAGAACCATCTCTGGTTCTGGAAGCACCTCAAGACCTTCCTCTTTGCTTCTGCTTTCTCCCTCCCCCTCCCCTGCTGATCTCCTGGCTGAATCTGAATCTGCACTGGTTACCTGGCTATCCTCTGATCTCGGCCCAGGTCCCCGCCCTGCCAGCTGCACACCTACACTGCCCCCCTGGCAACCATTGCACTCTGAGACTGTCTCTGTATCCCTACAGCCCCTACCAGCACCTGATGTCTGCACTTAGCCTTGCACTGACAACAGCTGGCCGCACTTTTATTTATTGTCTTTATTTATTTACTGTCTTTATTTATTGTTTTTATTTACTCATTGTCTTATATATTTTACTGTTATCCTATGTACTGCACTGTCCCCTCCCCTTTCCCCACGCACTTTTCCCCTTCCCCCCTCCCCTGCACTTGCGCGATCTCAATGTCACCTGGCCTAGTAGGATCGCTGTCTCTATCTCCCCTGTGTTTCCCCTCCCTTGCCTTATTGCGCCTTGAATATAGGCGCTTTATAAATGCCAGATCATATCTTATCATATCATATCATACACCTGGATGATGCGAAGCCTGCCAAGAGGACTTCCCATTTGGTGCCACCATTAATGGTTGAAGATGTGAAATGGGAGACAGTAGAGATGAGATGAGGAGTCCATAAATCTGGAGAAGGGACAGAAAAGAGAATATCAGTGATGATTTTTCTGAAAGATGCGCTGACATAGGTGTCTGCAATAGGAAGGCCAGGGTTAGTGGTCAGGATGTCTTTTTGGATCTTTTTTCTTCAAGACTTTGAGAGAGAGGGAGGATAGGTGATAGTGTAGCAGTTAGAGAAGACAGAAGAGATGGTGAGTGCCATAGGGGTGGCAGTGGATAGTTGGAAGAAAGAGAAGGTGCTGCAAAGTACAGTACAAGCACAAACTCACCAGGCGGCCTAGTAGTTGCAAAAAAAGGGACACAAAATGCAATGCAAAATGGGGCGCAGAGATGTTATAAACACACACCAGCCTTTGAATTCCCAAAAAGGGACACAAAATGCAATGCAAAATGGGGTGCTGAGATGTTACAAACACACACCTGGCTTTGAATTTCCAAAAAAGGCACACAAAATGCAATGCAAAATGGACTACAGAGATGTTACAAATACACACAAGGCTTTGAATTTCCAAAAAGGGACACACAATGTAATGGAAAGAGGAATACGTGAGATTAAGGGAGGCAAGGAAGGCAGAATGTGTAGGCACACCTTGGTTCAGCACTTGTTAGGTTTGGTGTAGAGGCAGTGACAATGCCCAGCCATCACTAACAGGTATTCTGCAATGTGCATAGAGTTGCAGAGGCCGAAGTTTGTGGGTCACCGGCTGCATGCCTGGAGACTGTTTCATGATGTGCTGCAGGGGTGATAAGGAGGCAGGGGCACTCCTAGGCCTGGACAGGTACAGACAGGAGCCTTATGAAGGGACTGGGTTCCGCCTGCGAGCACACAGGATAAGCTTCTTGTGTGCAAGGCCTACATAATCACTGAAAGGCAGCTGGCTGGGCAGTGAGTGGTCTCCTCTCACGCAGTGGCCATTTTGGAATTAATTTCGATCTGCCCAATCAAATAGCCAAGTGGCTTCTGTAAAGGTTGTGCACCTTCATTAAAACATGCCCCACATTTGTACATCAAGGTGAGGTGATGGAAAACTCTTCAGGCTGAGAGAGGCGAGTGTGGAGCGCTCGCAGCGCTATTTTATATTGTTATATATTTTTTTATTCTGCATTAAAAAAGCCCATCACGGCTAACCTTCCTTCTGGCAATGGAATCGCTGCTCCTTCAGCATCTGACAATGTTGGGGAGGTGATGCTCAGCACAAGGCCCCTGTCCTGCCTGTAGGAGGTGAAATGGATATTGACACCACAGACAAGAACCTTGTTGAGGGGCCTTGTATGAAAGGGCTGGCTTCTGCCTGCCTGCAGACAGGACTGGCTTCTTGTATGCAAGGCCTGCCCAATCACTGAAGGTCCGCTCGCTGGGCAGTGAGTGGTCTCCTCTCATGAGGATTTGGCGGCCATTTTGGAAGGAATTTCGAACTATACGATCAAATGACAAAGTGACTTCTGTAAAGGTTGTGCACCTTTATTAAAATATGCCCCACATTTGCACATCAAGGTGAGGTGATGGAAAACTCTTCAGGCAGAGAGAGGAGAGTGCAGAGCGCTCGCAGCGCTATTTTCAATTTTTCTATTTTTACAATGTTTTATTCTGCATTAAAAAAGCCCATCAGGGCATTCCTTCCTTCTGGCAGTGGAATCACTGCTTTTGCAGCATCTGACGATGTTGGGGAGATGATTCCCAGCACGAGGCTCCTGTTCTGCCTGTAGGAGGTGAAATGGCATCTGTTATGTACGTGGTGGAGCCTTGTTTTGTCACTGCCCTTGCTGTACCGGTTCAATGCATGTAAATAACTGGCATTGCTACTGCCTTTGCTGCACCTTCTTTGTGTGTGAAGAAGTTGCTGCCCATGCTGTAAGTGTGCTATGTTATGCTACATGATATGTGTGTAGCACACCATTTACACAAACGTTTGATACTGATCACCATCTCAGCTGATTGTTCAGTGGGAGGACATTGTCCTGACAGGTGGACAGAAACAGATTGATTCTCCCCATCTCCATCTAGTCTCTGTTAAGTGAGGAGTGGTTGTGACAGGGGGTTGGAAATCTGGTGGGCCTCCCTATCGCTTTGAGCCCTAGTTAGGTGCTGGGTTTGGTATGTGTGTGGTGCATTGGAGTATGTGTTCCCTGTGGTGTGTGCATGGTGATATGGTTTTATGTGTTTATGTGTGGTCCTTTGGAGTGTGTCTGTGTGTGTGTGTGGTGCTGTAGCATGTGCATACTGTGGAGTGGTAGGTGCATAGTGTTATTTGGAGGAATTCAGCACTCATGGTGTGTACACTGTATAGTATGTTATGTTCATTATGGTTTAGTTGTCAAGACGTGGTACGAGGATGTGTGGAGTGTGCATGGTGTTGCACATGCATACTGTAGGGTGTTATGTGCATTGGATGTTACGAGTGTCATTTGGTGAAATGTGGCTATGTATGTCATGTGTGCGCTATGTGGTTTGTGTGGGTTGTATGTAGTATGTTATGAGCGTCATGTGGTACTAGAGATTGTTTTGACTTGTGGTATTTACACTGTGTGGGGTGGATGGTTTGGTATGCACATTGTGTTGTCGGCAGTGGGCTATGTGCATTATTTTATGTACCTTGAGAAGTTGTATGTATTTTGTCTATCAACTGCAGTGTGTGATAAAACACTGTGTGCTAGGGTGGGTTGGGTTTGTGCTGGTATCAGTGTGTGCTGAAAGCACTGTATGCTAGGTGGACTGTGTGCTAAATGCATTGAGTGTGTGTGTGTGTGTTTGTCATGATACATGGTGCTGAGGTGTATCTGTATTTCTGTGGATTATACATAGTGTCATAGGTACATAGTGTGAAGTTGTATGAGCATAGTGTTGTATGTGTGGGTGTGTGTGTGTCGTTTGGTTGAATATGTTCAGTTGTGAGTGTGCTACACGGTTTCTATGTTATGGCCGCACAGTGTGGTATGAGCATTATATTGTGGAATGATGATTTGTGTTTTCATGTGGGTATGTGCATTGTGGTAGTGTGTTGTGTTGTATGGCTTGGGGTATGTGTCTTGTGTTATGCTGTTACACTGGTGATGAGTGGACTCAAACTAACACTATCTGTAGAAATGACACCAATGAAACACTTGTGTACAGGCACGTTATAAATGACATATCATATAAATGGCATCTGTCACAGCCAGCCAGTGCCCACTCAGTCGTTTCCATAGTCTCTGCCTCAAAGGCCAAAGATGAGTGACGGTCAACTCACCCATGCTCCTGTACCCGAGACCCTCTGCTAGCCCATCGTTGGGTGCCACTCAGAAACCAAAACACAAGTCCCACCTGTGAACCCAGATCCATCCTTTATAAAGCATGCATTGATGCCTGCACCCAGTTCCAAAGTGGAAACCACAGTAGCCACTGCTGACCCATTCCTAGCAAATGGATTTTGTATGAATACATATGTGTGCGTTTCTTTGGTGCTAGACCATTCTTTGGGACACCCTGTCACAATCACCAAACTGCACATCTTCCTAAGCCTTCTTTGCTTGCAGTGTCAGATTCAGCACACGTCTTACCGTGCCCACCCAGCTATGGTGCGAGCTACCAAAGGTTCTGTCAATGTGGCACTGAGGGCCAGGAACAATACATCCATGCCGAGTCATAAAAGAAGCTCCAATAAACGATACTAGCATGGTGTGCCTAAGCCCACAGTCTGCAACACAGCTAGCACCATAGGGTTTGGGCTGCCAATCGCTCAAAAGCTAACAATGGAATACCATCCACTGTTGCAACACCATTAATTCCAAGTTATCTACCGCCCGGCAAGTCATCCAAGAGGACTAATTACTCCAACTCCCCTGAGTAACAACCACAAGGCACAGTCTCAGCTCAGAACTCAAAACCTACATGTTGAATTCCTAGTGAAGCATGCCCTACTGAACGCTGCCACCCTCAGCCACATACTCGAACAATATGGCATTGACAAGTGCCTCCAACTCACACTGCCTGTCAAACCCTTGATGCATAATTGTAACCTTACCGCAAGGCAGAAGGCCAGTGGCATATCAAAAAATGAGGGGCCCTCCTCCAAAATCGGGTGATAGGCGCCTGATATTCCTCCAAGCTAGAGATGTAGACAGGTCATGACCAAATATAGGGGGTCGGGGGGTGGGGGGATACATATGTGGAAGTCTTGGGTTGCAGGGGTATCTATTACACCATTGGATAAAGCCACGTTTCAAGAAATGATCATGACCCTATTGGGCGCACTTCTTAAGTGATTGCTGCTTGTGACATTTCTTGTATTATGGCAGCAGTACTTGCCCTTGCTGAGGAAGCACAGCTGGCAATCGACAGAATGAAAGACAACCTACGGGAAGGTGTATTTTCCCGAGGTGAATGATCTACCATGTGCATACCATCCACACATGACCCATTGACATTCTACTGGATCACTGGCGTCTCCAACCCTGATCTTTACCACCCCCTGTTCTTCAAACTGATGTTTCGGCCTTGGAGTGGCTCTCTGAGATTTCACCAGCAGGGATCATCCCGCGCTACCCGGACCTTGGAGTGGCTCTCTGAGATTTCACCAGCAGGGATCATCCCGCGCTACCCGGAGTAACAAATAGGCTGTTGAATGGCAACAGAGTCTTCTCCATACTGGGCACCTTCTTCAACAAACTTAATACTTCAAGGGTTCTCTGGTCAAACGAGTCCCTCTTTACAAGATATGCTGTTTGCGTTGTTTGCCCTAGAGCTGGAATTCTGAAACCCCAAAAAGTTGCGCCAAAGTGAATGATGAAGTTGAGTGCTTTATGTATACAATCAATAACGCCCCACTGGCGCCCCAGTTTTTCCATGTGTAAATCGTTGCACCCCAATCTACAGCAGGCTCTTTATTTTCTGTCCTTCACTTTTGAAGGATTGCCGGCTCAACAGTTGTGCAAACACTGAACACCTTAAAGCCTGCTTTCAGCCATAGGTGAAGAATAGTGCACAAAAGAAGCTAGCAACGATGCAAAGGCAGCAAGATGACATGCCACCATGAACTCCACCAAAGTAAAGGACAAGGACCTGCGTATTTGTTACTGCCGGTTCCCTATCTGATTTGTATACATTGGAAGAATGCACTGCTGCAGTACTTTCTATACATGGTCTGAGTGTGGGGAGAGCGTGCATTGCTGCTGGTCAATCAGTGTGAGTGAAGCTTGCACTCCAAAACTGCTGCTGCTGCCTGTGCAGTACCTATCGTATCTTTTCTTTTCTGTGTCTGCAGGAGTGTATCTACAGAGAAACCCTA
Organism: Ambystoma mexicanum; assembly: GCF_040938575.1. Lineage (NCBI taxonomy): Eukaryota > Metazoa > Chordata > Amphibia > Caudata > Ambystomatidae > Ambystoma > Ambystoma mexicanum. The sequence goes on from NC_090936.1 coordinate 980,546,102, forward strand.
AAGCCTCTTAGTCGTATGCACATGGTCATGGGTAAGCCGGGAGATTGTTCAAGTGATTAAGAGTTCTTGCCAGTAATACACTTATCTGCATATACCAAGGATATGTGGGTCCGGGGTGATCTTAAGGAGGGGAACCTTCTTTCTGCGATCATATCTCTTCTGGAAATATGTGTGGAAATCGGTTTATTAAATCTGTTCAGTAATTTGGAGTCTTGTTATTCTTTATTAAGTCACTGCGTCTGAAAACATCAGAACCAACTTGTTTATTCATTCAGGCCAAGGTTTGATTTCACAGAACCTCCTACGGCTCCTGCCTTGATATCACGGGGATGTTGGCAATGACAATATTTCTTTCATCCTTAATTGGGGTCAGAATGTCTTTGTTCCTAATTGTGTGCTTTACCACTTTCCACTAGACTATCGTACCTGAACTCTGGGCTAAGTGAGGTCTAGTATGAAGAATGTGAGCAGTACCATCTTTAGATCTCGTGTCCATTGGAGTGCTGCTTAATCGTCTAATGTCCTATCCAGAATGAAACCCCTCCTTCCATGAACACTGATGACTAGAATTAGTAATTTATTTCAGTAGTTGGTCTCTACGTTGGATATGCCATGGGCAGAATAGTAAGACATGCTTATTTGTCTCTGAAGAATTCAGGTCCCACTAGAAGGCCACTTGGGGAAGGATCCACCTACAGACCTAGTCATCAAGGTTTTCCTGCTTATGTCTCTGACATATAAGTTAGTTCACAGATGCATCTAACACACACCGGACCCTGTGAGGGAGTGATCTGTGGTGTCAAGCATCTTGCAGAACTCGAATTAATTACACTGCTCTATATAAGGTACTCGTTTCAGTCTTTCTATAATGGGGGCCACATGAGACATTCATTTTAAGAGTCTCGCTATTTAAAATGAATAAACATTTTTGCTCTGTGTCTATTTTTCCTTGTGATGTTTCCTTTCACATAAGACTATGCAATTCTTCACAGAGTGTTGAGTTATACGCCTTTTGAGTCTTCTGAAGCTACCTACAATAGGGGCAGCCAAATATAAACACAGGGCTAAAGGGCAGTTTTCAGGCACCAAGGATTAGACCATTTGTATTCAATGATGGTGCATGAGGTAACAAAGCGCGAATAGGCATGCTCTAACTATTTGGGCTATCCATTTTCTCACAGTGGTATATGCAGATGCCATGGGAATAGGCGCTTTTCCTGTCATTGGGTTAATTTATTTTGGCTATCTTCCTCACAGGAGGATGGGCATGCATGTGGACACGAATATTGATATTTCTAAAAAAAACCCAGACAGGTATAATTGAATGAATGTACTTTATACACTATATGATGGAGTGCATGTAAATCATATGAACAAATATATATGTGGAAGAATATTCTCCCAGAACTTTCAGCTTGGAAACACACATGAATGTCAATAGATACATGTGACTTTGTATTGCAGAACACAGAGAAATCTGCCAAACATAATGTTGACGTTTGTTGTTATAGAAGAACGGATGAACCAATTATTCTGCCCCCGAAGAATGTTCCGCAATAGGTAGGGAACAGAAACATGTTGGGCAACTGGACGGCAACTATTTCACAGTTGCACTGTTCACTCTTTAAGACTTTCAGATTGATTCTGTATATATCTTTCATTAATTTTTCATTGGTGTTTTAAATGTTTGTGCTTTTCATTTGTGTTACGTGTGGGGTCTAGGTATGGTACATGCATATTTGCACATAAGTAACTTGGTGAAGTTTTATTGGTGATTTGTTTAGTATTCATTTTAGTTTTGGATGCATATGTCTTTTGTTTTGTCATGTGTGAAGAAAAATTCCTTTCTAAATATTTTTTCTTTATAAAAAAGAATAACACATTGTTTGTACCATTGATAGAGTTTTTATGTATTTTTAATAAACGTTATACAACCCTTTAGCTTGTGTCAGTATTCCTGTCTGGAAGTGGTGTTATTATGACTTTGAAAGCCTAGTAAGTTACAGGAACGGATTTTGATGTCATGTTTGATATGATATATGATATGATATGGCATTTATAACGCGCCTATACACAAGTGTTTCAAGGCGCGACGAGTCAAGGGAAGGGGAACAGGGGAAGACAGATAACGATCCTACTTGGCCAGGTGTCATTTAGACCGCACAAGTGCATGGGAAGGGGCAAAGGGAAAAGTGCGAGGGTGCAAGGAGAGGGGAAAGTGCAGTACATGGGATAAGTATGAATGAAGTATGTATGAAGGATCCACCTACACCATTCCCCTCTTTCAGCTCCGATAGGGAGGAGGTCCATTCTTGCCCTAGTATTTCTACTCACTCGTTCCTTTTTCTTAAGTACTATGTCTGGGTAAAGTTCTCATGAACCTAAAGACCTCGTATGACAATAGTTTCTTAGAGATATATTTACTTCAGCACTAATGCCACACGTTCCCAAACTTGTTCTTTAAGGATTTTAATTCCAACTTGACAGAATGCCTTTCTTGTGACATATATCTAGGGTTTTGTTTGTTTGTATGTATCTGGCGTTCATGACAAGAAGGCTCCATTCTCTAGTTAAATGAGCCATCTCAGGATTAGTGATTTGAATCCAATATTCCTATTGGCTCATTGAGATGCTATCGACTAGGAATCGCATCCCTAGCTGCGAGTATCACTTCTGTCAGAGTCAAGCTAGGAATTCCGAGGAGACATTGTATGAAATTCTTTTTTCTACACAGGGATATGAAAAACTGTCTATACACAAAATGTCAGCTGCATATTATGTTTTGGGTCCAGTTTTCCCTAGTAGGCTTATAAAGGGGGATTTAATAGAGCAAGATTCTATATGGCATAGAAGCCATTGGAGCACCACAATTTGAATCTTAGTTTTTAGTTTTGGTTATTAGGTGGTGCTGAAAGTGCTGTCTATAAGATGAAGCCATTGTCACCGGAAGTGAACATTGGGGAGAGATGAGATGCAAGGAGGGATACACAGCCTGTGGATGTTGTTTTGTTATTTACCCATTTACCGGCCATGGGCATGTCAGTCCATATGGCTATTCCCACCTACTGCCTGTCCTTCCCTCTCTCCTTCCCTCCCTCCCAAAAGAAATACCCCATACCTGTGCTTTCTGAGCAGCTATCAGACAGGCAATAGCTTAACTGCAGCTATACATTAGCTAAATTAGCTAAACCAGCTTCTGGTGTACTCAAATGTCTGAACCAAGTATGCCTTCCGCCACTTGATCTCCAAGCAGTAAGTGACTGAATTCCTTTTCAAAACAAGCATTGGTGGGGAGTGGCTGGCCGTGGGCTTAACAGAAAGACAGGTGTCTGCTCTAGGAACTGCAGCTTTCCCATAGGTGTCTGACATGTAAGAACTACTAGAGAGATGATTTGGAGTGCAGACCGACTTTAACATCACAAATTGCTTAATTTGTTTGACCTTTGCTACAGGGTTGAGTGCCCACAGACACAGAGGTTCCTATCCTCTGCGCTTCACTGGTGGTTGGCGCCATCCTGTGGAATCGATTGTGGGATGGAAATGTGAGCTCCAGTGGTCTGAGTACTAAGTGACGGAAGCAGCACTCCTTCCAGTTACTCCTAAGTGGCCCTGTTAGGTGTGGAGAGTACCCCCTCTGGGGGATGTGGGTGAAGGGGGGGGTGAACCTACCTTAAGTGGTGGGCATCGAGTAATCTGGCACTCCTAGATAAACCAACCCATCTTGAAACAGGGATTGTCTACTGCTCTCCTTCAGCACATTCTGCCTAATCAGGATGGGTGCTCTCCTGGCATCAGCCCCTTCAGGGAAATTGTTCTCTGACACGAGCTGAGACGCCCATTCTTGCATAATCCATTCAACGTTTTAATGATGAGCTGTTTTCCCGATGCCTCACTAATGGAAATACAACTACTTTTAACATATAGCAGTTTAACTTTGATCGAGGCTCATCGACTCCCTAACCTGTTCTCTGCATTCTGAGAAAATGAAATGGCTTCTTTTGGAATATTACACGGGCAAGGCTTAATGATCCCTAATTATAATCGTATTAGGGTAACATGCCATTGGAATATGGAAGCATGCTGAGTCCCCGCTTTGGTTTGTGAGAGTGTCGTTTCTGTCCCCGCTGAGAAGGATCATGTGTTTCGTTATATTTCATCACACCATCAAAGCTGCAAAAGGGAAAGGCATGACTCTGCGCCTATTCAAGATGTGCTTCATCCCTCTGCAATGGACAATGGATCACTCCCTCCTGCACCACTATCTACATCTGGATCCTAGCCTAATGAGAAGGTTAATGGACCTGCAAGTAAAGGGGGTCTGAGTGGAATGCGTCAGAAATTCTCCCTATGGGAAAAGGCATCAGGTAGGCCGAAACAGCCCTACATGAGCAACTCCATAAACAATCTGAATTAGCACGATGGTCCTTGTGCTAAAGAGATAAAAGCAAACTCTGACAAATAGGCCAAACATTTAAAACATATCTGTCGATGAAAACATTTCAGAGTCTGAGGCATTCCCTTTGAAGTAGAGGATTCTGACTTGGCAGCCTCTCTCCAATAACTTTTGAAAGATCTCCAGGCTGATGAATATTCATTGACTATCAAACTCAAGAGGATCAATAGGCTATATTCAACTTTTCAGAAGAGCAAAAGCCACAGTTCTCTCTTTTCCCTACTTAAAAAAGCCTTCCACCCCCTTTTTTGTGGTTTTAGGTTACTTGCCCTCTGTTGCAACCACCTGCTTCACTCCAACCCTTGCTTTTCTTTCTTAACTGTTAGATCAGATGGTGTCTGTTAGCCAGGTGCCTGAAGGGAAGGACAAAAGAAGAAATGTGCAATTCCTGTTTGGCCCTGTTAGGGCATTGAAAAGGGCCAGTTGCTTTGCTCGTCGCACACCAGGTAGAAAAAAGGGCAGTGACTCTACCCGTTGTACACCAGGTAGACATCACAATGTGTCTCATATTGCCACTACCCATTCCCATCCTCTCCAGGGATTGCACAGCCAAACATGCTAAGCAGACCTGGATGGCTACCATTGTGAACCTCGTCAGTATCTCCCCATATGACCCTGTAACATGCGGTTACTATACGTATCTGCCCTGTTATGATGATTAATGCCAGCTCAGCATTCACCCCCCCCACCCCAACCATGCTAGCCTCTTAAACCACAATGATCCTGATGCCCTTTTCTATACCAAAACGTGTTGTACACCCTCCTCCCCCTACATCTTCAACATATTTATACCCCACTGCTAAATATTCCAACATACTGACTGCATGGGAGAAACTGAAGGTGGAGCAGAAGTCATTGAAACAATTTACTGTCCCTGCACAGCAATCAATGCCCCCACACACATGTCCTTTGAATCCCTCTCATGCCAGTTTCCCATCTCAAACAATGACTCAATTACATTCGACCTTCTTTACAGGCTACCCCCGGGGAGTAGGAACTTCATTAACGATCTCTACATATGTCTCTCCTCAGCAAAAGTCTCCTCTAATGACATCCTCCTCAGAGACTTCATCATCCCAGAGTCCTAACCAGCAAAACACCCACGTGAATCTCTATTCTCCCTGACCAACACCATGAACCTTAAACAGATTGTTCTCCTCCCCCATGCATGTCAAAAGATGAATGCTCACAATCACCTCCTTCTGTCTCCTCTTATGCACAATCCTCTTCCCCCTTAACTGGATTGACCACGCTGCAATCCCCCCTTCTCACATCACACACAAAGCTGCCCAAAATGTTCCAGGCTAAGCACTAAGAGATTGAGTGCCGCTCTTTCAAAGAATGTCCTGCTAGCCACACTAAAGGAAACTTTCACAACGTTCCCCAACACATGGAATGCCTCAGCCCTTATGGATGCACTCAACCATTTTGCTAAAGAACTAGCGGGTGCCCACTTACCCCTACAATTTAGTTGTGCCAAAGTACAACCGTCCATACCCTGGTATCCGCACCCTAGTGTACACCCAGGCTCACCACTAACAATTGGTTGATTACATCCCTTCAAAAGTGGTGGCACAAGGACCACTGCCAAGACTATCATCCCTCAAATTCCTGTGCACCTAACGCAGACACATGAGTCTGCAAGACTGAGTCAGCCTACTGCACCTCCACCATTGAGGCAGCCTCTAATAGGAGCAAGGTTTTACTTGAAGCAGTCAAGAACTGCACTAAACCCACACCGGATCCTCATGTGCCTGCTTCACAAGAGAAATTTGTTGGAATCAATACCTTCTTCATTAAACAAAATTGATAAGATCAGAGGTCTCATTGACACTTCAAAACCAGTTAGAGTCCCTCTAACTAGCCCCCTGGAATCTACCCATCTGGACCGACTTCCACCTGCTCGCTCCTAAGGATCCCTCTTACAAAGTCACTTCCCTTAATCTACACAGACAACTTCTACCCGGCCTCTCTCATTAAACAGCCCATTGGTCGAGTGCTCAATGAGTTACTGTGAATACCTCCTTGAGCGAAGGTGCATTCCCAGATGTGTTGAAGACAAGTCCCTTATGACCCCTTCTTAAGAAACCCTTGTTTGACCCAGAGGACCTAGCCAACTACAGGCCCGTCAAAGATTGCTGTTCATCGGGAAGCTTATCAAAAAAGTATTTGTGAGCCAACCATTTTTCAAAATCGACCAGCTTGGCCTCCTCCATGATTACCAGTTCACCTTCTGCCCCAAATACAGCACAGATACTGCAACCATCCGATTAGTGGATGATGCGCTGCCTTTGACACAGTAAAACACCAAACACTCCCCGCCTTGCCAACAGGATGAGCTTCTCCAGACTGTCCTAAAATGGTTTGCATTCTTCCCATCCAGCAGACACCAGCTGTACAGATAGGCTCAATGAGAGCCAACCTATCCCCAATCTTTTTCAATCTATACATGGACTCCTTGGGACCTCTCCTAAACAGCCCCAACAGAACCCTCCATATGCTGATGACACTAAACAGTACTTTAAGGTCAGAAGCTTCCCATGACATTGCTCACCTTCATGAATTCCTGGCTACCATCCAAACATTAATGTCAAATTCCTACCTACCTCAAACCAACCCGAGATCAAATTAGTCCTCATCCGTCTGCACACTATTAGGCAGAATCCTATGCAGTGCCCATAGGGACCACTGCACGGAGTTAAGACTACAAATGGTAATACAAGTTCACTTTTGGTACAAGCCTGTACTACACTGTTAAAGTGGTAGCAGTAGCGGAACACCCAGACTTATCTCAAGAGCAAACGAGCAGTAGTAGAGATTACACAAAGGACCACAATTACTGTGACTCAAGTAAACACTCACTCAAGGTTTTTGGTTAAAAAGCAAAAGTACATTTATTTTAAACCATCTCTTCACAAAACACTTCACTTCTATGAAATTAAAACTACACTTCAAATACACTACACACAACCAATTCCCCCTGTGCAGAACAACTCAAGGTAAGTACCTTAGGATTTGACAGACCAGTGTTATACAACAAAAGGCGTTACCGGAAATACATATGCGATCACCTTTTGACAGTAATGACAGTTTGGTCTTACTGAAGATACGTGTACCCGCGGGAAGAAATGTTACCGGAGTTAAAACACACTTAGCACCTGAGTTAACACAAGAGAGTTGGGGATAAAAATCATAGGCAATACCTTTGTCAAGGCAGACAGAATCATAGAACACTTTCTAACAAGAAGATATAAGTCAATAGGCCTGCTCCAGTGTCAAGTGGAACAGGGTTCCTGTTGTCGAGGATCACACAGTCAGACAGTTCACGATTCAAAGCTGCCAGGAGTACTTGGATATTGTCAAAAGAGGAAGCAAAAGTTATAAAAGGGAAGGAAGAAAAGGACAAGCCTTTACTGAGGAGAAAAGGGTTCACCCTAGTTCCTCGAAGTCGGACACAGTACCTTATTCTTTGAAGAAGCTGGTGCCACAGCAGTTGTTCCTGGTAGTTTCCTGCAGACCCACGGTTCCTGGAGCTTCAGTCGTGGGGACAAGAAGGAGGAAGTCTGGAGTAATCTGCACTACCCAGGGATGAGACCAGCAGCAGCGACGGTGAATAAAAGGTGCGCTCCTTTAAAACAGGAGAGGCTCTTCAGATGGCTATCCAGACCACTACAGCAATGTTCAGCGACCACGAAGAGGATCCTATGGCTGTGGAAGATGAGCTGGTTGACCCCACCAGGCTCAAGGGAAGAAGACTCCGGACTGGATCTTCTCTGGTCGTTGAAGGATAGATAGCTCAGGACTGCAGCAGGGCTTCACTGGGACTCGTAGTTGCAGCAGCCGTCTTCTTCTCCGCTTCTCTTCAGTTCCTTGCAGTTCCAGTGGCGACTCTGACTTCCAGTCCAAGAGTCCTGCCTTTTATGGGAAAATCCCCCATTCACACAGCCTGGCTGTCAATCACACAGCAGGGGGTTGTCCAGCCCGGAGACCCACCTCAGCCAATCAACACAAAGTGTGACCTGGGTCTCCATTCTCCATAGAGACCCTGTGTAGGGGGTGACTACACCCTTTCCTCACATTCAGCCCACCTAGACACCCAGGCGCCAAGAGGAGAGCTTCTCTGTAGAAGCCTGCCAAAAAGACAGTGAACAAAAAAGGCAAACCTGGTTTGCCTTGCAAAGTAAAACACAAGAAGGACTTTAAATAAAAGAAATGGTGACTAAACCTGACTGGAGCTGAAATAAAAAGTATTTGGGCAAGCGGGTTTAAGTTCGAGGCTACCACAATAGCCTGGAACAATACCACATTTATGTAGTATAATCGCGGTAGGAAAGTAAGGGTATATACCACTGCCACCAGCAAAGTCTTAATGTTAAAAGAGCAAAACAAAGCTCAGAGAGGCACAGACTAAAAGGGGTAGGAAAAAACCATTTCCAATACTCCATGCAAGATGGGGTGTACTGGGTCTGTAGTTTTAAAGTGACTATATAAAATGAATGGCAACTTTACATGTTTCTGGGGGACAGTAGTCAGCCCCAGAAAAATGGAGTCAGTGGGAAGACTAAAAGACAGCCCTGTGCCATTGGCAGCCTTTCTCCCATTCACACACAAAAAGGGGGTCTCATGGAGTGGTGTGCTCCAGAGCCCAAGATCACACAAACAGTAAAAATACACATGGCAAAACACATGTAAGAGTGGGAAAAAGGCTCACACTCTTACCAAGTGGAAAAAATAAACTCCATAAATCCTGCAAAGCTGCAGGGGGACTCACTAGGTGAGGGAAATTTAGCCATAGAATGAGAATTCTCCCTAACACTCGCCCCCCCCCAGTCTAAGGGACTGGGGAACATAATCCACTCGTGGATGGATCTCATACCTCTAGTCGGCTATAAACATCCTAGAGAGACCATCAGCATTTTGGTGGTGACTTCCTGCTCTGTGCTCAATGGTAAAAATCAAACCTGTGCAGGCAGATTGACCATCTGAGTAGTTTAGGGTTTTCCCCTTTCATTTGCATCAGCCATCTCAAGGGTTGGTGGTCAGTCTGAATAATGAAGGTAGATCCATACAAGTATGGTCTAAACCTCTTCAGTGACCACATAATAGCAAAACATTCACATTCTATTGTTGCCCACCTTGTCTCAGGATCCTTTAACTTCCTGCTGATGAAACAAATGGGATGTTCCCTACCTTTCTCATCCAGTTGATTAAGGACTGCAACTATACCTACATAGAAGCATCAGTTTGTGCAATGAAGGGTTGGTGGTAGTCAGGAGCTCTTAGGACTGGAGCTTGAAAAGGATTTTCTTCAAGCCTTCAAAGGCTTGATTGCACTCCTCATTCCACCTGACCTTTTTAGGAAATTTGGGAGAGGAGATGACATTCAAGGGAGAAGCTATGGCCCATAGTTCTCTATGAAGTTCCTGTAATACCCAATGAGACCTAGGAAGGCTCTCACTTGGGTTTGAGTAGTAGGGGTGGCCCAGTTTTGTACAGCTTGTATTTTCTAGGCAATGGCCTTATTTCACCTCCTCCTACCTCATGTCCATGGTAGACCACTGTGCTCTGACCAATTTGACATTTACTTGCCTTTATGGTCATCCAAGTATGCCATGCAGAAGTCCTCCATCCCATTTAGAACTTGATTGACCATCCTCTGAAATGTAGCAGGTGCATTCTTTAATCCTAAAGGCATTACCTTAAATTGGTAGCGGCTTGCTGGGGTGGAGAATGCAGTTTTCTCCTTGGCATGGTCTGTCAGAGCTATTTGCCAATAGCCTGACGTTAAGTCAAATGTGCTAAGGTACTTGGCTGCACCAAGCTTGTCCACCAGCTCATCTGTCCTAGGCAAAGGATGGGCATCAGTCTTGGTGACTGCATTTAGAGCTCTATAGTCCACACAGAATCGCAACTCCTTGGATCCTGCCTTTGGTACAAGCACAACTGGGTTAGACCATGGAATAGTAGAGGGCTCTATAACCCCGAGATCAAGCATCTTGTTGACCTCATTTCTTATATGGGTTCTTACATTGTCTGACATTCTGTACCCCCTGCTTTTCATAGGCAAACAGTCACCAGTGTGGATATCATGCTGCCCCCTAGGGGTCAAGCCTGGTGAAAGTGAGAACAGGGAGGCAAACTGATTTAACAGTAATTTGCACTCATCCTGCTGGTCAGATGTTAGACTCGAAGAGGGATTAACTCCTTCCACTTGCTCATCTAAATGTAAGCCTCTGAGGAGGTCAGGCAGAGGTTCACTCTCCTCCTCCTCCTGAGCTGAAGCTAGAAGCAAAGATCCAATTTTAGGTCTAGAGACATAAGCCTTCAAACGGTTGGTGTGAAAGACTCTAGGAGCCTCCTTAGGATTGCCTAGGTCCACCAGATAGTTCACCCCTCCAAGTTTACCCACAACTTTGAACGGTCCTATCCATTTGTCCTGCAAGGCCCTCTGCCTTGTGGGCACCATAACAAGAACAAGCTGGACTTGAGTAAGCTCAACCATGTTAGCTTTCTGGTCATGCCAATGCTTGACCAGAGCTTGGCCAGCCCTCAAGTTATCACTTGCCTCTGCCATCATGTGTGACATTCAACTCCGGCGACCTATCACATAGTCAGTCACTCTGACTGGCTTGGGGGAAGGAGCACTCTCCAACCCCTCCTTAATCAGGGCCAATTGACCTCTGACTGGATGGCCATAGAGAGGTTCAAAGGGACTGTAACCTACTCCCTCCTGAGGGACTTCTCTATATGCAAAGAGAAGGCATGGCAGTAGAAGGTCCCACTTTCTTTTAAGGGGTTCTTCTAAAGCACCTATCATGCTCTTCATAGTTCTGTTAAACCTCTCCACCAATCCATTGGTTTGTGGATGGTAGGCAGTAGAGAATGTGTAGGCAACTCAACAGATTTTCCACATGGCTTGCATGTAGTGGGACATACAATTGCATACCCTGTCAGATATCACCTCCTTAGGAAAACCTACTCTGGTAAAAATACCAAGTAGGGCCTTATCCACAGCCTGAGCCGTAACATTTCTCATAGGTATTGCTTCAGGATACCTAGTAGCATGGTCTACTACAACCAGGATAAACCTGTTAACTGAAGATGTGGTAGGATCAAGAGAAACAACAATGTCAATCTCTACCCTCTCAAAAGGAACTCCCACCACTGGGAGAGGCACCAAGGGTGCCACATTCTTGGCTCCACTCGTGCAAGAGGTTTGGCCAGAGTGACAGCTCCTACAGAATTTGTCTACTTCTGAACCCATCTTAGGCCAGTAGAAATAGAGGGAGAGCCTTTCCTTGGTCTTCTTAAAACTTAAGTGACCAGCCAAAGGTATCTCGTGGGCTAACTGTAGGAACTGGAGTCGGTTCACTAGAGGTACTACAAGTCTTTTGCAGTCTCCAGGGGTTGACTCAGTTGGTTCAGTGTAGAAGAGGCCATCTTCCCAGTGCAACCTATACTTTCCAGGCTCTGTCCCATTGAGCTGAGAAGCTGCCTGTAGGTGAAGACCTTCAAGAGTAGGACACTCAGCTGGTGGAGGAGTCACAGGTGTGACTTTGGACAGTCTTGGTGATGTCCTTCTGCGCACAGGGGTGCTTGCTGGTTTCTTGCTGGCAGACTTGGTTTCCCTTTTGACTCTTTCTGTCCTACAATAGCAGTAAGTAAGTCCCGTGGACTTGGGGTGATAGGCTCTCCTGGGGACTTGATAGAAGAAGCTTTCAAGTTTCTCTCCCTAGCAGACCTTGTGAGCTCCTGCTTCCTTTGGCTGGGAGGCCTGGGGGTACTAGACAGAACTCCAAGAGTGTTAAGGTAATTACCCAACAGGACTCTCCCAGGTACGTCACTTTGCACACTTAAAGGTACTCTGACAGTCATGCCATTGCACTGGATGAGAGCTGGTAACTGGGGAACCATTTGCACAGGGCCTCCAGATAACTTGGTTAGGTGTTTGGGTGCCTTAGCAACATCCTCTACCTTGAAAAAACATTCATCAACCACAGTTATGCTGGCTCCAGTGTCTCTGATGGCAGGGGTCTCCTGACCATTCACAAGGACACTATCTTTATAATACTCTTTAGTATTATCTGGGATTTAGTTATAGACATATAGGTTCTGTTGTTCCCAAAGACCCAAGGACACTAAAGAAACACAAGCTGAGACTCTTATGGGCTTATCAGCTAGTAACTGAAAGTTTCCACTGGCTATAGGTACTTCATCCACCTGGGAGAAGGCTAAGGAGACAGTGTGGACCCCTGAAGGTTTACCCTTAGATCTGGGATCCCCTTTCACATAGTCAGTTGACCCACAAGCAAAACATTTTCCAAATGCTTTAATGAATGGGGGTTTGTTCTGTCCTCCATCTGGTTTGGGACCGGATGGTACACTAGCCTGATTCGGTTTCCCTTGTGGCTCACCCTGGTTATGTTTGGGGCACTCCTTTGGATTGGAATTATTGGAATTCTCTTTGGTGTCTTTCTTTGACTGCTTTCCCTCATCCTTTTTCTGAGTTGCCCCAGAATCCTTGTGAGTAGCCCTGTTGGCAACCCACAAGTCAGCAGCCTTAGCTAACTTCTTAGGCTTTATCTCCTTTGAATTAGTGCTGTCTAAGTTCAGGAGAGCAGGCATCATAGATTGACTCCAACATCACAAGATTCCTCATACCTTCATAAGTGTTCACTTTGTGACCCTTAACCCAACCATCTACATTCTTCAAACATTCACACACCCAGGTAGCCCAAGGGGTACCATCATGCTTTTTGAGGGTCCTAAACCTCTTAAGGTACTGGGAAGGGGTCTTCCCAAATCTAGCTATCAAAGCTAGCTTCACACACCCATAATCCTGCTTATCCTCCTCCCCCAACTCCATTACAGCATCATTTGCAACAGGGGTAAGCCGAGAGAATAGCCAAGGAATCAACTGATTCCCTGTGATACCCTGAATCATATGATTATACTCAAACATTGCTAACCAATCCAACACATCAAGTTTAGTTTCATACATACCAATAATTTCCTTTGGCATACAGGGTCTCTTAGGGCTGGAAGACCTAGTAGATTCTGGTAGAGAAGCATTTTCCAAAGACAATTTCTTCATCTCTAAAGCATGAGCCATCTCCATTTCCCTGAGCCTTAACTCTTGATGTTTCATGGCAGTTTGTGCCTCAATATGTTTCACATCCAATTTAAGTCTCATTTTCTCAAGGACAATACATTCAGGAGTGAGTGTAGGACCTGTGGGGGTCCCTGTGGACAGAGGTAGTGCTTTCTGAGCAAGTAAGGGAGTCATAGGGTTTCCTGTCAAGGACTCATCTACTTTCTCTAGTCCAACATTCTCAGAATCAGACACATCATTATCCACATTTGCTGGAGGGGTAGGCCCTTCTGACCCACCCTCCAGACTTTGTTTTCCCAATAACTTAGCAACCAGTTAAGATTTATTTCCTTTACCAGAGAGGTTCTTGTCTCTACACATGGTTCACAAAACCTCAGCAGTGTAGTTTAAGAGACTCTCTTCACTGTAGCTTTCCATACTTGACATGATTTTTCAGTTAACAGAATTAGTGGTGTTTAGCCTTATGGTTAGTTGACCCAAGGTAATTGCAGCACTCTAAGTGTAATCACTATACTAAAAAATCCCACTCCTGCCACCAGTGTTAGGCAGAATCCTATGCAGTGCCCTTAGGGACCACTGCACAGAGTTAAGACGACAAGTGGTTATGCAAGTTCACTTTTGGTACAAGCCTGTACTACACTGTTAAGGTGGTAGCAGTAGCGGAGCAGCCAGACTTATCTCAAGAGCAAATGAGCAGTAGTAGAGATTACACAAAGGACCACAATTACTGTAACTCAAGCATACACTGACTCAAGGTTTTTTGTTAAAAAGTAAATGTACATTTATTTTAAACCATCTGTTCACAAAACACTTCATTTCTATTAAATTAAAACCACACTTCAAATACATTGCACACAACCAATTCCCCTTGTGCAGAACAACTCAAGCTAAGTACCTTAGGATTTGACAGACCGGTGTTATGAAACAAAAGACGTTACCGGGAATACATATGTGAACACTTTTTGACGGTAATGACAGTTCAGTCTTACTAAAGATACGCGTACCCGCGGGAAGAAATGTTACCGATGTTAGAACACACTTAGCACCTGAGTTAAAACTAGAGAGTTAGGGATACAAATCATAGGCAATACTTTTGTCAAGGCAGACAGAATCAGAGAACACTTTCTAACAAGAAGATAAAAGTCAATAGGCCTGCACCAGTGTCAAGTGGAACAGGGTTCCTGTTGTCGAGGATCACACAGTCAGACAGTTCACGATTCAAGGTTGCCAGGAGTACTTGGATATTGTCAAAAGAGGAAGCAAAAGTTATAAGAGGGAAGGAAGAAAAGGACAAGCCTTTAGTGAGGAGAAAAGAGTTCACCCTAGTTCCTCAAAGTCAGACACAGTACCTTATTCTTTGAAGAAGCTGGTGCCACGGGAGTTGTTCCTGGTAGTTTCCTGCAGACCCACGGTTCCTGGAGCTTCAGTCATGGGTACAAGAAGGAGGACGTCTGGAGTGATCTGCACTACGCAGGGATGAGGCCAGCAGCTGCGACGGTGAATGAAAGGTGCACTCCTTTAAAACAGGAGAGGCTCTTCAGATGATATCCACTACAGCAGTGTGCAGTGATTTCGACCACGAAGAGGATCCTCTGGCTGTGGAAGATGAGCTGGTTGATCCCACCAGGCTCAAGGGAAGAAGACTCCGGACTGGATCTTCTCTGGTCGTTGAAGGGTAGATAGCTCAGGACTGAAGCAGGGCTTCACCGGGACTCGGGGTTGCAGCAGCCGTCTTCTCCGCTTCTCTTCGGTTCCTTTGTAGTTCCAGTGGCAACTCTGACTTCCAGCCCAAGAGTCCTGCCTTTTATGCGAAAATCCCCCATTCACACAGCCTGTCTGTCAATCACACAGCAGGGGGGTTGACCAGCCCGGACAACCACCTCAGCCAATCAACACAAAGTGCAACCTGGGTTTCCATGGAGACCCTGTGCAGGGGGTGACTACGCCCTTCCCTCACATTCAGCCCACCTAGACACCCAGGTGCCAAGAGGAGGGCTTCTTTGTAGAAGCCCGCCAAAAAGACGGTGAACAAAGAAGGCAAACCTGGTTTGCCTCGCAAAGTAAAACACAAGAAGGACTTTAACAAAAAGAAATGGTGAATAAACCCGATCGGAGCCGGAATAAAAAGTATTTGGGCAAGCGGGTTTAGGTTCGAGGCTACCACAATAGCCTGGAACAATACCACATTTATGTAGTATAATCGCGGTAGAAAAGTAAGGGTGGAAACCACTGCCGCCAGCAAAGTCTAAATGTTAAAAGAGCAAAACAAAGCTCAGAGAGGCACAGACAAAAAGAGGTAGGAACCAACCCTTTCCAATACTCCATGTAAGATGGGGTGTACTGGGTCTGTAGTTTTAAAGTGACTATATAAAGCTAATGGCAACTTTACATGTTTCTGGGGGACAGTAGTCAGCCCCAGAAAAATTGAGTCAGTGGGAAGTCTAAAACACAACCCTGTATCACTGCACTGAAGGTGCTGTGTAACACACACAAAAAGGGGGTCTCATGGAGTGGTGTGCTCCAGAGCCCAAGATCACACAAATAGTAAAAATACACATGGCAAAACACATGCAAGAGTGGGAAAAAGGCTCACACTCTTGCCAAGTGGAAAAAATACACTCCAGAAATCAAGCAAAGCGGCTGGGGGACTCACTACTTGAGGGAAATTTAGCCATAGAATGAGAATTCTCCCTAACACCCACCAAACAACAACTTGTGCAACAATGGCTGGACGACATGTGCCTGGAAGATTTCACCCTACAACTATCAAACTCAGCCAAATCTTTGGGCTTCACTATTGACAGTAGACTTGCCTTCCAAAGGCACACAGCCAAAAATCTACAAACTGCTTAACTACAGAGCTCCACACTCAACAGAATGAAATTCTTCACCTCCATATGACTTCTGCACATTTGTTGGAAACCTTGTGATCTCAAACATCAACATGGGAAACAACCTCTCTGATGGGCTTTCAGCCATGCACTTGCCCCCTGCAATCAGCAGACCACCTCATTACAAGTGCATGGCAATTCAATAGTCTCACCACCAATGTGGGAGCTCTGCTGGCTTCCCTGCCCACTAGGATCATATTCAAACTGCCTGTATCACCTACAAAGCAGTTTCACATAGAACCCCAACAGGAGCCCACTTAGCAGCAACAGCACTCTGGTCCCCTCACTGAAATTATGCAACAACTTTGAAAACCACTTCAAAACCAAAATCAGCATCATCCACCAAATCATACAAAGCAGACCAGTCAACCAAAACACACAACCCACACCCCCAACCATGGATTGTCAGAACAATCTCCAAAACCTCCCCCAAATATCAGTAGAGACATTCGTCAAGCTGGTAAGAAAGAGCAACAAAGCAGGTTCCCCCATGGAACCCTGCCCTCCAGACATATACAAATCAATCCTTACACCGGTCACACCGTTGCAATGTTATAGAAACCTCTTTAACTTATCACTCGCAACGGGGAAATTACTGCAATCATTCAAATCAGAGCACATCAAACCACTCCTCAAGGAGACAGCAAGCAAAGTGAAAGACCTTTCTAACTACAGACCCATCTCAAACATTTCCTACCCAGCAAAACTACTTGAAGCCTATGTCTACGTACTAACACAGGAGAACATAGAAAAACACCAGCTACTTGACCAGGCACAAGTCGGCTTTAGGCCAAAGAGAGGGACTGAGAGGGCACTTCTCTCAATCTGGGATGATCTAAAGTCAAATGCAGACTCCGAATCAAACTCAGATCTGATACTACTGGACCTCTCTGCAGCATTAGACACAGTCAGCCATGACATTCTCATCAAGAGACTACAATAAATAGTAATCGCCAAATTAGCCCTACTCTGGATTAACTCATTCCTAACCGATAGAATGGAAACCATCTGGATTAAACCTTTTGAATCCACTCCAAGGAAAACCAACTGTGGAGTACAACAAGGATCATCCCTATCCCTGATGCTCTTCAATATGTACATGACCCCATAAATCAAGCTGATAAAACAACTGAGCTTTACATGCTACAACTATGCAGATGACACACAAATAATCTACAAAATACAAGGTGCCCAAGAAGATAACTCAAAGTTGGAAAACTGTCTACAAGAACTCTACGAATGGATGAACACAAACAGCCTTAAACTCAACCCAGGCAAAACTAAGATAATGGAGAACTGGGTTGCCCAGCCCTTTAGGATGAGTAGCAATACCCTGGGGATGGATGGGGATGCAGAATGTATTTATACATCAATAATCAAGACGACCCAGGTAATTTGGCAAAAGGAAGTCTGTTTTAATATCAAGTATCTAAAACAGGGAGTACAACGAACATCAGCACTCGCTCGGTCATCTTACTCAATCTTTCTTTAGTAATAACTGAGGTTAAATCATGCAAAATCATCATCAGTGACATGCTGACCTGCGTCATTACCAAAGTCATCCTACATGGCAAGCTACAAAACCTATAGGAGGGAGTGATATGCTCTAAGTGAATATCTAGGTATAAGTTCCATATCAGTATAGAACTGTGAATGAGAGTGATAGGGTACATAACATCAGGTGGGGCAACTAAGCCCTCCCCTTAAAATGGCCACTATGAATGTCACTAAATACACAACGTCCTATTGGCCACACAAACTATAGGACCCTTAATTACACAGTCCTCTACAATTGGTTGGCTTCTAACCCCCTTCAGTACTTTTCCACCTACGTCTAGCAGCATGCAGACTGAACGTCCAAGTGCTGGTGGGCTCGTCTTAACACTAGCTTCCCACCAATTAATGTATCAGTCTATCATCACCTCAATGGTCCAGTGTCAATTAGTGCTTTAAAGTTTGGCCTTGAGTTTGTACTGTGATCTGAGAAATGTAAGGAATGCGGGCACATCCTGCCCTCATGTGTCACCACCTTGATCGGCCAACTTCCTTCTTCCACGTGACTGGACACCATGAAATCGAGCCTTTTCGTGTATTTAATATTATTTTCTAATAGTCCTCTGATCTCTTTTGTTTTGCTCAAGCCTTCCGAACAGGAGTCTCTGTTCTTTCACATGATTTGTATCCAATGTCAGTGTAAAGACTGGAGGGGGCGGTCTGTACTTCTGGTCTCTATATGGTAGAGGAGAGGCACAGAGGACCCCAGCCAAGATTCTCTATTACAGTAGCAATGGACGAGCAATCAAGGCCTAGCTTCTCAGGAGGTGATGCGGGCTGGTTCTTAAGTACATTGTAGTCCCCAAGCACCCACAAAGGAATGTCTGCACACTGTATTAGTTAAAACACAGTCTTTATTTAATTAAAATTCAAGGTTATGTACAATATCACGATAACTCACTTTGTACTCGGTTATCTATAATGGCAAATATACAGTTCTACGTGGTACCACAAATACTATTAGATCTCATTATAGTGCATCAACTGTACGGTTAAATGTCACACGGATCAGTTTGTAAAGGAAACCAACAATAGAGGTAAGAGAAAAGCATTTGGTTGGAACAGTTGGCAGAATACTGGCCCCGATAACTAGACACAGTTCTGTGCGGACATCCCCCCACCTGGGCAACCTGTAAAATAAAGATATATCACAAGCCCAGTCCATATATTGTTCACACAAGACTTTCCAATAGTTCTGCCACCCCAAAGTACCTGGCGTTGTAGCGTTCCTCATCAGGGAATCAACGGCCCTTCTTGAGTGTCCTCCCTTTAAGGCAGGAGTCCCGGGTCGTTGAACGTCCTACAGAGAACAGGGTGAGCCACGACAGTGAAGTGGCAGCTTCATTCCTAGCGGTGCTTGTTGACGGGGAAGCGTAAACATCCTGCAAGGAAGAGGCGTGCGGGGCACCGCAGTGTCGATAGTTCTGGTCCGCAAAGAGTTTGAAGAACTGTGGCCGAGCAAAGTTGAGTCGTCAGCATCTCTGTGGTCTTCGGGTGGCAGGAAACCCACCGGCGGATGCTCCTTGACACATCGACGGTCAGGCGTTCTCCAGCGGGATAAGACAGGCAATGATGCAGACAAGAGCGTCCTTGGATCAAATGAAGTTCTTAGGCAACGGGAGCACTGCGGCTCCTGTCTGCGACGGCGGTCGTCGACAGTGGCGGACAACAGTCCGGGCGCTTCTCCCCATCTCGGGTTGGCAGCCTGTCGTAGGTCTGTCTATCAGGGAGCTTTGGCAAAGATCAGCTGGTGCACGATGGTCCCTCGTAGCTCGGGAAGAGGGTGCCTTACCAGGTCCTCTCTGGGTCAGTCCTTGGAGACACAGCAGCTTTCTGACTGATGAAGAAGGGTAACAGCAATTCTTCTCTTCAAGCAGGGCTTCAAGGTCAAGCTTCAGTTTCACTCCAGTTACTTTTCAGCTTCTGAACCTGAAATCTAGCAGTGAGAGGCCCCCAGATATACTAGTTGGTCTCCCATTCATTTTTCTGGGTCACACCCAGGCAACCAATCGGTCAGAAGGGCATTCATGCCAGCAGGCACCAATCAGGTGCATAGTGTATTCAGGCCATTCACTTCTCTCCAGACACTCACAACAAGTTATGTGTATTGGGACAAGTACCTGTCATGATCTCTGCTTCCAAAAGGT
Organism: Ambystoma mexicanum; assembly: GCF_040938575.1. Lineage (NCBI taxonomy): Eukaryota > Metazoa > Chordata > Amphibia > Caudata > Ambystomatidae > Ambystoma > Ambystoma mexicanum. Next base: position 980,566,259 of record NC_090936.1, read on the forward strand.
CAGGGTTTTCCCAACTCCCTTGGAAGCAGATCCATAACCCAGGTTCCGAGTGCCAACCAGTCCCAATTGGGACCTTTTGGACCCAGTCCTGGCGCCAGTGGCACCAGGCTCATAAATATGCCCAGTCCCAGCGCTGGAAGCGCCGGGCTCATAATGCTTGGGTGGACTTACCTGCAGCAGACCATGCTGCTTACTTGCCTGCCAGTTGAGCCTCTGATCCTCTTCTGTTTGGAACTATTTTTCCTGTTGGGTGGGGCAGGAGCCACTCCCTAGATTCAGAACACTGGAACTCTTCTGGAAAGCAGGAACTCTTTTCTTCCTAGGCGTGGCTGTGGAAGGAGACACCTAAGCACTACAGGAGGCTATTTAAACCACACCCGATGGATGAATCTTGCTTTGCGTTATTCTGCATCCTCTGCAGCAGAACGCTCATCGTGTCTCCTGCATCTGATCCTGGGCCTAAGGAAAAAGGCTTACCATCCTGAATCCAGTCTTCAGCAACACCTATAAAGACAAGAAAGAACAGGTTAGCATTACGGTCTTCAGTGACAGCTCTTCACTTACCTGGTCCATCGGCTGTCACCAACGCCTCGCGCTGCATTCCGGCATCTGAAAGACAAAGGCTTACCTACTCTTCGTGCGCTCCGGAGGTCTTCACACTGCATTCCGGCATCTGAAAGACAAAAGCTTACCAACTCTTGGCACGCTCCGGAGGCCTTCGGCGCTGCATCCCGCATCTGAAAGACAAAACAAGGTGCGTTTAAAGACATTGGGGAACTTTAATACTCACGTGCCATTACTCCTTTCCACATCTAACCCAGTGGGTATTCCGGCACCCTGCAGCCGCTCCGAACTTGTACCTGCAAAATAAAAAGACAGTTAGAGCGCATCGTGAAGCAGGCAACAAGCGCTTACTTACGTGCTTCCAGGCGCTTCTATTCATCACACGGGCTCCATCTTCAACTCACTTCAGCCCATCATCCGCCATCGCCGGAACCCTGCAAAACAAGAAACATCATTACTAAAGACTTTAAAGACATTAGAATTACTCGAAATTTACCGTTCGTGCAGTAAACGACGGACAGCAGTCCTCTGAAGTCAAGAGGCCTGCTCCCCTTATCCAGTGAAGAAACTGGTTACAGCACCCTGCCCCGAGGCAGATGGAGAGCCCGGCGTTCACTTACCTAAGGAGAGAGCGTTAACCTTTGGGGTTCTACAGGAGAAGAGAAAGGGAAGAAGAGAGAGACATTCAATAACCCAGTTCCTTAATCCCATATTTCTATCTGCAGACATCTTACCCTTCAAGTCAGACATACAGTGCACAGAGGTCCAGCCCAAAGAGCCAGCCGTGTGTTACACATCACCTTTGAAGATACGGTATACGCCCAGTCAAGACCGGCGCCTCTACGGGAATCAGGTGAGCGTTACAGAACGCAAAGCCTACCACAAAACTCCCGTCCAGGCGCTATGGAAACCTCGGATACCGACCAGCTAGCCCAGTTACTTGGGGAACTAAGAGCAGAAGTGCATGCAGCCCGTCAGGAAACGAACGCTCTAAGAAGGGAACTGATTATTTCCAAGGAGCGAACAGATGCTCTCGCTAGACAATTGCTACAGTCACAAGCCGGACAGACGCCGTTACCCGCATCTGGGGGAAATCTTCCTTCTACATCCTCTATGAATCCAGTGCAGATCAACCTACCTGGGAATGTACCTCTGGCTCCGCCCGAACGATTTTCTGGTGACCCAAAGAGGTTTGCAGTATTTATCAATCAGTGCCGGCCAGCAGCCTTTCCAACTGATCAAGCTAAAGTAGCTTTCGTGCTTTCGTACCTTAGTGGCAATGCGGCAGACTGGTCGATCCCTCTAGTAAATCAAGATGATCCAGTCCTCCATGATTTTCAAGCTTTTCAGCTCAGTATGGAAAAACTGTTCGCAAGACATTCACAGGGGCAGGCCTTGGACAATGAGCTTCTTTCGTTGCGACAAGGTAATCAAGACCTTTTGGCTTATATTGCGTCTTTCAACAGACTGATAGTGGAAACTCAATGGCCTGAGGACAAAAGGATTACGCTGTTTTATAGAGGTCTACGTGGAGAGCTCAAAGATGTGTTAGCCCAAGTAGTGAATCCCCCACAAGATTGTTCGGACTATATAGACTTAGTCGTTCAAATAGATCACAGACTGCAGAACAGGAAGGCCGATCGTTCCAAGTTTGATGCTCGAGTATTTTCCAAACCGCCAACTCCTTCCAAAGGAGTAGACTCCGGGGAACCCATGCAAATAGGGGGTCTGAAAGGTCCTCTAACACAAAAGGAGCGGGAAAGGAGAAAACAGTTGCAATTATGCCTCTATTGCGGAAACTCAGGGCACTTTCAGACTGTCCGGTGAAACCTGCCAAGAAGGCAGTAGGAGCTGCAGTTACCAAAGTTACAAACTCTGAGCAGGGAAACGACCTCGCCCAACAAGAATAGAGGTCCTCTTGCCGAGCGTGAAAACCAGTTCCGTGATCTCGCATTTCGTGATACCTATGGTCCTCATTAGCCCTGATAATCCGGATTGATTACATGCAATTGAAGCTTACGTCGACAGCGGTGCCATCGGTAATTATGTGGATCATGAAATGGTTTTGAGGATGAATCTAACTCTTTGTCCCAAGGCTGTAAAGGACGTCATTACTACGGTGGATGGTACGGAGATAGCCTCCGGGCCAGTAACGCATACCACTCAAGAGGTGACGCTAGTAAGTCAAGATGGACACCATGAGAAGATCGTGTTCGATGGGATCAAGGCCCCTCAGTTTCAGATTATTCTAGGAATACCTTGGTTAGAGAAACACAATCCTCTGATCGATTGGCGAGCAAGAACGGTCCAGTTTCCAGAATGTGTCTCTACTTGTCACCCTCCACCTGGTGTTGCACTGGCAGCAATTTCTTCAGGGACTCCCCAGTTACCTCCCGAATACCTAGAATACCAAGATGTTTTCCGGAAGGATCAGGCTAACTCTCTACCTCCTCATAGGTCTTATGACTGCCAGATAGACCTGATACCTGGATCTACTCCTCCTTGTAGTAGAATTTATGCCCTCACCGAGCCTGAGAACCTTCACCTTCGACAATACCTGGATCAATACCTGGCAAATGGGTTTATTCGTCCTTCCAAGTCCCCTGCTTCTTCAGCTTTGTTCTTCGTTCCAAAAAAGGAAGGAGACCTTAGAACTTGTATAGATTATCGCTCCCTGAACCAGATCACCGTTAAGAATAGATATCCGTTACCTTTGATCCCTGAACACCTGGACCAAGTCAGAAAAGCATGCATATATACAAAGCTGGATCTTAGAGGAGCTTACCACTTGGTACGAGTAAAAGAGGGCGATGAATGGAAGACGGCCTTCCGCACCAAGTATGGGCTATTTGAATATCAGGTCATGCCCTTCGGACTTTGCAATGCCCCGGCCGCCTTTCAATATTTTATGAACGATGTCCTCAGAGAGCTCATAGATGTGTGTGTTGTTGTTTACATTGACGACATCCTCGTTTATTCTTCATCGGAATCTGAACATCGGAAACACGTGAAAATGGTCCTCGAAAGATTGCGTCAACACAAACTTTTCGCTAAATTGGAAAAATGTGTTTTCAACGTGACTGAAGTTGAATTCTTGGGATTCATATTATCACCTGGCGGAGTGCATATGGATTCAAAGAAGGTCGATGCAGTTCTCAAATGGCCATCACCATCCTCCGTAAAAGGTGTGCAAAGCATGTTAGGCTTCGCTAACTTTTACCGCAGGTTTATCCCCGAATTCTCTCGAATAGTCCAGCCCATCACTGCCTTGTTAAAGAAAAACAAACGTTTCGAATGGTCTACCGAGGCGGAACAAGCTTTCCAGGATTTGAAGACTAAATTTATCTCGGCACCAATCTTAAAACACCCACGCCCCGAACTCCCCTACATCATGGAAACTGATGCTTCAAGCCTTGCCATGGGGGAAGTTCTATCACAAAAGGACCCGGTAACCAATCAGTTGCATCCCGTGGCATTTTGGTCCCGCAAATTCTCGCCTCCTGAAATCAATTACACGATTACTGACAAGGAACTTCTGGCTATCAAGTCTGCCTTTAAGGCTTGGCGGCATTATCTTCTGGGGGCCCGACACACCGTTACTGTGATTACGGATCACCGAAACCTGCAATATTTGAAAACCGCAAAAGCCCAATCCTCTAGACAACTCCGTTGGGCATTATTCTTTGCCGAGTTTGACTTCATAATTACCTATCGACCTGGTACAAAGAACGGTAAAGCTGATGCCCTTTCTCGGATGGGAGTGGAAGAACACTTGATCAACCCTAAACCTGTACCAATCATTCCCGAACAAAGAATTCTGGGTGTAATCGCCACAGAATCCATAGAGGAAGTAAAGGATAAAGCCAGGCAACTTGTCACTCCAGCAGACATACAGAATTGGCATCTGCAGGGAAAGGACTTTGCAGTAAAGGACAACTTATTGTATTTCCAAGAACGATTATACCTACCCAGCACAGATTTACAGAAAAAAGTAATCTCTTGTTATCACGATTCTTTAATGGAAGGACATCCCGGTATGGCCAAGACCTCAGAAAAGATCAAGCGCTACTTCTGGTGGCCGTCTTGGAAAAAAGATATCAGAGACTTTATAATGTCCTGTGGAGTATGCGCCCAAAACAAGAGTCGAAAGGAAAGACCAGCAGGCCTCTTACGCCCTATTGACATCCCACCTCGCCCTTGGCATACGCTTTCTATGGACTTCATCACCGATCTACCTCCATGCTCCGGATACAATACGATTCTAGTAATCGTGGACTTATTCTCCAAGATGGCGCATTTCATTCCGCTCAAAGGCTTGCCAACAGCAGCAACTCTGGCCCGAGAATTTCTCGAAAACATCGTCCGACTGCACGGTTTTCCTTCGGTTCTAATTTCGGATCGAGGTAGTCAAATTATTTCTCATTTTTGGTGAAGTTGCTGTCGGTCGGCTCAAATTGATGTGAGACTATCGACCAGTCACCACCCTCAGACCGACGGACAAACCGAGAGGACCAATCAAACTCTGGAACAGTATTTACGCTGCATGCTGCAACAAACTGAAAAAACTTGGAAAGACATCCTTCAGATAGCAGAATATGCCTACAATAACTCTGTCCATTCGGGAACTGGGAAAACCCCGTTTTTTCTTTTGTACGGCAGTCACCCTCGAACCTCGGAGTTGGATCCCCTCCAAGATCTTGAAACACCAGCAGTAGACTACCTGCATTCTACAATCACCCAAGCCTTTAAGGAAGCTGTTTCTCACCTTCAAAGGGCTAAAGAACAATACAAGAAAGGAGCAGATCAACATCGGAAGGAAGCCCCTCAATATCAAGTAGGGGATCAAGTCTGGTTATCCACCAAATATCTACCTCTAAAAGGGCCACGCACATTCAACCCAAGATACCTTGGTCCCTATTCCATCACTACCATAGTAAACCCAGTAGCGGTCAAGTTGGACTTGCCCCCGCACATGAAGATACATCCGGTCTTCCACGTCTCTCTATTAAAACCCGTGCAACCTCAAACCCGACTAACTAAATCTCCAAAACCTATCCTAGTTGATGGAGAACTCGAGTTTGAAGTCAAAAGCATTCTGGACTCCAAGATCTCCAAATCGAAACTATTTTACCTAATTGACTGGAAAGGCTACGGCCCCCAAGAGAGATCCTGGGAACCTGCTGAATATGTCCACGCTCCTCGCCTAATCAAAAGATTTCACCGAACATTTCCTGACAAGCCAAAACCCCCGGAGGAGCTCGGTTTGGGAGGGGCCTTGAGGGGGGGTACTGTCATGATCTCTGCTTCCAAAAGGTCAGGGTTTTCCCAACTCCCTTGGAAGCAGATCCATAACCCAGGTTCCGAGTGCCAACCAGTCCCAATTGGGACCTTTTGGACCCAGTCCTGGCGCCAGTGGCACCAGGCTCATAAATATGCCCAGTCCCAGCGCTGGAAGCGCCGGGCTCATAATGCTTGGGTGGACTTACCTGCAGCAGACCATGCTGCTTACTTGCCTGCCAGTTGAGCCTCTGATCCTCTTCTGTTTGGAACTACTTTTCCTGTTGGGTGGGGCAGGAGCCACTCCCTAGATTCAGAACACTGGAACTCTTCTGGAAAGCAGGAACTCTTTTCTTCCTAGGCGTGGCTGTGGAAGGAGACACCTAAGCACTACAGGAGGCTATTTAAACCACACCCGATGGATGAATCTTGCTTTGCGTTATTCTGCATCCTCTGCAGCAGAACGCTCATCGTGTCTCCTGCATCTGATCCTGGGCCTAAGGAAAAAGGCTTACCATCCTGAATCCAGTCTTCAGCAACACCTATAAAGACAAGAAAGAACAGGTTAGCATTACGGTCTTCAGTGACAGCTCTTCACTTACCTGGTCCATCGGCTGTCACCAACGCCTCGCGCTGCATTCCGGCATCTGAAAGACAAAGGCTTACCTACTCTTCGTGCGCTCCGGAGGTCTTCACACTGCATTCCGGCATCTGAAAGACAAAAGCTTACCAGCTCTTTGCACGCTCCGGAGGCCTTCGGCGCTGCATCCCGCATCTGAAAGACAAAACAAGGTGCGTTTAAAGACATTGGGGAACTTTAATACTCACGTGCCATTACTCCTTTCCACATCTAACCCAGTGGGTATTCCGGCACCCTGCAGCCGCTCCGAACTTGTACCTGCAAAATAAAAAGACAGTTAGAGCGCATCGTGAAGCAGGCAACAAGCGCTTACTTACGTGCTTCCAGGCGCTTCTATTCATCACACGGGCTCCATCTTCAACTCACTTCAGCCCGTCATCCGCCATCGCCAGAACCCTGCAAAACAAGAAACATCATTACTAAAGACTTTAAAGACATTAGAATTACTCGAAACTTACCGTTCGTGCAGTAAACGACGGACAGCAGTCCTCTGAAGTCAAGAGGCCTGCTCCCCTTATCCAGTGAAGGAACTGGTTACAGCACCCTGCCCCGAGGCAGATGGAGAGCACGGCGTTCACTTACCTAAGGTGAGAGCGTTAACCTTTGGGGTTCTACAGGAGAAGAGAAAGGGAAGAAGAGAGAGACATTCAATAACCCAGTTCCTTAATCCCATATTTCTATCTGCAGACATCTTACCCTTCAAGTCAGACATACAGTGCACAGAGGTCCAGCCCAAAGAGCCAGCCGTGTGTTACACATCACCTTTGAAGATACGGTATACACCCAGTCAAGACCGGCGCCTCTACGGGAATCAGGTGAGCGTTACAGTACCCAGCCATTCAACACGCCACACTGCATTCATACCAGTTTCGGGCAGGGCTGGCTGTCTCAGTCATTGTGCCTCATTACGAGGTTGGAGGCAGCCATGGCGCTATTAGCGCCATGGCTGCCTCCAAACTCGTTCCGACTCCGCCCTGGTGAATGGTGCAATTACTGGTCAGTTCCAAGGTTGGCGGGGCCGGTAATTCCCCATTCACCAGGGCCAGTCCCCATTCCCATTTGAGCCCCCATAGGGCTCAATGGGAATGGGGAATGCGCTAATAACGGTACCGCAAATTGCGGGGACTGGGTATCCCAAAATGGAGGATACTCAGAGCATCTGTCAAATTCAGCATGGAGCTGTCACCAGCCCATACCCTGCTCTGTGGGACACACACAGGTGCCCAAAAACATACACTAGGGGCACAGGGTTGTACCCCCACCCATGGGTGCCATAAGAGAGAGCTGCACCGCCAGGAGTCCCACATGAACTCCTGTGTGGAAAACACGTCAGAACACACGATAAAAGGCAGTAAAGAACAAGGATACGGAGGCCCTGTCTCTCCAATGCATTTCCAGCATCACAGTCAGCCAATTCCAATTCTGATAGGACCTTGGCATCCAACTCCTTCTGCTGGGATTCATTTGTAATTTAATTAGCTTTTTAACTGTGACACACTGAAGTGAGGCCTTCTTGTTAACGTTCAGCACTGCTTATAATGTTTAGTGGAAACATCCATCTTTTATTCATCCATATGCATCTGTATATATATATATATACATATATATATATATATATATACATATATATATATATATATATATATACACATATATATATATATATATATACATATATATATATATATATATATATATATATATATATATATATATATATATATATATATATTCAGTGAAAAAACTTTGTTAAAAGGACGTTATGGTTCAAAGTAAAACCGAAAAACCCCTGAAATTCGGCAGTTATGGTAAGATAAGCAACCATAACTCGCGCCACCGTGCACTGCTAACACTAACACCCAGGACATCAAAGATGACATCACAAATGTCATTGATGATATCACTGATGACATCACATGTCTGGCTCCCCCTTTTTTTCCTTTACTGACATATCTAGGCCACAATGTTTTGCTCAGTAGCAGTCAAGGGGCCTCATTACGACCCTGGCGCTAAGGGATTACCGGTACCGGTAATCCCTTAGCACCTGAATACAAGTTCCCTTTGCGGGTTCCCACCTTAACGGCTGGTTTTACCAGCCGTTAAGGATTGGACCCGCAAAGGGACCTTGGTGCTAATTACGGTACCTTCACAGTACGCAAAACTGTAATAAGAAAGCATTTATCATTTCACTATTCAACATGGCAAGATTATGAATATTACACCTTCATCATGTATGCTGCACACACTGCCTATGTTTCTGCATAGGTAGCTTAGTATACTGGATAGAACTTCATAATAGAATGCTATTTATATCAATGTATTGCTTAATGCACTAATTAGCTCATTATATCTATGCCAATGATCCTTGACAGTTTTTGGTCAGCGTTATAAGAATCCCTTGTACAGAGTTTTCATGAAAAGTAAATGCACATGTGATGTCATCAGTGATGTCATCAATGACATTTGTGATGTCATCTTTGATGTCCTGGGTGTTAGTGTTAGCAGTGCACGGTGGCGTGAGTTATGGTTGCTTATCTTACCATAACTGCCGAATTTCAGGGGTTTTTCGGTTTTACTTTGAACCATAACGTCCCTTTAACAAAGTTTTTTCACTGAATTTCATAGGTTTTTAGTAGCACAACTTAACCATAACGTCCCTTTAACAAAGTTTTTTCACTGAATTTCAAAGGTTTTTCGTAGCGCAACTTAACCATAACGTCCCTTTAACAAAGTTTTTTCACTGAATTCCATAGGTTTTTAATAGCACAACTTAACCATAATATCCCTGACTTCATATACATGTAACATAGAACATACTGAACCCCCACGTAGTGATTTTGATGTCCGCAGACTACCGATATGTCCGCGGACATACCAAGAATCTGAGCGTGGTGAATGTAAATTAAAATAGTGTGCCCCATTTCCCCTTTGAAGTTGGCTCTGAAAAGAGCCGGTTTTTTTACAGATGCTTGACAGACACCTGTTATTTAGTATTTTTTTTCTTGTTTTTTTTTCTTACTTTACTCCTAAAATCTTCACATAACCTTCTCCAAAGCAACCCTTACATTCCAAAATAGAAAGGCATTTCCCGTAAAAGATAAAGAGATGCCATCTTCTTTAAAATTAACAGTATTACTGGCATCAATATTCTCATTATTACAGAAGAACATACCAGCTCTAAGCATGAAGGCACACATGCCTTGGTTGATGACACACCTAGCAATGTTTTGCTGAGGACAAAAAACCGAACTATTGTCCCATATTGCCCTAGGTAGTAATCCAGAAAAAATTACTTTCGCATTTGGAAGGATCTTCATTACGGCTTGAACCAAGCGTTCCAAATCAGCCAACAAAGTAGGGGCACTGACGTTGCCCAAATGGAAAGCACCATAGTGCAAAACTACCACATGCGGACTGTTCATCGTGGCCATATCCTCACAAACTTGTACAATTCCCTGTACATTGCAATCAGGCACAGTGCTCCACACCACCTCCACTCTTTTCACATCAAAGTTCTTTTCAACATGCCTGCATCGAGCATACTGTTGTAAACCATGCACAAACATATCTCCAAGCACCAACACCCTGACTTTCTCTACTCCTGCCATCTTCACCAGACACAGTCTCTTTCAACACAAATCCACAACCTCAACATCTGATTGGCTAATCCGTACAGTCTTCTTTCCATGTTGGGTTTGCTGGAAAACCCCGGATGTAGCACGCCCTGTCCACGGACAGCCGCGGTGTCCGCGGACCGCGTAACTCTTCGACACCCCTTCTACCATTTCCACTTTACTCTCTGTGCCATTCCCTCATTGCATACAGCTAAGCAGTCACACAATATGAAGAACGTCCTCAGAACACCCCCATTTTGTTTATTTTCGAACATTTCAGAACAATTATCATTTCATTATTCAACATATTAACATTACAAATATTATACTTTCATCTTGTACCCTGCACACAATGCTATATTTCTCCATTAGTAGCTCAGTATACTAGATAGAACCCCATAGTACAATGCTATTTATATCAATGCATCGTTCAAAGCACTAATTACGGTATGATATTTATTGCAATGATCCTTGACACTTTTTCGCAACATTATAATAAAAATCCATAGTACACAAATTTCATGAAAAGTAAATGCACATGTGATGTCATCAGTGATGTCATCAATGACATTTGCGATGTCATCTTTGATGTCCTGGTTGTTAGTCTTAGCAGTGCACGGTGGTGGCGCGAGTTATGGTTGCTTAGCTTACCATAACTGGCGAATTTCAGGGGTTTTTCGGCTTTACTTGGAACCATAACATCCCTTAAACAAACTTTTTTTATTAGCACGCAAACAATATACAAAGATGTAGTGTAAACAGCAAGTTCTTACAGATGGCTTTACACAGAATGTTACAAAGGAAGCATTTATGCTCGTTCACAGTGATGGTCAGCTGCTTCCATTTTTTTCTCGCGGCCCGGAGAGGCCCACGACTCCCAGTATAAGGTTCTATTTTTTTTTTACCTTGACAGACAGAGATTGTGCTGAAAGACTTCTTTTGAAGAAGTGTAGCAAAAACGTAAGACACGATAAAGATGAAATTTCTGAAACGAAACCACTTTTGTATATTATATCACTTTGAGAAAGATCGTTGGCACACGCGGAGTCGTATTTTGGGACTGCACTACACTTGAACAATGGAAAATGCAATTATAATGTAAGTAACCCTTTAGATTATTTTATACCAGAATATAATAACAATAGCGTGGCATTAAAGCCCGGGCAAGTTGTACTTGTTCGTTCAATGTGGCATATTGTTTTCTACCGCGCACTATCACCGCCAAATTGATCCCCTGTCATTTAGAGGGCTCTGAAAAAGTCAGACGACACAGGGTGGGTTAATAGAAATAATTTAACCGGTCTGTAGCCGGTCAAGCGCTCTACTCGCTGTGCCACTTCACTGTAGCTGGTCAAGTGGCACAGCGAGTAGAGCGCTTGCTTTGACATCTGTGCACAGCTTGCTAACACAGGTTTGAATCCCGGCATGGCCAAACTCAGCCTTTCATCCTTCCATGGTCGATAAATGAGCACCACACACTGTGGATAATAATAAGCAGCGCTGATATACCTGACGGGTTTTAGCGCTATATAAATGCTAAAATATTATTAACATACTCCGTTGCACTATCTTCGCTAGCAAATAGTTTAATGCTTAATAAATAAAATGAATATTTTTAATAAAGATCGGCTGGTGAGACTAATTTATGTTTTTTACAACAGGTATGTTGCCCCATTTTGCCAATGTCATGATTTTCAGACTCCAGCAGATGGATTTTTCAACTGCCAGGTGCAGCTCCATGTAAGCAACTTCATGACCCTCACCATTTTAAGGGACAATCGCCAAGGACCAATATGCCCTTACGCAGTACTAGCGGCTAGAAGCAACATACCAACCATTATGGTGGTCTAATGCCTCGTTGTTGGAGCAACCTTCCGATTATCAGTGCGACTATTTACTGCTTTTACCATAAACCAACAGCCTATCTATCGCAAAGGAACATAGCGTGGCTCAAAATAAACTTTTGCTGATCGACAGCAGAGACAATTGCAAATCGCTGAATATTCACTAAACATTTCATGTGAAATAAATGTACTTTACCAAATGTACAATCCTGCTGTTTACTTTTAAACCACAGTTTTATATTCCGAATTGTGACACACTGTGTTCTAAGCTGATCTAACACCCTCTGTACCGCAAAAGAACATTGCGTACATTTTGTAAATGTACTTTACAAAATTTACAATCTTGCTGTTTGCTTTTAAATCACAGTTTCATATTCTGAATTGTGGCGCGCTCTGTTGTGACATAATGTGTGTTGCCTTCCGGGTTCTGTGTAAAGTCGCGTAGGACTGGAGACGACTGGGCGCGTTTGTTGACGCACCCTGTAACGTCACGGAGAGAGGCGGGCAATATGAATGCTTTGATAATGTCAGGCTTAGGGGCGGGAGATATGATTTACTGTCGCAAAAGCAAGTCAGCCAGGTCAATAGCGCCAGTCATAGGATTATCACATAATGTTAGCGCACAGCAGCCTGATTTATCGTTTCTTTAGTGGACAAAAAGTCGGGTGAGGCCCATAGGAAATTGTATTATCAGTGGACAAAAGGAGGGTTTGTAGAACACTTTCAACCTGACAACGAACAATACAAACAACGTTCACAGAACACCCCCATTTTGTGTAATTGCAACCATTTCAGGACACCGCAAGTGTTCTTAGAACACATTCAACTTGACAGATTACAATACGGACAGCGTCCTCAGGACACCCCCAGTTTGTGTATTTACGAACATTTAAATACACCGCGAGTGTTTCTAGCTCAATTTTACCTTCCTTGCGAACAAAAAGGACACATACTCCGTCCTCTGAACACCCCACCATTTAGTTTATTTACAAAATGTCAAAACAGCCGTGTTCTCCGCGGACAAATCGAACACAACAAAAGCATATAGCACATAAAAAAACAAAACATTGAATCTATCTCATACTCCCCCACCCTCCCCAAACACTCTTACACACCAACACACTCCACTAAATCCAATTTTTAATCCAAGTTTCACCGCGCTGTCCGCTGTCGACGGCGAATACAAGATGGCGGGCGCCACAGAAAATCTGACGCGCTCCACGCCCCACGCCGTCCAATCAGCGAACACGTCGCATGTCCACAGACATGACGCAAGCCCATGGGCCAATTGGGGTGCTGTCGGCGGACCAAACAGGGAAGTCCGTCCGCGAAGCAAACACAGATATCACAATTTTTTTGCCTTACATTTTGGTCATTTTTTAAAAAACTACTGGACGGATTTACACCAAATTTGCAAAAGCACGCTTTTGGGACCAAGCCGCCGCTCCTGCCGCATTTGGTGTAAATCCGTCCAGCGGTTCGGGCTGTAGCCGTGCGCAAAGTTTTTTCCCATTATGTCTATAGGAAAAAACTAAAGTTTTGGGACCCCCCCTATAACTTTGCCCCCCCTGGACCAAACCTCTCAAAAACTCGGCCATATACTTTTTCTGCAAAGTTTGGTGAGGATTCGTTCAGAGGGAGCGAAGTTATAAGCCACCCAAAAAGTGCTCTTCCTATGGAAACATCAATTTAACCATAACTACATGGACGCTACTGCGTCCATGTAATATATAGGCGCTTGCCGCAATTCATTTACTATAAAGCTTGAAGCTAGCTTTTAAGATTACTTTGCTGCTTGTGTTTCTTTTGCATCTGTACCGGTTAGACTAGCTTAATATCTTTATCTGTTTCTGTGGCATAAGCTTCTTCACCTTGATCCCAATATGTCACTTATCCTTGATACTTTCTTGATGCCTTATAGAATATCTGCACTCTCTGGTCTTCTGCATCTCTTCAGTGTGTGTCATCACCATTCATCATTGCCATTCATCTTCTCTGCTTCTTCATGAATCTCCTTTAAATGGCCACCATATTGTTTTGTATGCAGGTATGGTTTTCTCACTTGGTACCTTGCCTCCCAGATCTTCTTAGGTATATGTCCTCTCACTGGTACTGCACAGAGTCCATGCTTTGCTCTTTGTCTGTTCAACTGCTCCATGTATGTCTCATACTCTGGTTTCCACTCTATAGGCAACACGGACGGGGTGGTTGGAGTAGGGGTACTTGGCTCCTCCTATACAATGGCTATGCCTAAAAACCAGGAAAACAGCCACTACATCCCATGGCCCATAGAACTAGGAACAGCACTGACGCCATTGACAACAGTAAAAAATCTTGGAGTCCTGATGGATAATGAACTAACACTAGAACAACATGTAAATGCAACAATCAAGAAATGCTTCTTCCTCCTGCACACAGTAAAAAGATCTTATTGTTCCTCGCCTTCACCCATAAAACACATACCATCATCTCCCTCATGTCCAGAATAGACTATGCCAACAGCCTATACCTTGGAATGCCGGAACGCCTACTAAAGAAACTGCAACGTATCCAAAAGGCAGCGACTAGACTTCTCCTGAAACTACCACGAAGCGACCACATCACCCCAGCGCTAAAAATGCTACGTTGGCTGACCATCAAACAACAAATCAGATACACAACAATGTGTAAAAGGCATAGAGCAATCCACAGCCAAGGAGCAAAATTCCTACAAAATAAAATAACCATTTTCCTACCGACAAGACCACTCAGATCAAGCAACGACATTTGCCTACAACCGAAACCATGCACAAGAAAAAAATGTAAAGGGTTGTCATTCTCTCACCTGACTACTAGGGGAATCCAGACGTGGACCCCTTGCTCACTATTCTTAGAGAGGCACAGCTACACCCTACTGATGAGGTTCAACCAGACCGAAACACGTGTCTGGGGTTGCTGTTGGTACTCTTGTTCAGAGGAGAATTGCCTAGCATTTCGGTGCTGGACTGCCCCAGGGCAGGACAAAGACTGATATGTTTGGGATATTTCTTCTCTGTGAAAGATAGTGAGCTAAAGACTCTGGGTAAGGCTCTTGTAACCAGGACTCATGTCTGGCAGAGAGTCTCCCAGGACCCCCCTTGTTATCTGCATTCTCTCACCTGACAGCAAACACTTGGAGCACCCTCCCAAAGGAAATACACAATACAAAGTATCACCGAAAATTCAGAAAGCTACTTAAAACTTGTCTCTTCACCCCAGAATCAGATGGGAATGACTAGATAAAACAAAGACTCCATCGGAAACAGAACACACCTCAACAAGCATAGCTCGGAAGGGAACCCAGGAAAGAGCAACTCCAAACAATACCCCCACTTAAACATCACCCTAGGGAAGGATCAAGCCAAGGAGGTAGCCCAGGAAAGACCCTCTCCCTACACTACCCCACTCTAGACATCACCTAAGGACAGGAACCCTAGCTGCAGATGGGGGGAGCACTATGCAATAACTAGCACCACAGGAGGCCTTAGAGCTCCTGGTCCTTGGAGGGTGAGGGCCTCGCCCAAGCAATAGTAGGCGCATCCTTGACAAACTAAGAGTAAACCCTCAACCTAACTTCACCGCCAAGGGGTGGTGGGAGGCCATCACAGCCACATGCCACACATGCCCCACAAATCACTAGAAAAAAGCCACCACCATGCACAGAACTCAGTGAATGTACCGCTACAAAAAGCCCATCAGAGAGCACAGGCAGAGATGCTGAGCACAGAAGTCCGAAGCAATGAGGTATGAAAAAGCCCCACTAACCCAACCCTAAAGCTTCAAGCTCTACATACACCTTTCAAACACAAAACAAACACAACCTCCTCTCTGCAGAGCAGTCTGAATGCACTTCCCCACACTGCAACAATAAACCAACCACACATAGTCCTTCACAACAGCACATGGGAGCCTACCGAGCTGTAAATCTCACCCAAGCTCAGCAAACGGTACAAACCAAACTGAAGCTGTCAACAGGGCATTGCAACTCTCACTCTACCTCTTCCCCCTATGCCCTACTAACCCACCCCCACACTCTTACGTTTCAGATCCGCCAGAGCACCAGGGGACCACTCCGGTGGTGATAGTGTGTGGTACAAATTATCTTTAAGATCAGCATTAACATAATTAGCGGCAACGCTCCACACCGCGGGAGGCTCTTGAGCCTCATATAGCAAATCTATCAAAATGTAAAAGTCTAACCTAGCATATGAAGAGAAAACTCACAAGCAGTCCTTTTCCTTCCATGCCCCAACCATCTGGAACTCAATTCCATCAATGGCTCGAAATGCCCCCACCATGCTCCAGTCCCGCAAAACACTAAAAACATGTCTTTTTCAACAAAACATGCCAGGTGGATAAAAATCACCCACCCAAAAGTACTGCGCTACTGTATAAAATGCCAAACCCAAATGCTGGCACCCTCCCATAATAAAGCCAGGTTCACACTAGAAGCAATACAATGAACATATAAAAAAAAGAACCCAAGGAATTTCTTGCAGGGTTCATTTTTTTGAAGAAAGTACTTTATCATTAGTACTGCGAGGAAGAGATAATCCTTAACTTTGAAACACAGATATTCACCTCTTACGTGATCTTTCACATTCAAAGCTACCAACTTGCAGCTTGGAAACCACCCAAACCCCAGGTGGAAAGAGGCCTTTTAGACACACTACTGGACTAAAACTGGCGGAACTTCACTCTCCTTTCAGGTAGGGTTTGGAACTTAACCTCCCTCCCACCAACACCTACGAAGCCACCTTATTGCAGCTTGGAAATACCCAAAAATGCATTCGTGAACAGGCCCTTTAAACCTGTGTCTGGACATAGACTGATTGCCTTTTCTCTCCGTTTAGATAGGGTTAGAATCTTAACCCCCACCCCAGTACCAAACTGAGATCTTGCAGCCTGGAAACCCCCCAAAATGTACCCATGATCTGACCTTTAACACTTGTTTCTGGGCTCAGACTGACTGCATTTTTTCTTTATTCCCCTTTCAGATAGGGTTAAAATCGTAAGCGCCCCCCCACCCCCACACCACCTTCAAAGTAACCCTCTTACAGCTAGGATCCCCTCCCACCCGGAAAATGCATGCGCAAACCAATCTTTTAAACCACTGCATGGAATCCCGCTGAGTGCATTTTATCTTTCTTCTGCAATTAGGTAAGGTTAGCATTAAGGATTTGTTGAGCTTTAAAGTGCTCAACTCGAATGCCATTTCAAACCTTTGAAAAAAAGTTTGGAATTGGTTTGCGTTATTCTAGCCTCCATAGAGCTGGTTTGTGAGTCGAATCGAGACGAGTCAGTAAATGTCTGATTCAGTTCTAATCTGATCTATCCTATTCAAACCATAGATCAGTATGCCTCAAATTGGGTGAAAACACTGATTTCCTGCTGAATCATCCATCAAATGCTTGTATCAATTAGAGTGGAAAATGGGTAGGATGGTCAACAGAGTCACAGAGGAAGACTGGGTACATAATTTTGAGTCCCTCTACGTGCTGACATATGTAAGTCATATGTACAGTGGCAAATGAACATGATGAGGGTAACCCTTTGGACATCACAATATCTCAGCCATATTTTATTGAATTAATTGGCAAAATCAGTAACTCAAGGACACCAAGCCCGAATGGGCTTACAAACAGGTCATCAATTTTACATTCCTTATTTACTGACATTTATAAATTTGAGCAATTCCCTCCAGCGTGGGGTAGTGCTCACATGATCCCAATTTACAAGAGAATGGACAGAGTGTCTCCTTCCAATTATCGCCCAATAGCCATACTTGACGCAGATGCCAAATTATTTTTTGCGTCTTGTTGCAACGCCTTGAAATCTGGGCCATAGCCAAAATGTAATACCTAACTGGCAAACAGGATTCGGGAAGGGTATGGGTACCACACTGAACGGTATGCTCCTGAAAGGCATACAGGGCAGAGCTTGGTAAAAGGGGAGTAACCCGGTTTATCTGACCACCATTGACCTTACCACAGCTTTCGGCGCAGTCGATAGATCATTGCTGTAGCTTAAACTTAAGAAATGGGGAATTCCACCTGGCCTATTAAGAATAATAGTCACTCTTCACAGTCAATCAACTGTATAAATAAGCCTGAATGATCAGGGTCTACTGTCCCACCCAATTAAAACACACGGAGGCATAAGGCAGGGGTGCGTTCTAGCCCTGTGCCTATATAACTTGTACATGGCAGATTTAGACCAGCATTCACAGCCGATGGCCCTTGCAACTCCCAAAATATCCACCTTAAGACCATTATGCACGGTATATGCATATGACTATATAGTCTTTGATAATACACCTATTGGACTCCAGCGACTCCTGAATAGGTTTGCCGCCTTTGCAAAGGCTATTTTCTTAACATTAAAGCCAGTAAAGACCAAGGTGATGCAACTCTCTAATACCTGGAAATGGATCACATTCAAGTGGAGGATACACTCTGAGGTGTTGGAAACGATAGACTCTTTTCAATATTTAGGCTTGAAGATCAATTCCAAACCCTCGCATACGTCAATTGGCTTCTATCTAAGGTGACTAAATTGACCTATCAGTTACAGAGAGTGGATTCCAACTTCAGTAAGTTCTCTTTATTGCCCTAGTGCTTCTATGAGGGTAAGATTGTCCCGAAATTACTCTACACGATAGAAGTATATGATCGAACACTGATTGACTATTTACAGTTCTTGGAAGCCACAATATGGAAAGGGATCTTGCATCTTCCATCCTCCACTCTGCTTGCGATCATTCGCTATCAATTAGGGATCATCTCATTGAAGGCAAGAGCATTCTGGTGCTACTTATCCTTTTACGGGGAAATGTCAATTGCATCAGAGAATTCATCACTGGGGATCTCAACAAGCACGTGAACGAAGAGATCTCTGTCCCTTGTCAGAGTTAAAGTTGTTGGCACAACTTCTTCTGACTGAGTGGAATGCTCTATGTTTGATCTGATTGGTTATCCAGATAAAGTTTAAAAAAAGGCACTATTTGCAGCAGATTGGGGTAAAACTATTGCAGAATTCCATGCATACCTATCTTTAAGCCATATTAAATACAACCATAAAAAACAGGGAACATTATCTCCCTACTTATCAATTTATACCAACAAACAGATCTACTGTTCTTAGATTCTGGTTGAATTTGGTTGGGACAAAGGAAGTCCTATTGAGATATGATCTGATAACAATGGACACAGCCTACTGTACATTCTGCATGGAGGAATCACAGCCCGAGGCAGCTAGGCATCTATTGCTTGCATGTGACTTACTAAATCCTATTAGGCTGCGTGTATTTCATAAGTACCAACATAAATTAACAGTATCAGCAGAATGTACGTGGAATTATTGTTTGTCAGAGTCAACCACATCAATTGTCAATGCTGTCTCGTACTTTTGTAATGTAATCTTAAAAGGATAGGCTGGGTAGCTTATTTGTCCAATATAAATGTGAATTGTTTGAAGCGGCTTACATTATATGCTTAATTGCGTTGCGTGCACTCGCACTTCCATTTGAGTTGCTTTTACTTTTCTGTACTTATTATGCAAATAGAAATATGAATTCATTGTACCAGTTGCTCTAATAGGTTTTTAATTATTCACCTTTTTATCTCCCTTCACTTTTTTATTTCTTTTGTATAGTGACTTTGTCATACTTTTGTTAAAGGTTGAATGTAATTTTTAACCAATAATACAAAACAAAAATTGGAGCAGCTTGAATTCTGTTTGAAAGTTTGTAATCATTTTGAGCAGCCGAATGTTAGCCCCCCTTCTTCAAAGCCCCCATTTTGCAGCTTGGACACCCCTCGAAATGCATGCGCGAAAAAGCCTTTTAAACCCACCCGTGGACTCCGACGGACTGAATGTATCTTTCTTCCCATTTTAGTTAGCGTCAGAACCTTAACCTCAGCACCCTGAAAGCATCATCCAGCAGCTTAGAAAGCCCTTTCATGATCCCCATTGCAGCTCCTTTCCTCTATCCTGTGATCCTGATTTTGCTTCTGGCGGACTGGTTTATTATTTCCCATTTATAGCTGGTTCCTGTTGAACTACTTTCAGGTCAATTTGGGATTATAGGCTACTTCCTATTGGCGTCCCACTGCACGGTCATCCTGTCCAAAGGGTGGGCAGAGCTAAGGGTAGGAATACATATCTGTCTCTATATATTTCTGTGCCCCCTGTTAGCCTCTGCTCACCACTGAGTGCCACAAGTATGACACAAACACAACACACCAAAAACATAAAAATCCAACTCCAGCACACCAATCCACTGGGGTAAATTGCATGCCCCTGAACATTCCTCGACTGTCACTGTACACCTGAACACACACACACACACGAAATCAATGAATCACTAGACGCCACCTGCCCCTCTCCTCCCTCCACCCAGAACAGCTGTACCCCTCCTCTGTGCCCATCTGTATCGCACCCCCGTTGTATATCTGCTCTGTTGTTACCTCTGAAAAGCATGCTGTTATGCATCTGTACTATTGTATACCTCTGTAAAGTGCTTTGTTATGTATCTGTATTGTTGTATACCACTGTAAAGCGATCCTTTGCTCCTCAAAGCTAGGTTTGCGCGCAATAAATATCGCAATAAATATCATAATAATAATAATAATAATAATAATAATAATAATACAAATAATAATCACCATACACACACGCACATGACATGTTCTTCCTAACAGAGACAAAGGTAAACCCCATCACACACCTATCACGCCTAGCATCCTTCTCTCACACTACCACATCCACTACAGAGAATGCCCTCACAAAACAGGTGGTGCCATTGCCAACATTGATAAAGAGTCACCCATACTTAGAAACCCCATCTACGCACCATACACATCGTTGTTCTTTGAGGCCCTTTCTCTCTCTGCTTCCCAACACCATCCATCCCAGCCACACCGTACATTCGTCCACCTCATTTACCTTTCCAATACATAATCACAACTTCCTCACTGAATGGTCTGAATTTGCTGCTAACAAGCACAGTCACAACTGCTCGAACATCTGCCTTAGCAATTTCAACGCAGGTAGTGCCCACCCAGACCACAACCCCATAGTAAACAGTATCCTCACTCCACTCTCCCATTTTGACCTCACCCAAGTCATCTACCCCACACACCTAGCTGACAACACTCTTGGGTTTTTGATTTCCTCCACGAATTCAGTTTATGTTCAAAATCAAATCTGGTTTATTGTGGTTAGAAAACATTGTCATAACTCATACATCCCCCTACCGGCCTCAACCGCCCCTTACTCCAAACAAGGCAAATCAAATGCATCCCAAACACTGCACTTGCCCCATTCATACCATCCACCCCTTCACCTCACACACAACACACCTTACTCCACAAAATGTACGAAACCACAATCACCCAGGCAATCAACCAAATTACCCCCTTAAAACATAGAACCTCCACAAGCACCACCATAAGCTATGGTTCAACAAGTCCCTCTTCACCTTCAAACATGAAACCAGATGCTTAGAAAGAGCCTGGCACAAGGACCCATGACACTTTATCTGGTCACCCCACAGAGAGAGTTTCCACAAATGCAAGAAGGCCATATGAATCACTGAAGCTTCCCACTACATCCAAGAGGTCCAGTCTGCCCCCAATGCACACAGAAACGTTTCGACATCATCAAGTCACTCTCCAAACCACCATCCACCCTACCATGTACCGATCTGCCATAGTATGAAAAGTCCTAATTAACTACTTGAACTCCAAGATAGACATCAGGCACGCCCTGCCCTCCATAGTCCCTCTTCTACCCTCCTATCTGAAACACTACAACACATGGGTCATATTCCAACCCACTGACCCCAGGCACCTTCATCAACCTCACAGGCAAAACAAAACCTGCACAGTTCCCTAATGGTGCATGCCCAACTCATGCCACATCTAAATGCATCACCACTTTGGCTAAACATCATAAACTGTCTCTCACACAGCACGCTCCATTTCACATTCAAAACAAGACTAATCCCCCCTCAAGAAACAATCCTTGGAACCCACACTCACCAAAAACGAATGTCCTGACACAATTCAGCATTACCTCATCAGAATCATGTAACTCTGTATCACAAGTCAACTGCAACAGGAAATCACCACAAACAACCTCCATAAACCCTTACAATCAGGTTTCTGCAGCAACCACAGCACTAAGACAGTGACACTTCACATTTTGCATGACCTCCACAACATCACTGAGAAAGACCTCTACCTCTCCATGTCTATCTACACCATGGACCACACCACCCTCCTATATATCATATCACACAGGATGAAATCCTCAGGAACTGGTCTCGATTGGTTTACCTCTTTCCTAATTGACAATGCACAATTTGGTTCCATGCCAAACTATTGATTAGACCACAACCTGGATGTATTGATCACAGGCGAGGTTCTGCATGTTATGTCAAAATTCTGATACTCAGAGTGACACATGTCAAATTTGCCTGAAACAAGATAAAAAGAAAACTTTAAAACACATTATGGTTAAGTGTCAGGGAGTGAGCAAACTTCCTCCGAAGTTCCTTGATCGTTTTTTTTGTAAGTCTGGTAACCCGAGCTCAGATGATTATTGGGATCGATTGTGTGATGGAAATTAGTCTTTTTTAACAACTAAGGTGCTATGGATGCTTAAAGAAATCGGTTTGTTAAATGTTTAATAATTTTATATGTTGTATTTATCTTTCATGTGATTTTAAAATTGTGTTGTAATTGTATTGAGAATTTCATATTGGTTTTATGAATCTGTATACATTGGTAAAGCCTGTACTTTTATTGAAATATTTTGAATGTAACTATTTGTATTTTGTAAAAAGGCCACATTTTGGTCGATACAGTATAAAAAATGTTTTTAAAATATAAAATCCCACCCTTTTCATAAATGGATTACCAAATGGATGCAAAAATGTTGGCAGTGCTGAATGAATGAACACTTCTGGAAGGAAATACTTTCGCACATCAAGAGAATTACTACAATAGACCTCCCTCGTAGTCTGCTAATTGTTCTTTATGGGGGTGCAGATCAAGTGGAATCCTACCCATTGAACGGAGGTACTTTACAGCTGGCTGCACACTGCTTAGTAGCACAAAGAATCCCACCAGCTAAAAACGGGAAGTCTCCAAGGCCTCTTTCCATAACTGAATGTTGATCGAGGATGTGTCTATCATTAGCCATGGATAACATTTCAGCTCTTTTGAATATTACATCATCTAGTTTCCATAAACTTTGGTCCCCTTTTACTGAATTCAGACTATGCCATAATGTTCCTAATCTTCACTATAAACTCTTAAATCAGAAACACATCTCTGTATTAAATCTGAGGTGCTGATCCTATAGAACTCTTTGATAATGCTTTAGGTTTACAGCTGGTCTTTATTCACTAAATCCTCAATGCTGTTTGTTACTTGATATATGCCATTTATTTTTAGCTTGGTTCTTGATTCTATATACCTGAGAGTCAGCATATATGTCTACACCTTATGCCTTAAGATTGCTGTACTATGTTTCATCAGCAACACTATTCACTTTCACAACTTACAATAAAATATATATTGGAAAAAGCAAGCATTAGCCAATTCAACAGCTGAGTCTCTTGTATGGACGTTTGTCTCAGACTGCCATTATATGCTGCGAAACCAGAACTCTTTCTTTCCATGCAGTACCTTTATGGCAGCGCTTAGAAAATGTAGGTCCCAAGCCCACATAAATGCCATTGCTCTTGGCTTTGCCAGTGTTTGTTTCAACATGCTTTGCCCACGCCAGCGTTTCAGAGAAACATCCCCCAAGATAGTCAAACATTTTTACAATCTGCAGGTTGCCACTGGCTACAGAGCAGCATTTTGTCTGATTTCTTACCCCCACCATCATCACTTTTGATTTCCTGTGATTTGTGTTAAGTGTATACAAATGTCAAAGGAGGTCACATGATGCCTTGCCAGCTGGGCGGCATCATCTGCGTAACAAAGGTTTGGGATTCTGAAACTCCCCAACCTTAGCACGTCATTAGCCACGTCCTGCCGTATTTTTCTTCCAGCTGTGGGAGAACAATTAAATGTGTGTGAAAGATGTGTACAGATCATAACTTAATTCATGCTTTCACACTCCCACTCATTCAGTCCACCCCGGAAGTTCTGGTTTTAGGAATGGAGCGTGCGTCTTAAAAGGACGTGGCTCTGCCGCTGGCGGGTCTGTTGTCGTCTCGTATTGTGTTCTTTTTACCAGCCAATGTCTGTGCCCGCACCACCTGCTCATGCAAGGCACGTAATTGCCTCGGCATGTGGTTGCAGCAGCCTGATATGATAGCAGCCCCCGGCTCTGGCACACCACAGACCCGTTATCTCTGCAGCTTTATTGCAGGGACTCTGCAGCAGGCAGTTGGCACCAATGCCACGTCCAGACCCCTAGGAAGACTTTGGCCGCCATCTTGAGAATAACAGATCAGAACCAGTAGAGAATATGGGGAAAGATGGAAGAAAGAGCTAAAAAGGCAGAGTAGAGGGAGCAGGGTAAAGTATAGACATATGGTCCCTGGGGAGTGGGAGCCGGTTTCTGGCCACTCCTGGCCCGGTTTTGAAAAAATAAATATTGAAAAGAATATTTGTTTTCACGTTTTTTTTCTTCTCGAAAAGCCTTTCAACCTTCTTAGGTCGATAAATGAGCACCAACACAGGTTGGGTGATATTGTATGGATATTTTCTCTATAAAAAAGAGCTTAAGCGTAAGTGCTATATAATAACATTATCATTTGGCCTTGGACGTCTGCTTGCATTCACAGTAAGTTGACACCATGGATCTATACACACTGATATTAATGATACATATGGTGATCCATTCTTGTATGAAATGTATATCACATTACTGAAATCATAAAAATATTTTTCGTGGTGTATTAGGAACAATGCCATTTGATGCCACTTCCTGTTTTGTCAAGGGGTGAAAGGTCGTGTTTCATCGCTTCCCGGGATGTCACTTTGTGGTGGGGTCAGATGACATCACTTCGGGTGATGTCATCAGAGCTCAAGGTTGTTAGGCGAGGGGTGGGCCACTTTTTTGAGGTGAGGGATGGGCCACTTTTTTTGGGTGACCGGGCCTATTTCTTGTCCCAGTCCGACCCTGAGTACAGACATTCCCAGGGCCTTCATGCAAGGGAAGCTTCAGGATCCTAAGGAAGGATTCCACAGACTAAATAAAGTCTTGACTTCACTTCCTTCCCAGGGTGTGAACATTAAGTAAATGGGTCCGCGAACAGAAGCTGAGGCCGTCATTTAGACTCCAAAAAATGCAGATGCAATGAACACACATTTTACTGCATTTCGCTTTTAGAAAATATAGGGTCAAATGTTGTAAAATGTGTGGTAATTCCATGTCTGGTATTTTGACTACATTCCACTGATCTCCAAAGCGCTAATTCTTTAGATGCAAAGTAAAATGTTCTTATGGAGCAGCTTTCTGCCAATTATGTAGGGCTCGCTGCTCATGGCTCTGTAAGAAAGGGGGCAGGGTGTGTTAGTAGGATATCAGGAAGACAGATGCAGAAACCTTTGGTGTTGATGGATGCAGATCAGAATTGCCCGTTACCTGTGTGCCGATCTGAAAGTCTCTATGTTGTTTGTGGTTTGGACGGACAGTGCAGGTTAACCATGTGGGCAGCCCTCAGATTATGGAGTAGAACAATTGACAGAATGGTTGTTTATAAAAGATTGATAGGGTCTGAATCTGTTAAGTATACTAGACATGGATATCATCTCAAGGAGTGTGAGAAGTGTAAGGATGGAACATTTAGTAGTTAGGTGTTAGGTGAGGGATGAGGGTTGTGGAGAGGGATAAGAGTGAGAGGAATGAGGTTGAGGGGAGTGAGGGTGTTGTTACTTCCTAGTTCTCAGTTGAGGATTTCACTGAGTTTAAGATGCAGACCATAATCACGCAGCAGAGGTTCCATGAATCCAATTGGTTTCCTACAGATGGTAGTGCCAGGAATTTTGTAAATTGCTTATCATGAGTTAACCCAAAGTTTCTGGTTTATAGGCTGTAAGGTCTCCTCTACTCTGTACAATGGGAGTCCCTCCAGTGGCTCCTTTGCTTTGCTCATTGTAATGGGTAGTTCACAGTCTTTGACCCCTCCAAGATTGGTCTGAGAGCAAGAGTCCAAAGTATCATAGCACTTCTGTTGAATTTGATTCCCCTTTAAGGCCCCGAGTGTCTTTTTTAAAAATTCCTTTTCTTTGCACTTTTGGAGCTACGGATGCTATTTGAGGCCATGTTTTCCTGGTGGGAGTCCGATTCTAC
Source organism: Ambystoma mexicanum (assembly GCF_040938575.1). Taxonomy (NCBI): domain Eukaryota; kingdom Metazoa; phylum Chordata; class Amphibia; order Caudata; family Ambystomatidae; genus Ambystoma; species Ambystoma mexicanum. The sequence goes on from NC_090936.1 coordinate 980,592,535, forward strand.
TCTATTTCGTGTTGTTATCTGTAACTCCTGTTGGAATTGCTCTTTTACCTTAAAAGGTAACGCGCAAAGATATTTAATTGAGGAACTTTTATTATTTTTTTGTTTTTTTGCTTTTTGTTTTCTTTTTTGGTTTCTCTTCTCATCCACTTTCATAGAGATAACCGATGGCAATCAGGCATTATTCAGTACCCCTCTTCACATGGAAGTTCCCTTAATCTCGCACATTTTTTAATAAACTCCTTCGTCTGAGGAGTATCCGGCACAATAAATGAAGAGTTATTATCATTGGTGTTTATAATTACAACCTCCTGCTCCAGTGAAGGTTCCCCCAATTGCTTTTCATAGAGTAGTGCATATTTTTAAATACTCGCCACGCAGTCACCAGGAATTTTCTGGATCGCTGTCAGATGATTCAAATGAGACTTAACTTCTTGTTTGATTAGATCATAAACTCTTACCAACGAGTTAAGTTTAAAGTTTAAGGCCACCACCATGGCACCCTTGGATATTTGAGTGGCTTAGGCTTTGGGTACTGCTAGATCGTGGGGGCGGAACGAGATGTTATAGATGAATCAAGAGATGAATCCAACTGCTGCTCCGTTGGGGTAGTAAACAGTGCAGGAGTGTCGGATAAGGTGCTTAAGGAGCATGTTACATTAAGGGAACGTAGAGCAGTCACTGATTCCTCCCTGTTCTGTACTCAGGCGTCAATCTTCATCTTTATTTTTGCTAGTAGCTGCATGAGTTACCATCTGAGAGTGATCAGGAATAAAAAGAGGACAGATCTCAAAGACTTGCATGAGTGTTAAAAAACAAAATCTGAGGGGGCGCTGTTGAGCGCCGAACAAGATGGCCGCCTGAACGTGACTCTCCGCGGCGGGCAGTCACAGCATCCTATTTTGCGGCACCTTCCTTGATCCGCACCGGACCCCGAAGGGCACGACACGACCGAGGACGATCCGTGCTCCATCCGGATCGTACCCCGGCGCGAAACGGAGCCGGGGACCCCGTGATCCAGTTACCTCCTCGCCCCTCCCCCACCTGCGGAGCGGCCTCGGGCCGACGTCCTTCCTCGGCCGCGGGACGAGCTGGGCTTCTCCACGGCTGGAGCCTCCACAAGCCCCGGAGAGGATCATCGCCTACCCCCGCCGGGGGGCACTGACTGTGGGGCCTCCCCTGGAGCCCAGACCCTGCGCTCTCTCTCGTCGCGGGAGGGCGGCACACACACGGCCGCGGCCGCGTCGGATCCGGCGCCGCCCCGCGGTGTGTCCTCGCCACCGCTGTGGCCCGTCCCTTTCCGGACAGTGGACCTGCTCACCGTGGGGACCGACGGCTGGAGTCCCCCCCCACCCGGGGACATCACTACGGAGGGGTCGAGCTGCGGTGCCTTCCTGGATGCCTAGCACCGCGCTCCCCCTGCTGACACACACTGTAGGGCCCTGGGCCCAGTAAGGTACGTGGCGCGTGGGGGTAGCGCCGGCCTCATTGCCTTGGGGTCCACCTTGCTGTGTGCTGGCGCTGTTGCTCGGCGCAGCCGACCACGCCCTGGAGTTGCACCGCCTGGGGGCCCCTCTCTCCTGTGGATCTGGCAATTGTCCCAATTGACCCAGTCACCCACAGCAGTATTGTCACCCACATTGAGGGTCCTCATGGCCTGAAGGACCTCGGGACTTGGTACACATTACTTGGCTTTCCTGGAATCTCAGCCTGTCCATCTCGCTGGGGGGCCGGTCGGGGCTCCTCCCTACCCCCCCCATAGACCCGCTTGAACTACCACCCGGCTCCCGCGGCGACCACTACGCGCCACTGCTCTCGACCCGTGGGTCGCTCTCACCTGATCTCTCCGGGCTTTGTCTCCACGGGCCCCACTGACCGCCACGTCTCCAACATAACGGGCCTACAGGCGCTGAACGCCCCTCTGAAAATCACGCCCCGCGAGGTTCCCATACCTCCCTCTCTCCCTCTCTCTAGCTGCTGGAGCCCCCCACCCACCCTATTGGAACTCCAACCTTGCCAAGATGACCAAGGGGGCCTCAAAGAGACAGAGCTCCATCAATCTGTTCGCAAAGTCATCGGTGAGACCGCCGGAGGGAACCACCGAGCAGGCTCCAGCGGCATCATCATCCACCACAGTACCGGAGTCCCAAAACATGATGGATTTTATCCGAGAGGGCTTTACCGCACTCCACTCAAAACTAGATGATATGAACGGCATAATATCCTCTATTAAGGCCCATATTGAAAGGACGGATAGCCGGGTGGCGGAGGTCGAGACAAGGGTGGGCTCCGCTGAGGATGCATTGGGTGCTCTGCGCTCCGAGGTCAACGCCCTTTCTAATCGGGTCCTCGATGTGGAAAGGAAGAATGAGGACTTGGAATCCCGATCACGGCGCAATAACCTTCGTATCATTGGCGTTCCTGAGAATGAAGTTCATGAATCAATGGAAGACTTTGTTGAACATACATTGCTGACACTCCTTGATTCACCCAAACTTTCCCCGCAATTTTCCATAGAGCGTGCGCACCAAGCCCTAACGGCTAAACCCAAGCCCGGCGCTCCTCCTCGGCCCATCATAGCCCGTGTGCTGAATTTTCGTGATCGCGATGCCCTCCTCAGGGCCGCGAGGCTCAAGGGTGAGCTCTCGCTGGGCGGTGCGAGGATTCACCTCTATCCAGACTTCTCGGTGGCTGTTCAACGTGAGCGCAAGACTTTCCTGGCGGTAAAACGCAGACTGCGTGATCTTTCAGTTAAATACGCCATGCTCTACCCCGCCAAACTCGGTGTAGAACACGCCAACCGGGTGTTCTTCTTCACTCTTCCAGAAGAGGCCTCCAAGTTCCTGGACGAACATTTCCCAGGCTAATACCCCCTCTTTGTCCAAGATCCTACTGCTACCCTCCTGCCCGGTCGTGGAGGGCCCGCACCCTGCGACCTTCCTATGCCGGAGCCACACTGTTTTTATATTCTGTAACCTGCTTAAAATGATCATTCTCACGAATACGTGCCGCACTAACATGTGCAATATCTCCGCCCAAGCTACGTACAAAGTTCTCACTGTTGGCACTTTTCATCTCACTTGCCCTGCCGTGCCCGGAGAGACACGGCCAATCCGGCCCACAGGCCCCCAGGCGCTGATGCCGTTGGTTTGGTTTTTGTTGGGGGGTTTTGGGATTGTCATCCCTCTGTTTGGGGGGGGATGTGGGTGGGGGTGGGACATGTTGGGGGTTATGTTACAAAAAGCTTGGCGTTGGCAGCAATTACGGACCGCGATGTGGTACTCTGCGACTGTTACTGCAGGATGGTTAAACTGGCCCATTGGCTATTGGTACTTTCTCTGATATATTTACTCTCACATCAATGTCTGGGAGCGACTTGACTTTTATGAGCTGGAATGTTCGGGGGCTGGGTAACTACAAAAAGATGAGGCAGCTATTGCTACTGGCCGAGCGTCATGGATCCAAGGTTCTCTTCTTACAGGAGACACATGCCCGCACGGAACAGTGCATAAGGTTTGCCAAATCATGGGGCCCCCACAGATTCTCCACTGATTTCTCTTCCCAAAGCCGCGGGGTCATGACCCTCATCCATAAGAGTCTCAAGTTCACTCTCATCTCCTCACACATAGATTCTCAGGGCAGATATGTATTGCTTCATGCGATGCTTCAAAATAAGGAGATAGTCTTACTGAACATATATGGCCCCAATATAGATGATCCAGAATTCTATGTACAGGTCTCATCTCTTCTCGATACCTTTCCCCTTGTCCCCATCCTCTGGGGGGGGGTTTCAACACAATTTTCGATGTAACCCTCGATAGGTCTGGGTCCAAGCCTCGTCAGCTCTCTAGAGCAGCCTACGGTGCACTATCGTCCCTTCCCCGGCTCGCCATGGTTGATGCATGGAGGTTCTTTTACCCGGATTCCCGCGTTTATTCTTTCTATTCCTCGGTCCATGACTCTTACTCCCGTATCGACAGGTGGGTGATCTCCAATGTCCTGGTTAAGAATGTCATACAGCTACAGATTCTCCCCAGGACCCTGTCTGACCACTCTCCAGTGACCATTACCATGAACTGGGGGCCGGACCCGGGCTGTACCCGACGTTGGAGGCTGAAACCTCTTTCCCTGCTAGACCTGGAATTCTGTTCTGAGCTCGAGCTATTTATCGAGGAGTTCTTTGAGACAAACACAGGATCGGTAACATCACAAGCCACTCTATGGGAGTCCTTCAAGGTTTACATTAGAGGGATGGCGCTGTCGAAGGAGAACGGTGTTCTCAAATCGATCCGTAGAAACCTTGCAGAGAGCGAATCCAAATTGTCGACCCTTGAGGCTCAATGTTCACTTCACTCCACTCCGGGAACCCTGGCTGACATCGGGGCGGAGCTGGATACGTTCCGATCCCTGGCGGAGCACGAACAAAAATTCTTAGACAACCCTGGCATGGCGAGGAGATACGGGGAGGGTGAGCGACCTGGCCGATTTCTGGCGAGACTGATCCGTCACGAGACGGGGTCCCCGCATATACTTGGGATTGAGAGACAGGGCGGCTCTATGGCTGTCGCCTCACAAGACATTAACAACGAACTTTTCAAGTTCTATGAAACTCTATATTCCAACTCTGATGAGGTGCCGGCAGAGGAGATCGACTCCTACCTCGATACCCTTCCCTTGACGACTCTCTCTCCGGAGTCCGCGGGTTCTCTGGATTCCCCACTCACGCTTGAGGAACTCTCTGATGCAGTTGACTCCTTATCCTCGGGGAAGGCCCCTGGCTCGGATGGTATCCCAGTTGAATTTTATAAGCGCTATAAACAACTTCTGCTTCCTCACTTATTAGCTCTCTGGGAGGAGTCGGTTGACGCTGGGGTATTTCCCCCCTCACTCCGTGAAGCCACAATTACAGTACTTCTGAAACCTGGCAAATCCCCCTCGCAATGCGGTTCATACCGCCCGCTCTCACTTATAAACTGCGATGTCAAAATATTTGCTAAGGCATTGGCACTCCGGTTAGCTCCCCTCTTGCCATCTGTCATCCATCCGGACCAGGGGGGCTTCATCCCCGGCCGCTCTACCTCCCTGAACCTTAGACGTCTCTTCAACATAATTAACAGAATAAACCCTAAGACACAGGCGGTAGCGGCCACCCTCGATATGCAAAAGGCGTTTGATTCGGTTTCATGGAGGTACTTGTGGTGGGTCCTTGAGAGCTGTAGGTTCGGCCCCTTTTTTCTCTCCTGGGTCGGGTTGCTCTACTCCGACCCCGTGGCTAGGGTCCGTACGGATGACCACTGTTCCCCCCTCTTCGGGATCGCTAGGGGAACGAGACAGGGATGCCCCTTCTCTCCCCTGATCTTTGCTATAGCAATAGAGCCCTTCGCGGACATGCTCCGTCAATTCCACGCACATAGGGGACTCCGTACTGCGGGCCGGGCGGACATAGTGTCTCTATACGCCGACGACGCCTTGCTGCTTATACGCTCTCCCTCTGTCAACTTATCCCCAATACTGGAGGACGTCAAGCACTTCGGCCGAATCTCTGGCCTCAAGGTGAATTGCTCGAAATCTACACTATTCCCTCTTACAGAATCCACTCTCCCCCCCCCGAACACCTTGGGGTTCACATGGGCTCAGTCTACTTTCACTTATTTGGGGATCGAGATAACGCGCCATCGAGCGCTGACATTCAACGAGAACTATCAAAAGTATCTGACACATTTATCATCTAAGGTCCTAGCCTGGGACAAACTCCCAATATCCCTCGCAGGCAGGATAGGCTTACTGAAAATGGTGGTGTTACCCCAGTTACTCTACAAGTTCGTTAACATTTCCCTGTGGCAGGGGGGTGCTTTCTTCCGGGAGTTGACTCGCACGGTCAATTCCTTTCTCTGGCATTCGGGCGCGGTCCGCCTTAAACTGGACACGTTATCTACCCCTATGGCTTACGGAGGCTTTAGTGCCCCCGACTTCTTTAAATACTGGCTGGTATCCCAAATTCAATATACATCCTACTGGTTCGATGTAACGGACCCCCCCCCCACATGTCAAACTCGAGAAACTTGCGGTCGGTGACCGTGACATTCGCTCCCTGTTGATACAGCCCACCCCTCTGGAGCTGGACTCACAGAGCCCGGTTGCCTGCACATCCTTGGCACTGTCCAAAACATGGAAATTGTCTGGTACTGCTCACGCCTTCCATGGTAACCTCCCTCTTTGGAACTTCCTACCTGGGGTCCCACGGGTGCCATCGGCCATGGTCCAACGCTGGGCTGAGGCGGGATATGAGCTGCTGCGAGATGTGTTCGATCAGGGAATATTTGTCGAATGGCCCGACCTCCCATTGCCCTTGAGAGGAGGCCGGAGTGTGTGGCTCCAATACTCATCTCTTCGCAGGACCCTTAAGCGCAATTATCCGATGTTCCCGGCTCTACCACCGGATGACCCTATCATCGAGGAGCTCACCTCACCCTCACCCACTAGAGGTAAAATATCTAGACTATACACCATGCTGCAATCCAGATCTATCCCAGAATTCACTAAGCTGAGGCGGGCATGGGAGGTGGATCTGGGCGTTGAAATGTCTGATGAGCGTTGGGCGCATTTATGCGATCGCATACACCGGGTGTCCTTCAACTCCCGCTTTAAATTGATACAGTTTAAAATCCTACATAGGTTCCACTACACCCCGATCAGATTGCACCACATATCCAGCGATCACCCCTCTAACTGCCCTAGGTGTGGCCATGATGCGGCTGATTACATCCATATGATTTGGTCCTGCCCCCGCCTTTCACAGTTTTGGGAGACGGTCTGCTCGACTGTGTCGGCCATGCTCGATTACCCCATCAATCCTTCCCCGGTGGTATGCCTATTTCACGACCTCCCGGGCCTTCCTCGGAACTCCAGGAAACTAGCGGGCCTCTGCATGCTCCTTGCTGTCCGCTCCATCCTATTGTGCTGGCTTCGCCCCTGGCCTCCCACACACGCCCAATGGCTGAGAGCGGTCACGTGGGCTTCGGACTCGGAGGAAGCTTGGTCTCGCCTACAACCCACACACTCTAGGCCCAGGAATATCTGGCTCAGATTCCGCTCTTATATGTCAGATCTGAATGTGACACCGGCCACATCTCCCCTGGCCGCCTCTCCCCGCCGACCAGAGTTCACACCTCCACCATAGCCCCGGGACTTTTTGGTGTTTATGTTATAAAAGTGCTCAATGGCTATGCTCATCTGTGTTGTAACTCCTGATTACCTGCACTGTATACTTATTGTACCTGTATTGTACCTGTCTGGCGATGTTCGCCTGTCCTTTTTTTGCTGCCACGCTAAATGAATAAAAAGAAGTTTAAAAAAAAAAAAAAAAAAATCTGTGATTTTCGTATTTATGTTTGTGGAGGTAAGCGTGTAGTGAGGATTAATGACGCAGCTATGCAGTTGTTTGGTTCTGTCTGTGGGTCCTCAGACTTATCAGATAAGGGGCGCGCAGGAGTCCAGGAGGGGACTGTTGATAGGTTGGCAGACATGTCAAGTTCTTTGTAATTATCAGTCTCCCTTCCCACTTGTTTACTCTTAAAAAGTGCATTTATACATTTAAATCAATGGCCCGGACCCTCCGATGAGAGCAGAGAAAATGGACCTCTAGATCTTGGGAGCAGATTTCTCTGCTCCTCCGCCTCCAACTGCCACCAACTGCCCTTCACAGCAATTCACGCGCTTCGCAAGCGGGACCGGTTTTACGGATCGCTCTCTGGTAAGGCTCCTCCCCTCCTCAGTTTTTGGGGCTTCAGCGAGCTGTGGTAAGCAAAGAACACAGAAATCGCGTAGCTCTCCTGCTGATACTGTCATTTCAGATGGCTTGATGGAATTGGGTCTTGTGTCAGGTGTGCAAAAACACCAGAATCACCTGCAGCACGGGCACTACTGCACACTTAGCAGAACCCAATAATATATGCAGGATATTTTGAATGCAAGGTTAAACAGGAATGAATTCAAAGTATATAAATATGAAAGAAATTAGGAAGAGAAAGGGGAACGGCAGATGGAGGCTAGATTGATGAAAGCATGAAGGTGCACAAAGTATTAGAGCCAGAATGGTGGTCTTGGTGGTTGGAACTTGGAGGCAGTGGGGTTGTTTATCAGCTGTTCAGAAAACATGATGTTCCTGCTCTACATCGGGTATCAGTATGAAAGCACCAATCTACCTATTACTTATTACTAACAATGGTTTGGACTTCCTTGCCTTTAATGAAACCTGGTTACACCAGTCAGCAGGCCCTGCACTATCATTAGCCATCCCGGAGGGCTATTCAATAATAAGGACAGATAGAGACATTGGCAAAGGAGGCAGAGTAGCATTCATAGCTAAATCTCTCTTGGCCCTTAGAGCCACCTCCCATGCCAGCCTCCCATCGGCGGAACTCTTATATGTTAAGATCCCTGTCTCAGCTACCCAAACCATCCTCACGAACCTCATTTACTGCCACCAGGTCACATCTCCTCCTTCCAGGAAGACATCAACGACCTACTTACAAATAATACCAAACCAGGATCGCAAATTATCTTGTTGGGAGATTTCAATTTAGGTCTCCACAATCCCAATGACCCCAACACCACAGCTCTGGAAAACTCCATTGCACAGCTCGGCTTTAACCACTGCATCATGGCTCCCACGCACAATAATGGACGAACACTGGACTGGCTAGCAGATCTTAACTGCACTACCACCATCCTTCAGAACGAGCCCACTGCCTAGTCAGACCATCACTGTATCTTCTCTGCCATTCAGGGGAATGCACGCCCTAACCCAAATCCAATAATCGCCCCTCAAAGCCTCTCCAGAAATAACCAAAACATATCACTCCATAACTTGCGCCCGCTGATCCAGAACATCCTTGACCCATCTAATTACAAAGACCCAGAATCAAACAAGCTAGTTGACCTCTAAAACAGCACACTTGACTCAGCCATCAATATAATTGCCCCTAGCAAATTAAATAAAGCCAAACCACTAGCCCATCTTAACAAATGGTTCACCCCTGAACTAAAGATCCATCAAAATGCCAAAAGTGCGGCTGAATGTACATGGAGAAAATCGCCTACCTCTAGCAACAAGGAGCTTTTCACCTCTGCTGCCACCACCTATAGAACTGCTATCCACAACACTAGGAAGGAGTCCTATAACAGAATCATTAATGCCAAAACCGGGACTAAGGAGCTTTTCAACATCCTTAGGGACCTTGAATCGCAAGCCCCCCCCCCAATGAAGCCTGTGTGAAAGACACTAACTGTTGCGACAAAATTCAGAAAGCTCTTTCTGATAAAATAACAATGCTTCAATCTAAAATTGAACTAAAAAAGAACAGCCTGGCCAAGAACACCAACACTGCCCGCTCACCCAATCACATCACCCCCTTTGCCCACCTTTCTCCTTCTCACCTGTATCGCCCAAAGAAGTCGAGAACCTCATCAAAGGCCTCAAACCTTCAAAATGTCAAGGTGATCTCTGCCCTGCCACAATCATTCAGGAAGGCGCCACGGATTTGGACCCCTTTATTACCTCCCTGATCAACTCCTCTTTCGACACTTGCACAGTCCCGAGCAACCTAAAGGAGGACTGAGATTTGCCCCTTTTTAAAAAAAACAACCTCGACTCGAATATACCCAACAACTATAGGCCCATCACCACGGTCCCCTCCCTCCTAAAGATACTAGATAGAATGGCCTATCTACAAATCCAGAAAGATCTGGAGGACAATAACCTACTTGGCCTCAGATAATTCGGCTTTAGGCGAAGACATGGCACAGAAACAGCCCTCTTGGACCTAAAAGTTCAAATGGACGAGGCTAAGGACAATGGTAAGCTTGCTATGCTCCTGCTGTTAGGCCTATTAGCAGCATTCGATCTTGTCGATCACCAAATCCTCACCGATCACCTGTCCTCAGCAGCTGCCTTCTCTGTCAATGCTCCTACTCAGATTCAATACTTCCTGCCCAACTGCACCATCAGAGTCTTCGCACCCTCTGCCTCAGCCGAGCCAAATTTCCATCTATTGCGGCGTACCGCAAGGCTCTTGCATCTCGCTGACACTTCACAACATCTTCACGAAGCTACTATTTGACCGTCTTGACAACATATACAAACTATGCTGATGACACCCAGGTTCTCATTACGCTGTCAGGATGCTATGAAGATGATTCCAAACTAATTAATGACATATATTTAGAGATCCAGGCATGGATGGCAGACCATAGCCTCTTTCTCAATGACGAGAAGACTGAGCTCTTGATCTTCGGATCCCAAATACGCCTGAACAAATGAGACCCACGCTACACATCCATCAACATTGATGGAAATCTGATTAAAGTTGCCAAGGAAATGAAAACTCTGGGGGTCTACAGAGACTCCACCCTCTCACTCAAGAACAAGTCAATGCCACTGCCTCCACTACCACCTACACAAACAAGCTGATCAACGCATGCAAATCATTTCTGTCACCCTACTGCTGCATCACATTAGCGAGGGCCCTAGTACTGTCCAAGACTATTGCAACACCCTTTTCTTAGGCACCTCTGAACGGAACCTCAACAGACTTCAGGTCGCACAAAATAATGCCTGAGATCTGCTTTGAACATCCCCAGATCCAATCATATCACCAGCCACAGACAGGATGCCCATTGGCTCCCGGGACATGATAGAATATCCCTCTGTACACTAGTTATCACCCACAAATGTCTGACAAACTCTACCCCTAAGTACCTATCAGACAAATTCAACAAATACCAATCAACCAGACCCACTGGAGCTTTATACTCACACTGCCTTACTATACCGAGGTTAAATATAAAAAGAGCTGGAGGAGCTAGCTTCCCTGTACTAGTGGCCGAACAGTGGAATGCTCTCCACCTTACCATCAGATCAGAAGCCACTTTTTGGACCTTCAGAGCTAAAGTAAAGAGCTGGCTCTTCGATAAGAAAAAAACTAACCGCCAACTAACTTGCATACCAAAAATGATGTGCCTGCTCAATTCCTTTGTATTCCTTTGTATGTCTAGTTGTAAACTTGTCTATATGTAAAAGTGTCAGCCGAGTACTGTCGCCTCAACAGTAATCCGAGCGACTCCTCCTTTGGCATACTTGCCTTCCTGCCTGTATTATTTCAACCGTTGACCAGCTTGTAACTACCGGTTGACCCACACTTATTGTTTGTTGTAACTCCTTATTATCTGCCTGTAACATTTGCCTAAATTCTGGCATCCAGTTACCTCAGGGTTTGGTGCACGTTACAAATAAATAAACTAGAACTAAACCTAAGTTATGGAGGTCTGATGGTGCCATCAGCAGATGGGAAGCGTCTCATGCAATGCAGCCCACTGAGGTGTCACCCTTGAAATAAGAGATGACTGGTTTCAAAGAGCAGGCCATCCTCCACCTCCAGACTTTGATCAAATGTAAGAGAGTCAGCCCATATGTCTCTGGCCTTGAAATAGCTCACCTCGTTCCAAACAGAGACAAAGCAAATAGCTACAGAGCTAAATACAGAAAGGTGTGCAATGCTATTGCTAACTGTGGCCAGCTACATCCCCCAAAGGAAGGTGAATCCAGGCAACACCAACCTTACTACCCAGCCCAGATACTATTAGAAGGACCACTGAGATAAAACCATCACAGAACAGGGATCCCACGTCTGGAATCATTTGGACCTGCAAATCATGGTCCCAGCAAGTTTCTGTCATTCAAGAGAGTCCTTAAAATACACCTGCTCAAAGAGGCTTCTAAAATGCAGGATTGGAAACACCACCCATTCTCCAAGGAGGGACTGCGTCCAGCCACCTCCCACAGACCCATGCCAGTCTTGACTTAGATGTTGATTAGCATGTGGGGGCAAAGACTCAACACCCTAATAAACACCTCCCACCTTCAGGACTGATCATCACCTGAGTCAGCTTACAACTACATGCTGTCTGCATGGTCCAACATAATTAAATAGATATGAGCCTTAGCAAGGTCCACCTGTAAGACCCCATGCAGCCAACAAAGATCTGGAATTGTTGTAAGGGCGCCTCATACACCCATTGCTGGCATCCAGACACTACAGGTGTTGGCCTGAAGCAGCTGATAGAATGGAGCAGGTGAGTGTTTGTCTTTTTTTCCCCGAAAGCCACTTTCCCCATTTGCATGGTTTTCCTGCTTAGTTGTTCTAGAGTACACATAGTGTAGGACACATATTTAACCACTACCATTAGGATAGCTTAGCAATCAAAGCAAGTGCTGCTGATAGATATGTGCAACCTAAGTCACAGTTCTGCACCCCATCAAGGGGAACTCAGCCCCTCATCCATCCCGCGGAAATTAAGGAAGTACAATTGAATTGGGTAATAATAGCTACTACTGTCAAGCCACAATGGACATAGTTGTATTTCCTACTATTAATATTATCATGCAGTAATTTGATTTACCTTGGGCAGAGCTAACAGTATGTTGTGACTTAAGCAGAGTGCCCAGCCATAAACATGATGCACGCTTGAGGATTCAGCAGATTATTACATATATGTTGCAAAAGGGAGCCAGAGCTATGAAAATGTTAGTGTCTTAAATTATTCATCAATACAAAATGGCATATTAATAATAGATTTGGGGAGATCTGCTAGTTATCTGACCAATAACTCACAAACCTCTGTGTCTCTGCCTGATTAATAATGGGAACTGAAAAGTGCCCTCTTAAAATGTAATTGCACGAATATTAGTGATTTGGCGGTTTTCACACAAATATGTTTTGTCCCTTGGAGACAAACTAGACACTTATCTAATTAGATGTCTCTAGGTCTCTAGGAAATTGGATACACGGAATGCATGTTATTTTTTGATGGAATGGAGCTTGTAAGTAAGGTACTGTCAATGTGAGGAAGATTTCATAGAGCAATAGGTAATGTGTACCATATAGGGTTTGGCTATGTGATGGACTCGAGATATGCTCAAGGGACCTCTTGAGGTTTGATGGGTTTTGCCAGGGCTTACCTTGAAACCTTCCCAAGACGAAACTCTGGAATAATAATTCTGGGGCTGCCAAACCTGGAGGCCAAGAGTGACCCAAACCTGGAGGCCAAGAGTGACTGTTTGCAAGGTGGGTGTTGGCAAAGGGACACAAGGGCTGAATGACTACATTCTGCATATGGTGAAAGCCTGGCCCATTTTATATGAGATATTGAAATTAAGCCTAGAATCAAAACTTGCTGCTGGAGTGCATGTTATGTGCCAGATCCTCTATGGTAGTGATCAGATCCAGATTTTAATTAGACGTGATCCTCGGTGCAGAATCAAATTACTTGGGGAGAAGTTAACAGCTATTGTCTAATGGGCCTGAGTTAAACAATTTGTCTGATTCCTGAGAATAAGAAGGACATTTGAAGACTGAAAATCCCACTTAGTTGCAGAAAAACTCAAGTACAAACCATTGATCCTGTTGAAGGTGTTGCTGTTGGAAACCCTGCCCCTTCCCAAGGAGTAGTGTCTCAATGAATTTGGTTCAATTGAGTTGGATTATGAGGCGATATTAAGATACGTCATCTGTGGGAAGTGAGGTGAAATACATTCATAGATACTCCTTAGTTATTAACTAATCCTAGGAAACTATCTGTAGTTAAGCATAAGTCAGTGACGTGGTGACACTGTCAGTTGCTGCTAATATGTATGAAGGAGAGTTGGGATTGCATTAATGATCTGGAGATAAATAGTATGCACTTCACTCTTCTCTCTATTCTACCAGCACTAAGAAAGTGCACCAAAGAAAGAAAAATGCACTGCTTTTTTCCAACCACAAGTCCCACAAGCCTTTGCTGTCTCCACATGACTCCAGCTATGCTTCAATCCAAACTTTGTTTCCTCCTGTAGTTCTTATTCTCCCTACTGCTCGACGAAGCCACCAGTCTTGGCAGAAATAACAGCAGAGCAAACACGATAAAAAGACACTACTTCGCTGGTTACCAAAAGCACCCACAACTAGAAGAACTGGTGTCCAGAATAACCCTCTCTGCAAGTGCCTGCAGTAAACAAAGCTATGAGGGTTAGAGGGACAGGCCAATACTTGCCTCTGTGTCATTAATAGAATCACGACTCTCTGTTAGTAATACTAGTACCAAGCGACATGCTAGCAGCAATTGGCATGGCCCAGAGACTTCTTATTACCAAGTTCAAAGCCTTGCAATAACCCCATCAGCTTCATGACAATAGATTTTGCATTAGAAGGTATGAAAAACCTGCTCCCTGGACAAACACACGGCCTTGAGACTGTCCTTGAACCTGTCACCTGATAAAACACTGTGGATGCCATGGCAACTCTAGCTAAATGAGCCTAAAGCTAACACTAGAGGGGGTACAAATACCTGCCCAGAAGGTCAAATGACCTGACATTGGACACTCATCTTAATGGCAGCAAAAACATTAACATCAACAAGTTAACTGACAACATAACATGTTAAGTTCCCAAAGACATTAGCAGCGAGGCTGCATCAGGATGTCCACTCGAATCCCTGCAGCAAACAACAAACCAGTGGATGAGCCCCCAGTGGCCACCCCTCCACTTCCTAATGAAAGGAAGTAGTAGACAAACAGTACAATTTAATAGTGTGGTGAGCAAGGGAAGGAGTGAGAAAAACAAGAACTGCAAAAAGCTAGAAGGTTTACCACATAAATCATATCTGTGTGCACGGGTTAGCTGCCCCCATTGCACTAGTGATATCAGGCATCTCAACATCCGAATAGGCTTGCCATGCCTTAGAGATGAGTTCAATAGTGATTGATGTAGTGCCTGCCAAGGTCCTCCTGAGACACCAAGCCATCAGCTGAAGGACTTTAGTGAGTGCCAAAGGATGGGGGTTTCCCTGATCATACAGAAACAGGTCCCTGAAGATGAGTAATGGTCCCAAGCCCTACTCTTGCTGCAGTGGCAGAAAGAATTACCTGTGACACTTCCAGTTGCTGGAATCTTCCAGGTGAAATGAACACCAATCGGCCATCACATTGATCTTCTCCGGCAGAAAGGTTGCTCGAACCTTTCTCTGAAATCTTAGAGAAAAATCCCAAATGGTTCTGGCGGATCAGATAAACTATGAGAACGTGTATCCCCTAGTCTGTTAATGTACAGGACTGCCAACACATTGTCCATGGGAAGGTTCACTACACACTGAGACTGTTCTTTTGCACAGTTGTGCACAGCAAATTAACCTGCCATATTATTTAACCAACTGAGGTGCCTGGAGGACTTCGTCTGAGACCATGGAACTCCAGTCCAAAGTGACCTGCACCTGGTGCCCCACTGGCTCCAGCTTGCATCAGATTCTAATTAATCGTAGACCTGGGGAAGATGGGGCTATTGTGTGTCCATTCCAGGCATCATCCAATAAGCAATCTCTGCCCTCGATAAAAGCACCTAACCGGAGTGGACCAACTCTTTTCCTAATGCCTAAACGTCAGTCGCTGTAGGGCTCTGTACCAGAGAGGAGCAGGGAAAAAATCTGGGATTGAAGATGCTGTCATGCCTATTATCATGGCTAACAATTTGATGAAATTAACTGGAAGAGTACACCCCCCACTCCCTTAGTTCACTGGAGGTCCATTTCACCTTGGCTTGCAAAAGATGTAAAGTGGAAGCCAAATAGCCCAGAATCCACCTCATTGTCATGTGCAGATAGATGTGGGACTTCTCCCTGGACAAGGCATAATGAGAAAATCATCTAGCTAGATTAACAGATGCACACACCTTGCCCTTAGGAATGCAGCCACCAGTGTTACCAACTTCGTGAAGCACCACAAGGCCAATGGCAGTCCATGAGGGGGGACAGTAATGAACCCCTTCCACGAGAACTGAAGATACATCCTGTGTTCCTTGCAAATTGGAACTGCCTAGTCAGTATCCTTCAGGTCTAACCCAGCGAGCCTATGTGTCATTGCGTACTTTTACAGGCCCACCATGAAATCATTGCAAAACAGGTTAGAACCCAAAAACCAAGAGTCCTCAGATTCAGCCAAGCAACCCAATTTAGGTTTTATCTTCAGTAGAATGCTCTTAACACTCTCCTGGGCTATAGATTCATTGGCATTACTCAAAGTCCAAAGAGCCCTCTGTGCCCTGATGCTGATCTCCATTTCATCTAAAGAGGGACCAATAACTAAGACAGCTCCCGGATCTTAATCAGAGGTGCTGAGTACCCAAAACAATATCCTTGTTTGTATGCTATGCACTGTCGCTCCCCTTTGCCAAACCCTTCCCATATTAGGAAGACTGCTATCTTATGGTCAACAGTAGGGGATCTGTGAAGCTATACCTGAGAGATTGGGGCAAGGACACTCAGCTTTCATTTTCCTGTGAAGGTCTGCATCCACCTTGCTCCACAAAACAGTATTAGCATGATCACCTACTAATTGCAAAGGGGCACATTCTCAGAGTTATGGTGAGAAAGAGAAGTAGTATTATAAAATGGGGGTCCCCAAATAATCCCACAGGCCAGATGGTTCCTCCCGGTGGGTCAGATTGTAGAGGAGCAGTTACATGCCTCTGCTGGAAATCCTGCCCCCCTACCTGCCATATGTTGGAAGCCTGAGATTGTGCCATGCTTAACACAAGCTGTTGTGAATATACCACGGCGAATAGTCGAAGGTCTGT
Organism: Ambystoma mexicanum; assembly: GCF_040938575.1. Taxonomy (NCBI): domain Eukaryota; kingdom Metazoa; phylum Chordata; class Amphibia; order Caudata; family Ambystomatidae; genus Ambystoma; species Ambystoma mexicanum. The sequence goes on from NC_090936.1 coordinate 980,609,193, forward strand.
ACCCACGGAGAAAACCTTATCAAATGTATCCCTGAAGAGATGACAATCTGAGGGAGGAACTCCCTGAAGGAATATGAAAAAGAACAAAAGAGAAGCCAGTGACGTCACAAGAGATAAGCGCGACGCCCTCAGAGTGACAGCTAAAACGAATGTACATACTTTATAGAAACTGATGATGAAGTTAAGAATCAAGTAAACTTTCATATGTGAAAAAAAGAGTGCACATGTGCGAAGCACTGCAGAAAATGCAAGCCATTCAATAACTGTACAGATGCTGTAATGCAAGTAGACTAATTGATCATATAAGCTGGCTATATGTAGTGAATAAACTGCAAGCAAAGCCGTCATTGTATAGCAACTGGAAATCAGTGTCATGATTTTATTAAGCCAGGACCCATGCAGAGGAAAGGCCAAGGACTGTGTTGCAGCAAGAATAAGGTGAGATTGTGGAAATGAATGGCGAGGCTGTCTGGCCTGGTGTCAAAGCTGAAGCAAGCCAGGCCACGGTCAGTTATCTATTCTCAAAGGCAGTAAACATGAGAAGCTGAATCATCGCTTTTTAAAGTGCAAAGAAAGAACACCAAGCGTGGCAAGTTTTATTAATTTAAGACATTTAAAAGCTGCAAAATGGTCCAAATCCTGGTCTCCTCTCACGTGAGCCAAGGATGGAAATAGAGTTGATCATGGATTCATAGAACAACGACAGTGCGTGCTCTCACTCCCTTATATTCCCAGAGACAAGAATACTCTGCAAGGCCAAGCGCAAAGACAATCTGGATTGAGGAAGGCATGGGTGATGATAGATGATGGGCTAATTGGGTGGGGAGGCAAAGTCAAGTCCACCTCCTGTCACCTGGGTCTGAGCTTACGTGCTGCTAAGTGAACCGAATATTCCAGACATGGCACGAGCATGCCAACAAATTATAGAGGGTCGTATAATGAAGGGCCTTATAGTTTGAACACCAATGATATACTGTGTACTTAATAGAGTTGAAGATGACATGTTTTAGAGGTAGGCATAAATTGTCCACCTGGCAGTAGATATCCAATCACAATCCTAACCCTTATAGAAAGTATACTTTGATGTTCCCCATGAACGTATCATAACCCCTCATAGGTTTTTCTCATATGCCACATAGTATGACATCACATCTGACATATTTTTTGTATAAAAGGATGTGTTTATGTGAAATGCATTGAGAGCGCAAGCGAAATGTCCGTTGATGTCCGTTGTAACTCCCTGTTTTAGATAATTGATATTACCATCTTCCTGAGTTGGTTTGATTATTTGGTGTCAGAGTAATTTTTTTCTTTTATATTTATTTGCATTTGGTTACTATAAACCTTTACAAAAGTACAAAAATACAAGATCAAATTTTAAAATCAAATTCACAGAACTAAACAGTCATAAGAACATTCACAGTAAGCTTACATTTAAGTTCATAAAAACTACTTATCTAAAAAAGTATTACATATATTATTCGACCAAACATAATTAGTAACATCATAATTAAGAGTATATTCATTAATTGATATCCATTTTGAAATTTAACCCTTGCATAAATTAAAAAATACATGATGAAATACAGTAGATTCATTTGTTGTTCTCATGAACTTTTGTGTATATCGTGGTGTGGGCTGTGGTTAGTAAAAACCATTCACTTTAGTGTTATACATTATATCGTCAACCTAAATTACCCATTAGTTGTATTCATTTAACTTTTCCAAAGAGTGTTAAGCCTGTTAAATCATGAATATGATGACAACACTCACTTTCTCGATCACGTGACTTCTGTTATTTACATAATAAGGTCCATAGGTTAGAGTTATACATTCCTTACATTCTGTTTACAGTTATGTTTATTGAGTTTATATAGTGCTTTAAGCCAAAGCGCTTTACAGTATAACAACAGGTACAGAAGTGAGAGAAGCATATTTACAAACATGAAACAGTTAGAGGGTAATTTTTAACATTTGCTTGCCCACATTGAATGAGCCCACAAATATCAGTTAGAAATCGCACCACATCGCAGCCATTTTTAGAACCACTAATGAGCCATGCAACATATCCCACCAAAGTCGATCGAGGTCAACTCTATCTAAATGGTTTACACATTTGTGAAAATTGTGTATAGGTTTAGACTTGAGGGCTTGACAGTTGAACAACAAATGTCTTAATGTTTCTTTGTCATTCCCACTTTTTCAGAATCTGCATAATAGAGCCCCATTACGCCTGTTCTCATCAGGAAACTTGTCCAGGTAAGATTCTGGGAGTCCCAAGCTCTTATAGTGGGATACTAATTGATAGTACAATTTAGAGTTCCCCACCATTTCCATTGTGTCGGTCCAATCTGCATTGTGGAAAAACCTTTTTATTCGTAGGGGATTGTCGATATGTGTTTCTTTCGTTAGTTCGAGTAATGCCATTCTCGACATGCAAGATGCCTGTAAGTTTAGGAGTACTGCAGCCTCTGAGTTCCCATTTTTAAGGCCTGTTCCAAGGAGATCATAAAGGGTTGGTCCCGTGTTTAGTTGCAGCTTTCTGAACAAGGATAAACGGTGCCAGTCTACTATGGCAGACAATGATTGCAGACCTAGTTCATATCTTATTGCAGCAACAGGTACAGATTTAGGCAGGCAATCCAGGATAGTTTTCCATATTAATGACTCCATTTTGTGTAACTCTGAACTAATGCAAACGGGAAATAACTGAAGACCATAGACAATTTTGGGGATTAGCTTACAGTTATAAAAATGTAGTAGAGAGGTAAGAGAGAATTTACCAAACTTTTTGTCCATTTTTGTCATCATCTCCGATTGACTACGTATCCTGTCCGTTAAGTATTGGCTATGCTGAAGTTTTGTGTTGTTGATAAATATCGGGAATCCAAAATACTTCACTGTGCTTCTTATAGCGATCTTATTGTGGTCTTTAAACCATGTGTACCCAATAGGAGTCTTACGGTTGCTCAACTTCATTATTATTTTTTTTATTTAATTATTTCTTAAGCCATTTATTGTTTTATAGTCGAGATAGTCGAGAAATGCCACAATCAGATGTTGAAGACCCTTAGGGGTGTGGTCAATGAGAAAAATGTCATTGGCGTACGCACACCACGCCAATTTAAATCCTTGGACTTTAGGAAGCACAAAAGGGGCTCTATCCAAACATTTCCCAGCATCAGAAACATAGTGATTAAAAAGGGTTGGTGCAAAAATGCACCTCTGTCTTAACCCATTTCATATTTTTATAGGGCGAGATAATTGGCCCTTGGTATTTAGACGGACATGAATTTGTAAATCTTTGTGAAGGTGAATGAGAATAGACAAAATCTCCCCTGGCATCCCCAATTTATTCATTTTTGACCACCATCTGGCCCTGTCGACTAGGTCAAAGGCCATAGACAGTTCCATTGCTGCCATGTATATTGGTGTTACACCTCCCTCCCATGCCTTCTCCTGCAGTAATGACACCAAGAGACCTCCATCTTCCGTCCCAACAACCTTTCGAAACCCAAATTGCTGTGTTGATAAGATTGAATTTTTGGATGACCACTCCTCTAATCTCTGCAGGATTACTCCTGGGAAGATTTTAGAGTCTGCATCTAATATGGCAATTGGACGATAATTGTGCAGGTGTTTCCTGTCCCCCTGCTTGAATATCAGGATTACATAGGAAAAGTGCGAAGAAGCCAGGATACATTTTGACTGAATTATGTCATCAAACAGAATCGATAATGCCTTCACCCAAAATTCTGGGTTCCCTTTAAATAGAGCATTCGAGAGATGGGTCGGTCCTGATGCCCTTGATTAGCTCAATTTCTGAATTTGGAGCTTAATGTCCTGAACGGAGAAGGCAAAGTTACACTGATGTTATTTAATGGAGCTCCAATCAGGATTACTATTTGCACCAGCATAGAAAGAGCCAAAATGACCTTCCCAAACTTCCTCGGGTATGGGTGTTGTTTGCGTGCTCATTTGTGAACACTCCATGCTGTTAATTAGGAACCAGAACTGCCTAGTCGATCCGTCTTTTAGCTCATCAAGCATGGATTCGCTATTTGTTTGTAGCAAGGATGCTCCATGGCCTTTAAGACAATTCTTTAACTTCTGTTTAAGTCTTCTCACCCCTCCTTTGTTTTCCACCACAGTAAGACCTGAGTTCCACACATGCTGTACCTTTCTGTTACACCTATTTGTATTTTGGTTTATAAGGTTATCGCACTTGTGCTTGTGCCTAACCTTTTTGGGAGTTTTGAGGATCCTAATTGAATCCGTAATCAGTTTGTCGATAAAGACTGGAAAGTTATTGTGAGTGAGAAATGATCGCCTTGTATCAATGGTGGATGCTGCAAAGTCCTCTATAAACTGGACATTTAATTTTGACACGTTTCCTTTGTGCCACACTACTCTGGATTTCGAGTAATTCATGATTAGATTTGGAGTATATTCCACTCTGGTATTCTGTTCTAATTCAAACATCCAGCATATTTACAACATTCGATGGTCACTCAGTGACGTTATTTTATTGTTAAACTGAGAAGGCCCCTCCAATAAAAATTGGGACATGAATATATAATCGATTGGGTTAAAAAAAGGTAGCAGGCGCCCCTCTCCAGAAAGAAGATGGCATGATAACCTGTTTTGTATTTTTTCCCACTTTGAGAGTCCACAGCCATCGCTTTTTGTTCACTGTAACTTTCACAGATGGGAAATATACATTTGCATATCAGTCTTTGTCCTGCCCGCATAGGCAGTCCAGCACCAAAATGCTAAAGAAATTCCCTTTTGAACAAGAGTACCAACAGCAACCCGATACACGTGTTTTAGCCTTGTTGGGCCTCATCAGTGATGTGGAGCTGTGCCTCTCTGAACACAGTGAGCTGGGGGTCCACGTCTGGGTTCCCCCAGGTAACTCAGGGTGACCAACCCCAAGTTCCTTGCAAATCTTTTTCAAAAAAGGTAGCAGGCGCCACCCTCCAGAAAGAACATGGCATGATAACCTGTTCTGCGCTTTTCTCCACTTTGAGAGTTCGCAGTCATCGCTTATTGCTCACTGTACCTTTCAAAGATGGGAAATATCCACTTGCATATCAGCAATGGCTGTGAAGCCTGTACTGTATGACAATATGTTGTACCCTAACTTGTTGAATTGATTTAGTTCCCTTATCAAAGCATCAAAAACCGCACAAGAGCGAAATGCAAGTCTAACATGGGCATATCTTTCTGGATGTATAAAATCCACTAATTTGATGTCTGCTGAGGACAGTGTTCTTATCTGGGGGATTTCATTCAGTAGTGACAGCACCCTCCATCTGTTTAATGATTCGGGCCCCCAATAATCAAACATATAATACAGGTTTATACTGGGGTCGTCCGGATAGCAAGGTTGTCTCCAGAGCACCTTGTTTACGTCACTTTTAAATATAGATTTGGGTCCCTTCTCCGACCCTTCCATAGTAACATCCCTCCCTTGTTCTTTCAGGTTGCAATTAGTGCTGAGATGCATGATTCATCCTCTCCTGTTTTGGGAATTGGTTCTCTGTCATCGTTTACTCCACTTTTCCGAGCTTCCTGGGTGATCCCAATGTTGGTTGAGTGTGTACAGCCTGGGATCGAGTCCCCCTGCACTCCCTTTGCCCTCTCCCTTAGTGTGCCATGTGACAAAGACCCCACATCTACAGGGGCATTGGCAACTTTAACTGGGAACTCAAACTTCATTCCACTGTGGTTCTAATAATTGTTTCCAAGCGACGATTATTAAATTGCCACTTTGCCCCTCCACTGGGTGAGACTTACTTGTTGTTCACTGGCGTATCATTCATGGATGAGTGTGAAGAGTACTTATCCCCTAACATCTGGCTTTCTACGGGCTCCCTCCACCACAAATGCTTCTGGGAGTGTTCTTTATTACTGGGTCCTTGAGGACAAACCTATCTTTTAATGTTCATATCTTTAAGAATTTCAGGGGGTTCGAAGCTTGTGTGGGACACCATACATCTTTCTGCTGGTCGACCATCTATCAGGGTGGCGCTGCCCTCTTTTGCCTTTTGTGCAGGTTCCCCTTCCTCAAATATTTCTACTGGTTTGTCTATAAGTGGCAGAAGAGATGTGCTACTTTCCCTTCCCCTGTCTACCGACTTGGTAAATAACTGATAAACCCCCCACTCCATTGTTTTGCTTACTTCGTTCATCACCTGTGGGCCAGCTGGAATTTGGTCCCCTTTTTCGTTTTACCTTTCTGTTTCATCTCTTCCATTAAGGTGTTGTTAGATGGTACCCCACTTTCTCAGTTACAGTAAACGTCTTCTTCAATAGAAACATCTAGATCCGGACTTATGTCACAGTTTATTACGTCCTCCTTTATGACATTTCTACATGTGTTTCTTGAGGACCTGTTCATTCCCTTCATTAATTCAGATTTTTGACGTTTACCCTTTTTTACCACTTAATGGGGAAGATGGAATCCTCGACCCAGCTCTAGGCATGGGTGAGGATGTCAGATTACTCTCACGACTCTCCGAAGCAGCAATCACAGTTTCCGAGCATGCTGTGGGATTCAGCATTTCATTCGGCTTAGTTCCCCGCTATTCTCCTGCCTGTTTCGGATAGTCAGTCTCCGTTGCCTTACATACACTCTCAGAACTTTGGATTTTGTGCTCAATGCCAGATATTTTCACCAGGGCCGAGATTATATCCCGCAAGAGGATAGTGTGGGACTTTAATTCATTCAGGGTGGTGGACTCTTGATATTTTAACTCCCATACCCCTCCCCCTGTTCTTCCACCCCTCACGGCCATTGCCCCGAAGTGAGGGATTCCTCCTGCCCCCCCTGTCCCTGTAGGTGTTGGGACAGGGCGAGGAGTGAAATCTCCCCCAGCAGAAACACTAGTGGGGTGTCAGGTGGCGAGCCGTCCCCTGCCTGATCCTCCTCCCCACTTTGGCTCTGCATCCGCAAATTATCACCCTCCTCCCCCACGAGTCCCCCCTGTGGCAAACCTGACTCAATCAGCAGAGGAGATAGACTTCCATCGTTCAGCGCCAGTATATCTGAATCCGACGGGGTTGGCGGAGAGGTGGGCAGAGGGAGAGCAAGCACCATCCTCATAGTATTCTTCATCAGAGTGAAGATAAGATGCACGGATAGTATGACTCTATGCAATCAAACTTTCTGACACCCACACGCCCTCAAGCCTGTGAACAGGCGAACAGGCACTTTCGAGGCACTCCCGGTTATACAGTTAATTCCATCTCCGAAACGGAAATCTGCTGATCAGATTCCCCTTTCATACGCTCCATGCCAGAACCATGGTGTATACCTATGCCCTTCTGCATCTATATCCTGATCTGCAGCGCCTGCTTGCCCAGTGACATAGAGCAGGTTCAGAGGACACAAGTGCCCATTTCACAGCTGCAGTGACAATCAAGTCTCCACAGCACAGGGACTGCATTTAAGACGTGCACTCCTGTACCAAAACCCTATAATTATGACTTTACTGTCTAATATTTAATAGTAATCTTTAAAAATAAGCCATGTCTGAATTATGGTACAGTGCATGGTATTTCTCAAAATTATTACAGCCACAGTAATTTGATGTCACTCGTGCCAGCCCTGTGAGCCTAGCTCAGCTTTGAAAGGATTATGTGTATTCTCCCCAGATGGACTGTCCTTGTTACTGCCAGCAGAACTGTAGCCTTGCCTCTCATTTTTCCTATTTCAGGGCAGGTGACAGCCTCTCCAGAGAGACAGACACTCCACAGGAAGGTGCCCTAGGAGCAGAAATCAAAGGGCACACCCATTCACAACAGGAGTCACCTCACAACACGGTGCCGCACAACAAAGGGTATTTGCTTCTACTGAGAATGGAAGGTAGTGGGATTAGTGTAGACAGAGGTATCTCGTTTACAGCTGGCAGAAGTTTCCCGCATTTTGTTTCTCTGTTTGCCTCTATCGTTCTTTCTTGTCCCCTCCACTGTCTTTAGCACAAAGCACTGTTGTTGTGATGTCAGAAGGCAAAGTCCACTTATTCAAAGAACAAGGATTGGACCACAAAAGCAGGGTAATCATCTGTGGGCTATTGCCTTTAAAAGAACGGGTCTCCCACCACTTCTTTAATTCACCTTTTGACAAACACTAAAGGAAGAATTCATTGGCCCCCTTTTGGGAGGGTTGATTTCTCCAAAGACGTCTGCCAGTGAGGCGAAGACTGAGTGTCTAATGCAGAGTCAAGCTCGTTCGCCTAACCATCCCAAGGGGCCATTGGGGTGAATTGATGCCAGCCACAACAGTACCCAGGCCCTCACCGTGTTGACGAACACCTGTATTAGTGGGCTAGTCTCCCCTGTTTGTTAGAGCACGAGAACAAGGACTGAAACATATCCTTGAGTCCCTGGATTGGGGCTTTCAGCAACTGAGAGTAAAGGCATCCAGGACCACTGTGTTTTCATCATTAAATCAATTTGAACCATGATTTGAGCCTGTTTGACTGCACCAAATCATTAGGACTCCCCTGGTGCTGCCTTTGGCACTCACACGCTCTTTGAACTGCTCAAATGCACTTTCGAACCTGTTTGCCATCGCTCTGCACTAGCCATGCATGTCATTGTCCAGGCTCGAACTTGAAGCTCTTCAGTGCACTGAATGCTTTCCAACCACCTGAATCTTTGTTGTCTATCTTCATTGAATGCCATCTTGACACTGGTCATCCTTTAAACTGTGACCTTCGAACGGTGCACCGGAGCAGCTTGATTCAAACTGTGCATCTAGTCATCAGCCTCTTCACCATTCAACCAACTGTCGAACTGAACCTGGTTGTCCTCACGATCCGCACTTCTTTGAGCATTGCATTCGAGCCACATTGCATTCGAGCCACACAAGCTCCTGTTTGACCCCGGATCGATATCCTCTCCCTGTCTCCAAAAAAGCAACTGCTGCACCCAAACCACTGAACTGCAAATTTAAACCTATTCAGCACCGCACCATACAACTGAGCCGGTTTGCTTCGGCTCGAACTACAAGATCTTTCATGAATCTGCTGCCTTCAAACCATTGTTCACCCTGCCAGCATCTTCGCTGCCAAACCTCCATCGCCATCGAACTGACCATGGTGAATCATCGTGCCCCGACCCTCGAACGCTGTAATATGCCACCCGACCTGGACTGCACATGGACTGCACATCCAGTCTCCAGCCTCTTCGTCATTGAATCAGCCATCAAACTGGCCCTTATGATCCAGAGCCCCTGGAACACTTCATTGAACCGATCTAGTAAGAACCATGCATTTAGTCATACGCATCTTCGCAGTCAAACCAACCCTGGTGGCCCTTTACAATCTGCACTTCTTCAAGAATGACCTTCGAAATGCACCAAGACTATTAGACCACTGTTGATCGACACCCTCCCCATCTAGAACATTGTGACCACTGAACCTGAACTCATCCAGCCGAACGAACATCACCAACAAGCTTGGTTCGATGCCATTGAACTGTCAAGAAGCGCAGAAGGTATTATTGACTACTAACGGCCCCCAGGTCCATCTTTGGTCCCTAGGGGCTGGTTAGGTCACTTTTTGATCCAGAAGATATCCTTTAAAAACATTGTGGTCCTTACTTGCCTTGCACGCCCGATTGAAGACCCCTAGTGATAAATCTTTCTATCTGTAGATATGTTGTGTTCTTTCCTCAGTGGTGGGTTTAGTATAGTGTTTTTCTAATTAGTTATTTTCGCAGATGGTGTATTTCATTAAAGTATATCTATTTTTACAGAACCTTGATTGGATATTCTCTTTATTTTGGACTGCTCTATTGATGTTTGGGTTGCTACTGAACCACATTCACACCCCTCTTGGGAGTATAGCTGTTCCTCAGCCACATTACCAGAAAAGGCAAAGAAGGTGTATTTCTTAACTGCACCTGATTTACCTTTATTATGGGGATCACTCTTGTTTTATAGCAGTTTTCGGGCGGAGAAGGTGTTATAATCACTATTCACTATTTACTCTTGCAAGTCAGTGGTAATTTCATCATAATGACAGTAAACAAGTCCTCGTCTAGTCCTCTATTAGACCACACATATCTCTTTATCTAGCCTAGAATGTGACCCTAGATATCCTTTATCATATCCTGAATATTTCTGTAGATATCTCTTCAACCAACCTTGTCTATTATTGTAGATATGTCCATTGGCGGCTGGTGAATTTTTTAACTATAGGGGCATAAACGTATGCGCCAATATAGAGGTGTGACCAAGCGCAGCGCGGGTGCCCAAACTCAGCAAAAGTTTTCCCAGAGTCCATTTTTAAAATAATGGCTTAAAATCGATTTTTAAGCACTTTCTGTGGAAAGTTGAGAAGAAAATCTGCACAGTTTGCAATCAGTTATGTATGGTAGCACATGAAATAACCTAATAGATGCAATTCACCAACATTGCATAGGACCATGTACAGGAATAATGAGAGGTGGTGGAGCCAGGTTTGCAATGCTCCGCTTCCTCTCATTATTTTATACTACGTTTGTTGCAGATGCCAAAGCGCTCGGGCACTCAAAGAAATATACCTGCCCCTGCTCAAAAGCAGATAGCACAGTCCCCCTGCAAATAAAGCACATAGGTGGACTGTGATGCCTGCCACTCAGTCGAGGGTGCAGTGCACCCCATCCATAGTGGCGGGCTGCCACTGGATAATTCTTCATCAAACTCTGAATGCGCCTTTAGCTAACTCTTCATCTAAACCTGTATAGGATTGTAGAAATCCCCTTCTCCAACCCTGTATTGTACCATAGGCATTTCTCATCCATTCCTGTATATCACTGCAGAAAAGATAGCGATGTGATCATGTATTGTTGAACCCTATATGTGACAATATACAGCTCATGCAACCAACACTGTATGTGATAGTAGATGGCTCTTCATCCAAACCTGTATTTTGCTATGGATATCGCTTTGGCTTTGCCCAACACTGTATATAACCATTGATTATACAGCTCTTCATCCAATCCTAAGCATTACCGTAGATAGCTCTTCATACAACCCTGAATGTGACTTTAACTAGCTCTTTATTGAATCCTATTTGGGACTGTAGGAATCTCTTTAGCAAGCCCTGTGTTTTGACATAGATATTGCTCATTCAACCCTGAATATGGCTGCAGAACAGACAGATTTGTAACCCTGCTTCTGATCATATTGCTCTACATCCAACACTGTGAATGGCAGAATGTAGCTCTTCACCATGCGCAGTATCACTGTATGCGATAGTAGGTAGCTCTTCATCCAACCCTGTATGTCATCCGGTATAGATTGTCATCAAACACTGTATGTGGAAGTAGATAGCTATTCATCTAACCCTATTTAAGGCCAAAGGAAGCTCTTCATCCAACACTGATCCAGCCTGAACATGGGCCAGGAATTGCTGTGAGCCATACATCAGCAAGCTCCCAGATCAGTATAAGACTCTCTGGGTGCCTGGAATTCAGTTTTAAACCATCAAATCTCAGCACGCTTTTTTTTCCTACCGAGTCCTTTGCAGATGAATTGCCCTGATGCCTTCTTGAGGCATATCATACTCTATAACTGCTCACACAATTTTAAAAAAGAGCAACATTCATTGTAATAACGTGAAAATCAGCATTTTGATAAATGCAATTGAACATTTACAAGACCAGAAGTTGTAGAGGGAGAAAGAGAATTAAAACTTTTAGATGAATGTTAGAATCTAAAGCAAATCGTATCCTGATTTTTTAACTAAATTTCAGACGTGTTGATTTTTAACATCATACACTGATTGAATCAGGAGGTGGAACCTTGAATTGGAAATAATCCAGTGTCTGAATGCCTCAAAGACTGAACTCCAGGTACTGGGACCAAAACTGGAAATTCTCCAGGACGAACTCCTATCATCCGTTCAACCAATTCTAGGCAACTCCATTTCCCCAACCACATCAGCCAAACAGTAAGGGATCGATGAACAAATTTCTCTAGCCAGTCTGATCGAGAGTTGTCAAATCACGCAATCGCCAAGAGTTCAGAACCACGCCAGTGTTCTGAGTCTTAGCCTGAAACGAAATGATCACATCTCACCATGAAAGCAGTTTTGCAATGGCCCGGGGGGGGGGGGGAAGACATATTGCCGCCCCACATCACATGACAATTGGAAAACGCTGGCTGTTTGCAGGAGCGATTTGGCTGCCCGTGGTGAAGGGCTAACCTGGCTTCCTAGAACATGCCTTGACTCCCAAATAAGCCAGGGGCATTTCATAAAAGCCTTTATGGCCTGGCACCCAATTACCCAGGGAAATCCCTCCTCAAACACCTGAGGTGGGCCTCCATTAGTCCAGACTTTTCTTGTGTTGTCATGCACACATGTTCATTGTTTTTGTTTGGTTCTGTGTGTTGTCTCAGTGGTGTTGTGTGGTTATAGGGGGTGATTGAACACCCATGGTGTTGCTAACCACTTAAGGCTACTGTACTCTTCATGGCATTAAGAAGAGAAGAAAACATGCAGGTGGGTATGATGCTCTTATCATTAAGGCTCAATCCTGTGGCCTTTAAGCCCTATGCCCCCAATCTTGAATCATACTTGACACGTTCTTTTCGACAAGCTGAGCTCTGCATCCTGCCTCCTAATTCTACTCAGCTATAAACTACTCCCAAATATGCTTGTCAAGGCACTCAGAAGGAGCTGACAGATATTGTGTGGGCTATATATAGCAGGTAAACACATGAAATAAAGAAGGGCCTCTTTAGAAAGATGCCCATTTTTCACACTGGGCATTGGCAGGAACTAGTAAAGATCTCAACGAGTTGCAGCAATCAGGTTTTTTACCAACTGTCCGGTGAAGTGCATTTTTTATATCCAAATATTATAAAAGTCTCACTGCAAATGTAACGAGCTTTGACAAAGCGTATAGTCTTAGCTTTCACATTCACCTATATAGCCACAGATAAGACTGATCCCACATCCTAAATTTCAGGAAAGACCTGATTACTCTACTCCTCAAAGAACATCTTGCCAATAACTGACCGCTCCACTGAATCCTTCCTCTTCCCTTACAGAGCCCTCACCATAACTTGCTCCCCCTACACAGCCCTTCTCTGCTGTTAACCCCTGCCTTATCTGTAGGCCACTGGGTATAACCCTTATGTAAAGGGCCCGGTTGCTTCCCAGCTAGGCCTCTGCTTTATAAATCCCATACCCACATACAAACATTGTATAGACATATGGCAGGCATTCACTGTTATGAAGGTACTAACATCATATGGCCAAACGTGATCATAATTTGCTCGGGTTTAAACACCATATGATAAGAATTACTATCATACTCCATCTATTAGGATCAAAAGACCAGTTACTCCCACCATTGACATGTTTCACCATCAAAAGTTCATGGAATCGAATGTAAAGTGGTCTTGTACAGCAGATTTCTGTCAATTTGGTGGCCTCGTCGTGCAAGGCCTCACAAGAAAAAAAGTGGAAGTGGTGTTGGTTGATAGTAGGTTATAAGCAAAGTCTGATGCAAATTGTGAGGTTTTGATGCTTGCAGGCCTGAAGTATCTGAGTCCTGAGTGCTGGTATGAGGCTATGTGCTTAGTGGTGGGGACATTTAGGTATGTGTTTCATCCAGAGGGGCAAGCCCAAGATCAAATTATTTGAAAGGCAGTGTTGTAAGACCACGTTGGCCGCTGGTAGAAGGTGGGCATCAGTGATAGGACTAGAGTAGTGAAAATGTGTATACCATTATGAATGTGGTATGTTTTCAGGCATCTGGCTGCTGTGTGTGAGGGTTGATTATGTGAGTAGTGTAAAGTGGTAAAAGAAGAAGTTATGAGCAGGTTAGTGGGGGGAAATCTAGGAAAGACAGCGTTGGTGAAAAATAAGCATCTTTGCTTTAGATTATTATTCAAGTTGCACTGAAATGTGTTAATTGTCTATACGGAAATAGTCCTTAACATTTTGGGTAGGTTTAAGGGGCATGGGAAGACTGGCCCGAAGGAGTGCAATCTCCCGAATTCCTTGGATGAAGCACTGGGTGTGGCACAGAGGTCAAGGGCAGCTAAACCAAAAGAGTCTGATCTCCCAACATCCTTTCTAAAGGAGTGGCAAGGGCCCTCCCAGCAGCTACACCAATTATCAGAATACTTGGGCCCAACAAAATTCCCACCCAAGAACAGAAGACTCAACCATAGGGCAACATTTACTGTCTTTATTATCCAACAAAAATGACAGGAATCACACTAGAACCGCATATCATTTCCAGAGCTCTCGTCCTCCAAACGTGTGTCACACGGTTTTAACCATAAGTGATGTCACACAAACAAGTTATGTCCTCCAAAACCTTTCAGGGATGGGGATTGGTCAGTTTAGGGAAACTGCATATGCAATACATAGGGGTCAGTGCAGTTAATGGATTGCCATATATGGTGGATCCTCCTGGGACCACCTCTACATACAACAAATACAAACCTGCAGGAATGTGAACAAACTATTGGGCACAGCAACATAATATTTCTTAATGTGAAAGGTAGCTAAGGATTGGGTAAAACGTGTCTTCCCAGCCTTGAGACCTTGGACAGCTACCAGACTGGGTGGACATTTTCAAGGAGATGGGAATGAGCACGAAGTTGCTGTGTGTTCCATCATGTTACCATCTCTGATCACCTAAGTCTGGGAGAGTACATCCAGTTATAAACCTTTGAAGTAATTGTATCTTTCCCCCTCTGGTTCAATGGGAGCAGCTTTCTGCCATCTACCACGGGTGAATAAGCAATGTCCTGCTATTCCAGATCACATGTGTAGAGACCACTGAATGGAGCTCACTTGCTTGTAATTACGAGGATTTTAAACTAAATTCCTTGCATTTGTGTTATGGTCTCGAAAAACTGGAAACATTTTGTCTCTGCTCGTCCTTGGCTAGGATTTACACTGTGTCTGCACTGGAAGCTCTGTCTGCCTGCCTTTAGCTGAATCAGGCTGTCATCCTTTCCATGTATTTGAAGTCTGTTGCACCTTCCCCATTCACTTTGGTGCACCTACGGCTTCCATCTTTGTTCTTATGGCTTTCCATGTTAGCCACAATTAGGCATGTGCAAGCTGGATATATGTATTATTGGCATCTTGCTGTTTCCACTTTAGCAAAGGATATATATATGTGTGTCCGTCATCTAACTGAATGAGTCAAAAGCATTTGTTATGTGTCTATCTGCAACAAACTAATGTATGTTCGTGTAGCTCCATGCATGGATGCCTATATGCTACATGTCTACTTGCAGCTACATTGTGATGTCAGTAATGATGTCATTAGCTTCTAAAGTTTTTAGTCAGTCAACTTATTCGATTAATGTCAACTCTATCTCCTATATATAGTCAGTCAAGTATGGTTGAATGGCTGTCTGAGAGAGTAATGTTTCCCACGTATGCGATACATCCTCGATGGTGATGAAGGGCCGGCCCATGAGTGATGTATATCTATAATTTCTCTGTCTTTGGGCTGCGAGTCGAGTAGGGGTCATGAGGGCCACACTTGAACCTCTGTCTTCCATCCCCCCTCTGGTCAATGAGTTGACCACACTACCTAGATGACTCTCTCTATTCACGTACAGTTTGGGGAGCCAAATCTTAATTGTTCCTCTGAGGTGTCCATGATACTTTGCATGGTCATCCAAACTCCAGGTCAAAAACTGCAATCTCCACTAGGATTGCACCATACTCACTTTCTCCAATAGTCACACGTGTTGAAGGGAAACTCAAACACTGTTCCTGCCGGGAACAGAGCACACTGTGTCAGCTGTGATTTCAGCGCATTACGTGTCTTTCTTTCTTCGTCTTCTTCAGTCTCTAAGTCTAGTAATACTTTCATCCCTATAGTCTTTTCAGTAGTCTTCCTGCATTGTGATATTGCTACTCTGATGAAACAGAAGGAAAATAACAATAGTACTAATTCTTCCACCAGTATTTTCATTCTGTTGGCCATCCGTGATGGTATCCAGGAGATGATGTATGACAACCAATCATCAACCTTTCCTATGGCGTTCGTCTCTGCCTCCATTTTAGCATTTAGTTCTGATAGTTGGGTGATAGCTTCTGTCAGGGTCCCCTTCTCTTCACTGAGGGCAGGTGAGAATGTACAGCAAGAAGGCCCAATATTGGCACAAATGCCTCCCTCCATGGCTGTAAGAAGGTCCAGAACGTATAGGTTCTGTAGGACTTTTAACCTGACAGCTCTCAATTCCTCTTTAATAGCATTGAACCCTTTAACGGTTGAATTGATTATCTGCATCAGCACCCATCGTGTGACATGGAGCCATTTGGCATTCACATTTGCTTGAATCGTTGCAATGATGGACATGAAGAACATCTTGTTTCTGCTGAACAGCCTATGTTCTGGTGGTATTGCGTCCATTTTCAATGAGGCATAGTTTCCTCTCTGCACTCTTGTCAGCTCTACAGACCTCTTCTTTCTTTGGTGAGCATCCATTATGGGGAATCCATCTGCTTGTATGTCTTTCCAGGTACTACTAGTACTGGTGTATTAAGCTGTACAAGAGAGCATTGCTCTCTCCAATTAAGTGGCAATTGCATGTATGCCATTGATCTGCAGGCCCAGTAATGGTCATAAGCAGTGCAGTACCAACCTTCATGTCTGGTATCTTTGAGATTTGCTTGCATCCTTTATTCTTTCCAATCTTCACTGCACCATCGTTCTGGAAACACAATGAAGCACTCTCAAGTAGTAGAATTGGCATAGGATCTCCTTTCCTACCCATGTGAACAACTTTGCACTTGCTTCCCATTCCTTGAGGCAGTTGTTGTTCTCCTTTTGCACAATTTCTACTGGAACTTTTAGGAGCATGTGTGCTTTGCTCCCAACCATTCCCTTCTTTCGGTCTTCTGCTGTGTAGATTTCTCGATATACTAATAGATGTGGTCTTTCCCAGCAGCCTGGCATTCCTCATATCTCCTTTTGTCCTGTCTTGAGGCATTGTAATTCCTTTCCTGTCACTATATTTGATTCTCCTTTGTGTGGGACATCATAGATGTATTCTATTGTTTTGTCAGTGCTCCAGTAATCATCTATCATATCTTGAATCTTGATATAACTATCTTTACACAGGAACATCTTCCACAACATCCATCTTAATGTAGCCCATCTCCCTTGAAATCAGCCTCTGATGGTGCAGAGCAACATATGCATGAGGCAGTGTGATCTGGCAGTTGGAATTTCAGTTGGCATGAATGTTCTGGATGTACTCATGGCATAGGATATGAGAGAGCATACATAACAGCTCTCCTTTGTGGTTTCTTTCCGCACCTTGGTCATGTGTTTATACCACATGTTATTTGAGATATGGGCCGAATCAGTTAGGTACGAATTTACCTGGTCAAAGTCGACATCTGCACTGCATTTAAGTCTTTTTACCTCTTTGGCAGTGCTTCCATAAAAGCATAAATAGGGATTGCGTTATTATGGGCCAAAGCATGTGCATGCTAAAATAAATTCCTTCGTAATGCAAAGAGGGCAAAGAGGTAGAGACAACAGAAGGCACAAAACAGCAACACAACTGTTTGGATTACAGTTCCCATTTTTGTAAAATCGTATGTCCTCTTGTTATGTTCTGAAGATCCATAAGAATCACCTGAAAAGCCTAAAAAATGCATGATTATTGTTTAGTGTGTTAGGTTAAGCGCTTTGTCTAAAGTATTGGGAGAGCGCTGCATAGAACAACCGCTCCCATACTAAGCAGATTTTTGTATTACTCAGCAGCATTATAACAGAAGGGTCTCCGTGGGTCAGATGTGGGTAGGTTTGCACCACATAAAGTAGAAAAGCATGGAAGAACAATCTAGACAGGATCATCCATTCAGACTCTGATTCAATTACAAATCTAATAAAGTACTCCTCAAAGGTTGTGTGCAGGTACAGAATCATGTATTTAAAGCAGTCCTTTACTTTCACGATGAATGCCTAGTGTGAAGAGAAGATGTGTGCCTAATCGAGTTGTGTGTTTTGTCCTTCCCTAGCTCTAGCCATAGACCTAGTCAGTCTTTATTGTGGTGCTTCTCCTTTGCTTGTTCTTCTTCTTGCATCAAATTGACTTCGTTCTGGTGGGAGAAGGTCTCACCTCAGCAGGGCTTAACGTCTCCAATATAATTCCAGGTCTTTTTGCCACTCAACTTAGCCGCACCATCACTGGCCTACTCAATAGGATAGGGTTCCTCGAACCTTAGCTTGAACCAAGTCCTCACAAACTCTGAAAAAATAGTACCTCCCGGATAAAATAGTGGTGGTTTTAAAAGTTCTTGAATCATTTCTGGGGTGTCATCACTCTTCAACCTCCCCCACCAGGATTGAAGCTGTCGAGAGATAAAAGAGGCACTAGTCATCATCGAAGCAATGTAATAGTGCATTTCATCTTCTAAGACAACAGCAGAACTGTAGGCATCTGTCAATGCTCTAGTGGGAGGAGCAAATGTGAGTCGCATGTGTCGCCCTGTCACCACCTCATGAGGGGTTCAATGGTGGTTGCATCCAGACAGATTGCACAATGCGAATAAAGCTAGGGGTAGGCAATGAAGCCATCCCTTTCTCAAAGTGGCTTTAATGTTGGCTATCATCTCTTTCAGCATGCTGTTGAGGCAATTGCCTGCTCCTTTCGCTTGAGGGTGATAAGTACAGGAGAACTTGTACTTGATCCTCAGTAGAGCTGTTATGTGCACAAAGCTCTCATTTACAAAGGGAGGTCCATTGTTGTCAGACCGCAGGACCTCACACACCCCCCATCGTGGGAACACCTCTTTAACGAGTAATGTTGCGGCTCTGAGAGCATCAGGGTATGAACAGGGACCGGCATCGATCCACCAGGAAAATGGGCATGCAACCACTTTCATGTAGCAGTAGCCTTGGCATACTTGGATCATGTCAACATAGTCTACATGGAGGTGTTAAAAAAGCCCAATTGGGTGGGGTATTGCTCTTCGCACTACATGTAAAATATGGCCCACATTAAACTTCTTGCAGACAGTACAGTTCTCCATAAATGCGGCTATATCCTCTGCCATATTTGGACAGAACCAATCTTCCCCAATGTGTGTGGCAAGTACGTCCCTACCTAGGGGAGTGGTATGATGCAATTACTGAGTGCAATCAGTGATAATGCTATTTTTGCAAAATATGCTGCATGCTTCACTTCTACAGGATTGTTGCCACAGGAGACTAGGTCCTCCCCCTTTGTGCATGCTTGGCACTTCACGACCGCTATGGCTGATGGGAGTTGTAGCGCATCTATGAGACTGCCGAATAGGGGCACATGCTGTACTGGTGTGCTGTCAGCACGTCAGAAGCCCCTCCTCTGCCATTGTGTGCATGTACTGTAAACATCACGTGGGCTGAATTGGAATATGCAATCTTGCGTGTGCTACTACTTCAGCTGGCGCGTCTAATTTCATTTTCACCAATGGCATCCCAGAATGCCTTTCTCCCGTCGTGCGGTCTATCATCGAAGACCCATCAATATAAAGTACTTTTCCCCCCTTAAGGGCATTCTCGCACAATTTTGGAATGTCATCATATTGTTCCATGTACACGGTACAGTCACGCACATAGGGCCTCATTACAAATCACCCGGTATGGAAACAACGGTGGCGGTAAACCCACCGCCACTGTTGTTTCCATGCCGGGCGATCACAACTCCTGCAGGCGGGAGGTGATGTTCCCGCCAGGTCTGACCTGGCGGGTTTAACACCGCCCGCCTGCAGGCGGACGAGGAAACACCTGCAGCATTACTAGATGCTGCCAGTGTTTCCATGATCCCCATTCCCATCGAGTCCCATAGGACTCGATGGGAATGGGGATTAACACCATTCCGCCTCCGTGATTCCCAGAAAACCGGGGTTGTAATGCCCCGGTAATTCCGGGAATCACGGAGGCGAAATGGTAATATGAGTCCGGCGGTAACCAGGCGGTTTTGCCGCCGCGGTTACCGCCGGACTCGTAATGAGGCCCATAGTCTCCCTCTTCCACTGGTACAGCTAAAAATGTCACTGCATCTTGCTATCTTTATTGCTGGATTCGAGATAATGACCTCATATCCAGATGCTCTGTGGGTGGGCAACGCGCTTTTGGATTTTTTGAGGATCACAAACATTGCTTGCTCCATGTAAAGTGTGGTTCTGCACCCCATTGTGATGCCCACTGACTTCTCTACTGCAACTGCAGCAGTGGACGAGCTTGTTTGCATGGATAATGCCTTCTCATCACTGGGTGTAAACACCCACTGTAGTAAGCCATTGATTTGTGTCCAAAGGTTGTCTTTTGTGTGAGCACTGCAGTCATCACTACTCCCTTAAAGTGTGAGAACTGATAGAATTTGTCATGATAATCGGGAATCCCTAACACTGGAGCTTAGCATAATGCCTTCTTCGGCTCCTCAAATGCTTCAGTCATTTCATGTGTCCATATTAGGTTACCATCCCCTCTCTGTGCCTCACAGAGCCCCCTTAATAGGAGTCTGATACATGTGCTGTAGTCAAGACCTAGGCTCTGCAATCATTGCAGAGGCCTATGAATAACTGCATTTCTCTTGCTGTCTTCAGCATCAGTGTTCTAAGGATCACCTCTGCCCTTTCTGTAGTTACCTTTCGGCCTTCCTGTGATATCAACTGGCCAATGTACAACACTTCCTTCTGGCAATATTGCAGTTTTGCTTTGTCTACCTGGTAACTTTTCTCTGCTAGTACTGTCAGCAAATGCACTGAGGAATCAAAATGTCGTCTACATACTGAATGACGGTACTCTCCATCTGTATGTTGCCGAGGTCCATTTGGAGGACCCTGTTAAAGATAGAGGGTGACTCACAGTACCCCTGTGGTATTATCATGTGTTTACACTTCTGGTCTCTATATAGGAAGGAAGTCAAGTCCTGTGATTCTTCGTGGAGTGGTATAGAAAAGAAGCATTCTTCAAATCTATTACTGTGAAATTGGTAGATTCCGGTGGAATGCTACATAGAATTGTTGCTGGATTGGGAACTAGCCAAAATTCTGCCGCAACAATTTGATTCAAAGGATGCAAATCCTGAATGAAATTCCATGATTCCCCTGTCGCCTTCTTCACTGGGTACACAGCAGTGTTACACTGTGACTCAGAAGGGACTAAAATGCCTTGGTTTAATAAAGCGGTGATCATCTCATAAATGCCTTTGTCTGCTTCTCTTGATAGGGGATATTGCTGTGATCTTTAACAGGCCCACGTCATATGGACTGCTAGTCCATAGGATGCTGGGTACTTGCCCCAAGTATTTCTCGAGAAATGGTGGTGGTGCCTTTTGCAGCAAAACCATTCTCTGTGGTACCTCCCTGTAATGTATCCTCACCCAATATGTAATGCTCATAAAAACACTGTCCTGTTATCTGAGAGGTCATCCCAAAACAGTCCTAGCTGCACAAGTCAGACAGCATGTACCCTCCTCCGACTGTGATTACTGCCCTCCATGATCTCCCCCGTTGTCTGTCCCATGCAATACCATTCTCTCATCATTTAATATAACCGTTTTTTGTTCTATCGGTATCACCTGTCCTTCTTTCTCATTTAGGGGAACCTCTGGTCTGAATAAGAACTCATTGGGTATGCATAGTCATTTGCCGTGTATCCCTGGAAGCCATGCTATCAGTACTTTCACTCCATATTGAAAAAGATTCAGATTCGCTGGCACCACCCTCTGTACAGTCTTCCCGCAATATATTCTGAATAAGTTCCCTCATGTTAATGTAGTGAATTCCTGCTGTGGAGCACACTATCCCTTGGTCTGTGAATGAAATGGTTATGTTAAGTCTCAGCATATACCTACCCATTATGTTTACTGGTGTTTGTTGGGAATATAACAATGGCATAGTCAGGTTGTGTTCGCCTATGGAAATTGGAAGTTCGTCTGTGAAAGGAACCAAATATGTAGCCCCAGAGAATTCTCTGCACATTCATGGCAATGCCTGACATCAGGTATCTTCCCTCCCTAATACAGGATTGAGTCGTCCCTATATCTACGAGAAAGGAGAAAGTCTTGTCACCTATTGTCACCCCTATATGTGGTTCCTCGTTCGGGTTGGGTGTAACGGATAGGATTGAATACGTCAGGTTTGTCTGTGGGCTGTCCTATTGCGGATATAGTGGCATTCCTGTCCCTGTAAATGGATTCCCCCCACTACAGTCACCACTCCCAGTTTTCGCACAAGAGTCTGCCTCATGGAGTCTCTGTGTGTCGTTGCTAAAATGGTCTTCTGCGTCAGCGCTTGCTGTGCTGGCAAAGATGGCTGCATGTGCTTCTGTGTTTGTGGTGCATGTGTCATGCACTGATATGGCTGCATTTGCATCTTGTGTGCATGCGCCAATTGTGGCGCATATGCCTGCACTTGTGTGTGATGTTAGGCATAATAGTGGTTTGATCTGTATCTCTGTATCTAATAGTCAGCATCCCCCCATTCTGTTGCATTCCGCCCCTGCTTCTGCACATCCGAGCTGATGTATCCTTCCAGATAGCCAGCATTGTATCAGACCTACCATCGGTGTTGGCTGTCCCCCATCAAATCCATCTCCACCCTACTGCATTGGATGTCCAAGCCCTCTTCCCTGGGGATTTCCACCCCATCCCTTGGCCAGTAATTTGTGTAGCCCCCTCCTACGAAACCACCCCCTATTGCCTGTGGTCGACTTTGTATATTCTGGGTAACTACACCCTCTCCACTCGTCAGCATTGCCCCATCCATTGTATACTTCAATACACTTTTCTGCACGAACTTTGCTTCTTCCTACTTTCTCTCCTCATGCTTTTTCTTGCATTCTCTTGCATTAGTCGGCAATAGTGCACTATAGGTAGTTGGATTTCTGACCATAGCTTAACCTCCATCCTTACTAACTTCTTTGGCTGTTTCTGTGCCTGTTCTGGCAGACCTTGACATAACATGTGATAAAATAACCCCACTGTTTTATCCCATGGCTCTCTCATCTCAAGACACTACTGTTCTTGAATCTCCTGAATATACGGAAGTGGGTCTTCATACTCTCGCATTTTGCGTGCCATGATCACGCTCGCTTATATCAGATATGCCTGTGTACTGCACCCTTAGAGTTTGCCATATGGCTGCTCAGCAGTTATTGAGCAGTGCGCCATTGTGCACCGTGTCCTGTGCTGTCACTGCATAGTACCCTGCCTTTTTCCAAACATCGCTCGCTACCTCCCAGAGAATGGCTGAGAGTAGGCTCTTCATGTTGCCCACTGCCAGTTTTATCCTTGCTGTCAGTCTTTCAATATTGTAAATCCATTTCCCAGACCCTGCAATCAACAAAGGCAACTTGCACCTTAAATTAGCCTTACCATCTGTTTCCACTGTATATACTGGGGTCGTCCGCCACCCTTCTCCAGTAACAGAAACTGTCAGTCTCATTCCCCCATCATGTCTCCCTATGTCTTTAGTAGCTGTAAATGCTCTTGTCATCTCTGCTCGTTTCCATCCTGGCAGGGCTCTGAACCTCTGTACATAAGTGGTAATTTTGTCTGCACTGTGTGTCTTTGCCCCTATGATGCTCCAGTCGTCCCTCGGGTTCTCTCTCCTCTCTTCCCATGTCTTCCCCTTTGCCCCACAATGTGTCTCTGTTAGGGCTTGTTTCCCTGGAGTGGCGGTGAGGCCTCTCCCCTTTGTCATTGTTGCTTTCCAGTTGATCTTCATCTGACCCCATGGTCCTAATGCTATCGTCACTGTACTCTTCTCTTTCATCCTTGAAACTAAGCCTCCTTAACATAATTTTTTCCCACTGCTCCCCCTTTGCTTGACCTGAAAAACTACATTCGCCCCACAACGAGGAAGCTGTTGTACCCCTACTCGTCTTTGGGAAAAACCAAACTTTCTCTACTGCTCCTGTAAAGTTCCCCTAGTCTTCTTCGTATCCCTTCCCTGTCATCGTCATTCAGACATGTCAAGTCCATCTTAATGGCCACTGCTTTCTTAGAATGTCTCTCGCTACTTTCATCTCTTTCCCGCTCATGTCTCCTCTCCTCCTCTTCTTCTATTCTTCTTCACCGGCACTCTTTAATAAGTCGCTCGACTTCCAACATTCTTTTCTGCATTTTACTTGCAATTGGCTCTCCTGCTCTTCTAACACCTTCATCCTCTGTGCCTCCTCTATCTCTCTCTGCTTTTTCTTCTCTCCTCACTCTCCCTCTCTTCTGCTCACTCTCGTTCTCTTCTCATCCTGTCATATTCTTCCTCCTCTTCCCTTTCTCTTCTATGTACTTCCTCCATTATCTCTGCCCATTCTTTAGCTTCCTTCTCCGTATCTTTACGATTCTGAGCTTTCTCTCCATATGCCCCATCTCGATTGTGGTCTCCCTGTCTAGTTTATGCAATAAATGGCCACCTACCCATTCATTTGTCGGGACTATCATCTCATGACTTCTGATATCTGTAAGTGATTTCAATTCAGCACTCCAACTAAGTCAATGCCTAGTATGGGATGCCCAATGGAAACCTTTATTTATATATCTTTATGTCAAAAGTTCTTTTAATTCTGGATGATGTACCCTTCTATAACGCCCTTCTTTTTGAATTCCCCCGGTCTCACTGAACCAAGAAATAGGTTTGTTTTGCAAATTAAAAGATTTATTTGAAGAACAATATATAGATTATACTTTTATAAATATGAACAATATCTGTATATCACACTTATGAGCAATGATCAGCAATGGGTAATATTACAATATCAACAATCTCTTTACAATTAGGAGTAGGAATAGGAATAGGAAGAATGATCTATCATAGAATACTTTGGGTTCAAGAGATTGCAATGATAGGAAGAAATGCAACACAGAAATAAAACTTGAGATGACTTCAATCAAAAAGACAATATGATCACTCTTTCCCCTGTGACTACTCACTCCCCCCCAACATCCCAACATGCAATATGAAGATATAGAATGAGGGTACACAGGTTTCAGAAATAACAATCAACTATGCAGTTCAATCCCAATTCCCCCAGCAAGTTTAGAGAGAACAGGAATACTTTAAAAACAGGTCAAAATGCTTTTGAATGTGATTTGCAATGAATGCGAAAATGCTAAAATTGATTTTAATTTGCTAAATGGGATACAGAACTAGTGAGATTTGCTTTGGATTGTTTCAGATCAACGCTAGCAATGATTATAGAATGATTAGCAGATGGAAAACGAAATTCAGAAGTTGAAAGCAAGAAATAGCTGTTTTTTACGTGGGAGGAAATTGAACCAAATTGCAAATTCGCGCAACTTTTCCGCATGCGGGAAACATGATTGCGAAAAAACTATAAGGAATTGGAATGTCGTTTTGGGTTCGTTTAAAAGCTGAAGATGATAGCTTCAAAATTACATTTACATTTTTCAGAAACAGAGTCAAGATTCAAAATGAAAGATGCGCTTTAAAGATTAGGAACCAAGATGTACTTATACTAAGGAGCTATGAAAGTACAAGATACCCAATGGGACAACCACCAGAACAGGGCACCTTCCTCTCTGATTGCTGTGCGCCAGGACACTTGACTTTCTTCAGAAAATATCAGCGCACAGATGATTATCACTACAATTATCACAGACTATATAATGAGAAGAATTCAGGATGGACACAAGATTCTATAATGCAGTTCTGGATAGGTTAAAATGGATTGAATACGATTAGTTTAAACTAAGAGATGACTATGGACAGTTCTATACTAAATACTCACTCCTATGGCTTTGGAATGGAATGGGCCCATCAAAGATCTGGTCAAGGGTTTGGCTGGGATTCTCTCACCACCGGACAGGATCAGGGCACCTGGATTCAACTCTCATCAAGGCACTCTGGTCTGACCGGCCTCTTGGACTGGACCTGACAGGTTCTGGGTTACAGCTCTGTTGGACTGGTCGGGATCTTGGGTTCTAGCATGGGTTCTTGGCCAGAAGCAACACAGCTCAGTCAGGCTGCTGAAGGGATTAGGTTAGGCCCCGTGGAAGTTAGGGGTTAAATCAGGTTTGCAAGATTTTTAAAGGCCTGCTGAAAAGGGTTCAGCTTTTTGGATTAGGCCTCTCTACTTCACAGTTCTAGAGTCTGGTTCTAGAGTCTGGATCTGGAGTCTGGATCTTCCTGCAGGGTGCTTCGCCAGGGGGTCAGTTGATGAGTGAGAAAGTGTGTTTTCCAAAGTGGGTGGGGAGGCTGATTGTCTATGCCCAACCCTCTAAGGATCTGATAGGTCAGAGAATTTCCTGTCCCCTGATTTGAGAAGGGAACAGTGTGTCATCATGTGTCAGAGTGATGCTTCCATTTACAATATAGAGAAGAACCTCCCCTTTGCTTTTACTTAGAAAATCTATTTTTCCCAAAAAACATATTTCCCATATGCACAACATGTTAATATTGCATATACACATCACAGATTAATTAAGGCACGTCTCTGTTCAAGTCCCATGTTCCTACGAGTTTCGGTTCACAAATTAAAGTTTTTTCCTGCTTTTGATTGGTTACACATTTTAGGATCTGTACCATTATTTTACATATACATGCACATACCATCTGGTCATACTTCTGTAATTTTTCATCATGTTCCTAGCACAACCACACTAGCTACAATATTAAAAACATTTGTGGCTCAGTCATCGCACAGATTCCAGATTAGTTTCAAACTGTGAGCAAATTTTTCATTTTAACAATCTCTACGTTTCATATTTTGTCAGTTTGGTACAATATTTTAGAAGTATTTTCTTTTAACATATATTTAATCCAATTTCAAATCGACATTTTCAGTCTGGCCCACTTCCAAGGTCTTGGCTGAGTAAGAGAGTCACATGGCCTTCTTCCTGCCAGGGCAGTTTCTATTGATGCCCCAAATTAGCATTTCCATTCAGCTCAAGGGAGCCCTTTGTCTGCACTCAGAGCAACAGGCCAGGGTGCCCCTCCCAGTTCCTTCTCACACCAGCCTGCCAGTTTCTTAGCAGAGCACAGGAGAACAGATTCCTTTGTTTAGGGAGGAGGTGTGGAATGTATTTGAAGCCCAGTGTGGGAAACTTTACTTTTAAACCCAATGTCTGAAATTGTCTTGTCATAAAATATAACTTACCTTTTTAACAAATACTTCAACCAATTTCTTACTTCAAGCCTTTTTAGAATATCATTTTGAATTGTATCAATCTCTTAGGCTTCTGATAGCAAGTCTTTCTTTGGCATAGTTTGAGTTCAATGTACAACCTTACACTTGACAGGTTTTAAATCGCCAGCTTCTGACAGAGGTGAGTAACGGTATTACACCCATTTTTGACAGATTTCTTCCAGCAACCATCTTCAAAAGTGGACTTTGTTCTGACCACATATAC
Source organism: Ambystoma mexicanum (assembly GCF_040938575.1). Taxonomy (NCBI): domain Eukaryota; kingdom Metazoa; phylum Chordata; class Amphibia; order Caudata; family Ambystomatidae; genus Ambystoma; species Ambystoma mexicanum. Next base: position 980,636,545 of record NC_090936.1, read on the forward strand.
TCCTGCTGCCATTATATTTATGTGGATTCTTGAAGTAGAATGATGTTTACCACCCAACAAGGAGGTTGGATCTTTTTGGGTCGTCTGTGAGCCATGATTTTTGCAAATTTGACAGCCAGGGAAAAAACAGATTTTTAAAACAGCTCTGTGTTTCTTTTGCAATGATTTTGCTCTGTTGGCAGCCAAATGATGGGTTTTGGCAGTGGTCTCCTGTGTTCCCACTGACATAGGCAAAAGTGGATGGCGGCCTACTTTCCAGATTTTTACTGCGCTCTTTCTGGTGATTTTTAGCGAGCAGCATGCTTTCCGGCGGCCATTCTGATGTTTCTGCTGCAAGCAATGCACAGTAATGTTGCAGGGCCTGGACTAGTGGGTTAAAACATTCCACATATGTGCTGTCTTTCCAACGTCATCTTCCCTCAGCTTTGCTTGCAATTTGCTGCACTCTTTACATTCGCCACAATTAATTTGCATGTTTCTAATTGCCTGCTTCGAGCCACTAAGTGTGCCTTCACTGCAATACGCTGGAGGTCCAAAAATCGGATTGGTATACCCTACTGATGCTTGGTAAAATCCCTGACTTTATGCTGTTGGGTCTACGTCTGCAGTTTGAGGAGGAGGAGGGGGAGCCGAAGGTGGTTTGCCTTCCATATCGCCTTGACTCAGCATCCATTGCTTTTGGATCAAGTCCCCTTCCTCATCCTGAAACATTTCCCATAGCTCTAAAATAGCCAACTGGATGCTTCATATTTTCTCATTATAAGCTGCATATAAGTACATGGTCATATGTTGATGCACACATTTGGAAAAGCTTCCATCTTTGGGCCAGGGCTTTGCCAATTTGCCCTTGGTATCACAATATACTTTTTTTCTTGATTTCATGGGAAGGACTTGCACAAATGTTGAATAACTGTATCTCTCATTTTGTCACATTATTTTGTACTCATCAATACTTACTTGACCTCAAATCGGGATTGTGACAAGTCCAAATTACCTTATCAATTTGCAATTTACATAATTAACACCACTTTTAAACCATATTTCTCCAAACCATGACAATACAAAGAAACTTTTCAACAGCCTCTCTTGCTCACCACCATCAACAAGAGTGTGCTCTGTGCACTGCCCACACTGCATTTTCCGCTCTTAAGGCCCAAACCACAACTCCACTAATGTGCTCCTCGAGCTCTGCCTAAATGGCATAACACATTCATCGACTCAAGCAACAGTCTAACAAATTAAATTCTCCACCTTCTACACACCTCAAGTCCCACTCAACAACCTCACAGGTGACAAGACCAACTGCCCAGAGCAAAAGCCCTTAAAAGTTCACTATTTATCTTGCTAAGTGCCACTTCTTTAGTCATTTCTGTCTTGTGTAAATCCTAAACTATCAATCCTATTTCGAGTGATTCGACTGGTTCGGCCAGGGCGGGCGCTGGGGATCTGGGGTTGAAGTCATGAATCAACTCTAGAGCGTACTGTGTCCTTCTTTGGTATTCTAGCCGGAATGCTCTAGTATAGAGTAAAACTTAAAGTAAAACTATTCTTGTCCACACTGAGTTTCTTTTCTGTTTTCACTACCCGATTTTTCTAAAAACGCCTCTGATTCTACATTGCATATCTCCCTCAGTTTAATAGCTAGTGACCTCATTTAAATTCTTGATTATACCTAAGACCTATAGCTACACACTCAAAATCAGTGAATGTCACCCGTTTTTATTGAAAACTGTTAATTTTAGGCGGGAATCAACATTTTTGTAAGGTTTTACATGTGTTATTTTTATTATCAATTGTTTTAAACATTCCATTCATTTTATAATTGCATGCTTTTGCTCAATCTATTGCTTATGATTGCTTGTAACTTTCCAGTGTTGCTCCCATAGAGAATTGTACTTATTTAAGGATTTTTGCACACATTCATTGTTTTATTCAGTTTTATTCACCCATTTCCGGGCGTCACTTTAACATTGCAAAGGTTCAAATTCGGTTTTCTCTCTTGTTTGAGGAAGGAAGGTTGGATTTGAATTTTGTTTATTGTTCCTCATTCCTGATTACCTGCTGCTTCCTTATATCTCTTTAGAATTGATTATTTGTGGGTTGAGGAATATTGCAGGGGGAATTGCTAACCTAAGTGCTATCTTTCCAACAATTCAAAGTGTTCCTATTTCTGTGGTGTTTTCTATTTTGTGTTGCTAAAGAGTGAATTTAAGTGCAATACAAACCTTCTTATTTGTTAATGTCACCGTATTGGTGATTGCTGCCCCATGTATTAAAAAGTATATGTTTGGTTTGAATTTTAAATACATAAATAAATATTACCTTTACCAACCAGCCTGATTCCTGGTCCATCCTGACCCAGGGTATTTGAAAAGGAGTGTGATATGAGGGGTGTATCTCTCAAATATTTGACCTACACATATAACGAAATAAACATTTCGGTTGTGCGCTGCATAATAGGCTGAGACCAGTGTGTATCGCTTGATTGAAATCCTTAACAAAGGGACCTTTGAATTTCTTCTTTCTTTTTGAAGGAAAATGCTGCTTTTCCTTTGGTAATGTCAGCTAGGCCTTGTTGACATGGCCCATAAGTTTTAACTTGCAAACACAGATGCAAAGCTGTTTTTGTGTCAGTGTTTAAAAATCCTGTTTTTCATGTAAAAGGGACCTTTGAATTTTTTCTGCCTTTGTGAATTAAAATGCTGCTTTTCATTTGGTAATGACAGGTAGGCCTTTTTCACATGGTCCTTTAGTTAGGGGGCTTTTGATTACATGCCACAAAATGTTGCCACTAGTGTACTTCCAGAGCGATTTTCTGCCCTGAAAAAGACTCCATGCAATCATGGAAAGGAGACCAACATTCGGTTCCCTGTGTAACTCGTAGAGAGATCTAATGGAGGGGGATATGTGTGGGAATAGACAGACCTGGGACTTTCTGTGAACCGTCTCTCAAAGTGTGTCTTATCATGGTGTGCTCTTGTAACTTCTGGGTGGATCGGTGAGTGCACAGGTTGAGACTAGACCCTTGTGTCACCCTACAGTGGTTCAGTGTGCGACCAGATTGACATGGGTTCTATTGCAACCGGTGCCGGATTACCCACTATGCCAAGTGGGCACCAGCCTATGGGCCCCACTACTTTTAGGGGCCCTGCACCCGCCAGTGCTTAGTTGAATTTTGTATTTAATTTGGATTGAAAATGGATATAGCATTTAATTTGTAGCCTGTGTCGCGATATGCATTTTTGAATTTGAAAATCATATTAGTCTCTGCCTCCCCATGGCCATGTGTGGGCCCTACCTGGCGAGTCCGACTTGCAGCATTTTCAGTTTATTACAGTTTCTACTTGCATCCCAGCCAGGGCACAAGCGCAGACTCAGTGAGTCTAAGACACACCCTGGCTGGTGTGCACAGGCAGGCAGGCTCAGGAGCACGCCCATCAGCAGGAAGACCAGTAGTAAGTCACCATCAGAGGCCCACTGAGGACCGGACGAGCAAAAGTGAGGCAAGAAAGGGAGGACCCAGGACCGAATGGGTAAAAAGGCTGCAGAGGAAACAATGCAGCCAGCTAAGAGGAGAGGGTAAGAGAGTGGAATGAGTGTATGGAACAGGTTTGGTGGGAGAAAGAGGAACTGTGAGGAGTAAGAAGGCAAGAACATGTGAGCGGGAAGAAGTGGAGATGAAAGAGAGACAGAAGACAAAGAGATAAAACATAAAAGTGAAGAGCAGAATCAGGGAGACGCCGCCTCTACCCCTCAGCCCGCTGTGTGCCGCTCACCACCAACACAGGGGTTCCTAATCCCGACCCGACCCCCACAGCATCTCTCTCCCTCCCACAGCAGGGCCACGGAATGTTGACTACCTAGAGACCTCCACAGGGTTTAATCCGGCACAGATCACAACCCCAGAAACGATCTACGGGTGATTAAACTGAGCTGGTCTACATGGGAACAGACTGACATTGGGTTCTCCCCTCATATTAAGTTCGGACAGATCTGTGGGGCCGTAGACTGGCTGAGACTCAACAGTGCAATTCACAGATTAATATGTATACGATCAGACTGGCACATGGACCTCCTGTGATGGGGCCCTCCTGTAAGCATGGGGTAGATTGTTGTCAGCAAAGTGACACAGGGCACAAAAAAAATCGCCTTCGTGTAAATCGAGTAGGAATCTGGTTATGAACACACTGACATGGGCTCCCTCCTTCTCTAGTAAACTAAGAACACATTTCTACACACTTTAGAATCCCTCAAATACATTTTCTGCACAATCGATCCATTTATGGGCAGACTGCGCCCTCTAGTGTTTCACTCATGCAATACAAGTAATGCAAGTTTCTAAAAGGAGAAACTTGGTCATCCTTATATAACGGTGATGGGATGAGAGTAGAGTCGAATTCAGCATACCTACCTCGATTGCCACCCAAACATGTACACGGAAGGGTTGCAGACTCCGCCTCGGTGCCACCAGACAGGAGTTACTTGCGGTAGGGACAGCCAGACTCTCTGCACTGGTGACAGATTGAGTGAATGCCGTGTCCCAGCAGTGATTACCGCAATGCGGAGGCACTCGGGTGGAGTGAAGGAACCCCAGCATTGGCACTGTTTATTTTAGGAAGCGTGGGCACTCATGAACAATGCAGTCACCATAGCCACGTGAAGGCTACGAAGGCGCCAGCCCTGATATCCTCGCTGGCTCTAACCCTGGGTCACACTCTATACCCGCAGGCACCAGACTCTGAGGTGCACGCGGTCGTGCCTCTTTGTAAGAGGGGCTTAGGGGTTCCGTGCAGTCCAGTCTGCAAGTCAGTGACATCGTCCTATTCCAAAAGTATCTATAAAACAATGGAGCAGCCCCTCCACATTTATGGGAAATTGGACATGGGGGGGGGAGAGGTGGGAGGGGGGGCAGTCTTAAAAACACGGCTCTATCAATTCACCCACTTTTGCCAATCCAAACCTTGTGGGCTTCTTCCCAGGCAGAATCTCAGGTGAGGGGTCAACTGTGAATAGCTGTACTGTCCCCTCTGAAATTGGTAAGAGGCTTCCACCAACCAATTGAGCCTTCACAGCCAGCTGTGTGAGGAAACCTGCATGCGGTGAACAGAGCACATAAAGGAAGGACCCTGACCCCAAGGCATTTAAAGGTCTTCAGGAAGCAGATCAAGGTTTGCCTCGCAGATGAGTCCTAGAACTAGGACTCATCAGTGAATCATCGGGTAACCAGGTAGGGGAATAGTGTAACACGCACCAAGAAATCATGCCAACATGACAGATTCAGTATTTCAGTCTCACAGAAATGCATAGAAGCTTTAACAATTGCAGTTAAAATAGCACCACATAATGGAGGGAGGAGTAAACCACTGACCTTTTGCCTCAAAATGGGCAGTCCATATGAAGGAATGGCGATAAGAATGCAACATAGCAGGCGATGGCAATTCAGGGGGCGGGCCCCTTTTAGTTACAGTCAATAAAGGTCATTAAACACGGTCAACAGAACAGATCAAAACGTTAGCAAGGGGGATTGATATGCATGGCGGGTCCTGACAGGTGTGAAATTAGTCCAGCGGTAATTCCTAAATACGTTATGGCACTTGGCACTGGATCTGAGGTAGCCCTCTCACCACACAATTAAAAGGAATGCATTCACAATAAAGAGAAGAAAGACTTAGTGCAAGACGTTGGAGCACCTATTGGGAAATACAACGTTTTCCATGAGGACCAGTGCCTCCCATAGCTGGGGCATAGTGTGTCCCTTCTCAGCGCATAGAGGAAATCCCAAAACACCAGCGCCCGGAGATAGACAGGTGACCAACTCTGTCCAAAATTTCACAAGTCCTCTAGCGACTAGTCTGTCAGGAAGTGCGTCAATGTCTCTATGCGCTAGGGATACAAAACGGTGATATTGGGATGAGAGACACATTAAAGTTCTGGATTTGGATCTATTATGAACGTGAACATATGAATTGATAAAAGAAAGTTATTCATGTCGCTCTTTTCAAAGGTAGAAAAGGGCTGTCTGGGAAAATCATTTTGGCCGAGTTCAGAGATTGTAGAAGTTGTGAAATCTACTAAGCTTTTATTATATTTACCCAATAAAGTTCAGGGTGCTAATTCATCCGGCTATAAACTGCCACGATTCTCGGCATGTAGGATGCAGCATTGGTGATAAATGCCCAATGAAGGTCCAACCACCCACTAGCAGAAAGGAAATGTGTGTGCCATTAGGCGTTAGGTGCACACACTTCAGTTCCAACACATTTAACACATGCTGGAGTGGTTAGTGGAAGACTCCCTAAACTATACAAAAAAAGTGCTCTGCTTTGCCGCTGGAAGCTCCAGTGAAGCAGGAATGACAACTGAGCTTTGAAATAGCCGGATATAGGGTTCCACCCCAACAGGCTCAGTCACTTCCTTATCTCCAGGAAAGTAGTGAGATTGTAGTATCTGTTAATTTAGATAGTAATGGTAATGGAAGAAGAAAGTGCTCCAGAATGAAAGGCGGAGGTTTTTGAGCTCTTGAACAAGCTGATTGGTCCTGGTTAGCAACCACACGTAAAGGGGGAGTGTGACAATGTGTGCATGTCTTATTACGACAACTGTTTTACTTTTATGTATAAAACGGGACCATAAAAGCCTTACTGGCAGGGAAATAATGGAGCAGGAAGTAAATCATGTAGGACCTTTCCTCTAAGCCTATTTTTGGTTTCCCAGGAGACGGGAGCTGAAGAGGAGAACATCGTAGAGCCCAACGGTCTCAGCTGGGCTTACTAAGGAGGGGCGAAAAGTAACGAGAAAAGAAAACAGCTGATCGGCGCAGCCGAGAAGAAATAAAAAAATGAGTTGTTAGAGGAACGTGAAAGGGAGAGGGAGAGTCGCGATCACAGGAAGATCCGCATGGCGAGGCCCAGCTGATTGGGAGAAAGTCGTTGTTGTGACCGCTGGAACAACGTTATAATACGGAGAAGCAACGCCAGAGGCTCCAGCAGAAGGCCCGCATGTCGAAGCTCAGCTGAATAGCGGTAAGCCGTAATTGGGGAAAGAAAGTGCAAAGCTACTCTACAAAGCGAAGATCGGCAGACGAGGCGAATAAAGTTGCTGTTTATTGTTGAAAAGAAAGCGCCGTTGCGCTATACTTTAGTTAAGTTGACGTTACAGGATTTTCAGGAAGCGCAGTTGCGCTAAGGATATTAATTAAAGCGCTATCTTGCCATAAATTGTTAACGAAACAACCGCATAGTATCTATTTGAAAAGCGCCGTTGCGCTATGAACTGGGTACAAAACGCCAAGGCGCACGTTGGGAAGTGCTGAATCCAGACAGAAAGAGTGAAGAGAGTAAAGAAGGGGAAAAGGAAGAAAACAAGAGACAGAGAAATTCTGAAGAGCTCCTGATCAGTGAGTAGTGAATGGAAAGAACAATTTAAAGAAACAGTGATCTGATAAAGGGAAACCTTAAGTTGAAAGGGTGTGTAAAGACGATTGAATTGTGTGAACACCGATACAAGACAAACAACAGAGAAAAAGGAATAATCCCTCAAGATCAGGAAACCAAGAGCCAAGAAAATGAAAAGGTCACTTCTATGAGATAGAGAAAAGAACGGAGAAGAGGGCAAAGACATAATTAAAGACAAAGAGGAACCAATAAGTCCAAGAAGAGACTTTCAGATAGAACTTACCTTTTAAATTCCTTGCTGGTGAAACAAGACGACTCTCTCCTTAAAGAATGGCAGAACAACGGAGAAGATGTATCCTTTTCCTGTTTTCTTTTTCTGAAAAGAAAAGAATTTGATTAATAAAGAATTGGGCTCTCTTTCAGTCCAAAGAAAACTACTTTTGGTTGAAGTCTCATATTTCTTACTATTGTGTATATCATTTCCACGAGTATCGTCACAGTTGGTGTCAGAAGTGGGATTCTGAGAACGCCATGGAGGACCTGATTAAAACTCTAAGCGAGGGTCAGCAACTGTTACAACAAGCCTTACAGATGCAATCACAACAAGCTCAAGCTGACAGGTTGGCCTTCCAACAAGCCTTACAAATACAGCAGGCTCAACTACTCGAAGTCACCAACGCACGGAGCAACCCCCAGGTAACTACCTCTGTATTGCAGAAGTATTTAGCAGGCGAAGACCCAGGACACTTTTTCGTGAATTTTGAAAGAGTAGCTCGGAATGCACAGTGGCCCGCCGAGAGATGGTGTCATTACATCGCACCATTGATGACCGGTGAAATGCAATGTGCATATCAAGCGGCAAACCCTGCAGGTGATACGAACTATGGGGACATGAAAAAGGTGGTTTTGGAAAGAATGGGACACGATGAGGAAACTTATCGAGTAAAGTTTAGAGAAGTCAAGTTGAAAGGAGACAAAACCCCAAGGCAGATGTTTTACCGAGTAAAGGAGTTAGCAGAAAAATGGTTACAACCGGGGACTTTGACTTCAGCAGAAATGACAGAAAAAGTCATTTTGGAACAGTTCACTGAGGCTCTCCCTAGTCCGGTACAGAGGTGGGTCAGACAACATCCCAGGCTGTCATTGTCGGAGGCTGTGGAAGTGGCCTCAGCTTACCAAAAGGCTGGGCAAGGGAAGGTGATGACCTATCCGGCAAGCTATAAACCACCTCTTTTGTTGAACAAGTCCGCTACTACACCAAGATGGCCACACTCAATGCTGCGAAGACCAGAAGGTGACGGCGTACGCTCCAGACCTACCAGTGAGGGTCCGATGAATTATCGTCAAGCTACACTTACCCCTAGGGGTCCACAATGTTTTGACTGCGGAGATTGGGGACATTTAGCAAGATTCTGTCCGAAGAAACCAAAAGCCGAACCGATGGAGGTTGGGTTACTCGAATCCCAAAAAGGAAATGAAGCTACAGAAATGATGAGTGCGAGACTGTCGCAGTATCTGTATACTTGTGACGCAGAGGTTGACGGAAAACACACCACAGCCTTAATCGACTCAGGGAGCCTACAGACAGCGGTAACATCAGAGCTGGTAGGTGAAGGTTATTATTCCTCAGAGAAAATTCCGATCCAATGTGTGCATGGGGATGTAAGGGTATACCCATCTAAAGAAATACAAATCAAAGTAATCGGGGAAACAATGGGGGTGAAGGCCGCAGTATTACCACATTTACCAAAACCACTTTTAAATGGTTCCGATATACCAACATTTCCAGAGTTAGTTCATAAGATTGAGAAGAGTTGGTTGGAAACGGCCCCTTTCCATAGTGATGAAATACCTAGTCCAATTCCCAAAATACAAAAAAGCAAAAATCTCAGACGCTCCCTGAAGAAAGATTGGAGAGTCAAAAATGCTTTACCGGTAGCAGTGGATTGGAAGATCGAGGAAGATGAAGACAGTTTCCGGTCTGCACAAGAGCTAGATCCTTTGCTGCAAAATGCTCGAGAAAGGGCTCTGGAAAGAATAACGGGAGAAGGACCATGATTTATCAAGGAGAAGGGATTGTATTATAGATTAAGTAAGGCCAGGACTGGCGAGGACTTAAAACAACTGCTGGTTCCCCATACATTTTATCAGACTATATTGGAGGTAGCTCACATACAAATTGGTGAAGGCCACCTAGGAACGGAGAAAACAACTAAAAAGATATTGGATAGATTTTACTGGCCTGGAGTCTATCAGCAGGTGGTTCGGTTCTGTCAGGCATGTGAAGAGTGCCAGCGGAAGAACCGAGCCAATGAAAGAAGAGCCCCCCTTCAACCTATGCCCCTAGTGATGGAACCATTCAGTAGAATCGGAATAGATATGGTTGGACCTTTGGAGCCGACTCGAAGAGGTCACAAATACATTCTTGTAGTGGTCGATTGTGCAACTAGATATCCCGAGGCATTCCCGTTGAAAGCCACAAATACGCAACAGATTTGTGACGCCATCATACCTTTTATTGGACGAGTTGGGATACCCAGGGAGATTGTTACGGATCGAGGGTCGAATTTCATGTCCAAGTTATTAGAACAAGTTTGTGAGACCCTAAAAATAGAACACCTGAAGACCGCTGTGTATCACCCACAGACCGATGGGCTGGTAGAACGATATAACAACACAATTAAACAGATGCTGAAGAAAACAACTTCCCCAGAGAATAAAGACTGGGATAGAGTACTTCCATGGATTCTAATGACACTCAGGAATACTCCCCAGTCCTCAACCGGGTTCTCACCCTTTGAGTTATTGTTCGGGAGGCCCGTTCGTACTTTGTTAGACCTGTTAAAAGAAGCTTGGGAGGAACAACCAAAATGTGAGATAACGCTGACAGAATATGCCTCCCAACTTCAAGAAAGGGTAGAAAAACTACAAAATGTCGCAAGAAATAACCTTCTCCAAGCACAGATAAGACAAGAAAAATACTATAATCAAAATACACAGTTACGTGTTTTTAAAAAGGGAGACCAAGTACTAGTGCTAGTACCTACCTCTGAGAACAAAATGCTAGCTACTTGGAAAGGTCCTTATGAGATTCAAGAGGTGTTGGGACCGGTAACCTATAAGCTGAAACAGACAGACTGTAAATTTCCTTATCAAACCTATCATGTCAATTTACTAAAAAAATGGAGATCTCCCATCCCAACAACAGCCATGATATCGGTGACTGAATCTACAGAAGAACAATTTCTGCAAATAAAGAATAAAGTTGGTTCTGAGGACCTAAATGTGAACCCAGATTTGTCCACTGTACAAAAAACAGAATTGTCCAATGTTATACAAACGTTTACACATGTGTTCTCTTCCCTACCGGGGAAAACTAATTTAAAAAGTCATCATATAGTCACCAAACCAGGAGCCATAGTGAGACAAAGGCCTTATCGAATTCCTGAATCAAAGATCAAAGCTTTCAACCAAGAGGTTCAAGAAATGCTAGATCTTGGGATCATTGAACCATCTTACAGTGACTGGTGCTCCCCGGTAGTCCTTGTACCAAAGCCGGATGGGAGTGTAAGATTTTGCATGGATTTTCGAAAAGTAAACGACATTTCTAAATTTGATGCATATCCAATGCCTCGAATAGAAGATCTCCTGAACAATTTGGGGAAGGCAAAGTTTTTGACTACAATTGATTTAACTAAGGGTTACTGGCAAATTCCCCTACTTCCCGCTGATAAGGAAAAGACAGCATTTGCTACACCCATGGGTTTCTATCAATTTACTGTGTTACCCTTTGGGTTGCATGGAGCTCCCGCCACCTTTCAACAACTAATGAATCATATCATCAAGGGACATGAACAGTATGTCGGTGCTTACCTTGATGATATCATCATCTAGAGCAACACATGGACAGAACATTTACAACATCTTGCAAGGATTCTTAAGACCCTAGAAACAACCAGATTGCACATAAGTCCCAAGAAAACTCATGTTGCCATGTTTCATACAAAGTATCTGGGATATTATGTCGGTCAGGGGATCATCAGACCTCAAGAGGAAAAGATCAAGGCTATAAAGCAATTGAAATTTCCAACTACACCGAAACAAGTAAGAGCATTTCTAGGGTTTGTGGGATACTATCGAAGATTTATTCCACACTTTTCAACTCTGGCCAGCCCTCTCACAGATCTATCAAAGAAGAACTCAAGGACCAAGGAGACTTGGGAAACTCGGGAGACTTTACAGGCATTTAAGGCCTTAAAGGAGGCCCTCACTGAGAAAGCTGTCTTGCACTGCCCAGATTTTAATGCCCCGTTTTTCCTACATACTGATGCCTCAGGTACCGGGCTCGGAGCTGTGCTGTTTCAAGATGAGGGAGAGAAAGAGAGACCCATACTCTTCATTAGTCGGAAGTTGTTGCCACATGAATTGAGTTACCCAACTATCGAGAAGGAATGTTTAGCCGTAAAGTGGGCTATTGACGCTCTACGATATTATCTGTTAGGCCGAGAGTTCACTTTAATTACTGATCATGCTCCCTTGGTCTGGCTTGCTCGAAACAAAGACTCAAATCAGAGGATACTTAGATGGTTCCTTTCCCTCCAACCCTTCTCTTTCAGGACAGTTCATAAACCAGGAAAACTCTTAGCTCAGGCTGATTATCTATCCAGGGCTGAAACCCTTCCCGATCGTAAGGGTTTAGTAGAGGGGGTGTGACAATGTGTGCATGTCTTATTACGACAACTGTTTTACTTTTATGTATAAAACGGGACCATAAAAGCCTTACTGACAGGGAAATAATGGAGCAGGAAGTAAATCATGTAGGACCTTTCCTCTAAGCCTATTTTTGGTTTCCTAGGAGACGGGAGCTGAAGAGGAGAACGTCGTAGAGCCCAACGGTCTCAGCTGGGCTTACTAAGGAGGGGCGAAAAGTAACGAGAAAAGAAAACAGCTGATCGGCGCAGCAGAGAAGAAATAAAAAAATGAGTTGTTAGAGGAACGTGAAAGGGAGAGGGAGAGTCGCGATCACAGGAAGATCCGCATGGCGAGGCCCAGCTGATTGGGAGAAAGTCGTTGTTGTGACCGCTGGAACAACGTTATAATACGGAGAAACAACGCCGGAGGCTCCAGCGGAAGGCCCGCATGTCGAAGCTCAACTGAATAGCGGTAAGCCGTAATTGGGGAAAGAAAGTGCAAAGCTACTCTACAAAGCGAAGATCGGCAGGACGAGGCGAATAAAGTTGCTGTTTATTGTTGAAAAGAAAGCACCGTTGCGCTATACTTTAGTTAAGTTGACGTTACAGGATTTTCAGGAAGCGCCGTTGCGCTAAGGATATTAATTAAAGCGCTATCTTGCCATAAGTTGTTAACGAAACAACCGCATAGTATCTATTTGAAAAGCGCCGTTGCGCTATGAACTGGGTACAAAACGCCAAGGCGCACGTTGGGACGTGCTGAATCCAGACAGAAAGAGTGAAGAGAGTAAAGAAGGGGAAAAGGAAGAAAACAAGAGACAGAGAAATTCTAAAGAGCTCCTGATCAGTGAGTAGTGAATGGAAAGAACAATTTAAAGAAACAGTGATCTGATAAAGGGAAACCTTAAGTTGAAAGGGTGTGTAAAGACGATTGAATTGTGTGAACACCGATACAAGACAAACAACAGAGAAAAGGGAATAATCCCTCAAGATCAGGAAACCAAGAGCCAAGAAAATGAAAAGGTCACTTCTATGAGATAGAGAAAAGAACGGAGAAGAGGGCAAAGACATAATTAAAGACAAAGAGGAACCAATAAGTCCAAGAAGAGACTTTCAGATAGAACTTACCTTTTAAATTCCTTGCTGGTGAAACAAGACGACTCTCTCCGTAAAGAATGGCAGAACAACAGAGAAGATGTATCCTTTTCCTGTTTTCTTTTTCTGAAAAGAAAAGAATGTGATTAATAAAGAATTGGGCTCTCTTTCAGTCCAAAGAAAACTACTTTTGGTTGAAGTCTTAAATTTCTTACTATTGTGTATATCATTTCCACGAGTATCGTCACAGGGAGATAATCCATTGGCAACAACTATGGGTGCCCCTGTTAACTTGTATCTGATTTCTTGGAACACACGTGGGAACACCCATCATTTTACACATTTGGAGCTGATAGGGGTGCTAAGGAAACAAGGTGCAGTAATGCTCCAGGAAACGTGGCTTATGGACTGTACCTTCCCTGATGGTTTTATGACTTTTGTCTAGAAGGCAAGGGGTAGTAAGTGTAGTCGTCCATCAGATGCTTTGTTGACAGCTAATAAGTCTCTCCAAAGCTTAAGTGCAATTAAATTGGATACATTTCCGTTTGAATGTCTGGGGGTTGAAGTCAAGTTGGCTAATAGGGCATCAACTAAAAGTCTTCTCTTGGTAAATATTTATTGGTATATGGGGGTAGAACCACAGAACTCGTTGTTGGCAAACCTGGAGCAGTGTATATCTGACAAAAAAGGGTTAATACTGCTTGGAGGTGACTTGAATTCTACCTCTGTATTCTATGATGAAAGTATTGAGGGTTGGAACATGATATTACAACCATTAATTAGCAATTATTAAGAAGTACGTGGGAGAAAGGGGGTCTCTTGCCTGTTATCCTTGGGCCTTCAGATTTTAAATTGTACCATAAGAGGGAATATCTCAAGTCCGGGTACATGGCACAGGGGGGCTAGCCACTCAACGTTGGATTATGTTTCTTCCTGATTGCCTTTTGTATGAGCAGTGTAGTCTTCTAGAAGTGTTAAGCACATCTTGGAGCGATCACCATATGTTGTTTTCTATTTTTGAAATTGGCTGAGGTAAAACAGAATATGGTGCCCCAGTGGGACTCTTTCAAGTGAGTACTGGAAAGAATTGCATCGCATGGAATGATGGGGCTGTGGGCCGTCTAAACAAAAGGTTGGAAACTATTCTCAGAGAGCTAACTTATAATTGGAAAATTGAGACTTTCAACATAAATGACTATAGTAAACATCTGAAAGTTACTATTGAGGATAACTTACCGAGTAAGAAGATAGGTGTGAATGGTCAATTTCATTCTGAATTCCGCCCCTCATATGTTTAATGAAGAGGTGGCAATCGCAAAAAGAAACATGCGCCTCGAAATTAGGGTGGTTAATACACAATCTTTATTACAGAGCCTTCAGAATAGCTTGAGGGGAAAATCATGCAAGAATATAAACATGATCTTACACAGCATGTTGCTTGTATGTTACAAAATGATTCTGAGTTAATGCTTGATATATTAAAAGGAATGAATGAATACCTCTAGATTCTGCCAAATTATTAATTCACAGGTTTCCACTCAGGCCAGTAAGAAAATTAATTCAGTAACCCAATCCAACTGGGTATCTCATTTTGAAAAACTGTATCAGAGCAGTTCCAAAACAGTTTCGAACATGGGTGATCGGCCACGGGGTATCTTCATACAATGAGAATTGTTAATTGATCAGGAGATGGATGATTTTGGATGTTAAAAGTGGAATTAGTAACTCTAGGACTCCTGGGCCAAATCAGCTCTCAAGCCATCTTATTAAGACACATCCAATTAGTTGGTCTACTGTTCTCACCATATTGTTTAAAAACATTTAGTAGAAAGCTTCCTTTTGTCATCGTGAACTTTATACATCATCTCTATTTTTAAGACGGGTGTAAAGACCGATCCAATAAACTATCAACCAATTACCATTATGGATGCTGAAAGTAAGGTCTTCGCGTCCCTTCTTTTAACTCATCTTGAGTCTTGGCCCTGACTGTGGATGGTTTGAACAAGCTACAGACAGGCTTTGGGAAAGGCCATAGTTCTAACCTTAATGGTTTCATGGTCAGGTACTTTCAAGACTTAACATGGACCAAAAAGATGACCTGTATTTAGATGGCATCAATTGACCCCTCTGCATCGTTTGACAAGGTAAATACAAACCGCTTGTGGTCCGAATTGGATAATGGGGAAGTGCCAGATGGTTTGTTAAGACTCATTACAGGCCTGCGTGAATCTTCAATAATTCAAGTTAGGCTGAATCATGAGGTGGTGCTTTCTCGTAAGATTGATACAAGATCTGGTTTGAGTCATGGATGCATTTTGACTCCCTGCCTCTTTAATCTTTACGTTTTTGACGTGGAAGAATATGTGAGCTCCACTTCCATTGGTTCCCCTAAGGTAGGATCCTATAGTATTAATTGGTTGGCCTATGCAGATGAATTACTGTTTGATTGGACGCCTATAGGTCTCCAAAGCCTTTTGAAAGCCTTTGCAGTGCTTGCAAAAGACAATGCGTTAAATGTAAATTTAGCAAAAAGTACGATTATCCTTATCCAGTTTGCTGCAACTAGGAACAAGTGCTTATTTAAATGGTAGTTGGATAATGCACCATTGTTGCATGTTGATTGTCTAATTTACTTGGGTTTCTCAATTTGCAGTAGGCCACAGAAAACAGTTCTTTGTAGCTCTTGAAACAAAAAGCCTCACCTAGGCAGATCAAAGGTGAACCTTAATATGCAATATGGCAGGCATTCCTTGAAGCCAATAGTGCGGTTCTATCAGAGCAAGGTGGTCCCGAAACTTGTTTGTGGCGCGGAAATACTTTGAACTTGCAATTTCTGGGGCTGCTATTCACTTGGAACTGGGGTCAAAATCTCTAAAAGCAAGATTGAAATGGAGACTTCTTAATTTTTACTGAAGCATGTTTTTTCCGGTGGAGAAATCTTTGTAGCAAGAGCTGAATGTCAGTCTGTGTTTAGATGATGTACATTTGTTAAGCAAAGTGAGAGATCTGTGTAATAGTTGTCTCCAGAAAATTGAGAAAAGTTTGACGTGTTCGAGCATTCTGGAGTAGTTAAGCACGCCCTATATCAAGCCCATTGGTGCCTTACTACTATTATGTTCCACAGTTGTTCTTCCCTATCCCAGTTTTGTTTGGAACATAAGCCCCGTGGAGTGGCTTCATCTTATTTGAATTTGTTCCAAAATAGATACCTCAGAGAGTCAATGTTTAAGTTGCAATCTTTTTCATACAAAAGACATTTTATAGACATGTCGATTGTAACCATCTCAGGAGTCCTACTGCCTAATTCTTAAAGAAAAAATGGTAGAAACCTTTAAGCACCTGCTCATATACTGTAAAGCACGTTTACCCTCAGGAAGCATGTACTTTAGGAAGTTAATTGCAGATCCTTCTTTTATTGACTGTGAATCACTTTGGTTAATGTGCCTGGGGGGTTATCCTAATTCTGTCGCAATTGCTGTCACTGGCTATTTAAGATCTTTAAAACTGCAAAGCTAGTGAATTAATGGTGGAGGACTATGCTTTTTATATGGTATTTTTTTTTTAAACAAAATACAGGTATGATATAAAGACATTTTGAAGGCTCTTATTTTAAGGTAATTTGGGTTTTATTTCATCTGCTTATTATTCTAGCCGGTTTAGGTGCAACAGTCATTTCTTTTTTAGGATTAATGTGTTTGATAATGTATCTTTGTGTAGAGTGATAACTCTGACAGATTAATTATGATCATGTGAGTGTTTTATATGTGATGCTGTTTATATTGGTTTTATATCATTAATTGTATTATTGTTATGTTATGTGTTAAAGGTTGATTGTTCAACTAAATCACAACAAAAACAAGAAAGGAGTGGTATTATGTGGCTAGACTGGCCTACATTTTGGTGGCACCAGTTTGGCCAAATATCCTTACTGTAACATGGCATTTCCTGCTGTTTGTGAAAAGTAAAGCAAACATACGTGTATTACCTGGTTAGGCTGGCCTACATTGGTGGTGCCAGTCTGCCTATAGTTTCTTGCTGTGACAAGGCATTTTTATATCACATATTACACATTTAGCTACATCATCACATCCTAAAATAGTACACTTAGATTTGTTTTCCCTTATGAATGAAATCAGCAAAATTAAAGCAGAACCCATTATTCCCTCAATATATTATCCTACTATGTCCAATATAGTCATGATTTGCCTCGAGAACAAAGTACAATTAACAATATATAACTCCCAATCACCACTCAGAAAATCAGCCCATATCACATCAGTAGAGCTGGAATTTGATACCCCAGCCGCCAGGCATGCTGTCCCCTGCAGTCCCTGGAGTGCTCCACAGTGCTTGAGAAGATGTTGAGCTGTTTCCCGCCTTGTTTCCCTGCATACGCAACAATATTGTTCATTCTCTGGTGCTTTTACCCAGGCTCCCACAATCTCCATAGTCTTTACGATATTAAATGTCAATCTTAAATAATCACAGATCAAGTTATCTTCCTGAAAACTCTTAATATACTTTGGAGATGCTTCCGCTCCTGGATATATTGGGCACATTCTTCTTAGACGGCAGGGTAATCATAAGTTGGTCAGAGCTATGTGCTTGAATCAAATCCTTCATATATTTCTTAAATTGGCCATACAATAGACTCCACACACTAGCAGGCGCCTGAAGGAGCCACTGTGCTGAAATCTTTTGTACTTGTGCAATGTTGCTCCTGCCCATACTTTGAGACTTCATTTGCAATGCTGCTCGCAGGAAACCCAACAGCGATTCCGATGGGGCATTGGCCAATTCCACACCAACATAAGGTAGCTAAGGTGCAGTTTACACAAGATGAGTACCACATTAAACTCCAGATATACCAATTAAATCTCTGTATTTGGTGGCAATATAAGGAGTCGTTTAAGGAGCATGCGCTCTCATTTACCCATCTCTGTTAAGTGTTTAAGTGCCCAGATTTGAGTCACATACATAATGACAGATAACATGTTATCCGTATAGAGCTGTAGTATAGCCCCTATCGAGTACCCGCCACCTTGACGTACCCGCCACCTTGACGGGCTACTGAGCCAATCACTCCGTTTATCGCAGCATATTTTACTTGAACATGTTCTAGGAGCAGATTACCCCTTAACCTGTTATCCATATTGATCCCGAGATATGTGTACTCCTTAACTATCTCCACCACGATTCCATCCAACTGCCAATTCTTTAACCTTATCGCTTGTGAGAGGATGGCCGAAAAATCATTATTTTAGACTGTGTTCTGTTACTGTCAAATAATGTACTGAAGTATATGTTTTAGTAGATCCAGCAAAGACTGTAGACTCCTTGGAGTTAAATCCAGGAGAGCCAAGTCATCTACGTAGCCCAGACATTGTATAGGTCGAAACCCTCATTTTGACGGGATAGAAGATGAATTGGCTAATGCATTACCAAGGTCGGAGAGGTAAAGATTAAACAGGATAAGGGCCAAAATAAAGCCTTGTTTCAGCCCTTTAGAGGTTGGTAGCCAGTCTGTATTCCTGCCATGTTGATCCAGGTGGACCCTCATTCTTGTGTGATCATGCACCTGAATAATCATTTTAAATAGCCCCGGAGGAATGTCCCACCCTGACTCTGTCTACTTTGTCAAAGGTGCACTAAAATCAATGAATGCCAAAAATACTGTCATGTTTCGCATAGCCCAAACTTGTTGAATGATGGTAATTAGTGTCAGACTATTGACCGTAGTATTAGACCATTCACAAAATACTGTTTGATTATACAGAATTATATCAGCAATTGCTACCCACTCCTCCAACTCCAACAGAAGTGTACATGCAAAGATTTGTGCTCGTATGTCAATCATTGCTAATAAGCATTAGTTGCAGGGGTCCATATGGTCTCCTTTCGTAAACACCAGTACAGTTATACTGTCCCGCCAGAAGTTGGGATTTTTTTTAGTAAGACCAATCCACTGGAAAAGCCAATTCAAGGTGTAGGCTCATAGCCAGGGATTGGTCGTGATCAAACTGATACAAATGCCATCCGGGCCAGGAGCATGTGAGGCTTCGGTTGCTGTCATGATGTTGTAAATATCCTTCAGTCTCCACAGGAATGACCAGTGTGTATCGGCCCTACTCATGACATTCTCTCCAACCTCCTCACCACCAAAGGTTTGTTCTATAGGCTGAAACCAATTCAACTCTGTTAGACCACTGAAGTCTCGAGAATTTCCTGGATTACCACCAACAATCCTCCAGAATTTACAGGAATTATTATTAAAAACAGATTGCACCAAAATGATTAACAAGGACAGATTGCACCAATGCCTGCCAGTGGTTATCCTCTTGCATAAACGTATGCCTCTTAAGCCATTTTCCTTAGGATTTTTTTCATGGCTTTTGCCTCACGGGCATGTGTAAGAGGGTCTACCTTCTGAATGGCTAAGGTTCTTAGTCCTTGCCAAAGCTCGCCCTTTTTCTCCTTGATACACCTGTCAAATTGATGGCTCCGAGCAGTCTTGTGCTCATTCCCAACCCTACGATGAGTAGTCTGCACCACTAACGAGTGGCTTTTGATTTTGATCAAATCTTTTTTGAATGAACTAATGGCTGTACTTGCTGTCTCTTGGTAACATTAATTTCTTATTAAACTACAGTCCCTAGTATATGAATTGAGTATTTCCTTCGTAATTACTGATGCTTCCCCTATCCTTTTGGCACACCAAGAAATCTTATTTAAAGGAACATTGATGCTCAAAGTGCCCAACGGAACAAGTACCTCCTGCTCGGTCGGTACATTTAAATGGACAGTCAAAGGATTGTGGTCACTTTCATCGCAATGGCAAATATACATGTCAATAATCAGAGATGAAAAATTGTTAAAGAAGATGTAATCAAGTATAGTGCTGGGGTTGTGGCCTATACGGGTGAACTTGGGAGGATTGCCGGAAGGATACACGCCATTTACCATCGTAAAGCCTGCAGAATACAGCAATCTTGCCCAGCTCTTCCCCCGATGACAAGACCTCTGAAATACATTATCTGTATCTGTTACCCCAGGGGAGTACAAAACAGCATCATCATAATTGGGCGCTTGAGGAATCTTGGAGTTAAACTCCCCACACACAATACGGGGATTTGTCCCTGGTTAATGAGGATCTCTACTTCCTTGATAATTTCTGTGTGTTTTTTCTTATAAGGGGGTCGTATATATAAAGAATAAGAAACTCTCCTCTAGAGCAGGCTGTATAATTTGCAGTTGTGTGACTCTTCCAATCAAAATATTGTCAGATCCACAGGGGAGCTCAACAAGTCCCCACAGATTTCTTTTGCCTAGGATTAATCCACTTTTTGGCCGACCACAAGTACCCTGTGTGGCCACACGGGAGACAATGTTCCACTCATCAATGATCAGGGGTTTAGTAAGGCAAGTTTCCTGCAGGGCTAACACTGAGAATCGGTCAATATAGTCCAATAGTCCATCTGCTTCATACATGGGGCTATTTCCACAAGAGTTCCTGTTTAGTAGTAGAGGAGGATGCTTCTATTTTTTGCTTGGTGTAAGAGGGCCTTCTCTGCTCCACCATGTTGGCTAGCCAGGCCCAGTGTGACTCTTCCCCTCTTAACCTACTATCACCAGGGGAACCCTCCTGATTTCGCACTAGTGGCAGTTTTTAATGCTGATATTCGATCTGGAAGTTCACTACATGCCAATGATTTTGGCTCCCATGAGTCACAATGAATATCTACTCCTTCAGAGTGACCTCTGAGTTTGCTTCCTCTGTTAGCATCTACCTCAAGCAGTATGCATTCATAACCCAATGTGTGCAGTGAGATTCTATGCTCCATGACATAATCCAGGGATTGCTCTGTATAGAAAAATATTAAGGAAGTCGCTTTACAGGTGTGCTCACACATGTCTACAAGGTGAATATCATCACTATGAATTGCAAAGGAATAACCGAGTGAAATAATTCCAGTATCCTAGATCTATTCAAGAAAGGGCTTGTGGCCCTAGAAAAAATCCTTTGGATTTTGAGAGCCTTTAGTTTATCCTTGTTTATTGCAGAGGAGACAATAGTAGGCTTAAAGGGCATCTTCTCTCTGCTTGGGCTTATCACCTCCTTTTGAACCATGGCGTCCAGTTTGTTATTGCACACTCTGCTTCTGTCCCCTGTAAAATTATTTCCAAAAAATGTCTCTAGATTGTCTGTTTTGAGTTCGTCTTCCTTCATTCTTGCCTTCCTTAGATTGCCTGAGGGCGCTATGGCATTCCAACCTTTACCTCTACTAGGTCGACCATTATTTGAGTTTACACTATGGTCCTGAATTAGTTGTGGTGCTGTGCTTGCACAGTTTGACTTAGATTGACCGGTCCTCAGCACAGCATTCAGCTTTTCTTTCTGGGCCAGTATTGAAATGGAGCCACTATTCTTAGAGGGAGTGATCAGCTCAGCAAAGTTTATCCTCGACCCCCTCTCCTGTGTTTTCCTTTTCATGCAGTTGGACAATTCTTCATAGATGCAAGCCTGTTTTGCCATCTTTCTTTTGGCCTTTTACGAGCGTACCAAGCTGTAGAATCAGGCACTGTTGGAATAATATCCACTCAAGGTTGTTGGCCTACAGAGGTTAACTGATCCTCAAGCTTTTTTAGAATAGTTATCACTTGTAGGTTGGAGGACTTTATGTTATTCCAAAGGTCAATTATAGAATGATGAATTTAATTCAAGCAAACGGATATCGAATTTGACTTCCTACTTGGGTTGTCCATTTGCTTATCCAACCGTGTGATAATATTGTCACATTTACTGTGTAACTGTTCCAGCAAAGTTTCCAAAATGCTAAACATTGCCTCGGAGGATTTGCTATTTATGGATCTTTGGAGTTCACTGATATCTGCCTCCTCATCTCCAATATAGGATTGGGCTTGGTTTGGTTCAAATCTCTTCGCTAAGCACTCTCTCGCTATTTGAAGTGAGGCTATGGTATTAGAGGACAGTGATTTCACCTGTGGTTCACTCGCCACATTTAATTCAAATGTTGATGTTACTTGTTGGCTATCACGCTGCCTCCCCGTCATTATCTCCAAGGGACGTAATGGAGCCGCAATGGCATTCTCAATGGAAGGCACCACCAGCAACGAGCTGCTAGCAAGCATGGATGAATTCAAGAGGCCTCCACGCCTGAGATATTAGTGCACTTGCCACAGATTCAATTGGCTTAGAGCCTGCACAGCAGAGTGAGGCCGTTATCTCCTCTGTGAGATTAACACAAAGATCCACAATGGATGAGGCACGCTACCCCCGAGTAGTTTGCAAAGTAGGATAAAAGTCTGGTATTTTTGTCGAGTTCACTACTGATTCATCCTCCTTTATACCTTCCTTGATGTTCTCCCCCAGTGGAACAGTGCACTTTGGGCACCCCCTGGATGACCGTCTGACACTGTGATCACGCTCTGCTATACGTAACATCGGAGATTCACTTTCTTTATTTCGATTACATACGCTTAAACAGCTTGACGTTTTAATGGAGGGTATGTTACAGCTCTCAATCACTTCCAATACAAAGTAATTTTCCATCTCAGTGGCATCTGAGTCTAAATGCAGCATAGAACGAGGATCAGCGTCAGTGTCAGAAGCATTTATGGCTTCCACCGCGTAAGTCTATCCTACTGCTGGGCGCTTAGCTACTTGTGCACGGATGGTGCCCGGTGCTTGGCGTTTCGGCATCAGGGAAAGATGAGTGTTTTAACACAAGGAGACGTAATACCACCAAATAACCAACCCCAGCTGGTACTTCAGCCATTAATAGGTCCACACTGGGCTTTACCATGACAACACTAGCTGTCAACACAAGCTCTCCAAGAAAAATTAGACTACCAATTCCTTAGCTTTGGTAGGCCACGTCGGGCGCAGGTCAAAACTACTCTCTGAAGCGCCGCCGGGTGAGAAAGAAGGGGATAAGGGGGATTTACCTATGCAGCTCCGGCGGTCCTAGACAGCGAACTCGCCGAGTTGTGTGAACTTTCCCCAGCTCACCCCCAAACACTGCTGAAATTCCACACACTCCTGATATGATCTGAGAGGTTGCCATTTAGTGTCAGATTATATTTCCTGCCCGAACTATGTGTATTAAATTGTCCACACTTACTGTTAGTTGGCATTGTTTCCTACAGCAATAGGCTGAAATAGACTGCGGACTGCAGACTCCTCACTTAACAACTCACTTCACTGCTCACGCGCATACTCACACGCTGTTTCCCGTTTTTGAAGCAGCAAGTAACTCCAGGCAGGTAATCCCAGCACAGACGATCAGAGCAACTAGGAGCAGTAGAGCACAGCACAGGAGTCACAAAATGCTCACGAAACGACTCACTTCACTGCTCATTTTATACTGGGCATCAAGGGTAAAGCAAACATGACAAGTGCTGTTACCTGGCTCGATTGGCCTTTATTGGTTCAACACGTCTGAATATCCTTACTTACTGTGGCATGACATTTTTTACTGGCTGGCAAAGTCAACAGGAGTAAGTTCTTATATGACAATACTGGCATATATTGGACATGAATGGGCACATGCATAATGACAATGTTCTATTATACTGGCATATATTGTTGGCAAAGGCATCAAGAAAATGCATAGAACAATACTCCTGTGCATGGTTGGTGTTTTCAATCTATTTTATTTTTACATGTGCTAAAATACAAAACCGATTCAACACTGTGTGACTTTTTGTCCAATTTTTCACACCAGTTTTGTTTTGCAACTTTTAACCCATTATTTTAAAAAATGTTCTTGAGGAAGAATTCCCTTGAACTCCCCTTGGTTGTTTGGTGGTCCCTCAATATGCCTAGCCTCTCCCGCATAAAACATTCACCAGTCCACCACTGGGACAATGTGCCCTCTCCTCTCTATTAGGCACAAAATATGTCCAATCGTATTTCAATTTACTACCTCTCCCTCAAATGAATAATTGTCAAGGTTCTATCTTTCTCACAACTCAATCCCTTCCAGTATTCTCCCACTCATATAAACCCATTTTGTTTAACTGTTTCCCTGCCACCCCACCCAACTAAATACAATGGGCCTCATTGCACGTTTGCCGGTCTGGACACAAGGGTGCCAGTAATCTCAGTGGCACCCTTGTTTCCAGACCGGCAAACTACATGTCTGCCTGCCGTGGCCGCTGTTCCAGACAGGTCTGACCCTGCCGGGCACATCCCTACACACCCCTGTGAATTCAGGTATGTCGTAAAATACCCTCACTATTCCTGACCGTGTGCATGCATCTTGGGGCGTAGCTAAGTGTTGTCTGGAAGATGCAAAGGTCACTTTGAGGGCATGATGTGGGGCCCATGATTGTCATGACTGGGCGGACCCCACTGTGATGACACTTGTTCTCTGGAAGGCTAATATTAGCTTCACTAGCAATGGCATGGTATGTCCTTGCATTGTAGATGAAGTCAGGGTCCATAGTCAGAGCACATATAGCATTGCCAGTGGGTGATACATCAAGATGGCACCTTCATCTGACAGTTCAAACAGTGTCACCCTCCTTCTGTAAATCCTCCTCAGGAGTCGATACAGCAGCATGATGGCCAATTAAATGGCCATTTTTGAAAAGTGCCCATGCTTGCATTTACCACCCTCATACAATGTGTTTTATGGATTGATTGCAAGAGGATGTGTTCATTATTTTGGTGGGTAAATCGCTCCCTTACTTTTCTTGGTCATGTTCACCAGTTGTGATTTGATCAAATGGTAATCTGGATTTTTGGGATCAAATCGTTTGCTCACATTTTGTGATTGGGGATTTTGTTGCATGTGTGCCCACTTTTGCTGGCCACGCCCATCGTGTATGCTTAATTTGGACCATGTACTTGCTTTATGCACACTTTGCCCATCTTTTGAGCCAATTGTCCCCATGTTCTCTGTGCTGGCACATCCCAGCAATGAACATTTCTGTGAATTGTGCATGTTCTGTTCCTACACATGTATTCCACATGTGCTGGGCGTCTCAGATTTGCTCATATAGAAACATATTGAGAATCTGCCCATTCGTCTATTTCTCACCCATCTATATAATTTCAACATAACAATAGAGCTTAAAACCAATGCCCCCCCTCCGCTTAAATGTAAAGTTGTAAAAAGTCTGTGCAAGAAATTATTGTTCTATGAGGAACTACACACATTCAAGTCAATGACGCAGCAAGAAAGTGAAGGAAAACATCCTAGTAGATAAACTGATCAAATAAACATGTTCGCATTTTAAAATTTCCAAAATTGAAGACAAGAAATCATTCTTTGATGGACAGATTCAGGATTTCAGATCATTCTACTTAAACACTCTTCAAGGTTCTTAAGCAACTAGCAGACCCCAAATACAAACTGCATTCACCATCGTTGTCTTGCTGCGATGAATTGCACTCTAACTTCACAGATAACGTACAAAAATAAGCTACAGAATAACCTAGTAATTCATTAAACTCAGCCCTCACCCAGAGACTATTATCTAGGACTACCCAATATTAAGAATGCGCCTCTTGTAGACTATTGTGTCTCTAATTCACTCACAGATAAATTCTCCTTTTGCACCTTTAGTATCTTCAGAACTCGCGATATTAGAATGAACCTGAATTTCACTTCTTGACCTTGAGACTTTGTCTATTGGAGTGATAAAGGAATAACTGGAAATTCTGGCTTTATTGATCATGGTCATAATAAATCAATTATTTGAAGAAGGCTTTATTCAGGACATCATCAAGACGCATACATCTCCACCCCTCCCCTTAAAATGCATCTCTGGGCCCCAGCAACTTTGCCAAAGGACGGTTATCCGCAATATACCTTTCCATCTGAAACTTCTGGACAATTCAACTATCATTCAAATGCTATTGTCTGTATAAAAACACAGAGCTATGGGAGATTGACAGTCTGGTTTTAGGTTCAATGGAGGGACCGAAAACCACATTCCTCTATTTTAGGTACAATCTGTTACAATTGCTGAATTGCAATGGAACCGGCATGCTTATGTTGCCAGAGCGGTTGACCATGTTCAATACCATCAATTACAAGGTTCTGGTAAACAGACTTAGAAAGGTGGTCATGGTGTTGGCATCAGCTGAGAAATGGTTTGGTTCTTTCCTCGGTGTATGATTATCCAGAGGCATAGCGGAGACCCTATAAAATGCTCCCTTAGCAGTGGAATGTGAAACCCCATGGGGCGCATACTTTTGCCCTCTCCTGCCCAACATATGTACAATCATTTCCTCGATCTAGTGTTTAAGGAAAGAGTATCTTCCCACAATTACGCAGATGACGCCCAGATCATCGTCAGATGGACCAGAGATCCTGACCACAAACTAACTCGAATAACAAATGTGTTTATTCGCATCAGAGGTTGGATTAAGACACATGGTTTACCAGGAAGAAGACCAAAACAGATTTCTTCCTATTGGCGACTAACAACTATCAGGCAAAGACCCACCAAGACCATGAGCAAGATTTCATTTCAAATAAGGTCATCAGTACTCAGAACACTAAATCTGTAGGAGTTCTTTTTTACCCCTCTCTATCTTGGATGGCCGCAAAGCAAATATCTTTAGTAGTCCAACCTGTTTCCATATTAGTCCTTTACTATCCGAGAACAACTGTGCGACCATTGGCATTGCCATCATGGTGGGGAATATTGACTACTGAAATGTCCTATTCCTGTGCCATTGGCAGGCACCTTTAAACTCTGCCGCTAGACTTGTGTCGGGCACACTAAAGAGCATATATTTTACCCACTCTAAAGAGATTACATTGGCTCCCAGTAAAAGCAAGAGTCACTTTGCAGACCCTCACCTTAGTCTACAAGTTGCTGGAGGGACAGGCAACCCTACAGTTTAAAAGAAAGTGGAACTAACTGAAGAGGGATGTCTGTTCCAAAAACATACAGCATTTGCCACCCCACATGTCCAATGCGCATGAGTATAGATGAATCGGTTTTTTACCTCAGGCAATGGCTGCCACAAACTGGAATTCACCCCTTTTGGTGTTTCAATCCGCCAATTTCATAGAGAAAGGGGAAAATCCTTCCTCTTTTAAACCTCTTTTTTGCTTCCTCCTTGTATCAGACCTCTAAGGCACAGACATTCATTAGGGCTGTTAATGCTACAGAGAATTGTGTAAATAAATATAACTAAGTGATATTCAAGTATTTTGCTTAGCTGGTGTTGCTGCGTGACATTGTGCTAGACGGCTCGGCATGGGGGAGACCTTTCTTTATCCAATGACACAATGTATTCTGGGGGGGCTTTGCGTCCCTCAAAACCTATGAACAAGAGGATCACTGCTCATTAGTTCTCTCTAGATACCTGTCCCTCGTCGAAGAACTAAGCTGTACCCTAGAGGTTGCTTCAGCGCAGCCTATCTAAAACTGGACAGAGAAGAAAAACACTTTCCCTCTACTGCGTTACACAGTTGTTCAATTAAAAAAACACACATTGGCATGACAGCAAGGAATCAATTGTATTCTTCCTTGCACATCTACTCAAAAGTGGGTGCCAGTTAAAAAACAGGAATCAATATAGCAATTATGCACATTGAATGACTTTTAGTCCTGTTTTTTCATTGAGGGCATTGGCTAAGAAATCAAGCTGGTCCATGTCAGATGGAGGAGCTTTTTCCACTTTTAGATGTTTAGACAACTTCAATCTGTATTACATTTTGATTGAATATTATGGTACAGCAGCCTCATATATAGTCTCCAACTCGCTTACACTACACTCAGGGTGCACAGACATTGAATGATTGCACATTTTGGACTAACCAATGATGTGCTTTGGACTAAATGACATTATGTGAAAGTCGCAGAAAGAAACAATTGACTTAATAACCCAGTGACAAAAATGTGGACAAATTGATAGTAAAATGAGGTTAGATGTTTAATTTGTGCCTCAAATAGAGGTCACTGAATAGCTATGGACATATAATATGATTGAGGCTTGTCTGAAATATAGCGTCATCGGGGCTTAATTTAAAGCATTACTTACTTAATTGTCATGATTCGATGCTGTAGTACAACAATATCACTTTGTTTATTTTGTGTGCACTCCTATAGTCCTTGCTATTTTTACATTTTGAAATATAAAGAGCTACATGCCAAAACCCTCTTGCTGCTAAGCACGTATTTATCATGAGTTATTATTAGCAAATTTAATGGTGCTTAATTTATCAACTGAAGAAGGATGAAAGGCTGACTCGCCCCTGTCACAGTTGTGAGGGGTCAGAAATATGAGGCAGACAAATTGGTAAAGGTTTTTTATAAAAAGCCATTTTATTAAATCAAAAATGTTGTATAAACGCATCAATATCCCCAACCTAATGAGGATTTACCTACCTATAAAAATAAACAAAAGGAAAACACTCGTGCAAAAGGAATCTGTCCCTCACACACATACATACATCAAACTCATAAAGGAAATCTATGGCAATGCAAATGTAACAGAAAGAACAGCTAAGGTCAACATAGACCTAATAACTGTATATCCTTGTAATCTGGATGGGTCCCCTTCCCCAGATTCAAAGCAGGATTTTCCCTCAAAAGTTCAAATAAGCAAGTTCCTTTTAGTAGCCAAGTTTGGATCATAAAAATCTTCTTACTCCAAACGTCTTCCACTCAGACTTTAACTAATTGTTCGTTTAGACGACCAGTCTTTGTCTTTCTGCTTGTCAGGCTCCTGTTGTCTGGCGCAGAGGAAGCACAAACACCTGCCTCCCCGTTGGGTCTTAGCACCTGGGATGTAAAAACCACAGGCCACCTTGACCCGCCGGGGAAAGAGGATCAGGGTCCGTTGGTTTGGATGGGTAGAGGGAGTTCAGGATAACCGGAAAGAGGGTTAGGAGGCTGTTATGGATAGGTGGGGGTTTTTAGGGAAACATACTCCTCGGTTCCTGTGCGCCGCTCCGATGGACGTACTCCGCCCATGCACTCATGCACCTCACCCACACTGTGTGCCCTTCAGAGGGGAGCCTTTGTACTGGAGCTCCTGAACCAGGACACTATGACATTAAAGTGCTGACCATTGTAGCAGGACACTATGACATTAAAGTGCTGACCATTGTAGCTGCTCCGCTACTAACTATAGTGTTGCAACATAAATTACACCGGCATTTACTCATGCAGCACGTTTTCCCAAATCATGTGCGTGATCACCAACCCCCTCGCATTATTCTCATACAGGGTACAAACATATAACAGCACTTAGCTCTGATTGCTGGCTGGTGCCTCCGACTTGTTCGTGTGCTCAGCCAAAGTACGCTCAGCTTTCACTGCAAAATACCAAAACACATTGTCAGTGCGGGTGAAAACAACTCGTAGTTGACTTCACTCCGAGTTGCCTCAGTAATGTTTTCCACGCATTCCGTGCGTGGGCAGTTAGTCACGGCATTGCCCAAATCATGCGGGGTCTATGTACTGATTCCCAGTTTACAGGGGACTCGTGCGCGATGCTTCTCGTGCCTCTGCCCCAGTTTGCGGTTCGGTATCTAATCCGTAATCCCAGCCGAAAGTACAGCCGACAACAAGTACTTCTAAAAGAGGAACTTATCTTTTAGTTGTACGTGGGGCCTGGGGTGTTCAGGCGGGAGCTTATGCCCCGCGTAGGCGTGCCTGCCGGAGCTCGAGTGAAACACGTCTTCTCTCCTCTGCATCCGGAATTGCGAGCGTCGTCCCGATGGCGCGGCTCGCGCATGTGCATTAGCGCGGGCGTGGCATTTCCTGACAGCAGGCTCGTGCAAGGCACGGCCTGCTGGGAAATGTAGTTCCAAGGAGGTTCTCCATCCCAGGGACTTCTTTCTGCAAAAGGGATGGAGAACCTGCCTTGAATACTGGGTAGGGCTTTTTGGGGGGGCTCTCACCCCTTCTGCAGCCCCCACAGTGTCTGCAACCTGCTTTTTGGCCCCAACACATGGCCCAGCCCTGACACTGCTAATAGCAAACATTGAACACAACTTCTTCTTGAACAACTAAACATTTCTACAATTCTTCTGTATCAACAACAAAAATTGTCAGGATGATTCCATAACTCAAAGGTTTATAGAACACTTGGGTAATTCTTTTACCACTTCTTCTTCTTGTCAAATCTTCAACCACAGTACAGTTCTCCAACAATTTCTTCCTGGTCCTCTAACCTGACAGGATTCCACTAAAAGGTCCTTATCATGGTATTCTTGCCTTCGAGCTCCTAACACTATTATAAGTACCTAGTGGTAAGGTTTACTTCAAATCTTTGGGAAAGTCTTCAACTTTTAGTCATATCTATTTTCCCTACTTCTTTCAGGAAAACATGTTACACATTTATATTGTGTATTCCACTCTTCATTTTGCTGCAGGCAATGCAGGTTATGTTGCCTTCCTCCTGTACACTTCATACCAGGAGGGCCTCTCTCCTGCCACTTCAATGTTCCCACTTCCACATCCACAAACTGCTTAAAATGTTTCTTTCTTACTCTTGCTTTTGTTTGGCTAAGGCAATGCTTGTTGTTATCTTGCTTAATTATTGCCCCTCCGTTGCTTTGGCAACAACAGTTATAATCTTCCTGCAACATAGTTCTCGTGTTAGTCAGCCAACAGAATGTATACGTTCTGTAAAGGAGTTCCCCTTCTTTAATTTGGTAATGCTGTTTCTGATTAGCTTGTTTCTGTATTGCCCCTTCTTTTCTTTGGCATTGATGTTGGCAATTAGCTGGTTTTTAGTAATACTGCTTATGATTGTAATCCTTCTCCTCTTGCCTCTTTACAAAGTTTGTATTTTGCCAACATGCTTTCCTTATATTAGTTCAGTATTAAAAAAGATTGTCAGTGGTCAGCGGTCGCATACAGAGCGTAAAGGGATTCACTGGTTCGCTCTCCTTCTGCCTCCGTCTGCATGGCAGGCGGTTTCCCATGTCCTGTGGCCTGCACCGAACAGGAAAGGAGCTTCCTTCGCTCCTAGTGAACACCAGTGCTCACCAGCCACCGGGACACTGCACGCCAGCAGGAGAGCCTCTCTCTCCAGAGGGAAAGCTAGCCGTAATGCTTTTCGCTGTGCGAGTTTTGCAATTCAGGTTATAAACCTTGGAAACCCTCTCAGGACTAATACCTGCTTTAACAATAGCTGCGGCTCCAGTGTTTCCCTTCTTCTTTAAATTCTGCTTCTCCTGCAACTGCAAAAGTGAGTTTCTGCAAATCCACCCTCTTGTTCTAAAGGCCTGCACCTGATGGGGCCTTATATATTCAAAAGTCCAGTTGCAGTTTAGTGCATCTGAGTCCCTCTTCCTCGTCCTAGTACCTAGAGTTTGAAGTCCCCAATGTTCTGATTATTTATTTCTTCCAAAATACAAACTTCAACACTATGAAACTTATTCTGTTCATTCAATGAATCACTAGCGGAAAGGCTTTTGTGGTATTAATGTTTGTTTCATATTTAAGAGAGAATTATTTTTACCAGAAGTCAAGGTATTAGTGTTCTGATTCCTACATATATTATTTCGTTGGTAGTCATAAGAGTTTTCCTTATCTTCAATATGTATATCTTTGGGAATGATCGTTTGACTCTGACAAAAAGCCATTAAACATTCTGGTACCCTAGAAATCTCCCTGTCTGAGGAAGACAAATATTGCATCTCTCCTGACAGAATCCTCTTGTTCCCCTCAAGGCCTTCTCCTGGCAGTTGATCCACCTGGCTAATACCAGCCCCAGGGTTATGAGCAGGTAGCGGCTGCCTTTCCCTGGCCACCTGGGAGGAGACTTTAGTGTGGGCTGGTGTGGGCATTTGTTGTTTAACAGCTAGTGTTAACAGTATACCAATGTAATTACGTTCAATGTATCCCCTGGAAGGTTGAAAGGGAGAGTCATTTGTGGCTGGCAGCCCTGCATGTTAAACAAGTGTTGTCAAATCCAACAGTTTAGGCTTTTATGTAGGCATAGAAGAGACATTTCCCAGGCATGCCATGATGGTACTCTGTGGCCATTAAATGGCAACAGCTGGCAAATGGTGTTGCCAAATGGTGTTACCACCTGGGTGTATTATGACAGTCCCTGCCAAATACTAATACCTATACAAAAGCCCAAAGTATTGGCTCTGCCAGAGCTTGTTATTGTCAGGAACTCAGTGCAAGGAACAGCTGCATGGGCACACCAGGAGCAGGTCTATAGTTACAAATAAGCCACTATTGCTTAGAAATATCACTGGCTTCCTCTTTAAAGAACAGAACTATCTCAAAGAGATCCTAGGGTACAGTGTTGTAGTTTAGAAGGGGCAGGTAGTGGTTGGGAATGATCATAGGCATAGGGAATAGCATGGACATGAGTGGTCAATGGGTGGATAAATATCCAAGCAATACAGACAGTAGCCCCCCCCCCCCTCATCTTCTCTCGCTCCTAGCTTGACTTCCCATGCCAATAGTTGTGACTTAGAAGCAGTGCTTTAAGCACCACTAAATTCCCACTTATGATTCCAGAGCACTCCGATTTCAAGAGGCCATACATGAGAAGGTCTGTTTTATTTCCTTTTGGATCCTGGGACTTTTAGTTTTTCTTTCCCATTTGAAATTCAGGAAAACTGCAAGTCTCAGACTTTCAAGCAAAAACATCACTGGATGGCCGCCTATTTTTTTTAGCATTTTTAAAGCGATCACACAGCCCACGGGCATCGAGGCGCTGTCACAGGAATTGTTTGTTTTCTTAATTGTGTAATTGTTTCCTTTGTCTTAGTTGCATTATTTATAATGCGCTTAAGCGGTTTTTAAGTGCGGACCTGGGGATAGAACCTGTGTTGCTTTGTGTTGTTTTGTTTCCAAGGTGCGCACGTTGCCACTGAGCTATCCTCCATTCTCACACCACACACATGGCCCAGGAAAAGTGTATTAGTAGCCAGTGCTGTTACTGTGCTGACTGATATATTTGCACAGTAGCAGCTTTCGAAAGGTAATTACTTCCACGTTCTTGATTATTGCATAATTTAATACACATGTGTTTTCCTAGTTTGTCTAAGCCTACGCTGACCTTTCTCTGTGACTTCTTTTTGAGTGGCCATGTTTCATATCCTTGATTTCCTGTAACCTTTCCTCAAATATATACAGTGACTCTTTATTTTCAGTTTGCCGTTTTAGGAACTGGAGTGAGGGGGTTGGTGGCGAAAATGGCCAGAGGTAATTCATGATATACCACTGTAATCATTGGTTTGCAGACAGAGGCACACCCTCAATTCCGGGGGTGTTAGCACTCTGCTCTCTTAAGCCACTGGAATCAACGCCCAGCTCTGTTTGCAGCCTGGAGTCGAAACATGTCCTAGTGGTTTCTGCTGACAAGGCATCTTTGGTTGTTAGAAACACTCTGGCCTGCTGTTGACCTCTTTCCCAGGGATAATTTGCTTGGGTCAGTCATTGCAGAGGCTCTGTGATGGAGGCAAGGTAAGGATGAACCCCTCCCTCACAGTAATTAATCATGCCTAGGAAGCGCTACATCTCAGACTCGTTTTGGGGCCAGGAGCGTTGCTGATGATGTTGAACTTTTGCAGGTCAGAGGAGACTCCCTCATCTTGAAAGATAAATCTGAAAAACTCTAATCTTTCCCTGTGGAATTTGCACTTTCTTTACTTTAGCACGAGCCCATGTTTCCTCAGCCTTTGTAGCCAGAGGTTATGTTCTGCCGGGCTCTTTGCAACAATCACAATGTCATTGCTGACCTTAATCGCCCCTGGGATGCCGGCGATGACACAACATATTGTATGTTCAAATACCCCGCCGCCAATGAGACACTGAAGCTTAAACATTGATAATGGTGTGCGCCCTCATGTGAAGAAAATCTTGTTATGTTCAGGGAATATTTTTACAGTGGGATCTGGTGGGATCCGACGCTTAGGTGAAATTCTGAAACGTGTTTAGCTCCCTGAAAGTCATCCAGAATCTTCCAGAGTGACTGTGGGGTGCCTCGTTTGCAACACAGCCCTGTTGAGGAAGCGCACGTTGATGCATATTCTCACTTGGTCTGGATGCTTGGACGTGTATACTATCACTATTGGTGATAAGACTATTGGTGATACCCACCGTGTTTGGCCTTCCACCTTCTCAATTTTTCCCTCCTCCTCAATTTTCCACAGCTCCTCTTTCACTGTACGTCACAGATGGAAGGGACCACTCCTTTGTTTCAGGGCCACGGGCTGTATGGTTTGGTCTATGTGGAGACCTACTTCGTGTGTCCAAAGGCAAATAATTCTGTGAGATAGCTTCTTATATTTTCATAGTATGTCTTTCAGCTCTTCCTCATTTACCCCAAATGGGAACTGGGTTTCTCTCAAATCTTCAGCAGTTTACAGCTGAGAAGTGTAGCCATGTCTGCAGGTGTCCCATATAACTTCCCTGCAATACTTATGTCCCTGTGTTGCAAGTTTGCTCTGGCCGCCCCCTGTCAGGGGGATCAGTACCTCTACCCCATGTGCGAAAGTTCTTACATTAGTGGGTCAGATATGGGAC
Source organism: Ambystoma mexicanum (assembly GCF_040938575.1). NCBI lineage: Eukaryota > Metazoa > Chordata > Amphibia > Caudata > Ambystomatidae > Ambystoma > Ambystoma mexicanum. The sequence continues at coordinate 980,671,217 of NC_090936.1, forward strand.
CTGGGTTTCAACAGAGCAAACTGTATGCTGCTTATTACGTTAATGCCTGTTTCAATGAGAGCTGGCATTGGGGTCCCTGAAAGGAGGATTCTACCGGTATCGTTGGCAGTGCCTACTTGCTTTGCGCCCCAGAGCTTAGATCAGAAAGACGTCATGGTCCTCGTCTGGTCCTCGTCTGAGCCATCAGGCTCACCTCCCAGTACCAAGTCTACCTGTCACACTTTCTTCTTTTGCAATCCACCACCTTTAGCGAGGAAGGAAAGTTCCCAGATAGGCATGCCTTAGCAAAATGGCTGAGAAGGATGCATGCTGAGTATTCAGCTCCTCTGACAGGGCAGCAGCCATTATGTTGTACGTTTCACCACAGTTGCCAGATGCTTTGGAGCTTTGCTAAATGATGCTATTGGTCTCACCTCTTTGGAACTTTTCTTGAATGTGCCCTGGCTTCCTCCATGCTTGCCTCATCCCCATGGCATGCACTTCTGCCACAGCTATTGTCTGGATTGCAGGTTTCCATCTTCTCTGCTCGCACTTCTGCCAATTCGTGGGAGCGACCTAGTTCTCCATGCAATGGCCTGATTTTTGCAGTATTGGCCTCCTCAATTTGTTTGAGTGGCAGACGTGTATTAGTGGCAGCCACACCTCGTCTGTTTCATCAGCTAGGGTGTATGTGGGCATCAGGCATCAGGGCTTCATGGGCTGTACGTTGCGCCTGGGGAGCCAGAGCCTTCCAATATCGGCATTGGCTTGTGGAATAAAGTATTCTACCAGGACCCCTTTTGCGGCACTGTGGGATGCTTGGATTTTCCAGCATCTTCATGAGTTTCTTTAATAGTGTTCTACCCACATTGACCACTTTGGGTGTAGGGATGATGGATCTGCAATATCTCGAATCCGGTCATGGGACCTTCCATGGGTATTGGTCTGCATACTTGTTGTGGGACTGCTGGTGTGAAAGAAGAGGAGCCTCTCCATCTCCTGAGTGCCCCATCCCATCCTCGTTCACCAGAGGTTGCGTCTCCCTACAGGGAGATGTCTGTCAGATGTCTGACATGCCTGGGTTTACCAGCGTGGTTCTTGTGTAGACCATGATAAAGTGTTATGTGCCATGCAACCAAAGTAATGGAGGTCCATTCTTTCGAGCTCTACCTGTGGAAGTCCCACCCATGTGCAGGAACTCCCGCTTACAACCTGGTGAGGTTTCCCCATTCCACCACGTCCTATGATGCACGTGTATCTGTGTAGGCATAGGTTGGTCCTTTACCGAGCTGGCCACGTCATTACACCTCCCTTTTGATATCACATCTCTGTTAAGTGTCGAATTGACATATTCCATCGTGCTTCCTTGGTTCTTTGCATTTATTTCTTTTTTTTCTTTTTTATGATATTCTGGTTATCCTCTCAAAAACCTAAATTCGGGTTGCGATCTATTTTCACCCCCAAAAAAGCTTCACTGAGATCATATATTTTCTCTTTCACCTCTTTCCTTAAGTAACTTCACAAGACTGCCATTTTGTGGGCAAATTGCTGGAGCGTACGAGATGCATGCACCCAGTGCTTTAAGTGGGGTAAGAAATTGAGGGGGGGGGCCTCGTTTGGGGGCATGGCTTCCATTGTGGGCGTGGCCTAAAACGTGCACAAATCATTGTAAGGTGCGCAAACAAATATATAAATGTATGTGAGCATTTATATATTTGTATGCGCACTACTATGGTTTGTGTACCTTTCAAGCCTTATAAACAAACCAATGTTACGTATTTCTAGGTTTATAAAAAGGTGGCTTGAAAAGTGCACAAACCATAGTAATTTACGCACACTTGTGTGCTTACCTTACTATGGTTTGTGCACTTTTCAAGCCACCTTTTATAAGCATAGACATTTATAACATATTTCTATGTTTATAAAAGACGGCTTGAAACGTAAACAATTCAAGGCATCTTTTATAAAGCGTTGAGGACGGACAAAACCCGAGGTGGCTTTGTCCATCGACAAAGCTTTATAAAAGATGCCTTGAATTGTACACGTTTCAAGTGGTCTTTTATAAACATAGAAATATTTCTACGTTTATAAAAGATGGCTTGAAACGTATACAATTCAAGGCATCTTTTATAAAGCTTTGCCGATGGAGAAAGGCGCCTCGGGCTCAGTGATCTCTGCTCAGAGCAGATAGATCACTGAGCCCGAGGCGGCTTTCACCCTCTGCGAACCCGCGGGCTCCGTGATCTAATCTGCATATTAGTTCATGGAGCCCGCAGGTTCGCTGAGGGTCAGTGACCTAGCGAGGGCAAACAAAGGAACTGTAACTTCCCTGATGACCCCTCAGATCAGAAGTTACAGTGACTGACAGAAGTGCCAGCCAGCCTCAGCGACGCTGTGCCTGGCTGGCACTTCTGTCAGCTCGCCTGAAATTAAACTGGCGGGCGCATCTCCCGTCGCGGTTGCGGCCGCGGAGGGATAATGCATCCCGCCAATGTTGTGTGGGATGGGAGGCCCCGGCAGGGCCCCGGCTCAGTCCCACTTTTTGGAGACTGCCGGGGCCCGGCCCCGGCAGGCCCCGGCCCACTTTAAGCACTGCATGCACCAACGATCTGCCTGGGCCCCACACACTTCATTTTTTCACAATGAAGACCTAACATCTAGAGGAATGATATTTCAGCACTCTAACGCTCTGTGCAATGGGTATTCAAAACACTGTTTCATGTTGCTCAATCACCCTCCCTTTTAAATACAGAAATTGAATAAAGAAATATCTAAAAGTAAACACTATCCTACTCACCCACTACACCACAAACTACCCTTGCCGAACGCACGAAGGGTTGATCACGCATATCCAGCTCTGTTTCTTAGAGCGGGCGGAGGGGGTGGCTACCCGGTGAGCACAGTTTAAGCAGCTCAAGGGCTCATAGGCCGGATGGGGCACCCAGACACCTGCCTCTGAAACCTCTGGTCAAAAATTAAGCATTCTTTTGTTTCCAATAAAGGAAAGCATACCCCGAATGCAGCCCCCGAGATGACCTGGAGATACACATCCTCTGCTAACCCTCTTCAGCTTTGTGTTGACAGGGTCTTTAAAGTGGGGACAAATTATAAGTGATGGCTCAATTAACGAGTCATTGTTTTTACACATTATATGCTTAAAATTTCAGTGTTAAGAACTGAACATGGTGATTTTGTATTGTAAAGGCCGCACAAAGCATCAGCTAGCTGTCCAAATCTAAGCATTCTTCAAAGAGAATTGACATACCACACAAAACTATGTTCTTTATTTTCATGTCTTTGAAACACCAACACTTTTTTTTGTATATTACTTTTTAATTACATATGGTGCATGCCTGGGAAAGGTAACTCTCATTTGCTTACCTAAGTGGTCTAGTGGCTGATTTGGGACTGGACTAAATGCATCTACTCAGCATCAAAGAACTTTTCCTTTTATGAACACGCCAAACACTGCCAGATGCCTCCTCATTGTGACTTTCTGTACATTATTCCCTCTTTATTGGGTGCCTCTTGTAGGGCATTCGTTCCGGTCTAGAATTCCCTAAAGATGTTTCTGTTTTGGGGACTGGGCATGCTCAGACTGAGTCCCAGACCCTCCTCATCTAGAATTCTCCAGAAACAAGCCCTTATACCCAATTTGAGTGGCTGATGTTGCAGCCATTTCATCCTCACATTTAAAAACGTAAGTTATCCGAATGAGTATGCATGGTTCATAGTTAAAAGCATTTTAATGTTAGGGTGAGTGTTGTGAATAGCGATGTGAGCATCAAGCCTTGTGTCTGTTATGTATTTATTGATTCACAGATACAACCATTTCATCACAGACTTGTTTTTCAAACATAGAGATTTCTGATCATTGTTATATTCCCGAAATGGTCTGTGATTTAAGGCAAAGCAGACAGGAACACTCATTGGTGCTATTCATCCCTTTTCCCTCTCTAATAGGGCTATTCTGAGTACCAGACTGTCCACCTTGGAATGATAACCTTCTATCAGAAAATAATTCACCGGTTAGTCTAGTGATACCCTTTGCGAAATACTAGTGAGGTGCTTTGAACAGAACATTTGCAACACAGGGCCAGTATTTGCAACACAGGGTCAGTGGTCAGTCGGGCCTCAGACCGCGACAGGCTGGTGAAACCACAGTGTGCCAGTATGGACAGTTTGAAACTGGATTCAGGCAATGCCTTCGTTAAGAGCATGTGACAGAAGAACCCTTTACTTGGGCAGCAACAGCTGATTTTTCACATTATGTTTTTTTCTGTAAAGTACTTGTATTACAATGTAATGAACCAAGCTTCATTAGTCTAGCAAAGATTTATCAATATGGAGGAGGTTTTCGTTGCATGACACAGAGGTGTATTTTGGGAGTGACATGTGCCAGTCAGGGGAGGTGCATTCTAGTGTTTCACCCTGGACACCAAGTTGGCTAAAAACTGCCCTGATCATATCTACAGGCATGCCGTATCAATTGTTGGGCTACAGACCACCTGGACCCCTACTGGACTTTCTGGAAATACTAGATGCTCACCTTACACTTTTGGGGAGCAAATATAAAGATATACTATGTATAGGAGATTATAATATCTGGTTAGAAAGGGATACTCCACACCCACACTATGCTGCTTTGATGGAACTCCTGGATAACCATGACCTGGAGCTTATCACCAGGGAACCCTCCCATAAGAAAGGGCACTGTCTAGATCTCCTAGCAGCAAGAGGGGGAGTTGTCAAATTTGGTGAAACTATTCCACTCCTGTGGTCAGATCACTATCTACAACAAGATACTGTTAGGCAAACAGGACACCAGAGGGGGAAAGGACGGGAGACTACACCAATGTGATGTCCTGAGGAGGAAGTTGAAAACCGATTAGCATGCCTAGATATTAATCTGACATGTGAAGAATTTTTCAGTAAAGGGGCAGATCTGATAAAGGAAATCTGTGACAAATATGCACCACTTAGACTTAAGACAGCCAAAAACAGGTTCGCCAGGCCAACAAACTTTGGATGTCTTCCAAATTAGATGAAGACGCAGAGAAGGCGAGAGTCCACACAAAGGAATATAAAAATGCCCTCTTTGCGGCAAAAAAAAGATTTCCTCCAAGAAGAAATTAAGCTAGCAGGTAATCAGGCCAAAGCTTTATTCGATGTTGTGTCAAGGTTTAGGAATCCTAAATGTATGTCAGCACCGACCGCTTTTATACACTCATGTATCACATTGGCAAGGTTCAGAAAATAACTGAAAACCTTCCTATTTGAATGAAGCTAAGCTTTTTAGGGTGATTTTAGGGCGATTATAGGCTTCCACAGTGGTATGTCCAACCTTTAGTTAACATCTGCGCCCGAATGCAGTTATCTGCCTGGTGCGCGTAAGAAATTACTCAAATCAAATCAAATTGTGTGTGTGTTTGGGCATCCTACTAAACGTGTGCCCCTGTAAACGCCTGTTGCATTGTGGTAGCATTCTCCATTCTGCACAATATTGCTATCGAGAGGAACATCCCACTCCTTCACCAAGGTGAGGGTGCATGCTAAACATGGCAAGGAAGGTTTGAGTTTGACAAAAGATTTTGACTAATTAAGTTAAAAACAGAAGTTCAAGTACCTGGAAAAAACAGTCAAGTCAAGGTTACATGCAATACAATCCTATAAAAAAGGAAAGGAAAACCTGGTTGCACCTGTATAGTTAGACGTGTAGTTCTGACCTCTGCCCGGATTCAATAATCACCATAAAACATATAGGAGATCAGGAATTCGTAGGTATCCACAGAGCTAAAAAATACAACGCTGAGGAATAGTGTATATCTCCAGTATCATGGAGAACCAATTAGCAAACAGTGCAAATCAGATGTATGGATAAAGCACATTTTAATCAATAAATGTGAAATAAGCAATCAGTGGTTATCACAATTAACACACACAGATAAATATACACAATCACAGAAACAATCTAAATTCAACAATTATAGCTAAAAAGTCAAAGGTGAACAACAAATGTAAGTAAAGTGCTGTAGTGACTCCTGTCTAGCAAGATGTAGACTAACTAGCGAGGTAGAGATGGTCGGTAAACACATTTCAGATCACATGTAGAGATTCCTCAATTGTAATGCCAAAAGGTTAATACATATGCCATTGTATTATTACAGTGGCTAGTGCTCGACATGTTTCAGTTCTCAAGTCCTATACATAGGTGAACCTTCCTCAGGAACTGGTAATAAGGTCACACCCTTTTCAAGGGTTTCTTAAATGGCAACTGCCAGCTAGTTGTTTCCCCTTGATACTGGAGATAAACACTATTCCTCAGCTTTGGAGTTTTTAGCTATGGGGATACCTACTAATTCCTGATCTCATATGTTTTATGGTGACATGCAATACAATTACACACAGTCTTGCACTTGATACAGTGTATACATTGTCACTAGCATCACTTGTAAACAAACATTGGCAAAGCCAATAGGCCTGGTCTTATTTGTCTTACTGGGGTGTTATGGAATAGACCTCTTAACACTCTACATTAGCAAGTGTAGACCTATTGGCTTTGACAATATTTGTGTTCTGTTGGTTCTGCTGTAAACCCTTTTCAACATATTATTAATTTCTTGAATGTGATGCTCTTTTACCAGTTGTGCATAAAACGAACAAACATCATATACATGTCAATTCACATGAGAAAGCACACAACAAATACTATGTTAGCACTATTTGGTATTTTATTAAGCATATACGTATTTTCGTGTTTTCTTTCGTAATGTCACTTTCTGCAATGTCACCAGGGTCAAAGGTCATATGGCATCACTTCCTGTGATCTTGGCAAGATCAAACTTGATGTGATGTCACTTCCTGTGATGCTGTTGGCTGTTGGGTATGTGATGTTACTTCCACCACCCCTGATATTTCACATCTCCAAACCTCGCTGGATCGATCAATATTCAGATCCTTGTGGGAGTCCTCTACCTGTTCCCATAGCATTTTTTTACCTCGACTCTCCTGCCTCCCTGCTTCCCTGTCAAACCTGACTCTTCCATGGCCTTATTGAAAGAGCCGTCAAACCCATGTCCCCTTGAGCATTACTAATGATGTTTTCTGACAGTTTTGATTAATATGCTGAAATGTTAACAAGCGTTTAAAGCTCAGCTGTGAGTTCGTCTGCCGAGTGTAGGTCAACGCAGGACTGAGCTGCTTAATAATTCATGAAACCCCTCTGAGATGCAGCTCTAAACGCTTTGTATGCTCGCCTTTATTCACCCATTACTGATGCCCCTTCTAACCGCAGGCTCCACCTGAACCAGGGAACTTTCCCATTCTAGCACCCATGATCCACACAGATAATACATCACAAACTGAGCTGTCTGTGGGTACTACAAAAATTGTATTTTAACCCAGCCCAATGGAAATAATTCTATTGACATCAGAAGCAGGAAAGTCCCTTTTGGTAGATTCATAACTTTGTCATTCAGGTTACAAAAAAACCTGCTTAAACAATGTAGCTACGATGCTTGCTGTTTCAGCTGTTTTCTGCTATGCAAAGACATGTTAACCTTCAGGGTCTAGCCCTGAATCTAATAAGGTGCACTGATAGTAGACAGCACAGGCATCCCTGAATTCAAAGTTTGATTTTTCATAACTCTAGGTGGTTTTGCTGCTTAGCCAGAATGATTGTTGTTTCCTGAAATGTGTTGTTGCATTGTCAAATCTATTGTTGTATAAGCAGATTCATCGGTCTATTCGAGATTTATTGTTGATTAGCCGGGTCTATTGTTGCATAGCCAACCCTCAAGCTGAATAACTAGACTAGTTCTCTCACTCCAATGGATTTGGTGCTGCGCAGCAGGATTTATTTGCCACTCAGTCAAATCTATTGTCACATAGCTTAATTCTTCTGTTGCATAGCCAGATTAATTGTTGAATGAGGCAAATCTATTGTGGTATAGCCTGATAAATGTTTCCATATGACTAGATTTAGCACAACACTGCCAAAGATCAATTGTTCCACATGACTAGATTTAGTGCAACACAGCCAGATCTACTGAAAGACAACCAGGATTACTTGTAGCCAGGGTTGTTGCTAGGTCCAGAAAAGATCTGGGGCTATGATAATGTCGGAACTGTTGGGAATCAGGGCTAGCTAGCCTTTTGTTTGTAGCCCCTCAACTTCTATCTGGGGCTACAACGAAAAGATCCATGGCTATAGTCCCCCCAGCCCTCCCCTAGCAACGCCTCTGTTTGTAGCATAACCTGTTCTTACTGCAAAGACAGATCAATTTTCTCACACCACCAGATTGATTGATGCATAACCAGGCTTTTGGTTGTGTAGTTAATTTCATTTCTACATAGATTAATTTCTCATACCTTTAGATTCACTATTGCATAGCCACACTATTTTCACACCACCATATTAATTGTTACGTACCCTGTTCAACATTTCACACTAGAACCATTGCTGCACTGACAGATCTATTGTTGCTCTGTCAGTTGAAATGCTTTCATACCAGCTTAAAGTTGGAGGTAAATCTTGCCACTTTCCACCCATTTGCGGTGCTATTACCAGGGTGCTATAAGCGCGGAGGTTATAGCACTGATATGGTACCATAGAGTCCTACGGACACTTAACAAAATAGGGAGTAACAGCCTTACCGCAACTCAGGAGTTGTGATAATGCTATTTGCATTGGCGGTATCCCGGCGGATTTACCGGTGGGATACCTCCAAACTTCTGATGAGGACCATAGTCATTTAGCTGCATCATTATCTGCATAGCCAAATCCACCATTTCTCAGATCTTTTCCCTCACACCACTTGAACTGATGATCACAAGACATGAGTCGAGTTGTATGGTGAGATCAACTCTGGATCGCTAGTTTGACTCCACACTGAACTTCACTACATTATTAATTGCTGAACATTAGTGATATTCTCAGTTAGACCACCTTCCGATGTTTTCGCAACCATAATCCGAAACACAGGAGCTAGAGTCTCATATACTCTACTTCACTCCACAATTGCATATTCCCATGGGTCAACCCATTACCTGGTGGATTCCTGCAATTCTAGACTGACCTAAATTGATCGTCTTTGCTTATGCTGCAATCTTTCATAGCCCTGTGTTTCCTAAAATGGAGTGCACAGCTTGGTAAACTAAGCAGTCCAAAACTATCCATAGCTCCGTGGACACCACTTTAACTGTCTCTCAAATCACCGACCCTGTCCTACTATATTTCAGGATTACCCACTAGACACCTTTACAACACTAGCTGAGCTGTCATGTCACAAGAGAACTAAGCAAATAATTGTGTCTGCCTCTGATCAGCTTTCTGGTCACACCCTGATCAAGATCTACAACCAGAACGATTGCTCTAAGGTAAGTGCACAACCCTACCCAGTTTCCCTTACGGAACGCCTGTATTTACTTATATCCATCACACTGCAAGACTGCATCATGACCAGTAGACAGAAAGATACCATGAATCGAGTGGAAGAAAAAAGCACAAAAGCAAATGAGTCCACTTCCAAAAGAATGCCTGCAAATCAAGCAACAAGAGATATTTGAGGTAGTCCTATCATCTCTAATAAAATAACTTATATGACCTTCATGTAACGATACCTCATCAACGAGATTCCTGCACCACCAACAGAGGACCAAGTTTTGCTTCCAACAGCTCAACACACAAGAAACCACGCCAACCCCAAACAACCTCTCACTTGACCACTACTTATTCACCACCAAAATGACCAACCTCCAGAAGCCTCTGATTCCACGAGTCTTCATCGATGACACCTTATATCATAAAATAGCACCCTACCACCATTTCACACAGGAGCCAGGATGACCAACCTAATCCTATAAAAAATCTACTCAGCTTTTTGGAAGATTAATGCAACAGGGAAGAGCTTTTAGACTGTTACCCCCAAGAAATGAACCTGCTGATCAACCATCCACTACACAAAGGAGCAGCAACAAAATAGTTGGAACCACACGACTTCTTATCAATAACTGCTCTATTACCAAACCTTCTTTCAATATCTACGTTCACCTATAAAAGGACAAAATAAACCTACTCTTCATCACTGAAATCTGGATCTTATAGAATCACCAACCAGTTATACTCAAAGCCATTCATACAGGATACAAGATCAATTTTGCGAACAGAACAGCCAAGAGAGGAGGATCAATTTCCCTCACACACAGAGACTCCATTAAAGTTAAACCACCACCCTTTGGCAACATCATGGGCTGCAAATCACTTGTTTAATTTACACAAACTCACACATCCTAAAACCCTTCCTTTGCAGACCACCTAGCTGACACAGTCACTAATCTCTCCATATATCAGCAACCTATTACCATATAAGGAAACTTCAACATTTTTCTTGATAGGGTGGTCAACAGAGCTACAAAGTCACTCTCCGGGAAACGTTGATGTGCTACACCTCAAACAACTGGTTAAATGGGTTTATGGTCATTGCATCGAATCCCTTGCATCGAAATGCATTTGCATGGAATTTTTTCAATCTAAATAATTTGTATCAAATGCATTTTGTTTGTATTTTTATTTGGGGGGGCAAACCTTGTTTTATTCCCTTTAAATACTCCTGAACAAAATGTAACCCTTTATTAGCCAAAAACATGCATTCGATGCACATTTTTTAGATGGAAAAAATCTGATGTAATGGCATTAGTTGGAATGGCATTAGATGCAATGACCAGATATTGTTAAATGTCCCGTGCACAAAGAACCCCTGTAATGAGAACCCTCTCACCATTACCTCCTCAGTCTGCTTACTCTGGGTAATACAATTATCCATCCCGTGTATCTTGTTCACCAAAGCACCTGCACTCACAGATCATCCCAAGGACCACCCAATGCTAACTGGCCGAAGGGAAGAGATGCAACTGGAAATTGTTCTGGAAAAGCTCAAAATCAAATCCCTATCACACAGCTAAAGCACAGGTTGGGACAAGAAACTCAGCATCCGCAACTTGCTAAAGACCACCCAGGAAAACATAGCACCAAAAAAGCTCTTCAAACACCCACAGTTATGTTAGTTCAATACATTACCAAATGGTTTAATCCCAAACTTAATTGCATCAAAAAAGAACACGAAAAGCTTAAGAAATTCGGTCGAAGATACTGTCATCTTAACGACCAACTGGCATAGCATTGGCAGCTATGGTTCAACAGACCAGAAACCATCAAAGCAAAAAAGACATCTTCTCACTTAATATCGAATCAGGGCATCACAGTCCAAAGGAAGTTTTCAAAATCATTCAAGAATTTTAAAAACAGCAGTGTAGCTCCAGCACCCATTTGAGAGCTCTAAATGTTAATCATATCACATTTTACTAGCAACAGTCTACAAATCCAAGGCCACCTAGATGGGGCACCATATCCAGCTATACAAACTCTACCAAAAGAACATCCTACACTGAAATGAATAGCCATTTGTCCTTTCATCATTCCTCTCCACAGTCATCTCCAGCCATCCAACCGTGTCTACAAAAGCTCCCTGCTGCTTCCCACCCCAACAGCTACAAAGTAATAACTATACTGCCCGGATTAGTGCTTGCCTTTCTAACCCGGCTCAATGCCTCCAGCAAACACTGGGCCTTCACTTTCACCTTCAAAACAACCACAATAAAACTGTGCGTTAATAAAACGCATGTCTAACCCAAATGACCCAGCAAACTACCGCCCAATTTGCAAAACACATTTCATCACAACATCTTCAGCAATCTCACCTACCAGCAACTGTGAGAATGCCTTGAAGACATCAGCCTCCTTCATGAGTCATAGCATGGATTCAAGACAACATGAGGTACAGATTAATCCACACTATTCTTGATATGGTAAATCCTGAAGAATAAAAGAGACACCAACTCACCTAGTGAACTCACCCTACCGGACATTTCATCTGCCTCCAACAGCACCAGTCATAGGATCCTACTAAAATCACTAGAGGACACTGAAGTAAAAGGAATCAGCATAGGCTGTATCACCTCATTCCTGTGTGACAGAATAGACACAACAGTAAAGTCCCCTTTCAGGTCATGGCCATACAACCAGACAAGATGCACACTGCAATCATTCATCCCCGCTCACCCCGTTGTCTGCATTTACATGACCCAAATAATGGAAATAAGCAACCTTTGAGACCTCACATGCTTCCGCTGTTCAAGAAGCAACAAGCACATTGTTTGAAAACTCGTATAGGACCCAACAACTAACATTACTTGCCTGGCAAATGTAGACTCTTGTAGGATATCAAACACATGTAAGCTCAACCCAACCAAAACAGAGCTCATGATTTATGGTGTGGCACGACCAAACTCCACACTATTTATTTTGCCAGGCAGAATGAACACCTGCACACTGCCCATTCTAAATGCAAGGAATTACAATGGATATCAATCTTAAAATAGAACCCCAAGTCAAATACATCATAAGGAGCTGCTGATGTGTACATGTGTGTGTGATGGCCCATGCATTGGCTCATTTCAGTGTCACGTTGGCGGACCATCATCATGCTTTGCATTACAGTGGTTTGTGTGGACACTCACTTCCATCTGGCGATGACGGCGCTCCCCGCTCCATTTCTCCCACTCCCTCAATGGCCTCCATCCCTATGGTGCTGGCACAGGTTTCTTCCCAGCATGTCAGCTTAATTGGGGAGTTGGATCTGCCACCTGTTGCCAGGCCCTGGCTCCGGTTCACAGACCGGATATTGTGGACAAGTAGGCGCAGGTCGTCCCAGCTCTTCTTCACATCCTTGATGGTGCGGGGGGTGATACCAACTGCACTGACCTTTTGTGCCACTTGCTCCCAGATTTCCTTCTTCTTAAGCTGAGCAGGTCGGCTGAGGTCGGCCGCAAAAACAACATCCCCATTCTTAGCAAGGGTATCAACAAGCATGTTCAGCTCCTCCTCAGTAAATCGCTCCTTTCGCTGGCACGCTGTGTCTTTTTTAAGGGCCTTGGGCATGGTGCGGATGTGGTGGAAGGAGTTGTAGCTGCTGGTGTATTGATGCAGGTCCTGTGTATCGAGGATTGTAATGGATTGTGTTTTTCAAGATGGCCACCGTTGCATTTCCCGTTCCGGCGCGACAACGTTACTTCCACTTCCGGTATTGCCGGCCCATTAATAGCGAGCCCGCTAATAGCGGGGCTGCTATTTGTGGAAGGCGGAGGAGGTGTGAGCGCTTTACGTGATGCCGCTAAGGGGGAATTTGGGTTGTTACCGGCATGGCGGTGCGGACCTTACCGGCATGGCAGCAAGCACGTGCACGCACTCTCGTAATCTGGTGATGTTTATGACCTGGCTGCTACTCGACACGTTATTGACGTCATGCCGGTAAAGTCCGATTTTTACCAAAAACTCGTAATGACCCCCCATTGTGCTAGTGCATGGGTGTCTTTGATTGGTGACTTATTTGGGTGATTGTGTGCCTTTGTCCAGTGGCGGGCCACATACTGAGGTCCTATCGGCTGGAGGTTGGATTTCTGGGTCGACAATCTATAGGGATTGCCTCGCACTTACTATGCCGGACACAAAAGGGAAAGGAAGCCAAGAGAAGACAGTTATGGACTCATTTGCACCTAGGGGTTCCCAGAAGGATCCCCCCTTGACACTTGATGGAGAGCAACGGGCAGGTGGTTCGTGCCCACAAGACCAGGAAAGTGTTGGCAGCAATTGTGGCACTGCTCACCTCCATTGAGGGCAAGATTGACATGGTCAAGATTGATATCAGTCTCTTGCGACAGGACAGGCGGTCCCTATTCTCAAGAGTGGCAGATAAAGAAGAGCAGATCTCAACCACGAAAGCTGAAACTGAAACCCTGAAGGCTACAGTAGAGGAACTGGTATGCAGAATAATGGGCCTCAGGGAAGGTTTGGATCCTACGTCTTATATAGAGAACCTCTTACTGCAAGAGATTGGTCCCGGAAACCTCAGGACTTTACAGTGGAGATGGCACACAGATCACTGTCCCATCGTCCCCCTCCAGGAGCTCCTCCACGTCCTGTTATTCTGCAGATCCTTAAGTTATGAGATCGGGAGGTGATCCTTAAGTTCTCGAGAGAGATGGAGGCACGGTTAAATGTGGATCGTCACTTCTGGACATTTATCAGGACTACAACCCTCTAGTGCAGAAGAAGAGGAATGTGTTTGTCCCCACCAAAGAGAGGCTTTGCAATTTGGGACTTAAGTAAATGCTTATATACCCAGCCCGGCTTGAAGTACATTAATACACACTGGGCCATCCCCTACATTTTTGTTGAAGAGGGGCCTTACTTGAAACATAGAGAGTTAGTATCAAGCAAACAAAAAAGCGAGTCTTGGGCTACCCATCCCTCTATTGTGCAGACCCAACATCCTGATGAGGAAGGAGCAGATACTGTGCTATACCTCTAATTTATGTTTGTCATAAAGCCAATTCATTCAAAAACATGTATTGTGATATACATACAATTCCACAAACATTAAGAACAAATAACCACAGCACAGTAAAAATTACATACAAAACATTTTCATGACAGATAGCAGCAGCAGTTCTAAGACTCCTACAACGAAAGGCCTACACATTTTGCACTTGTGCGCAGGGTCTGACAGGCACGCTAGGACCCGGAAGCAACCACAAGGGAGAACAGGTACATGCAGAGAAATCAAGGACGACGCCTCCTTCATGGGACTCAACCAAATCAGGTTCCAAACCTGGGTGCAAGAACTCCCACGACAAGACCGGAGCAAAGAGACTGAAGCGGGCGAAGGACACAGCAGACAAGGGTTTGCTGTAAGAGAAGAAAATTCAGGCGGCATATGAAAGTATCACCTGGCCACTTGGAATAGAAGATTAGACTGAAAAGTCTCCAGGCAACAAATGGATGATTTGTGATCCAGCTTGGAATTAAGAATAAGTCCTTAAGAAAAGAAATGGATTTATTTTCCCCGCATGTGAACTAAATCCAGACCATAAAAGACAAGAAGACGGGGTAGTCCCACGACTTTTAAAGCACACTGCAATTCAAAATGCATGACCTGATGAAGGCCCAATTCTAAGTTGTGCAAGAAGACTGCCAAGAAGGGACGTATTCTCAATACAGGGCCAAAACACCTCTGTGTCAACCATATACTATATAATACCTCCTTCTGAGATGCGGATTGAAAAACAGTAACTTGTCTGCAGGGATATTCAAGCATACAAAACCCAATGTTAATGCTGGTATTAAAGCTATGGCACAATGAATTTCTAGTATAGGATCGACCTACCAAGGAATGTCCATGTTAGGGTGTTTGTGTATGTATATCCCTATGTGTATGAATAAGTATAACTCTCAGAAAAGTATGGTCCCAATAAACCTGCACTTAACTTTTCTAACCCCATTTTTGCTATAACTTCTTTTTGCATTCATGCACTTTAATGATTAAGCAGAATGTTTAGGCCTTTCGTTGTAGGAGTCTTAGAACTGCTGCCACCTGTTATGAAAACGTTATGTATGTAATTTGTACATCACTTGCGCTGTGGTTATTTGTTCTTAATGTTTGTGGAATTATATCTATATCACAATGCATTAGAGGTATAGCACAGTATCGGCTCTTGATCACGCTGTTGGGTCTGCACAATCGAGGGAGGGGTAGCCTAACACCTGCTTTTTTGTTTGCTGGTTTAAAGTACTCCACAAAGCCAAGCCACATTGCTTTGAACACCCAAGCGAGGCCAACCAATGGATGGATGAATGTGGAATTGCACTGGGACGTGAGCAGAGAATGGAAGACCCTGGATCAGCTGATTGGACACCGGTGATACATACTGGACGACTGTGCAGCCTATGTTTGACTGAGGCACAGAGATGTCGAGGGAGCTGAGTTTACGATCACTTGGACAGTTCTTTATACACTCTGACATGGCACGGGCAACCCACAACCCTGTGATGAATGTTCAGCATGGTGACCTCCACCAAACCCGCACACCCCTCGGGCATGCATGTTCTCTGGGTGGGTGGGGGGTTGGGAAGGCTTGAGCAATGTTGCACTGCTGAGGCATCTGTTTCTAACAAATGTTCTGGTTTGCTTTTGTTTAGGTTTACCTTTGTTGGTTGTAGGCACTGTTATGGCAGGGGGGGCAGCTGATCAATATGTACAGGTGGATGAGTTGGGAATTGGAATGTATGAAGAATAGGGTGGTGTTTGCATGATGAGGATTGGGCGGCCTTGGTCCAGGAGTTGGTGGGAGTAGGGGTGAGAGTCTTCTGTTCTCTGAGCGATGGCTGCACTTAAAATTCTGTCCTGGAATGTCCTGGGCATGTCCTCGTATGTGAGGAGGCTCAGAGTTGCTTCCTATTAACAGAAAACACAGATCTCCATTGCCTTACTTCAGGAAACCCCCCTGCTGGAGGGGGAGATCGCTAAAATTCTTCCTAAGTGGGGAGGAGTGGGTTATGGCTCGCCCTACTCCATGTACGCTAGGGGAGCCCTGATGTGGATTTTGGGGTCTGTACCATTTAAACTTATCAAGGTGGAGGCTGATGACCAGGGCAGGCTGATAATTGTAGGGGGCTTTATTGCACACCGCAAGATCTGCATTGTGTACTCATACTCCCCGAACCTTGATTCATCGGCTTTCTTCTGCTTCTTTTATGGGAAGCTGATGCCTTTCAGGGATCTCGTTTTGATATGGGGGCGATTTTATCTGTGCACTTAATCCTGTTTTTGATAGATCGGATTGCAGATATGCACTACCCTCCCCCACTGCCAAGTCCTTACACATTCTGCTGTAGGACCCCTCCCTGACTGACATTTGGCGTACTATCCATGGGAGTGGTAGAAGCTACTCCTACTATTCCTTCCTCCCCACACAAAGAACACACTAGGATCGATTATCTGTTTACGGGGAAGGAATATATGATTGAGTGTGTGAGTGCGTTCTATGCAGGCAGGACCATTTTGGATCATACCCCATTGATTGTCACCTGGGCCCTGGTAGGCTCTACTGCTCCAATTCCGACCTGGCACATGCCTATTAATGCCCTCCTAGCTGATGTTTTCCAGAGTCACTTGGCGGATACGCTACGGGGGTATTTAGATATGAATGTGGGCAGCGTTGATGACTGGAGTACAATTTGGGAGAGTGGTGGGAGGTGATTGTCAAAGCGGAGGGAATTTGGAGAACCCTGTCATCTGAGCTGCTTCGGCTAGAGGATGACATACAGGAGATTGAGGGGAGGGACTGTGGGACAGACCCAGAGGAGGAAGTCTTACTACCTCTGCGCATTACGTGCAGTGAAACCTGTGAACGTCTTATGAAATTTTACTACAGCACATATACTTCCAGAATGCACAGAGAGGGAGACAGGCGGGTCAATTGCTGGCATGGTTATGCAAAAATGAGATACACAGGTATGTCATTAGACAAATGTGGGGAGACATGGAGGTGCCAGTCCTTAATTAATGATGTTTTTAGTAGATATTACCAAACACTATACAGTGTGGATAAGGTGGTAGATATTGATGAGGTTCACTACACGCGGGCACACATTAACCTGCCAAGGGTGACTGCGGAACAGGCGGCGACCCTGATGCGCCCATTACTGAAGATGAGATGCAGATTGTCATAGTGTTCTTGCAATCTGGTGGGACCTCGCGAGGAGATGGGATTGCGTCTGAATTCTATAAAGCTTATAGTAATGCATTGGTGCCGTTGCTCCTTCAAGACTGTTCGCCTGCCAGATAGTAGGTGTGAATCCACGATTTCCCTGATCCTTAAACCCAGGAGGCCGCACTCCCTGTGCGACTCCTACAGACCCATGTCGATGCTAAATCAAGACGCCAAGAAACTGTCTGATCTATTGGCTGGCAGACTGAAGCACGTCATTGGATCATTGATACGCTGTGACAAGACAGAGATTGTACCACACAGGGCCACCTTGTTGAATCTGCACAGGCTCCATTATATCATTGACAGAACCCAGACTCATGAGGCTCCCTATGCGGTTGTTTCAATAGATGCCATCAAGGCTTTTGATTCTGTGTATTGTCAATGGCTGTATGCTGCTTTGGAGGGCTTTGGAATTGCGGATGGGTTCACTTGATGAGTTCAATAAATGTATTCTGCTCTCATGGCTCGAGTGTGTACAGGTAAACATATATCCCCTGCCTGGAAGATAAGAAGAGGCACTAGACAGGGTTGTCCTCTGTCCCCAATGCTATGCATATTGGCGTTTGAGCCCCTGGCGGTATTCCTGAGATCCGAGTTTGAGGATGCGGGCATTAATGATTGATGGGACACGTCACTTGATTTCACTATACGCTGATGATTGCCTTTTGAGTATTCATGATCCTGCACATAACCTCCCTGGGATCCTAGAGATACTTGATAACTTTGCTAAGCTCACTGGTATCTCCTTCAGCAAGGAGAAGTCTTGTATTTTCCTGCTTGTGGGACTCGTAGCCTAGATGATCTCCCGAAACTGGGTATTAGGTGGTAAACTCAGAGGTTTTGATGCCTGGGGCTCAATATATGGCACCAGGCAGACTATATACACAAAGATAATATGGTGAGACCTGTAAAGGGAATTTCGGTGTCTATGAAATTCTTGGACCGATTACCGCTTTCGTTGATGGGAAGAGTTGCGTTAGTCAAAATAGTGGTGCTACACTGTTTATTATACTTCTTTGCTAATGTCTAGTTCCCTATTCCGTGTGCGTTCTTTAAATCCTTGGATTCCCTTGTCAATGGATTTCTCTTGGCGGTGAAGAGGCATAGGATAGCACTGTCTACGTTAAGACTGAGGTACGGGGGCGTGGCTGACTGCGCGATGCAGTAGACGTGTGCCTTCGGAGCTCCCGCGACCGCTGCCTAACATCCTGTTTAAACGACCACCTGGAAATATCTGGTGACCCCCAAAGTAAGACCCCCCGGTGCCTGACATCCCAGGGCACGTCTGTGGCGAATTCCAGCCTGTAACTCGCAGGGGCTCTGGCACTAGGAGCGAGAGTAAACTACGCCAGCTCGGCTCGACGACGAACCAAGATGGCCGCCGGACCATCGGGTGCGCACTGAGTGGGGAGCGATACATCCATACATCCAGCGGCGACCGCAAAGTAGGCGGATCGAGGCTCCTGGAGGAATCTGAGAGAGACCAGGAAGGACGGGTGGGAACGACAGACCATCATATCAGAGCGGTGCGCCGCTACGGAGACCCGTAGGCGGCCCTGCCGGCGTGGACCCCACCCTCCTCCCCCCGTGTGACCACCTTCAGGGCTGTTGGAACTGGCAAACACCCCCGGCACGTTGCAGCAAAAATCCCAGCGCCCGGCGGCTGGGCCCACATGCCCAACTTTGCGGATTCACTATCTGGCTCTGGGCTCAAACTCACAGGGCACCGGCGGCGCTTCCACTGTGACTGAGCTGCTGCGTAACAGGACTGTACCCAAGATACGGGGCCTGACGGCGGACATGGGGAAAGACAAAATTAGAAGGCCCACTACGCAAAACAGAATCGACCAATATACGATCCCTCCTTCGCAAGCTCCTGATTTCCAACCGGTACCATCGGAAGAAGTGGATCCAGCACCTGGGCTCTCCCTAAAGGACGTCATGGCGGCCATAGCAGACTCCCGCTCGTCGATGGAGCAGAAGATGGATGGAATCAGCCTGGATGTGTCCCTCCTCCGACACGACCTGCAGAAACTCTCGGCACGTACGACCGAGGCGGAACAGCGCATTTCCAATACGGAGGATGGGGTACACGCAATACAGCAGGAACTCCAAGGAGTCTCCGCCAAACTTAAAAGCCTGGAGGCCAGGGTCGAGGAGGGGGAGGGCAGATCCAGGCGCAACAACATTCGAATCCTCGGTATCCCTGAGAAAGCCGAAGGTCCCTGTATGGAACTCTTTTTGGAACAGTGGCTGATGGACCTCTTCGACCAACGATCCTTTTCGAAATTCTTCTCGATAGAGAGAGCACACCGAATGCCCTCTGGTAGACCACTGCCAGGAGCCTCGCCGCGCACGGTGATAGCAAGGTTACTAAATTATCGGGACCGAGACACGCTGCTGCACCTCGCACGAACCAAAGGTACGACCACCTTTAATGGCTCCAAGATCGCCTTCTTCCCCGATTACACGCGGGAGGTCCAGAAGGCGAGGCAATCCTTCGAAAGACTTAAAAGACAGCTTCAAGGGATGGGAGTCAAGTACGGCCTGCTCTTCCCTGCCCAGCTGAAAATATACCACAAGGGCACAACGGTCCACTTTAATGACCCGAAGGAGGCCTGGCGATGGGCAGAACAACACATTGAAGGGGACTGGTCGGCGCACCGACCCAACAGGGGCAGAAATCCTAGGCCCCCGCCGGATAATCCTCGAGACCCGGACAGGCCACCCTCGCCGAATCGGCAGGCGGAGGCTGGAGACTGAACATGAATGCTCCTTGTGGACGGGCCTGGGCCCTCGTGAAGGGGCGCTCCAAACGGTTGTTACAGAAGGCCCGTACTGTGAGTCGTCTATGTTATTAATAATGCGGTTTGCGGGGGCATATCTCCACCGCACCGGCCAAGGCAACAGGGCCCCCCCACCAACTTTCAATTTCTAATCTGGTTAGTCTTATTGTGTATGAGAGTTTGTAAGGCTGACACGTAACACGTGTTGAAAGTTATGATGTTGGGGCTACAGGTACTTCGTGTTGGGGTGGAGTATGGGGAGGGGGAGGGAAGGGAATGTTCTAATAAGTTTCTTGTTACCCTAGGAGCACCGCGTCGCCGCGGGCTCCGAAATATGTTGAGGCTCAAGATAGGACGAGGCCACAGACGATCCAGGCAACACAATCTTCGACACTTTAGACACACACCGCAGTACACTACTATTGGCAGGGACCCCTGCCTGTAAAACACCCGCTCAACTACTTACCCCACTCTCTGGATGGCACCCCCACAACCCCAATCGACTCCGACTGAACGCCCCAAATCCCTCAAGGTGCTCACCTGGAACGTAAACGGGATGGGCTCTCCGATCAAGAGGCGCCTGATTAAACAAACACTTAGTAGACACTCCCCCGATGTGGCCCTGCTATCCGAAACACACCTAGCAGGTCTGAATTGCTCTTACTTCCAACGCACTAACTACAGGTCTGCTTTCCACGCGGGATATACAATGGGGTCTAGGGGCACTCTCATACTTATCCACAAACGTGTTCCTTTCACCCTCCAATGCTCGGAACACGACCCACGAGGTCGCTACATACTGGTCCTTGGTACGTTGTGGAGTGAGAGGGTCGCCTTCGTCTCGGTATACTCCCCGCCCGGACTGGGGCAGGAACTCCTGGACGAGTTAACTGCCCTCATAGGTAAACACCAACCTGATAAGCTGTTTCTAGGGGGAGATTTCAACGACGTCATGTGCAATTCCACTGACCGCACACATCTCAGACAACGTAACCCAGACACCCCCACAAGACTATCTAACTTTGTGTCCGCCCTGGGCTTGGGCGATGTATGGCGGGAACTGCACCCGGATGCTAGGGGGTACTCCTTCCACTCCGGTGCCCATGGCTCCCTCTCCAGGATCGACTATCTTCTTGTTCCACACACGGACCTCCACAGGGTACTTTCGGCGGATTTCCTTCCCCGGGGCATTTCCGACCATTCGCCTCTGCTCGTGGAGGTCCGTGTACAAGGCGCTTCCCCCCCTGGGACATGGCGATTGAACACTTACTACTTGGGTTTCCCTGAACTTGTTGACCACCTCACTGAAGTCTCCACCGAGTACTTCGAAATCAACGATAATGGAGAACAAGATCCGGTGGTGGTCTGGGAGGCCTATAAGTCCGTTTTACGGGGGGCCTTAATCTCCTGGGTGGCAAATAGAAGGCGGGAGAGACTCCGGGACATAACAAGAGCGGAAGATGAGCTGACCCAATGTGAGAACGAGCACATCCTCGGCCCATCCCTGCAGACCCAACTCTCCCTTAAACGTGCCACTGAACGGCTCCGTAATCTTTCATTAGACAATGCGAAACAAGCCCATTGGGACTCCAGAGCCAGAATCTACGAGCATGGAGACAAGGCTGGTCGGTTGCTGGCTTGGTTGGAGAAGAGGGACGAGGGTCAACGGTGTGTTCGTGAGATTGTCACTCCACAGGGTGAGAGGTTCGAATCGGACGCGGAGATAGCTGAAGCCTTTGCCCAATATTATGAAGCGCTCTACCGGGCCCCGACCTCGCGGTTGGACCCAACCCTCCTAAACGGCATAATATTCCCAACTCTCTCTGTGCAACAAAAGGCGTGCTTGGACTCCGCCCTCTTAGAGACTGAGGTGGCTGAAGCACTAGCTCAATTGCAGACCGGGAAAACACCGGGCCCGAACGGGTTCCCAATTGAAACTTGGCAGAAGTTGGGGGGAACCAACATAACATCCTCCCTCCATAAAATGCTACTTACGGCCCGGGAACAAGGCGCTCTCCCGCAGGATCTATGTAAAGCTACCATCGTCGTCATCCCTAAACCTGACAAACCCCAGGAGCAGTGTGCCTCCTACAGACCGATCTCGCTGATCAATGGCGAAGCCAAAGTCCTTGCCAAGGTCCTGGCCAATAGGTTACAACTGGTGGTTGATACATTAATACACCCGGACCAATGCGGCTTTATGCCACACAAATCGACCAGAATGAACTTACGCCGACTTCACTTGGCGTTGGAGAGGGCCCCTATCGTTGACACTTCGCTTGCCCTCCTGGCAATCGACTTCGAGAAGGCCTTCGACTCGGTTCGATGGGATGGCCTCTGGGAGATCATGGCACGGATGGGCTTTGGGGAGGGGTTCCTGGGGTGGGTGAAGCTACTATACACGAACATCTGGGCGGAAGTCAAGGTGAATGGGTGGACGTCTCGCTCCTTCCGACTGGGCAGGGGCACACGGCAGGGATGCCCCCTCTCCCCCCTCCTTTTCGCTCTGGCGATAGAGCCATTGGCCATTTGGCTTCGCCAAAGCACATCCTGGGTGGGATTTAGATGGCCGGAGGGCCACGAGGATCGGATCTCTCTTTACGCTGACGACCTCCTGATATACCTGGGAGACCCCACCCAAACTTGCCCCATAGTGACCCAGATTCTTGTCCTATATGGGGAATTCAGCGGTCTAAGGATCAACTGGAAGAAATCTGTTTTCTTCGCGGTGAAGGGAAGGGGACAGCCCGACCCGAGGGAATGCCCATACCGAATAGAACAATCTGGTTTCCGATATCTCGGGATCTGGATAACGACGGACCTGACCAGTTATAGCAAGCATAATCTTCAACCAATCTTGGACCGATTCTCTAACGACGTACAACATTGGAAGCTTCTCCCCCTGACCCTCATGGGCAGAGCCGCTCTCTTCAAGATGCTGGCCCTCCCGCGATTCCTCTACGCCCTTCAAAATGCCCCTCTGCAGATCCCGGGGGCTGAATTTGACCGGGCGGAAACCCTCCTTAGGCAACTCTTGTGGGGTGGAGGGCAGGCGCGCATAGCACTGGCCACACTCCAGAGGTCAGTATGGGAGGGTGGGATCGGAGTGCCCCGCCTTCAAACCTACTACTGGGCCTCACAACTTGCGGTGATCAATGACCTACTACACGGGGACCGGGAACTACCCCATATCAAAGCCGAAGTGGCTCCCATGCACGACACCGACCCAATACAGCTACTATACCAAGCCCCCCTCAGACCATCCCCATCAACTACAAGAGCACATATTACCACCATCTGGAAGAATGCACATAAATTTGTGGGTTGGGGAAACAAGATATCAGCGGCGCAGCCCCTATGGCGTAATGCCAACTTGAGAGAAATTGCAAGGTTTGAACCTTGGCCATCCTGGGTGAGAGCGGGGATCCATAAGGTGGGGGATGTCCTGAAAGACGGGAATCTTGCGCCGTTTGCGGACCTACAACACAGGTTTCGACTCCCGGACACTGAAAGATATCATCACTTGCAAATGTCCCACGCCCTAAGAGTCCACATAGCGATAGAAGATGACACCCCGGAATATTCACCTATAGAACGCAACATTTTCCCCGAACTTATCCCCTCCAAATGCACATCCATCCTTTATAATGCCATCACATCCTTCGCAACCCCTGAATTGACCAGTCTAAAAACCAAGTGGGAAACAGATGTAGGGGATATTGACCCTGAGGACTGGATACGGGTATTAATGCACCCGCGGGAAACTGCCATCTCCTCAAGACTCAGACTGGTGCAACTTAAAGTACTGCACAGAGTGTACTATCCTAGGACGGCACTGTTTGGGTGGAAGAAAGCACTGAATCCGAACTGTCTCAGGTGTGGGGGCGAGGAAGGGACCTTCTTCCACACTCTGTGGTCCTGCCCCCGCATCCAAACTTTTTGGGAGGCCTTTTGTCGGGAGCTGGCCCGGATACTTTCTAAAACAAATGATTATGACCCGAGGGTCCTGCTCCTGGGAGTCCCAGGGGAGCACGAACTGAATAAATGGGAGGAACTGTTGCTGCACACGGCGACTGCCCTAATGAAGCGAAACATTGCACAGAAATGGGGTGTACCGGAACCTCCGACAATGGAGCAGTGGACGCTGGACATGGACACATGTGCAATGCTCGAAAGACGGATATACAATGCAAGGGGCTGTCCTAACAAGGCTTCTAAAATTTGGGCGGCATGGGAGGAAGGAGGGCCCTGAAAGACATTGAAAGACATTGAAAGGGTTTGGGAGAAATTGCCCTGGGGACGCTAACCAGAACTTTTACATTGTGTATTGTGGCTCTGTCCCGTAAGAATGGTGACCTGTGACTTATTATCGTTAATACTGCTTAATGAGCTGTGTCGGCCTCAATTGATGTCGTTGCCTCTTTTTCTTTTGTTCCTTGGTTTTGGTTGTTTTGACTATGTTATGACTAATTGAAAATAAAAAATGTCTTATCAAAAAAAAAAAGACTGAGGTACGAGGGTGGGAGGTCCAACTGCCATGGCTGAAGCTGTAGTACATGGCCGCTCAGTCACAGTACTGGGCAAAATGGCTGTCAGACGATGCAAAACTTGACACCTCGTTGATGTAGGGGGTCATAGCACAGGTAGTTCTTAAGGAAGCTGTGTGGATTATGGCTGGTTGCCTACTGGATAAGCCTTATTTGTTAGACTTAGGGAGGAAGGTTTAGAACAGGATAAGGAAGATCCTTAGTTTAGGCTACGCATACTCCCCGCATCTACCCTTGGCTACCAGCCTGTGCCGAGGCAAGTGTGATTTGCCCTTCTTCAGGAGATGGGAGGGGTTGGGCTTTGCCACTTGGGGTAATATCATTAAGGATGGAGAATACAGAGATTTCTCTGATGTAGTAGGCGAATTTGAGATACATAAGGGGCATTTACTGGGATATATGAGGCTTACTAGCTTTGCTAATGTGCAGTGGCCCATATAACCTCAGGAACCTAAGGAAGATACTATGCTGTCCACTTTATATGGCCTGGAAGGTGGGTGGAAACCTGTGACATGCCTTTATCAAAGTCTGATTGTGGGGGCGAGTACCCGGGTCGCCCGACTCAAAGACACTTAGGAAGTAGACTTAGAGTGTGAGCTATATGAAAACCAAAGGGATACTGCCCTGCTGTTTGCAAAAATGTTATCTAGGAATGCACAATTTCGTTTGCTGCAATTGAACATTCTATATAGGACATACATGACTCCACATAGGATTTTAAGTTTTACTAGACTGGTGTCCCCCAAATGCCCATGGTGTAGGGGAGAGCCTGCTGACTTCCTCCATATGTTGTGACTGTGCCCGAACGTCCGCTCCTTTTGGCTCCAGGTTCAATTGGTTCAACAGGTTCAACAGATCCTGGAAATGACATATTCCCCACCCAGATAAAACTAGACATGTAGTTAAAATTATGGATCTGGCATGTATACTCATCAAACACAGAACTGCTCTGTCTTGGAGGGTCTATGAGGGACCGAGCTATTGTGTGCGGTAGAGGGATTGGTTGACGTGGTCCACGGCAGAAACAGTGGAATGGTGCAGGGCCCTGTGTTTTGGCATGAATGAGCCAGCGGCGAGCCTGGAAGGCCCTCTTACAGGCAATGCTTCCTCGCTCTGATGATCAACCCCCTTGAGAGATCAGAGCCACTGGTATACTCGTCTGTGAGATCCCATAAGCTGATTACTGTGATGTGTACTCCGAAATGGGTTGTGCAAACCTTGAAATGTTTTATTCGGCTGTATCTGCCCATCCTGTGATTTGTTTTGGTGTGCCCTTTATGGAGCAACTGTTGCTTGAAACCTATGTTGCCCTGCTCTTTTCCTTGTTGTTGGTTTCTGTTATTTTTTGTTTCTAGTGTTTATTTTTGTGCAACTCTAGAAAACTAATAAAAAGATTGTTTTAAATAAAATCACAAGACAATGTACACATTACCAACCATCAAGAACACTTTGATCCAGCAGTGATGCACAATTAACAGTGACTGACATGGTGTGGAGGATCCTCCTTATCTTTCCGAGCAACCAAACTCTGGAACCTTACGCCGAAACACAAGCAAACATAAGGAGACCACCGGAACTTCCAGGAAATAACCAAAAGTCTAGCTATTCTGTTATCACCAGAATGAGAGCGACACCAAAAATCTACTCCTCTGACACCAGCCCTTGCACACCTGTCAATTAATGCCACTCACCAAAGGCCAAGTAACGCAAATGCACTTGAAGAAACGCAACAACAAATCACCATCAATCCATCAAACTCATCCATCTGCCTGGAATTTTCCATTCACCTCAACCCCAAGTACCACTCACTGCCCCGCATACCGTCCATATATACCTCACATTTGTCGACCACCTCTCCTCTCTGACTAACTGGCTCGACTCCAAAATCTCCTTCACCTTCCTCTACCTATCGCTGACTTATCAGTCACCACATCAACATGCTATGATATAGCTCCTCTCCTAAGCCCCATCCCACCACCCAACATCAGTGGAAGACGCAAACCCAAAGTGGTGAAACCTATCAGACCTTGAGCCCTCTCCCTTGAAAGCATATTCTCAAGTAGCACAACAAAACCCATAGAAAGCAGAACGGCACTCATGAATAGAGTACTTCCGACTTGCCTTCATGAACACTACAAGTATTGCATCTGCCTCTCCCAATAGCCTGCTAACTCCTGCACCCCCTCTTTTTAACAGAGTTATGTGCAGCAAAGCCAACAAAAATGGCAGTAGAATGCTACCACTTTACATTATGTAACATTCCCTCAGATGTGAAATTGGTACCACTAAGCCTAAGAATTTTGGTTACATCCTCAGTAATTCCCTAGCCAGCACAGAAAACATGGAGACCCTGATCTACAACTCTGAATGCTCGTACTTATTGAGATAGTAATGCACCTCCTCAAACTGGGATTCACACCTGACCCTGAGAGTTCCAGGAATGGCAAAAGCATAGCAGGTCCTGAAAGCAGAAGTCAGGTTGGACCCAGAAAGATCAAAGTTATGGCCTTAACACATCAAATCCTGGACACCCCGAAGTCCAATCTGGATCTTCCTGTGTACTGAGAGAGTACAGCAGACTTCTGAATGGGATTCATGACAGACTCTGATATATAAGGTGTACATAGAGTAGTGCAAACCCTGAGACTCCTGAAATATGTGGCATACAGTACAATATGCCGTATTCTAGTGCAAAATAGCTTGTGCTACACCCATCTCCGACCTGAGCACAAGCACCTACTCTACAGTAATCCAATAGCCTGTGCCTAACTATTGGGCTATAATTGCTCACATGCTGCTACATTGGCAATGCCCAAGCAATATACTCAACGTGTACTCTCCTTCTCTAGCCTTGAGTTGGGTGACTTGTGGTACACTGTTGTTTTTAGGAAGAGTTCTGCAACATACATTATTTTTTTAGTTTTAGCATGAGCTCTGTGGGCTATGGGTGTCGCTACCTTGACCCGAATCACTATATTATGTGGTAAGCCAGGAAAGCATTTTTCAATTACATACATGGCCTTCTGCTACTAAAGTATGGATGAAATGCAAGAAATTGAATTGAAGTCCAAGTTCCAAGGGTCTTTAGGAAACTGAGAATTAGCTGTAATTCTGCATGCTGGAACTTGTGGTCCATGGCTGCGAGCCATAAAGAAACTGAGAATCAACAGTACTTCTGCATCTTGGAAATATGAGTCCAAGTTCCTAGAAGAATGGAAACCAAAAATCCAGACTAACATTGTATGCTGGAACTTGAAGTCCAGGTTTCTATAGCCTTGGAGAAACGAAATATCAAGCATATTGTTGCACACTGGGACTTGAAGTCAAAGTCTGTAGAGATACGGAACTCCACTGAGAATGGGGTATTGAAGGACTTAAGTCAAAATCCTTGGACACATTGGGCCTCATTATAATGTTGGCGGATACGGTACGAACGGTGGCGGTTACGCACCGGCACCGTTCATACCGTACTGCCGAATTACTAGTTATGTTCGCCGGTGCCTGACAGCCCATCAGGTCTGACCCACGAGCATAACTTGTAATTGCACCAGCACCGTTATCAAAGGTGCCGGTGCAACCATGCTCCCCACCCCCATTCTGCCCTATGAGGCCGAATGGGGATCGAGAGCCCGGCAATACTGCCACCAGCGAATGGGCAATTACCGGCCCATTCAACTCATAATGGGCCGGTTATTGCCCAATCGCAGGTGGCGGTGCTGGGAGCGCGTTACTGTGCCTGTAAAACAAGCACGGCTACCGCCAAACTCGTAATGAGGCCCACTGGGTCAATCACAGTCAGGAGCTGGAGTAGCAGTGCATCCTGACACTTGAAATCAAAGTTCCTAATGCCATTGAAAAACTGGGCATACTAATAGTTACTGTGGTAGCTGAAACAAAACATAGAGTTCCATAATACCTGACAAAACTTGTTACGTTTAATAAAATCTTTAACAAAATGTTGGTGTGAATTAAATTTTTTTATGAAATCGGCTCGCTGATTAATCTGCTAGATGTATGTCATGCAAAGTAGACAAGTGTGATTTTTGAATGCAGGAAACATTTGAAACTGAAAAATGCCCTGCATGTAAGATAATTTGAGAACCCACACTTTGACCATTCAAACTGGATGACATTGCAGATGAATCCTATTTCCCCCAATATTTTCAGTATAAAATGTTCAATGATCTAGGGATTAACTGTAACCTGTCCATGGTCTGATAATTTTGCCTACACACTTGTTTTACCTTTCTGACATACTGGCAACTCTGCATTGAATATTCTGTTATATAAATTCTTCTATTTCTCCAAAAGCTGTGCTGCATTATCTTGAAAATAAGTTCGTACCCTCCAAAACTCAGGTTCCCTGTTGGATGATCTGAAAAGAGGTGAGTAACCCTATTAATGTGCACGGTGGTCATGTCATACTCACATTATTATGCAAGCCCACAGCTCTCCTTAGAGTAAAGACTTACCCAATAACCAGACCTCGATCCAGAATAGCAAAGGGAAATATCAAGAAAGAGACTAAGATATGGCAGCCATGTTGTAGATCATGGTTACTCATTGTATGGCCCTCCAGACGTTTGGTGCTTCAACTCCTAGCCAGCATAGGCAGTGGTGAAGGATCATGGGAGTTGCAGTTCCAAACATCTAGAGGGATACAATATGTGCAAATAGGTTGTACATTAAATTAGTGACCTTGGTTGGCTCTAATGCTTGCTATACCCTCCCACTGATGTTTTGGGGTCTCACCCGCATAGATGCTCACCAATAATGAGTGACAAGATTTAGGACACAGCTATCAGTCTGAGATTTGAGATATCTCAATAAGTGTAAAACGGTCTTCTGTTATGTCAATAGTAAAACCCCATACACCCTGTGCAGACAATTAGGAAGATTTGCATTTAGCCTTACATCATCTTGATATCCAGGTGCCCAACCATAACCACCTTTCACTATTCACAAGCCTTCAAATGACACTGAGGTTTGAACAAGTAAAACCTAAGGAAAGGATAATTGTGCTTATGTCCAATGTGGGTTGAACATGCCCAAATAGATACTACTGCGCCTGGCTCCCCATAGCTCTTGTCTACGTTTTCACCATTAACACTGATGATCAAATACTAATCTTATAATTAGTAAATTCCAAAGTGTGCATATCTTGAACATTACAGGGCCATTGATCAATACTAATCAGTAGAGGTAGGCATGGAAACATGTGAAAGCATCACATCCATTTAACATTGCCCTAGAGAACAGTGCTTTTCCTCCCTCTATCCAAAACTTTCCCCACAAATTTTAGGACTGAGGTATTTTAAATAGGTGCAACATCGTCACAACGCCCATGAAATGCATATACAATAGATATTACATAAAATGGGAACGTGTCCTCTACATTTTAACAAAATATATGATTTTGTGGAGTATATATTAAAGGATTTATGAAAATTCAAGAAATCATTTAATCACGATTTACTAGGCAAAAGCCATCAAACACATACAAAATCCATTAAAAGCATTATATTTGGGAGTGTTATGTGGGCATATTATTTATTGTGTGCCTTCAATCACTATGTTATTGACACCTATCAACCGAGGGTGCATTTACAAACTGTGGGTAGGGTTTGCCTGCTTAGGAACTTCCCTGTCTATTGCTCTGCGTATCGCTACCATCTTGTCCCCTAAATATCCCCAAAATTTACCTGATAACACTGCACAAGGGCTGTGCTGCGCTGCCTATCATTTTGCAACTTGGTGTGTTGTTATCACTCATTCAAGTGGGGTTGGCATGCCTGCTCTGTCCCCAATGCACATAGGAATCTTGGGCTGAAAGTAGGTTCAGCGGCACCCAGGCGTACATCATTGCAGGTGCATTGGCAAAGCAGATGGTAGAGCACCTGTTTGCGAAGCAAGCAACTGCACGAACCGAATGTCTCAAGGCATAGTAGGACTGTCTATTGTTGTTTATCCTCCTCTGTTCCTCTTCCCCCTTAGTCTTGTGGCGCCTGGAAACACTTACTGTTGTATAGGCGCCATTACAAATATTCACAAAAAATAAAAATAAAAAAAATAACTCTGGGTTTGACCCTGCCCCTCAATGATATCATATTACTCCCCACCATTACCAATGATACCATTTGTGGAGTACGTTGATGTATTTCTGAAAGATGATTGGCCTAGACTTTTCACTTCATTCTAGGACTTGCAGTGCTGCATATATAATATATAAATAAATAATTAGGAGTGCCAGAGTATTAGTTGCTAGACAGGAATCTCCAGGATCATTGGGGGTATATTGGGATGCATGGTGCTCTAGACTGAAAGATGACTGTGGGGTTGTTTCTACCTGCTCCCATACAGCACCTACACCAATCATTAGGTTGCATTTCTGCCTTTAGCCCCACCACATTCTCTATCATGCCACCAGGCAGCACCTCCCCCGCAGCAGCCATCAGGTGTACTTTGCGATTGAGTTGCTAGCCGGCCCTGTAAGGCCTACTACTTCTACAGTAATTCAGCCATTCAATGAGATACAAGACCTGACACACCGGTGCAAGGAGGGCATCAGAAGTCTGGGAGACCCAGCTAAGGCTGTGGACTGCGATTAGCCTAAACTCACAAATGTGCCACTTCAAGCCTCCCTGGGCAAAAAAATGCTTGTGGAGGAAGTAGCGAAAGGCTTTGGCAGGTAGTGATTGTACTGGTCAAAATGTCCGAGTTCGAGCCCCTCCCTTCATGAGCGATACGTGTTTCCATTTTATTTGACAGTCCAATTTCTGTGGATGTAAAGACATATTATTGGTATTTTTGGCATATGCATATTTTGATGTAAAAAGATTTTCTATTGCTTTTTTAATTTTGTTACATTTGTGAGCCAACAGGTTGTGAACCTCCCGTTAAGAACTTAATGCACCTACTGGGAGGCCACCAAGGGGCGCAAAGATGGCTGTAGCCTTAGGACAACACCCTTGGTGCACCAGAGAAAAACAGGTCCTGAGCCCCCGCTTTTTGCCCCTGATTAGAGCAACTTGCCTGGATTCTGCAGCCTGGAGGTGGGTCTGACATTCCTACGGAATTTGGACTTAATTTGACCTCACGAACTGGAGAAAAATACAAGCAGGCATTTGCTGAGTGATCCCAGCATCCCCTGCTCCAAAAGAGCTCTGAGATGACATCCACTAGAGGATGGCTCTCCAACTCTCCGCCCAACAGGGGCCTTCAGGGCCTCACCCTCTCGTGGCGGCGCAGAATACCAGATCCTGATCAGTTAACTCGCAGGGGCTACCGAGCATCTAAAACTGCAGCCCCCAGTCTCCTGTACCGCCATTGCTGTGTTAACTGAAGCAATTTAATCTGTGGGTGCTGCTACCCAACCAAGGCACTTCCCGATGACGCGAGGTGCTCTAGGAGGTGGACACCACGCGACCACACTTTGGTAATCTTCCGTAACTTGTGTGCAGCATTGACATACTTTTTGGGCTCAAGTCTTGGCATTGTGGCGGGGTAGTAAACATCAAGAAACATGTGAGCTGACCTCTGGCGGCAAACTACTTGTCTTAGCAAGGAAGTCTGCAGGTGTGTTGGCCCGCCTCCAGTCACTGCTGCGGGCCACAGATGGTGTCGGGCCACCCGACAATGCATAAGGATGCTGGAAGGGATCACCCTGACCCAGCCGGATCACCAGACCGATTACCCCAAGGCTGGGGGGCACCCCCGCAATAGAAGCCTCGGCACTGGGGGCACCCAGGCCGGGCTTGGAGGACACGCCGCGACCATGCGGCAGGGGGACAAGAACAAAAGACACAGGTATGAGTTGCCACTTCCTGTGGGTCTGCTGCACTAACTCCTATGTGCCAGCAGAGCCCCTTTTATCCTAGAAGCGTCATGAAAATGTCATGACGCTTTCTCTTCTCAAACACTAGACCCACACATAACATCCCTCCTTTATTATAAACAAAAAAATCACCACACACTGTCAACTGCGACCCTGTACTGGGTCTAAACATGGTGCATTCCAGTCCGGGCACCCATTCTAATTCTACACAAACACTACAAACGTAAGCTGCATTCCAGTCCGGTTACCGCCTAGCGATCTATTTAAAAACTGCAACCAAACTGGTGTGTTCCAGTCCTCACACTGCAAGGGTGTCTGACAGCGGGCTCTAGGGATCAAAAGATCCTTAGATCGAACTGGCCTCTGATGCTGCTGCAGGACAAGAAGAATACATTTTCCTCATCCTCTTCCTCGGCAATGTCGTACCACCCCATTCTTTGATCTTCAGTCACTTGGATCGCAGCCACTCTGGGGGTCTTCCTCCCTCGCTACCCTTCGACTCACTCCCCCCTGTGTCCCAACCATGCTGGCCGGCGTTGCGGCGAGGCACACCCATGCAAAGTGATCCACCTTCCGGCACCTCCCACAGATATGTCCCTTAGCTGGGCAGTTTTGTGGATGTGGAAGATACCACCCGCATTGAGGGCATATGGTAACACTGGAGTCTCTCAGTGGCCAGTACCATCTCCTCATTGGCCTCCCTCCTTATCACTTGTGATGGCGGAGACCTCCTCCAACTTGACCCGTTGCATGGGGGCTTCCAGCTTGAGGTGTTGTCTGGATGAGTCCATGGCTGAGGCCCGCATCTCTGCCAACTCCTGGCCACAGCCAAGTTCCAATATACATTGGAGAGATAGCACTGGGTCCCTCAGGACTTTCTAACGCAGCTTCGATGAACTGCCGCCGTAGATGACCTGCGCCCTGATCTCGTCCTCCTCGAAATTGCCCAGCGCACAAGACTGCGCGATGCCACGCAGCTTTCCATGAAATTCATCAAGGCTCTCCCCTTCCTCTCAAGGCTCTCCCTTTCCTCATGCCTCGCGCACCTCATTCTGAACCGTTCATAGTCCCTGTTGACCATGGGCCTAAAGTAGTCGTTCAGGACTTCGATGGCAGTGTCATAGGACTGGTCTCTGGGCGGTAGGGTCCTAAACAGCCCCTGGACAGCCAGTCCATCGGAGTAAAGGAGAGTTGGGCATTTCTCCCTGTCCTTAATTTCCACCACCTCAAAGTACAGCTCCAGGTTCTGCAACCATGCCGCCAACCTGGGTCCTAAACTAGCGGGTGCACCCACCACGTCAAAAGGATACAATGGCGACAGCTGCCCCCCTTGTCGACACACCACCTCATTGTCGTCATCCCCCATGATGGCTACAGGGAGTGGCGCAGTCTGTGCTCACTGCTGATGGGCCCCTGGCTGGCTGGACCGAGTGGAAGTTCTTGAGGGCGCACAAGCCTTCCTCGAGGAGCCGCTACCCTCAGTTGGTAATTGGTTGGTGAAGGTGATACAGCCACTGTTTCTTGACCCTGCTGAGCCCAGGTCCCAGAGGGCGCACAAGCACTCCACGGGGAGCTGCTACACTTGGGGAAGTTTGGGACAAAGTGGAGAAACCTGGAAGGGTGGATGACACCCTACACCCCCACAGCACCAGACACCCAGGCCCTCCAGCACTCTCCAGGGGAGGACCTGTGGCCTCCAGGCCAGGACCCTCCATTGTAAAAGGGAAGAGAAAAAGGACCAGAAACGTTATTCTCCCTCTCCCCTTCCTTTGCTGTCAGCCCAGTTGTTCCTGAGCTGCCACTTGTTTGCCCACTGCCGGAGCCAACAGCCTCGTGTGGGCTTCCAGGTATTGTGATGCCCGGCTTGATTCACCGCCGCAGCCTGGTAGTGGAGGCCCCACCCCTCTTCTTTGTTCCCTGTTGGTCATAGGGAATGGCGGGCCCTGGTCCAATGGAGGCCACGCCCCCTTTGCGGGCCTCAGCACAGGCCTCGAAATCTGTTTTTTTCCATTCACTGCAGGGCCCGGGTGCTGATGGGCCCTCCTCTGCTGCAGACCCCTCACCATGCTCTGCCTCCTTCCTTTGCTCAGAGGTGGCGGCTCTCTCTCCACCCGGCCGATGACACAGCTCTCACTGTGTGGCCTCCACAGATATGCGGCTGATGCCGCAACAAAGTCCTCCACGCGGCCAGCTGCCACCTCGGGCACCAGGTGCAGCACGGGCCCTGGACCACCCTCAGCGTCCAATGATGCTTCCTCCCACGTGGTTCCTTCTTCTTCTGCCTCATCCAGAGAGACAGCTTGCGACCCACACACCACAGGGCACATGGTACCCAGACCGCCTCGTCGCCAATGTGGTGGCCCGCCTGCAGTCACCGGGTGGGTCACACATGGTGTTGAGGCCACCCGACAATGCACAAGGACGCTGCGCTAATGCAGCGAATTACTGGCACGGATCACTCTGACTCGGCCGGATCACCAGACCGATTATCCCAAGGCAGGGGGGGCACCCCAGCAATAGAAACCACGGCACTGGGGGCACCCAGGCGGGCTTCCAGGACAGACCGCAACCACACGGCAGGGGGACCAGAACAAAAGACACAGACATGAGTTGCCGCTTCCTGGGGCTCTGCTGCACTAACTCCTACATGCCAGCAGAGCCCCTTTTATTCTCGTCTCAAACACTAGACCCACACATAACATCAGGGATTTCAAGGACGTTGTGGTGTGCTGCTGCCTCCAGTCTCCAGAGCCCAGTGGCTCTCTGGACTCTAACAGATAGGTTGACTGTGCAACAGGTACCCACCTACATTTACTGAAGCTCACAAGGCGAGAGGTGTGGGAAGTGTTAAGGACCACAGTGCTGGACTAAAGCACAGACTACTGCTGGGCATAATGGCACTAGCAGCGCTACTGGATGTGGTTGGGAGCAGGGCCTTCTGTACCAACTAGGGAATGCTGACTGTGAACCCAGGGATGTGCAGCCCCAGAAAGCCTCAGTGAGACAAACCACAGGGCCGTCCAGAGGAGTAGGGCCCCTACAGCAGAGTGACCCTAATCCCACCACATTACCCGCATGGTGCCCTCTATCCCCTTGTTGAGCTGAGATCTGAGAAACCAGGGGTAGCAGCCACCTAATGACCAATCTCCCTGATTGGGGAGATACCCCAGGATGCAGCTGAATCCACAAAGAAGGCCCACTGGAGAGGCATAACAAGAAAAAGGCATCTGTTACACTGAGAGTACGGTTCAGGGCCTACAACCACCCCTAGTGGATTTTGGGAGCCTGGGTGCCCTAAAGCAACATTTCTATGGTCTATCCTGCACACCTCCTTTGGTTAGCCTTCTCTCGTTCCCCAGAGACTGATGCGATAACGAAAAGTGTCTTTGGGAAACGTGACTCCCCCAGGGCAGAATATAATTGGAATGCTGGGATCAAGAAGAACCCACTCACATTTTCATGAACTGGAAAGAGTCCCTCCAGAAATATAAATTTGTCATGTCATCACCACTTATCCATAGGGTGCTTCTCACTCCAACTCCAGCAATGGCAGAAGATGTGATGTCCACGGAGAAGGATATAGCAGCACTGCTGGAAGAAATAAGGGGCATCCGTTCAGGCATCAGGCCCAGACTGGACGGCTTATACAAAAAGTAGAAACCATGGATTATAGACTTCAAGGACTGGAATCCAATCATCCATCGATACTCAGGAAACGCAATGGACATCAGACTCTAAGAACTGGAAAGAAGGGAAGAGGAAATCAGTCTTAAAATAGACGACTTTAAGAACAGAGAATGTTTTAACAACTTAAGATTCTTTGGATTCCCTGGAAAAGTGGGGGAGACTGAGAGAAATATTATCAGAGCAATCAAGTAAGTCATCAAGAAGATTTTAATGATGACAACACTTCCGAGCCAACTGTCGATAGAGCCCACGAAGCTGAAGGGGGAGCTCGGGGTCTATGCCGAGTGCTGGCCAGATTAAGTTATTACTCTAAAAAAGCTAAAATCCTTCACACGCCCTTTGTCTATCGTAGACTATGCGGCCCCCTGACCAAATGTCTCAGCACCAAGGGGGTGAGATATAGATAGGGATTTCCTTCCTCATTGGCATTTGAGCATGATGGCTGCAAATATAAACTGATTGTGAAGGGCGCCATTTGAAGGGTTTCCGTTGAACTACTAGGAGAATATGACTCAAGACACCAAGGCTTGCCTACAGGCGAGGTGGATAAGGAGATTCCAAAGAACAAGAGACCAAAAGGTAGACGTTGAGTCCTAGGCTCCAGTAAATTTAAGAAGTTGAACACCCCACTGCCTGTGAACACTGAACTTTGAGATCCTGTACGACCAATGTTTCTAGTAGTTGAAACTTGAATATTGACATGATTAGTCTGGTGTAGTATTTACAGAATATGGTTTGAATGCAGAGAGATACCCGAGGAGCATGTATAGAATAGGTCTAGATGGTGTGGAATGTTCATGCTGCTCTCTTGGGTAGCCTCTGATATGGGGCCCTGCTCAGGATGGAGACTTTGTTAGAATAAGAATCCAGTGCACCGATAGTAACTGGTGGTCCGGTCCTGGAGTGACACTGCCATCATCTGCATGGGGAGGGGAGTTGTCGAAAGCAAACTTAGGCGGGTTAAGAAGTAGTTTTGCAGTTATTAAGCATGGTATGGTCGTTCCAATAGGGGAGACCAAGGCGATAAAAGGCAAATTGATAGGCACTAGTGTGAATCAGAATTTTTGGGGAGAAATTCAGATACTCAGGAGCAGACCAAATTATTGACTTAGGTTCTTCCCTGAAAGTGTGCTGCCTGAATGTGCGGGGGTTAAACTTCCCATATATAAGATTTTTAATGTTACAAGAGTTTAATCAACTGAATTTAAACCTGCTGTTCTTACAAGTGACCCATTGGCTTAAAGGCAGAGATCCATTGTTGAAAGCTAGGACCACAGACTCCATTTACCAAGCATCAAACTCATCCAAGAAAAAGGTATGGTAGTTAGCAAGGTAGGCTTGATGGTAGAAAGCGAACTTAGGGACCCGGAGAGATGCTTCATCTTTCTGAAGGGTCAGTGAAAGGAAACAGACTTAGAGTGGGATTGATCTATTGTCCAAATAAAGGCTGTCGCTGCGGAATCGCTACTAAGTCTCTTGGTCTTTGGCGGTTTTTGGAGGTGTTTTACAGTCATTCTATAGTCTTTCCACTGTGTCTACAGGACTTGGCAGGAGGAGCTTAGCAAGCACTCAAGAACTACTTTGGGCCGTGGAGCGAACGCAGAGTCGCTGCTGAGTCGCATGGTCTTTGTCAGTGTTTGGAGGTGCTTTACAATCATTCAACAGTCTTTCGACTGTGTCTACAGGACTCGGGAGGAGGAGCTCAGCAAGCACTCAAGAACTGCTTTAGGACACGGAGCGTCCGCAGAGTCTCTGCTGAGTAAATTGGTCTGTGGCGGTCTTCAGTGGAGTCGGCTCCATTTACCACGCCTGCCTGCCTATTTTGTAGGGCTTGAAAGCATCTTTCCACCAAGTAAGTGAATCCGAAAGGTTTCACTCGCCGGCACTGGAGACAGCCACTTTCTACTGTGAGACACTTACTGTGAGTCCGTACACACACAGTTCTCCTCCTCCCTGTTCTATCCCTGGTGATTGCGGGGCAGCGCACTGCCACCCTTTGAGCCAGGGATGCCATCTGACTCAAATATCAGCCAGAAAAGTTAAGGCATTCTGCACGGGTCTGAGGAGTCAGACCTCTGCAGAAGACCTACGCCAGTTGTCACCACAGAAAGCGGGCCCTTCTACTGGTCATCCTTCTGCGGCTTTAGTGCTGACACATCACATTAGGATGGCATTGAAGCCCCTAGCTGTTCCCATCCCGGGGTACAGAGAGTTTGTAATGCTGATTCTAGTTATGGAGAGACGAAGGAGGTAAGTAATAAGCACCACTTTGAAGCCCTCTGCACAGGTGGAAAGGAGTTGGGGGGGAAACATTGAGGCCGCCATGATCAGCTCTGCTTCCTATTCAATGTCCCCCATAGCAGGCCAGAAAATTACCACCTATTTTCCTAAATCTGTGGGCTCCAGCACAGAAGTGAGGCCTCTTTGCTGCAATCGAATACCTGCTATTTTGGACTGTACGCAGATGAACGATTTGACTGATATGAGTATTATTGAACATGCTGACGCAGTGATGCCAGCAGAATCCAGTGATACCCGGAGCTGTGCAAGGCAGTGCATGCTTGATGGATCCGGCTTAGGTTCACCGTCCGAATTGAGTGACTGAATGGCACTAGAAGCTAGCAATAACTTTTCCTCTATCCTTCTGAATTTACTGAACATGGCGAGGAGGGTGCAGTCCACCACACATTAAGAGAGGCAGACAAGATTATTAAACTGTCCTCGCCCCGTCTATCAGCCCTCAACATGGTACTGAGCTCCTTCGTGAGCCTTCATGATAACATTTGGGAGGAAGTGAAAACACACACCCTAATGCTAAACTCGATAAACTCAAAGGTTTAAGATCTGGAGGTCGGACTGCGACATATAGCATCTGTAGGCCCGGCATCTATTTGGACGAAGCAAATGGACACACCTACCGAGTTGGTCATAGAAATGCCCATTGTTATCGAGTACTCATTATTGGACAAAGGGGAGAAAGGTGGGGGGGTCTAGTAAACCTGGAGGGGCTTCCCCACAAAAATCAAATTTGCAAGGCGCAGTTATCAGAGGCCCCAAAAGTGCCAGCTATTGCTTTATTAAAGGGTGGCCGCAGGAAAAAATAAAAAAATCCCAAATCCACACAATGAAAAAACTGGTCATCATGTAAACATTTGCGGAACGTCACGATTCCGGAATCTGTAAAAAAATGGGGGTACATGCAGAAAGAGGCAGGTGCAAGTATTCAAATCGCTTGTAGCGGAAGCAATCCTTATTCCCCCGTTGGTTGCGGGGACGAGGTTTCGACACAGGGAGAATTAATTAGCTGAATTCAGCCAGCTCTGGGTGATGGGGATTTGGGGGGTCTTAGTGGAAACTCAGTACCTGAACTCAAAAGGGGCTCAACCACATGTCCCAGTTTCTGGTGGTAGAGGTATTGAGGGTCCCAATGGTGAGCAACGATGGAAGGGCGGAGGAGGGGGGTCAACATTGTGTGTTGTGATACCACCCGTCCCATGGGATTTGATGATAGAGGCCCGAGCGGCAGCGCCTCCAACCTTGGATGTTGATCCCCTGCTGCTGGCCCTCAGGGTGCCGAGTAATAAAAAACAACCATCTAAACAAGAGGGGCCTGGACGCAGGTGCCCAAACAAAGAA
Source organism: Ambystoma mexicanum (assembly GCF_040938575.1). Lineage (NCBI taxonomy): Eukaryota > Metazoa > Chordata > Amphibia > Caudata > Ambystomatidae > Ambystoma > Ambystoma mexicanum. The sequence goes on from NC_090936.1 coordinate 980,711,353, forward strand.
GATCTGGCCGTTGACTAATCAAGGAGGTCAGTGTCGGCCAGGAAGTTCTGTTCAACCGGCCCTTAGCTTTTTAGCTGTTGTGACCAATAACGCTACAATGATGGGAGTTTTGGGTTCAGGAGGTCGACCCAGTGTAGGGAGCTCCAGCCGGAATCTAGGAAAGCTCATCCACAAACTGTACATTACCTTGAGCATAAAGGGGCAGTGGGGTCATTTGACATGAGGTGGGGTCCAACTCCCCCTGCCCTAATTTCTTCAATTCACTGCAAAAAGGTCATATGAATAAAATGAAACCGAAGTCATGGGGGAGGGGTGAAGACAAGCCCTGTAGTCTACAGGGTAATACAAAGAACATGCTGTCTGGAGGTCACTCTGGTGGTAACACTGACCTCCTTCATTAATCAACGGCCAGATCGTCTCTGTCTGGAGGTCATTTCCTGGGTCTGAACTAGGCTAACCAAGTCCAAGGTAACCCAGGCGACCACCCAATCTTCGGCCCAGGAGGGTTTTGCATGGTTCATCTGGGACACAATATCCTACCATTCTCAAGCTTGTTGGGGGACTCAGTCCCAATTTGCTTAAACCGTACGAACGTTCTATCTATTTTTGACTAATTGATGTCTTTGCGTGCTTTGTCTTCGGCCAATATCGACAGAGTGTTCTTTCCGGACAGGTGGGATTTGAAGCATTCATTACTATATTTTGGCTCAAGATTAGTTATGGACTTAGCCTTGTCAGAAAAGGCAAATCTGCAGAAGCTGGGGTTCAAGGTGGAGCAGGGGTATGAGGAGGGCATCACGCTGCCCTCTACCAGTTCACAAGCATATGCAGGCCCAAGCTCAGTTAACCCAGGTACACAGAAGATGGGTCGGACGTATAGTATAGCATATATGTATGGCAACCATGGCCATCATGATAGTTATGATGGCCATGGTTGCCATGGGGCAGGGGCTTGTGATTCAGCGCCCGCTCGGGTTCAGATGATGTTACGATAATGATCCCACAAAGCAGGTTTCTGGAGTGTGCTGTATGGTTTTGAAAATGCTATCTTGGAACCCAAGGGAGGCAATTGAAATCTTTTTACTAACACAGAAACTAGTGCAGCATTGAGAAGTAGCAGTCCGGTCCTTCTATGGGAAACTTCGTTAACTCCCCCACCACCATCTTAGAAGGCTATTGCGTTTACTTTCAATCAGCTAAACACAGTAGGGGGGATACCAGTGGGCAGTCTGGTTGCTGTGTTTCGAACAGATCACGGTTTGATTGACCGAGAGTGTGAAAAATCCCGGTATGGGATGCTAGCTATTGAAATCTCAATCTCTGGAGAAGACTTCAGTCTCCGTTTGCTTAACATTTACTGGCAGTTTGCCCATTGGTGGAATGTATTGAATCTTTGACCGAGCTTGTCTCAAGTTGGCAGTCTGGATTTGGGTTCAGGCAGGTGATTTTGGGGGGGGGGACTTCAACGCCAACTGCCGGATCCACCGGTGGACTACGGCACTCTAGATTCTAAATCCCAGAACGGTATGTTATGGCTGGGTACAACAGACTCCTGGGATCTTAAGCCCTTAAATGGGCAGATTGGTAAACTGTAGGGGGACCAATCGACATGGTTTTTACCAAGCTAGCGAGTCCACGTTAGACTACATCTTCGTGAGTCAAGAACTTTTTTGAATTGTGTTCGGATTTTGCCATGTCAAGGAATTTGTGGAGTGAATATTTCCCATCTGTGAAAGGTACAGTGAGCAAAAAAAGATGGCTGCGAACTCTCAAAGTGGTTAAAAACCACTGAACAGGTTATCATGCCATGTTCTTTTGAGAGAGGGGCGCCTGCTACCATTTTTTTTAAGGGACTTGAGGTTGGTCACCCTAAATTACCTGTGGGCAACCAGACGTGGACTCCCTGCTCATTGTGCTCAGAGAGGCACAGCTTCACCTCACTGATGAGGCCCAACAAGGCTGAAACACGTGTATGGGGTTGCTGTTAGTACTCTTGTTCAGAAGGGAATTGTTATAGCATTTCGGTGCTGGACTGCCCATGTAAGCGGGACAAACACTGATATGCAAATGAATATTTCCCATCTGTGAAAGGTACAGTGAGCAAAAAGCAGATGGCTGCGAACTCTCAAAGTGGTTAAAAACCACTGAACAGGTTATCATGCCGTGTTCTTTCGAGAGAGGGGCGCCTGCTACCTTTTTTGTATTTTTGCAAGGAACTTGGGGTTGTTCACCCTAAGTTACCTGGGGACAACCAGACGTGGACTCCCTGCTCACTGTGCTCAGAGAGGCACAGCTTCACCTCACTAATGCGGCCCAACAAGGCTGAAACACGTGTGTGGGGTTGCTGTTGGTACTCTTGTTCAGAAGGGAATTGACATAACATTTCGGTGCTGGACTGTCCCTGTGGACGGGACAAAGACTGATATGCAAATGAATATTTCCCGTCTGTGAAAGGTACAGTGAGCAAAAAGCAGATGGCTGTGAACTCTCAAAGTGGTTAAAAACCACTGAACAGGTTATCATGCCATGTTCTTTTGAGAGAGGGGCGCCTGCTACCATTTTTTTTTAAGGGACTTGAGGTTGGTCACCCTAAATTACCTGTGGGCAACCAGACGTGGACTCCCTGCTCATTGTGCTCAGAGAGGCACAGCTTCACCTCACTGATGAGGCCCAACAAGGCTGAAACACGTGTATGGGGTTGCTGTTAGTACTCTTGTTCAGAAGGGAATTGTAATAGCATTTCGGTGCTGGACTGCCCATGTAAGCGGGACAAACACTGATATGCAAATGAATATTTCCCATCTGTGAAAGGTACAGTGAGCAAAAAGCAGATGGCTGCGAACTCTCAAAGTGGTTAAAAACCACTGAACAGGTTATCATGCCGTGTTCTTTCGAGAGAGGGGCGCCTGCTACCTTTTTTGTATTTTTGCAAGGAACTTGGGGTTGTTCACCCTAAGTTACCTGGGGGCAACCAGACGTGGACTCCCGGCTCACTGTGCTCAGAGAAGCACAGCTTCACCTCACTGATGAGGCCCAACAAGGCTGAAACACGTGAATGGGGTTGCTGTTGGTACTCTTGTTCAGAAGGGAATTGTCATAACATTTCGGTGCTGGACTGTCCATGGGGACGGGACAAAGACTGATATGCAAATGAATATTTCCCGTCTGTGAAAGGTACAGTGAGCAAAAAGCAGATGGCTGTGAACTCTCAAAGTGGTTAAAAACCACTGAACAGGTTATCATGCCATGTTCTTTTGAGAGAGGGGCGCCTGCTACCATTTTTTTTTAAGGGACTTGAGGTTGGTCACCCTAAATTACCTGTGGGCAACCAGACGTGGACTCCCTGCTCATTGTGCTCAGAGAGGCACAGCTTCACCTCACTGATGAGGCCCAACAAGGCTGAAACACGTGTATGGGGTTGCTGTTGGTACTCTTGTTCAGAAGGGAATTGTCATAGCATTTCAGTGCTGGACTGCCCATGTGGGCAGGACAAAGACTGATATGCAAATTAATATTTCCCATCTGTGAAAGCTACATTGAGCAAAAAGCAGATGGCTGCAAACTCTCAAAGTGGTTAAAAAGCACTGAACAGGTTATCATGCCGTGTTCTTTTGAGAGAGGGGCGCCTGCTACCTTTTTTGTATTTTTGGAAAGAACTTGGGTTTGGTCACCCTAAATTACCTGGGGGCAACCAGACACGGACTCCCTGCTCACTGTGCTCATAGAAGCACAGCTTCACCTCACTGATGATTCCCAACAAGGCTGAAACACGTGTATGGGGTTTCTGTTGGTACTCTTGTTCAGAAGGGAATTGTCATAGCATTTCGGTGCTGGACTGCCCATGTAAGCGGAATAAACACTGATATGCAAATGAATATTGCCCATCTGTGAAAGGTACAGTGAGCAAAAAGCAGATGGCTATGAACTCTCAAATGGTTAAAAAACATTGAAAAGGTTATCATGCCTTGTTCTTTCGAGAGAGGGGCGCCTGCTACCTTTTTTGTATTTTTGGAAGGAACTTGGGGTTGGTCACCCTAAGTTACCTGGGGACAACCAGACGTGGACTCCCTGCTCACTGTGCTCAGAGAGGCACAGCTTCACCTCACTAATGAGGCCCAACAAGGCTGAAACACGTGTGTGGGGTTGCTGTTGGTACTCTTGTTCAGAAGGGAATTGTCATAACATTTCGGTGCTGGACTGTCCATGTGGACGGGACAAAGACTGATATGCAAATGAATATTTCCCGTCTGTGAAAGGTACAGTGAGCAAAAAGCAGATGGCTGTGAACTCTCAAAGTGGTTAAAAACCACTGAACAGGTTATCATGCTGTGTTCTTTCGAGAGAGGGGCGCCTGCTACCTTTTTTGTATTTTTGGAAGGAACTTGGGGTTGGTCACCCTAGGTTACCTGGGGCAACCAGACGTGGACTCCCTGCTCACTGTGCTCAGAGAGGCACAGCTTCACCTCAGTGATGAGACCCAACAAGGCTGAAACACGTGTATGGGGTTGCTGTTGGTACTCTTGTTCAGAAGGGAATTGTCATAGTATTTCGGTGCTGGACTGCCCATGTGGGCGGGACAAAGACTGATATGGAAATGAATATTTCCCATCTGTGGAAGGTACAGTGAGCAAAAAGCAGATGGCTGCAAACTCTCAAAGTGGTTAAAAACCACTGAACAGGTTATCATGCCTTGTTCTTTCGAGAGAGGGGTGCCTGCTACCTTATTTGCATTTTTGGAAGGAACTTGGGGTTGGTCACCCTAAGTTACCTGGGGGCAACCAGACGTGGACTCCCTGCTCACTGTGCTCAGAGAGGCACAGCTTCACCTCACTGATGAGGCCCAACAAGGCTGAAACAGGTGTATGGGGTTGCTTTTGGTATTCTTGTTCAGAAGGGAATTGTCATAGCATTTCAGTGTTGGACTGCCCATGTGGGCGGGACAAAGATTTATATGCAAATGAATATTACCCATCTGTGAAAGGTACAGTGAGCAAAAAGCAGATGGCTGTGAACTCTCAAAGTGGTTAAAAAACATTGAAAAGGTTATCATGCCGTGTTCTTTCAAGAGAGGGGCGCCTGCTACCTTTTTTTTATTTTTGGAAGGAACTTGGGGTTGGTCACCCTAAGTTACCTGGGGGCAACCAGACGTGGACTCCCTGCTCAATGTGATCAGAGAGGCACAGCTTCACCTCACTGATGAGGCCCAACAAGGCTGAAACACGTGTATGGGGTTGCTGTTGGTACTCTTGTTCAGAAGGGAATTGTCATAGTATTTCGGTGCTGGACTGCCCATGTGGGCGGGAGAAAGACTGATATGGAAATGAATATTTCCCATCTGTGGAAGGTACAGTGAGCAAAAAGCAGATGGCTGCAAACTCTCAAAGTGGTTAAAAACCACTGAACAGGTTATCATGCCGTGTTCTTTCGAGAGAGGGGTGCCTGCTACCTTATTTGCATTTTTGGAAGGAACTTGGGGTTGGTCACCCTAAGTTACCTGGGGGCAACCAGACGTGGACTCCCTGCTCACTGTGCTCAGAGAGGCACAGCTTCACCTCACTGATAAGGCCCAACAAGGCTGAAACATGTGTATGGGGTTGCTGTTGGTATTCTTGTTCAGAAGGGAATTGTCATAGCATTTCAGTGTTGGACTGCCCATGTGGGCGGGACAAAGATTGATATGCAAATGAATATTTTCCATCTGTGAAAGGTACAGTGAGCAAAAAGCAGATGGCTGTGAACTCTCAAAGTGGTTAAAAAACACTGAACAGGTTATCATGCCGTGTTCTTTCAAGAGAGGGGCGCCTGCTACCTTTTTTTTATTTTTGGAAGGAACTTGGGGTTGGTCACCCTAAGTTACCTGGGGGCAACCAGACATGGACTCCCTGCTCACTGTGCTCAGAGAGACACAGCTTCACCTCACTGATGAGGCCCAACAAGGCTGAAACACGTGTATGGGGTTGCTGTTGGTACTCTTGTTCAGAAGGGAATTGTCATAGCATTTCTGTGCTGGACTGCCCTTGTGGGCGGGACAAAGACTGATATGCAAATGAATATTTCACATCTGTGAAAGGTACAGTGAGCAAAAAGCAGATGGCTGCGAATTCTCAAAGTGGTTAAAAACCACTGAACAGGTTATCATGCCGTGTTCTTTCGAGAGAGGGGTGCCTGCTACCTTTTTTGTATTTTTGGAAGGAACTTAGTTGCCCTAAGGAAATCTTCTGTTAACCAGGAAATTAGGATTAGTAGGTGCTCTTCTGTCTCACAGCCTCTGCAGTTGGGCAGATTCTTTCAACTGGACAAAAGCTTTAGTGATTTTGTTCAATAGCATAATTAAGCTGAACACATTTCCTCCTTCCTGGCAGACTGCGTTCATTGTCTCTACATTCAAGTGAGGTGCAAGATCCGATCCGAGGAATTACAGACCCATCTCGCTCTTGGATTCGGACAGTAAAATCTTTGCATCCATTTTATTAATGCATCTTGAGGAATGGGCCACTTCGATCAATAGGCTCTCGAAATTTCAGACCAGCTTTTGGAAAGCCCATTCAACCAACATCAATGGGCCTGTGGTAAGGTCTATTCAAGAACTATCCTGGTCCAGCAAAACACCCCCAACCTATGTTGCATCAATAGATTTATCTGTGACCAGAGTTGATGGAAAGCGTCTTTGGTGGAAGTTGAATTGTTGAGGCGTGCCTAGTGACCTGCTAAAACACATTGATGGCCTTCATGAGAACTCAGGAGAGTGGATTCAATTGCACAGGGAAGGTGCCATGTCTTCACATATTCTGGCCCCCTCTGGCCTAAGGCAGGGCTGTTCCTTGGCACCCCTTCCTCTTCAACCTATACGTATTAGACTTGAACGACTACCTAAGCTCTGCCTCCTTCATTCCGCCTAAGTTGAGCAATGTTAAAAATATGTGGCTAGCATATGCAGATTACTTTTTATTGTTTGACAACTCAAGAGTGGGCATAAGAAGACTACCAGCCTCCTTCTCCAAGTTTGCTGAAGACAACGGTCTATAAGTTAATCCAACGAAAATGAAAAATCATGTCTTTAATCGTAGCAGGAAAATTGCCCCCTTGTCATGGCCCGCAGAGAATGTGGTTCTCCGTCACTCGCCCCGTATGGTCAATTTGGCTTTTTCGATCTCTGCCGCTCCAGCCCTTGATAACCTTCAAACAGGTTTTTGGTCAGAAAGCGGCCCTTCTTTCTAATCAATTGTTCATAATGAACGAAAAATGTCGTCGCTGCTCTATAATGCCTGCTCTAAAATTTTATGAAGGAAAATTTGTCCCCAAAATTATATATGGATTGGAATTACATTTTAAGGTGATCTACAATTGATTAGACCGCTTGGAAACTAAAACTAGGAGGAGGATATTGGGAATCCCTAATTGTGTTCCAAAGACCGCCATCAGATTTGAGCTGGGGCTTACCTCCCTCAAGGCTCGGGTTCAATGGCAGACCCTGCAGTTGTACTGGAAATTGCTCTTTCCTCTTCTGAACTCCTTGTATGAGGAAGTGAGCACATCTATTGGCCGGATTTATGGGGGAGGGCAAGCTAATCTGCAGCTTAGTTTGCAGGAGTTCTGTGAAGCACTTTATGTAGGCAGGGAAACTTTTACTGAGAACCCACTTAGAGTTGGGTTCAGAATGTTGATAGGTTTTTGTCACACTCTGCCCCCGGTCTTACCTGTTTGTCCTTTGTTGTCTTCTCCTTTGAAGGTTTCTCCATCTTCCGGGATGTCCGGGACTTATAGAGGTAAGGCCGGTGGTCCTCTGTATCCAGTGTGGAGCGAGAGCAGACTCGGAGGGAGACAAGAGTTCAGGATTCCAGGAAGGTAAGAAATCAGCAGTCAATATCCGAGATTAAGTGCGGAACCAGTGAAGGGAAGCACTACTCGCAGAGTACTGGGATGAGGCTGCGAGCGTGGAAACATGGAAGTCGGTCCAGGAAGGAATTAATCGGACGGCCTCAGGCGAAGGCAACAGGCCGTTTCTAACACTCCAGGAAGGAAAAGGAATATGGAAAAGTATCGGATAATGGCACAAGGGAAAGGAAGGTAACAATGAACACACTAGCTGCAAACTCGAAAAGGAGCGATTTCTAGGAAGCCTGGGCTCCTGCGTAAACACTAGACCGCAACGTGACTGAGTCGCCGGCCATGTTGGGAGGAGAACGGCTCCAACGGTGTGGTGCACCATGGACCAGGAAGTCCAGAAGGGGCGTAAATGGCAAATCATGACAGTTTTACAGTTACTCTTCTATGAGTCACATAAGGCATGAAATCAAAAAAAGAGGAGAAACAGTTTCCTATCTGATAAAGTTTCCCAGCCTCTTCCACAGAGCTATACTTATGAGATTTTGCTGGAACTTGCAAAATCCTTGAGATTTTGAATAGGTGGGACACACAGCGAATGCTGAGGGGGTTTGCTGCAAATTTTTGTAGGAACACAGAAATTAAAGAAACAGCTAGACATTTGATTTTAGAATGTCTGTCATGGTTTCCGGTCAAATGGTCGAAAATAAAAGATCGAATGACCATTTGATCGAAGTAAAATGGTAGAAAAAAAAAGGTCGAATTTTTTTATTTATTTATCTATATATTTTTTTTTAGTTTTGGTTAGTTAAAAAATATTTTTAATAAAGAAAAAGGAGGGTTAGGGGGGAACCCCCCCATAAAATAAAAAATAAAAATAAAAATTCGACCTTTTTTTTCAACCATTTTACTTCGATCAAATGGTCATTCGATCATTTGGTTTTTGACCAAATGACTGGTAACCGTCTGTCACTGAATGTCCAGGGAATGTATTTTCTTGGTAAATTGTTCTTGGGGGTAAACTGGTTAGACCATGACTCACTCTGGCTTAAATGCCTATATTCTGAACATGCATCCAAAGGTCTTGCGGTAGCAAGTTTTTTAAACTCAATTGATCTTAAAATTTCTTGATCTTCCATATTCTGTAAGGGTTTGTCGAATATGACATTAGTTGAGTGTCCAAATAGAATGTTTTAAATATTTTGTATTTTTAAACATTTTTTTTATGGTGTTCTGTTTTATGTTGGAAAGGTTTGTATAAACCATATACAATAAAAAAAAAGGCGGCCACATTCTGTTTTGGGAATCAGTAAAGGAGAAGCTCCAACTATTTGTTGATAGCCTGCTACTTCTGGGGGGAGACTTTAACATGGTCCTCAACCTGATGAAAGATCGAAAGAAACAAACACACTCGAATGCACCTCAGAAGCGGGTGTCGCAATACCAGCAATTTTAAGAAATCAATGCCATCCGTTTCCCCAGAGTCTGTAACCCGTATAGTGTACAATACCAAAGGTGCAGTTCCCTATATATGTATATTTTGTATGGTAAAAAGTACAAAAAAGTATTGTATTCTTCATTTCTTGACGATTGTTGTAACTCTCTTACCTGCAGTGTCAAACTGCTGGATTTCAAGGAAAGCAGCGAGGACGCGCGGCCATGGATCATATTTAACCATTGCCATGGAGACTGGGGGAGGTGTTGTACGCCTTGTGTCCCACCATCTCCTAGCATCGGGGAGGGCGGGATAAAGTCCCCATGGCAGCAGTCCTGTCGTGAAACCGCTAAAAGGATACATATAATTAGTGTGCTAATGCAATCTGACATTAGCACACTAATTACTTGTATCCTTTTAGCGGTTTCACAACATGACTACAGCGATAGTCAAGAATGAAGAATACAATTGTGTTTTGTACTTTTTACTAAACGAAATATACAGTCATGTGGGACCGCACCTTTCGTATTGTACACAATACGGGTTACAGTAACTGGGGAAACGGACAGCAGAATTAAGGTACAAACATTTAACTATAGATACACTGTAGTTAGCACAATTATAGTTGCAATCTATTGTTTTTGTCTCGTTCTCCTTATTCTTTGCATGTCGGAAAATCACTGATCCATCATGGTATGTATTCACAATTGAATGTAACTGTCTCATATACAAATAACGGACTAAGGTTTGCATAGCCCTGAAGATGGTGTTGTACACCGAAATGCAAAGGCTAGATGCACTTAATTGACCTATTGGTCTTTTCCTGCTTGAAAGTATACTGTAATCACTGCAACCCAAACTGTAGGTATTTTCATTAAATATAACCTACACAATTTTAACAAAAGCACTCTGTCATCTATAGAAAATACCATACTTTAAGGAAAAAGGACAAAGAAAAGGAATACCATGATACTAATACATTAAACATACTATGTTTAAGTGCTCATGTTTTTGAGCCAACTGAGACCATCAAATATTATGAGGTGGTTCCACCTTGTTGTTTGTTGTTAGATATGAGCTTGCAGACACCACTGGACACAGAAGAACTATAAGTAAAGTGGGACAGAGAGAAGATACATAGATGCACTGAATCTAATGTGTGGATGTCCAGAGAATGAAGATGTAACCAAAGCAACAAAGTAAACATAGATGTGGATATGAAGAAAATCTTATGCAGGTAGAAGATAAGTGACATGAGATGTAGTAGATGTATATATGCAGAAACGCAAGGTAGATAAGACAACGTAGAAGCTTGCTCAAGTAGGTAATATAACACAAACAAAGCAACCATGTTGAGAAAATGGACATCAGCATTGTATAATAGTAAGCAGGAAATCTTGAGGAGAGAGACCAAGGCTGCAGAGCTGACAAGTGCTGGAAGATAGATTCATGCAAGAACAAAGGGTATTTTATTGGCTCAGAATCAAGGATACCGCAGCGAGAAGCCACTGCAAGGAACAAACACAGTCGAAGAGGGTAAGCCATGTGCATAAGACATATTTCTCTCAGATTAAGTAAATGAGTTAGCACCCAATATAATTGAATCAAATAGCACTTAATAGAAGGACAGAATGGGCAAAACTATGGTCTTCTCACATGTGGTGTGAGACCAGAAAACAAGGCCTATTCATAAATCTTCAGACGAAGATAGCAATGTACCTTCAGTCCCTTTGAAATCCTGAGGAAGAGAACAGTCAGCACAGTCAACTACAGAGACGAAGCCTTGGCTTACGATCTAACTGATGAGAGATGGTAGGCTAATTAGCTAAGAAAGGCAGTTGCCTGACGTTGTTCCGCAGCACCTTGGTTTCATTGCTTACATGCTGCTAACGAGTCGAATGTCCAAGGTGGAAGAGAGTGTCAACCAATCATGAGGGCCTGTGTGATGATGGACTGTACATTGTTGCAGAAGCCTATCTGCTGCTTGTATTATGCGTTTCTCTGTATTTTACTTAGAGGGTGTTTAAGGCAAACATACCAGATAAGGGTCAGTCAATGATGTTATTAACCCTTATGTATACTATAGGTATATACATGGGTTTTAACCAATCCCTCCCCCGATAGCTTTTTCTGTTTGCCATGTAGATCACATCAATGCTGACGTACATCGAGTTATGAAGCCTTTTGCATAATGGAAATATTTGTGAGCTACAATCTGTTTGCTCACCAGGTTTCCCTACTTTATTAAACTGAGAATAAAGTATTATTTTGCCAGATTCTTTGAGTCTGTCCAATTATTTGAGCCTGAGATCATTTATTTGGTAATCCCATTCAGCACCTGGAATGCTCTAGGTGCTACTGCACATTTTGGTAGCGGTGCAGATGGTTCAGATCCAGACTCCCAGATTTTTGACATCTTCCACCAATAGCCCGAAAATCGCAGAACTTCCTGTGGAGAGAGGAGAAAACGTGTGTGAAATGAGACAGTTGGCAGGTGCCACCTTGAAGAAAATCCTGTCTGCTCCCCACAGGCACCCAGCGGACTGAAGGCAAACTGGTCGATTGGGGAAAAGTCGATAACGAAGGGCTCGAGCTGAGCAATTGATGTAAGTACAACATCGAAAGTGGCAAATAAAAGGGGGAAACGTAGAGGGAATTTGGGTTAAGAGAGAGAGATTGCCTCGATTCCTATTCTCAAGGAGATAGAATGTCACGCATTACACTCCCAACGGGGGTATTTTTACTGAGGATTCCTGCAGCAAGGCTAAGGAAGAGTGAATGTCACACTCCAAAATGGGGTAAACATGGAGATGAGATACCTCTACTGGAGAAAGTAAAGAAAGACGATCGTAGAAATTGTTGTGCAAATTTGTTTAGGGTTATGAATATGTAAGTAAAAGAAGTTGATTTGTTAAACTAAAAACAATGGTAATAAATTAGCTGTTTATTAGATTATAAAAGTAAGAGATTGGTGGCAATCAATCAATTAGCCAATTAATCAATCACGGGAGAATAACAGAGGAGAATCAAATAACAAAATAAGATTCTTAGATTGTCAATAATAAAATAGCAGTGCCGCGAGAATCGCTATAACTGTAAAAAAGACTCAAGGAGAATATTATTGTACAGGCTTGAAAATTGTTTAAAGAATTGTTTTATTTTTGGGAAATGAGCGGTGATTGATGGTGCTTGCCCGAATAGATTGTTGATATATAATTGATTAAAGTAAAACCAAAATCAAAGGTCCGATAAGTATTGACATTTAAAAATGACTTGTCATCATGGAGGACACTCCTCTTTTAAATCTGTGCAAAACATTACTGAGATACACACCCAAGATTAGGAAATATCGTGCTGAATGGGTAAGATGCAAGGCTGACAAAATGTTCATCAATCAATCAATCAATCACCAATTTTGTAGAGCACTCTTTCACCAAAGGCAGGGTGGTGCTGTCTAGAAGCGTGGGCAGGAAAATCACAGAATTAGGCAAATAAATACGTTTTCAGACTCACTTTAAAGAGACCAAAGTCTTGGAGACAGCAGATTTCTACTGGAAGCGTATTCCACAATTTAGGGCCCGCATGGGGAAAGCCCGGACGCCTATCCTTTCCCGATGATAAGTGGATATTTTCAACAGTCCTGCCCCAGCCGAACGAAGTATGCAGCCTGGACAGTACCGTCAAATTATTTCCTGCAGGGTGAAACAGCCCTGTTCATTCAGAGTCCGATGGATAATACACAGAAGTGTGAAATGTATTCGGGCCTGCACGGGCAACCAGTAAAGTTCACGTCAAGCATCAGAGACGTGCTGCCCAAAAAGTATACCTTTTACCAGACAAACCTCTGTGTTCTGCATAACTTTCTGCTGATGCAGTAGGTAGCTGGTTGAGACAGAAAAATTGCATTGCAGTAGTCTAGGCTACCAGTAAGATATGCTGCAACTACCTGCGCATGAAGATCCTCTGGAATACAAGGAAGTATTTTCCCAAGTTGTCTTAAATTGAGAAAGCCCGATCCACACACAATATTAATCTGGGTGTCCATTTTCAGGGAGGCCAAAATATTCACACCAAGGTTTTTCACCACCTCAGCTGGAACAGGGACAGACCCCAGTGTTAATGGCCAGAAGGCTGTGGTGCAGTTCTTTGATGCACCCATCGGGCCAATAATAAGGACCTCGCAGTCTTCTCACCATTACGTTTGAGCCAGTTAGCTCCCATCCAGACCCCAAGTGCTGCTAAGCAGGATCTAAGCTGAGCTGCAGTGCCCACCTGGCCCAGATCCAGGATGAACAGGATCTGGGTATCATACGAAAAAACCTAAACCCAAATGAGTGAATCAGGGCTGTCAGTGGCTGGATGTATACATTGAAAAGCAGTGGGGAGGGGGCTGAGCCCTGCAGAACGCCCACAAGTCACCATTTCAGGTGAAAACCTGAACGAGGCAAGAGACACCAATTGTGAACGAGAAGTCAGGAATGCACGAACCCACTACAATACCTGGCCAGAAATGTCAGCATTCTGTAGTCTTGATAAAAGAATGATCAATAGTATCAAAAGCGGCCAATAGGTCTAGTAGAATAAGGCCTGCAATACCACATTGATCTTTGATCATGGTGAAATCGACAAGAACTGACACAAGAACAGAATTGGTCCCCATTAAGGGCAAAAGCCCATCTGACAGGAGTCCAAGATATTGCAGCTGGGGGAGGGTAATAACAGCTTCTAAAACTTTCATAAGGAAAGGAAGCAGGGAGATCGGCCGGTAGTTGGCATAGACTGAAGCACCCAATGATGGCTTTTTGAGGAATGCATTGCCTCCACTATAGTATCACTGATACTCATAATAGCAGATTCAAACAAATGTAAATGTTCATGCCTTGGCCTCAAGAGGGTTCCCTATCAAGAACAGTATTGCAACACATGACAAAATATTTAAATGCTGTGTACACAGGGAAGCAGCTACAAAAAAGGTTAGCTATTTTAGAGCTATAGAAAATGTATCAAAATGAAAGAGAAGACCCACTAGGAGGGAGTGGATGCTTAATCAGCATGAAGGAGAGGGCACTGTGCCCTCATCTCCTCTTTCTACTTCTGAAGACAAGAATACAGACGCTTAGAAACAGGGATTCTATCCTTACAAGGAGTTAAAACCAGCACCTTGGTATATTAAGCCGGTATACGCACCCCCTGCTTAAAGCAATAAGGATAGTGCAGAAGAACATAAGATTAAAGAATGCGAATATGTGTCTAGATGTAGCAAAAGTGAGGAAAGTAACAAGAGAAGGAACAGATTGATAGAAATAGACGAAGAGACCAAGAGACAAAAAGGAGAGAAAGACCACGCCAGTGAAGTGACAATTGTGCAGAATGAGTAGCTGGGAGGACAACTATTACTCAAATCAGACAGATAGGGTATTGATGAAGTATAAGAAAGAGAAGAAATATGGGAAAAGGAAAGAAAGGAAAAAGGGAGAGAAAGGGTATACAAAGATGAGAGGGAAAAAGAGAGGAATCGAAAGGAAGAACGAAGAAGGTATGAAGACCAGATAAAACAGAAGGAGAGAAAAGATGGGGAGAAAAGAAAGGTTAGGAAATAGAAACAGAGATTAAAAGAAAGAAGGTTGCAAAGAAGGTGAGAGGAAGAAGAAAAGAGGGAGATGAGAAGACAGGAAGAGGAAGAACAAAAGGAAATGAGAAGAAGTAAGGGATGTGTAATGCCAGTTGAAGAACAAGAATGATGGGAGGAAACGAGAAGGTTGCAACAGCCCCATAAGGAGCTGCAGTACATACCTAGAGCACAGACAAGGGCTGATGAGCTGATGAGCATGAGGTAGAAGGCATAGGGAAAAGGATCAGGGAATTATATAGACAGATGAGGAAAAATTATGGGTTTGACACCAAAGGGAGTATTGAAGGATGTCCACCAAGAGAAACAAGAGATACATCGGACGGCGTAATGATCGATAAACATAGAATGCTGTCCTTAAGCAGACTAGATCTTGACAATGAGGAAAGATATAACAGCCATACCAGTTGGGGCATAATGATGTCAGACGAAGAAAGGGAAGAAAACGAGAGAGCACGAGAAGAGGGTGCAAGTGGCTCTTCGATAGATCCAGATGTAGGAAAAGGGGTAAAGTGATCAGATTTTGAAGAACCAGAAAGAACACACCAGAGCTTATATCCTATCCCAAACGACCACAAGCATGATTGTATAATGTAGGGGAAATGTCCTGTAAGTTGATTGAGGTCATTGAGAAGATGAAAATGAATGAGTGAAACTATCCCTACCTGGATGACAAGAAGTGTAGGTGAACATGATTGTAGAACGGGGTTCACACAATTCTCATTATTAGAGAAAGGAGGAGGACAACCGCAATATATACCATGGCCAGAGATAGGTAAAGATGATTTAAAATGCAAATTACCTAGTTTGACGGCAGGAGTGGGTAAATATATGTATGAGTTAGAAAAAATGACAGCAGGAATGGTATAAGCAGTGGGTGACATAAAAGACCTTATAGCAGCTATTCTACGGGAGAGAGCTGATGACATTTTGAGACAAGCAGGATATGCGAGTGTGACAGAACAAAACATGACACATGATGAGAGCGCCACTTAATAATTGCAGAGCTGACATATGGAGGGCACTTAGAGTACAATATCATGACACTTCAGACATGGGTGTGATCATGAAAAGAAAAATGGGAGAGAATGAAGACCCTTTTGCTTACATTCAGGAGATTCAAGAACGTTGGCGTCTTGAGACGAGGGAACCGTGGGATAAAACCGTAGCATTTTCAGTGACTGTCCTAGCCAGTGCAAAGGCAGATGAAAGACAAGTAGGGATGAAAGCGAAACCATGTCCAGAAATGCATTTGACTATTGTAAATCATTGTTGGTTATTACAAGAGAAAAATAAGAAAAAGCAGAGAATAGGAAACTTGGGGAAGCAAAGTTAGTTCAGAACAAATGGTTGAAATTTGCCATAAAAGGAGCAGTACTGATGGGCGGTGAAGGGGTGGTTACAGCCTAAACAGCCAATCAATGTAGGGTACCCAGTAGATATGGGCAGGTACAATTATTGGTCATGTTGTAGAGGGAATGGACCTGGAGGATGAGGAGGCGGATTCAAAACCCTCCAGGTGGAGGAGGATTTAATGGAGGACAACCGCAACAGTGCTGGAATTGTGGGGAATGGGACATACGGCCCGCACATGTAGAAGTGGAGGAGACATGCAGCGGATCTGGCAAGCTCCAAGAGGGAGGACGGGCTATTTTCCAAAGTATAATACAGAACCACAAGAGTATTTTTCCCAAGATCACACACAGTATCAGACGAGTGTGCTGCAAACACATCAGAGGCAGCAGGTTCCACTGCAATCACAGTTGCCACAAGGGCAAGCACAGCAAGTGCCTATGCAAAGACAAGTACAGAAACAACAGGCAACAATGCCACAATGAAATGCTAATACCAGAACCCCACAAACACCTACAACCAGGATAGAGAGTGTGACAGTGGTGGGAAGAAATCCTTTTACAGGTACATGGATACATTTATATCCACAATAGGAAAGACCACAGGGCAACCTGATGTGTTAGGTACTATGAGTGACACCAGACCCCCAAGAGGAACCGAGGATCAGGGTACTGATAGGAGGCAAGACATTTTTGTTTCTTGTAGACATGGGAGCGACTCAATCCTGTGTCCGAGAGGGAAAATACCCAATGGCTGGCACTGCCATGACTGTGCATAGATTATCTGGGGCTATGAATTGGTTCCTTTTTCTGATGAATTACCAATTTCAAAAGGGGAACATGACATGTCTATGCCACTATTGTATTCCAGACAGACACCAGTTAATATATTAGGGTGTGACTTGATGACAAAACTTAGTTTGACGATATCTTTTACTCCACTCCAGGGTACATGATCAGGGATTTTCTTTGGGGTTCTGGGAGACATAAGGTTGCATTGGAGATGCTTTGTTATTTGTTTTAGATATCATGAGGGGGGACTACAACTCCCATGGTTTTAATTATATTACCTGGCAGCTCAGGTTCAGTACCACTTTTGGTGGCTGTCTGATGAAGTTGTATTAGATACAGATTTGATGCAAGCAGGCATACGGCTGGTTATGCTGAAAGAGGCTATGTGGATAGAAGATAGCTGTCTTCTGTGTTGCCCTTCCCTTCTGTTGTTAGGTAGGACACTCTGGGGCCGGACGTTGCGAATACTGAAGATACGAGACTCGTATTCCCCTTATATTCCACTGGCGCCTACCATTTGTAGGGACACTGTGGATCGCTTGGGAAAACATTTGGTTGGCCGGATGGGGTGACATTATCCAGGATGGTTTGCTAATGGAGTTCTCGGAGGTGGTGGAGGTATATGGTTTACACCTGTGACAGTTTCTGACATATATGAGACTGACGAAGTCGGCTGGGAAAATGTGGACTGACTTACCTGAGGAACGAAAGGTAGATGAGACACTTGCACCATTGTACGAGCTAGAAGATGGCTGGAAGTGAGCATCGAGGATATATTGTGGGATGTTTTGACCCACTTTTGCTCTGTCATGCGGCATCACTGTGTTCTGATGGTGCCAAAAATCGTAAAATGGCTGCAAAACCCTTGTGCGCGCCAAAACCTCTGAAAATCGTGCTTCGCAAAGCACAAAAAGATGGCTGCCCAATATGCCATGCATGTTGTCAGTGGTGGAACAGCAATCTCACTCCTGAAACATGTCAATGGGATCCACAACATGTGAAAATGGAGTACAGAAGGAAAAGCAGTGCTTTGCTAAAGGAAACCCCAAAATCTTGCTTTAAATTATTTTTCTTTGTTGCTGAAACTGCAGAATGCCGGTACGAAACACCCTCAAACATCCAAAATTCTTGCTGGTTGCTACAATTCACTTAGTGTAAGAAATCATTGTGAACTTACAATGTCCTGAAAAGCTGAAAGCATCAAGGGATTTCCACCGCAAAAGTGGCCTGTCTGTGAATCTGTCAAAATCTGGGTGCAGTTCCCTGGGCCGCCTGAATGACAGCTGTCAGTAGCCTGCCTGATTAAACTTTAAACTTATATAAACTGAAATCAAATGTTTGCAATCTAAGAGGCCTGTTGTTGAGAGTAACCCATCTTGTAATTGTTTTGATTCAATGGTTTAAAATCTTGAATAAGTATTTAGCTGTGATTTGATCCCACAAGTTTGTTTTATGCTAATGGAAAATTCAACAGAAGTAACAATTAAAGTAAGCTGGCTAAAGCTACCAAACTGGAATAACAGCTTTCCTCACAGAGGCAAGGCCTGTCCTTCCACCAGGAAATCACACCAAAGCGATAATTATAGGGTTTGGGAAGAACATGGTCTGCAGTGGGGAAGGAAACAATGGCAAACTGCAAAGCAGGAAATGCTAGGGGTGAGGACAGTCGTAAAATGGCTTCTGCCAAGAGAACAGGAAGGAGACTGCTTCTGAACTGAAGGGAGAAAAAAAGAGGCGTACCCGAACAGCCATCTGTGGCTGAACATTCACAAGAAACATTTTGTTTAAAGACTTCTAACTTACCACTTAAAATTTTCAAAAATACAAAAGTAACAGAATTGTAAATCTAAATTTTGGTTGCACATTTCAAGAGGCGTAAAGATCGGGTGACATGTTCTGGAAAGAAACGGCAGAAAATGTGATTTTACACCAAATGTATTTCTGCTAGAAGTATGGAACTTTAAAAACTTATGCCCATGTTATAGGCGCACACTTATAGAAATTTTCTGATAAATTGGACATTGTGTTCCTGATGAAAAGGGCGAAATTCGGTGAACATCAGACACAAGATCCCACAGCGACGGGGTTTTGAGGAGTAGCTGCTACACAAAATATGTAATGTATATGTGAATGTTATAGAGGTTACTCACGTGTAAATATTTCTTGTGTCAAAAGTAGATTTTGTGTTCAAGAGGCAAGAGGTGGACTCTAAGCCTCATAAACCCACACTATAAAGGTGACACCCTGTTTATCTCCTCCTATCAAGGCAGAGAGGAGACTCTGACCAATCGCCTGTCAAAGGAGCGAGCTTAGGCTAAACCAACACACACACACCAGTTATCATAGCATAAATAGAGACAGCAGAGGGCAGATAGGAACAGACAGATTCACTCACCATCCCAATGCTGGCGGAGCACCCTGCTGCTGAACTTTCCATCTTCCTTGCTCCAGACTCCAAAAACTTGGCAAAGCAGAAAGACCCATTGCATAGCTGAACCACTTTCAGCTAGGCCTCAAACTCCAGAACCAAAATCCCACAATTCTAAGGGGAACCAAAAGAGAGCCGGGCTGCACTGTGCTGCTTGCCTGCTGAAAATAATTTCCATCATAACAATGAAGGGCAGATCCAATCCAATCCTGTGCTGTGCTGTGACCAGAGTGCCATTGCAGATCCAGTCCAGTCCGGTGCCGTGCAGTGACCAGAGCACCTTGACGCTGTCCAATCCGATTTGCCCAGCAGTTTGTCCTAAAACCAGATACAGTTCTCTGACCAGAATCCTGACGGTTCCGTTTAAAAACATATCTAGTAAGTGTCTACAGAAAGAACTGTGTCACTAGCATATGTACTGTCCATAGTCAATCCCTATCTTAAACCCATCCCATCTTGTATTCCGAACCTGTGTTGTTAGGAGTATTTTTGAATTGTCTGAACTCTTCATGGAAACCATCCTATCTTCCTCCTGTACTAGTATTGTTAAAACTATATTTGCGCTGATAATTTTTCATCTGAAGAAGGCGAGCTCCTCTGCAGGCAGTCACCCTGATGAAGTGGCTGTGTTCCTGTGTGGTATTCGTCTATTCACAGTCATACTGTAGTGTCAAAAAAATCATTTGTCATTTTAAAAGTTCATTCCCGTTTTCCATTCTTGCGCCTATCTTGAAAAAACAACCTCCACTAAAACATCCATAACTTCCTCAGTTTTTGTGCTAGAAACAAAATTTCAACTTCTGCTTGTAGCTAATGTCCACAGCTTTAAAGCACGTCCACATCCAAAATCCATACAGTTCTCCCCTGTTCGCGATTATCGCGCTGTGAAAAGTTTGCCGCAAATTTTCATTTAGGGAAATTCTGACACGTGTAAAACAGCTTTTGAGTGCTTCCAACTTCAATTTTCAGATTTCAAATTATTTCTTGGTATTAAATCATTGCTAGTGTTTGTGTGCAACTATCCAAAGCGGCTCCCATAAGAATTATAACAAGTTCAGCAATGTAGACCATATTAAGTGTTTTTGCCAGTCCATTCTAAGATAACTTTAAAAGCCATTCTGACAGCTTGCCAATTAATTCCGTTTTTTTCTTGTGTTGCTGGGGGAAATTGGGATTAATATTCTGTTTGAATTCTGCCATTCCTGAATACCTGCTCTCTCTCCTCCTATCTCTTTACATTGCCTACTGGGGGTTGAGGGGTGCAGGGGGAACCTTTAACCATAGTGCTATTTGATCTGCACACACACACACACAAAAGTATTATTTCTGTGCTGAATTGTTTTGCTCACTATTACTCCTTGTGTATTAAAGAGATTATTCATTGTTACATCACCCGATTGGTGATTATTGTGTACCCATTAAAACGTAGTGTGATTGAATTGTAAATACATAAATAAATATTTTAACTTTGCAAACCAGCCTGATTCCTGGTTCAGTGTGACTGGGGAAGGGGGGTTCCAGGAGAGGGGTGTGATATGAGTGGTATATCGTTCAGAATAAAGAACTTTTAGACAAAAATAAATAAAGATTTCAGTTGTGCATTACACGCTAGGCATTGACTTGGGTGTGTGCCGGATTGAAATCACTTACAATATGGGAGGTTGTTATCTAGTTTGAATGGAAGGACACTTCAGATAAAACATCCATGTGTCATGACCACTGTTAGGGGGCACAAGTTGTGCCACAAGCAGTCTCCCACCAGAACCCTGAGTGCCTTAAAACCACTGCAAAAGGGCTCCTGGAGCCAGTCCTGGCGCCTTTGGCACCAGGCTCATTTGTAGGAAGGAAGGGCTTTTCAAACTAGGTCCCATTTATGTACATGGGCCTTTAAATAACATGGAAGCACCCACACAGTCTAGTTCTAAGAACCAAGCATGCAGTCTAGTGTTTTGGGTGTGGCAGGCCTGGAACTACTTTCCCTGGTACTACTTTACCTGGGCTATATAAACCACACCCTGACTGCAGAACATGCATCGAGTTATTCTGCAACCCACAGCGTGACGCTCACCATGTCCAGCCCTAGTCTTCAGCATCTTCCTGTAATCCTTCAAGAACAAGATTATTCTGCCTTACCTGAGAAAACACCATCCAGCACTTAGCATCTCAACTGGGCTGCAATTTGTGGAAACCGAGAGAAGAAGAAACATCACTCACCTGTGATTACTAGTTTAAGGACTTCCGGTGAACCGCTACCGGAGCTGCTGTTCGAACATTGTGACCTGCAATAACGAGAAAGGGAAAAACAATATTAGAACGCGTGCTTCCAAAACATCGAATTCCATCAGTCTTACCTGAATTCCAAAATGCTACACCACGCTTCCATCTGGAGCACCACAGCAACATCTGCAAAGGAAGAGAGACATATTCAGGTTTGCTTTCAATATTAAACAACCGTACAGCGCTGTACTTACCTTAATGGATTCTGTAGGCCTGTTTTTCATCGCGCCCTCATCCACTCACAGCACCACAGCGGCCTGTGAGGAGAAGAAGAAGAAAACACATGTTAGCTTTAAAAGACAATAAAGGCGCTGCGCTTTGCGCTTTCTCTCACCTAGAAAACGTGCCTCTCCATCCGGCACGCCAGCATCAAGACCTCCGCACCTGAAAAGAAGGAGATAAAGACATTAACGAATTCCCACCATAAACAGAACAAAGACTAACAATTAACAAACCTACCTGCCTACCAGCAGATTCGGGGTCACAGCAGGCCTGGGCCCAAGGAAGGCGTACTGCACCAGTGAAGCAACTCGGGCAGCTCGCCAACAAACGTCAAGCGCCCCTGCACAAGAAACACAGGACGGATAGCTCATCCTACAAATAACTAAGGTGAGAAAGAACCCAGTGGGAAGGGAATCGTTCAGAGGGAGGTGGGAGATTCACCCATTAGAGACAATTATCACACATCCTCCCTTCTGTAATTGCAGATTCATTATTCGGCACTGGGCAACTACGCATCCAGGGTTCCAGATCTCAGAGCCTTCCAGACGCCCCCGGGGATATCAGGTGAGTGTAACAACATGTGAGATAGATTTGGGTTGAGTTATGGAGGATGCGGATTGGGATAGAGCCCTGATTTATGTACGACAGGTCTCTAGGAATGCCTGACCTAGACTTCTTCAATTGAATGTCCTTCATACGACCTACATGACACCAGACAGGCTGTCTAGATTTTCCCTGTCGACATCTCCCTGCTGCGCCAGGTGTGGCACTGATGCTGCTGACTTCATCCACATATTTTGGATATGTCCAGTGATACATCACTTTTAGGGATATGTCTGCCAGAAAATGGAGGGTTGGGCATAACTGCCTTTAAATAGAATCCTGAGACATGTTTATTAGGCATGTACTCTCACCGAGCAATGTGGGAAATGTGATGAAAATGTTAGACCTGGCCTGTGTATTGGCAAAACATAGGATACTCATGTCATGGGAGAAGGCATCAGGCCCAATCTTTGCAGTGTGGGGGGGGATATCAAGAGATGGTCCATGGCTGAGGCCACATGGGTTCCCTGAGGTTAATGACAATATAATGATCTGGATCTCTCTTGTGCAGGTGCTTTTCTATCCCTGGGATTATAGGCCTCCTTGAACACAATGCTTGGTGATTGTGTATGGTATTGTCCTGGCCCTGTTTTCTTTGATATGAAGAGGGCAATTTCTCTTAGGTAACACCAAATGGGGAAGGCATCTGAAATAGGTAGGGTGAACATGATGGCAATGTGAATACATGGAATATGTACTGTATGATTTGCTAACAATTGTTTGTGTGGTTGTCGACAAGCTATTGTTTATGTATTTTGATTTTACCTTTTTTTGCATTGGATAACTGTTGGAATGAGGTTAAAGGTGGACTACGAGGACAGGGTCACTTCAAAGCAAATGATTCCAATGTTACGTAGTGCAGAGATGTCGAACCAGGCTTCGGATTGTGCTTGCAGGTTGAAACGTGTTTCAATGCATCAAGTCACCTTGATGCCCAGTGGCAAGTCAGCTTCAAATCGGGTTAAGCAGGTTCTTGTGCAGTTCTAAGACTGCATCTAGCAATGCAAGTCGATGGGCCACCAGGAATGGTCCGATAATCAAACGTGGTTCGAGATTAAGAACACCACTGCTTCGTTTTGATGAGTGGCGTGGTGATCCAGTGGTTTAAGTTGAGCTGTGATTCAACTTTTTTTGGCAGTAAAATGCTTGTTTTGATGGTGCAGTGGTTCCAAATCATCTCTATGGGGTGCTGATTCTCGAGACGGACAGGTGACAATGCTCTGCTGGGATGATGCAGTGTCAAGCCGGTTCCACTGATGCTGTAGTGGTTTGATGTTCGAGCGAGTGCCACAGGCAGCGTCAGTGGGTCCTGTTGAATCAAAGGTGTCGAATGTGATTTGAAGGTGGCTTAAATTGGTATGAGCAGCCAAATCAGGGATCCTGGCTGTTTTGCTTCTCAGTATGCTGTGAGATCCACTACAGCGGCTCCAGGATAAGGTAACTCCTTTCAGTCTATGTTCTGCCAGCGTAGGGGGGTTTGTAAGGAGAGTGACAGACCTTGGTCCTCAACAAAGCCACCCCCAATCTGGCCAGGGAATGGAAAGAGAGCAGAGTTTGCCTCTGCCTTGGATCACTCCATCACCTCAATGCCAAAGGTCTTTGGAAAGATCAACTCTCCCAAAAGGGGTCCAGGCATAAATCAAAGAGACCCCCTCATTTATAGGTAGAAGGTCACAAGCATTCTATGAAACCAACCCTGCATTAAGGGGTCCAATCACCATCTTTGAGACAAGTGACCCTAACCTCCTAATGTCATACCCAGAGGGTTTTTTTCTGCAGGAAGTGGAGTGCACAGGAAGGAGAGAGAAGCCCACAGAAAACGAATATGGAGGAATCCTCTCGAACACACTTGGGCTCTCTGAGTGTCCTAAGCTTGCCCCTTTCCCAGCCTCTAGCTTCAAAGGCTCTCTCCTGTGAAGTCTCCTAGTGTGAGGCAAGACTTTGTTATGCAATTGTCTCTTTGAAAGCAGCCTCTTGTGTCATCTCCAGCTGAGGGATCATATGCCTGGCAAGGGACAAGTTACCCTTCCTCCCACAGAGTCAACAGAGTCTGCCAAGAAAAATAACTGTTTATATGTATGTGCTTAGAAGCTTATCCAAACC
Organism: Ambystoma mexicanum; assembly: GCF_040938575.1. Lineage (NCBI taxonomy): Eukaryota > Metazoa > Chordata > Amphibia > Caudata > Ambystomatidae > Ambystoma > Ambystoma mexicanum. The sequence goes on from NC_090936.1 coordinate 980,736,018, forward strand.
AAACAGCATGCCTCACAAAACGCAGATGTTTGAAATGGCACATGTTCTCCTGTTACCTGCATCACCAGGAGGGTGGTAGTGGGGAGGGGAGTTGTGACCTGCTTTCTGGCCACACTGTCAAAAGCAAAAAGGAGGCAAAAATGTAATCTTTTTTAATTCTGTTACGAGTGACCATGCCAATTTCCCTGCAGTCTGGGGAGCAGTACAGGAGGAGGAAGATGCTCATCCGGTGTTGCCAGACAGACGCTAAGCTGTTGAAAACCTCAGGGTAACACAAAATGATAAGAGGGTACTTAAATGATTTGTGTTTAAATACTCCCTCTTTTTTTTACTGAAGTTGACAGTAATGACAGTGAGATTTCTATTACATTTTATGTATCCACCCCTCAGTCAAGGGGGCATCCTTCACTCCCTAAGAATGTCATACGGAAGATACTGGTAATGATCAGTCAGACACAGAGGCCTTGAATTTTGTGCTTTCCTCCTTTGTATATCTTTATGAGAATATAAAAACTTGAGTTAAAGTTCATGCTATCCTGTTAAACTCCATTCAGAGTAAATTGGACAATGCTGCTAAGTTTTTTTTGCAGATGGATTCAGATTCTAGAAAGACTTATTTAAAACAAGCTGTTTATTTATTACACACAGTCCGGTTGCTCTACAATATATTATGAACCATCACAGGTTATCCAGGTGACGGATACCACTTCTGCAATGGCACAAACTGAGGAACCTGATCCCTTGAAGTATGCCCCAAAGTGTGTTGAAAAGGAAGCTATCCCGGATTAGCGAATGGGTAAGAAGCAAAATCAAAAGGGTCAAAGGGCTCTATTACATGGGGAAAAGAAATCTAAAAATGTTAAATTGAAAAAAGAAACGGAAGATCTGCCAGAAAATGTTTAAGAAACCTTATCATTCAAGAATCTTTAGATAAAGCTAAGAGGTCCTTTGACTTATATTGCAAATACTGATACAGATAGTTCTTTTGAGGAGGAGGATGTTCTTGACCACAATGAGGTATTGTATAATTTTGACTCAGCAGCAAAAGCAAACCCTACATCCATTTTGGGTAAAGGCACCAACTCTATTGCTGTGCAAACAGAGAAAGAAAATATACTCCCTGTTATGGGCCAATTGGATATGAGAGCATCAGGGATTATGGCTACCTCCACACCCGTTGGCATAGACACGTTGCATGTTGTAGAAGAGATCTATGACTCAGTTGAAGGTGTTAGTAATATGAAGGCCCATTCAGAAGGACAAAACCAGAGAATCAGTGTGAGTGTGGCTTGTTGGTTTGGAAAGGAATCTTGTTCCATGAAAACCCCTGTTTACAGTGTATTGAGGCGGACCGACTATCATGGGAAAAGTGAACAAGAAAAGGAAGTGAAGCACATAGTACCTTCCTAAAATGAAGGTAATCGTCGATGTCCAACACAGGATAACAAACTTCCTGAATGGCCACGACCCAATCTTCTGGTGGACAGCCTTTTTAGGGAAGATAGACAACTCACATTAAACAGATCCAGCATCTTAGCCTTTTTTGCTGAAGTTCCGAATCTTTCTGCTATATCAACTAGGGACATTGACGGAGTGGAGTTTATTGATTCCAAATGAACGGACTTGGTTAACCTTGATATTGGCTCCAAAATTGTGTATGACACTATTCTTAGAGAGTTCTCCCACCTTAGACAAATAGGATTGGGCATCACTGAATTGATTCAATGAATGTCCATAAAGTGCCAAAAGACATGATTTCTGTGAAAGAGAGGGGAGGTGGTCAAAATAAGTTACAAATGATGCGAGTGTCTGCCTTAATGAAATTTGAATGGCAGGACTTGTCCTGGCTAGTGGGGGCACTACATAACAAAACGAGAAGTACCCCCAGGCATCAAAGTCTTTAGTAAAACTGACTCTTTTGGTTTGGTTTCTTGGAATGCTCATGGATATGTTCAGCTCTTTATGAATCCTGATGTTGGTTCTTGTTTTTATTCTTAAGTATAAAGTTATTTTACTCCACAAAACTTGATTGACAAAATGCCCTGTTTTTGATTGCTATTCTATATGTTTCCAGCCAGCCTTCAAAGGTAATTGTGGACTGCCAGCTGATGGTTTAATGACCATTATGAAATGTTTCTGCGGGCTAACATGTAGTAAGGAGTTTAATAACCAGCAGGAGCTTTAGCAGTGGAATTGGTACTTTGTATGCAAATGATAGAAAGAAAGGTACTCTTAATATAAACTGGACCTTGCGTGTCTGTCATTTAGGTAAATTCTTAGATTCACTCTCTAACTTTATTTTAAATTGGATGGGCACTACAGAGAATGTGCCCATTCTTGTAGCAGGAGATTTGAATTCTACGTGTTACCCGACTAGTGAGAGCGTTAACAATATGGACTATTTGCCCCCTGCTGACTCTATTTCAAAAAAATGTTTACAAGGTTTAAAAAGGACGTTGTACTTTTCGGCCTTTGGCCTTCAAATGTTGAATGGTACAGTTGCAGGGGATATTGCAGGCCAACCCATCTGTCAAAGAGGAAATAGTAAGTCAGTGTTAGATTATATTTTCGCTGACCAGTTTTTATACAATTGCTGTCAGTATAAGAATGTTGAATGTACTGTTTGGAGTGATCACCAGATGTTAACTGGAGTCTTTGAAGTCTACATAAAGAATGGAGCAGAGGCGGGACCATGCTAACTTAACAATTAAGTTATTCTGGCATGCGGGGCAGTTAACCATTTTAAAAAGAGAATTGAAAGCATTTGGTGTGATACCACATTTGGACGGAAGCTAACAAGCTTCAATGTACATAACTATGAGACCTTTGTCAGGGTAACATACATGAGACCTTTTGAAAGAATAAGTAGACAGTCTGCCAAGTGGGGCCGGTTCGAAAGTACACCCATTTTCATGATTCTGCTGTTGCTGAGAAAAAAAGACAATTGAGGTCATTAATAAGGAAAATGAAGGGTCCGGATATGGAATCAGATACTAGAATAAAACAAATACAGAGGGAAAACCACCATTTAAAAAACTGTCAGAAACAGCAAAGGGCTCGCTTGTCAAAAAACGATGCAGAAACAATGCCAGAGATACTTCGAAATAAGGATGTGGTTGACTTTTGGAGAGTAACTAACTCTCTGAATTGCTGCCAGGCTGGAATATAAAATAATTCAGTAGCAGAGGCAGACTGGGCTCGACATTTTCTAGATATATGGTTTAGTGAACCTGAATTATCCCCTCTGATTGGTAAGATTCTGGATCAGTGCTCAGAACGCTGGCAACTGGTTTTTGATCAGAAGTGGTTCAGGAGGTTATTATGAGAGTAAGGAACTCGAGCCCTCTGGGGCCGAACAATCTGTCAAATAAATTGTTTAATGGGGATCCTATAGTCTGCGCGACCATATTTACTATATTATTTAAATACATTGCTAATAATTGCTGCTTTCGCACCTCCTGGTGCACTATTTATGTTGTTGATCTATGTTGATCTATATTGTTGATCTATACACGGACTTTGATTTCATCAATCACAATCACCTATGGATCAAATTGTACAAATGGGGAATTCCGGTGAGTTTATTGAGGCTGTTAATTGGCCTACATTCTAACATACAGGTTTGTTTGGATAATGAGGGAACCCTATTTAGAAAAATCGACATAAGAACAGGACTGAGGCAGGGATACATGTTGGTCCTCTGCGTCTTTAACCTGTATGTATCTGATATTGATGATTTTGTACATCCGGCCTTTGTTTCTCCTAAATTGGGTACTCTTATGTTCATCTGGCTCGCTTATGTAGAGGATTTTCTGCTTTTTGATTGCCCTCCAATGGGGTTGCAAAGACTGATTTCTGCTTTCTCTGAATTTTCTAAGAAGAATTTGGTAATAATCAACACAGCAAAACCAACATCTTGCAACTTACTGCACATAATAAAAAGTCTAGTTTTAGATAGGAGATGAACAAGGATAACCTGGAAAGAGTGGATAACATAATTTATCTTGATTTCCCTATATTCTGTAATCCTCGTAAACAACACATTAGGGATTACTGCAATCATAAGGCAACGGCCTTGGAAGCCCAAATGTCTCATATTAATGATAAATATGGGAAGTATTCTCCGATTCCTATGCTGAAGTTTTATGAAGGTGAGGTGATACCGAAATAACCAATGGAATAGAGATCTTGCAGTACTGGGTCCCTGAGAGTCTTATTAACTTAGAAAGTATTATATGGCGTAAGGTGTTGCATAGCCCTAATACAGTGCCAACAGTGGTGATTAGATTTGAACTAGAGTTAACATCTATATCAGGAAGAGCCAAGTGGAAATATCTACAACTTTATTATAAAATGTTGAAACCTATGGTAAATAGATTGTATGAAGATCTCAAATGCATTATGGCTTCAAAAAACAAGGAAAAGGTGATGAATTTGTTTTGTGATTTCAGTAATAACATGCTGTTAGAAATTGACAGGATGTCCATAGATCTAAGAAATAACCCTGGTACGGATAAATTGGCCTTATATCAGAATGACTGGCGTTGCACTTTAGACAAATATCATAGTTATGTCTCTGTCGCATTTAAAACATTAACATAAATGATTGGGTGTAGTAGCCCCTTATTTGTAAATGTTTCGTAACCCACAGGCACACATGGAATTTTTACATTTTAGATGGAATTTATATCAAACCAGGGAGATTTTGAAGAGACATAATTTGATTGCCTCTGAGTTATCCTTTTGTTGATTTTGCAATGATCGTAATGAATTAGAAACCTTTGTTAATTTATTGCCTGGCTTTGAAAGCGCTCTGTATTTTAAAGATCATGTATATAGTTTTAGCTTTGTAGAGTGTGAGAACTTATGGATAAGGTGTCTTGGCGGTCATACCACCTCTGTGACACTTGCAGCTATAGGATTTATTAAGAGCATGAGGTCGGATGATAGCCTGGCAGGATCGTGATAATGGCTTTAATGGATTAATTTTACTTTTTCTTTTTTGTTATTAGTATACATCCTAATATGAAATGTATAATTGAACATGTTGCTTTTTGCAATTGCTTTAATGTTTTGAAGAAGGATCTGTATATTTCGCTTGATTAAATTATGATACTTGTATGCTTGGTGTAATTCAATTGAAATGTGTTTTTACTGTTTGTTATATTGTTATGAATCAAGTATCCAGGCTCTTCAAGTTGCACAGAATGGTGCAGTCAGACCCATTTATTGTCTGGCTAGAAGAGTCATTGTTACAGAGGCCAGGAGAGAGCTCCACTGGCTCCCGATCAAACACTGTGTCACACACGTTACTATCTCTCACTTACAAGTGTTGCAATGGCGAGGCCCTGCAGTACCTGGCAGATTGCCTCATTACTCTCCCACCCGGTCATTGCTTATGCTCTTACAACCCTCTTAAATTGAGCTTTGGGGAAACCACGTTTGATGTCCAGGCTCCTTCCGCTTGGAACAAGCTTCCAACCGACCTCAGGTGGCCCGACTCCCTCTCAGATTTCAAGAAAATTGTCAAGACCCTCTTTTCTAATCTTAATCCAGACTAATGTTCTACTTTTTTAAATTCACCTCCTGCCTCTTTACCTACCTGTTGTTGGTTTTATCCATGTTTTATCCGAGCGCTCTGAGGCCGAAAGGTGTGAAACCCGTTATAAAAACTAAAACTAAATAAAAAATTTAGTTTTAACCAAATACAATAAAATCATTAAATAAACAAATAAATGGGGGTCTGATTATCTGGCCACCCTCTCTCTGATGGATTAGCAGGATCCTTTTATTAATAATAAAAATAAAAAACTAGGGCTCAATCCTTCACAGGCTTTCACTTAGGTGTGGATTTCAACAGGATCCCAGACACCTAGTCACCCAACTAGGCATAACTGGTTTTGGTCACTGAAGCCCTCACTCTCAGTGGCAGGCAACAGACATCAGCATATATGGATACATCCAACTCGTTCTGTAGTAGGAACAAAGCATAGCTTTGGGATTCAGTACTGGGCCACACTAAAATTAGAAACATACACCAAAGACTGCCAACAACCAGTGGAGTCCATAAAGCAAACAATGCCAGTTAATTTGTATATTTTTTACAAGGAACATAAATCCTTTGGAGCCCTTTAACCCTGAGAGGATTATGGTCTATCTAGATCCATGACAGAGTCAGGTTCCTAATGAGGGATTAGATTAAGACTTATTAGGGGAAAATTTCAGTAAACCAGTCAGGAAAAAAGCCAAAAGGTACAGGGAGCTCTTGTCAGAGGTACCATTTAGGAATTTTTAACTCACAACCAGCATTGCACCATCCCTATCACCCAATACAATATTTATTACAATTAAATTAAATTAAACACAACTATATTGGTACTGTCATAGAGGTAATTCCAACCCTTTGTTCTAGGCACTGACTTCATCTACGTCTTTGGGTAGATACCTCACTACACCTGTCTCACTTTGATAGCTGGTCCTTCTTGCATTTGGGGTTGCCCTATATATCTTCCAAAGCTCTCTGGTCCCACAACCTTCACCTTAACCCCATTTTTACATATGGCCTACATTCTTTACACCCAATAATCCCTGAATGTCTTAAAACATTTTCAGGGCTTAACTGTGATACTCACACCCTTCCCTAGGTGACCTTTGCTACTTCCTACATATTTACTAACTGTGCCAACCATGCACTTTCCTGCTCATAGTATCTTTCCATTGTTGTAATCCCCCTTCCCCAGGATAACTCCCCCATATTTGGATGTGTCATACAACACAACCCCTTTCCAATTGGCTCCAGATTCGAATGGAAGGTAAGCAAATGAACACATTATCTACAGACATTCCCACGCCCTTCATTTTGTTTTTGTTACATTGTGCTATTGAACAAATCAGGTACCTTTGTTGTCAGACAATTGGTGGTTACATCTTAATCATCTACATGCACCCACCAGCAGAGATTGATGCCCTTAGTAATGCGTCTTCATCAGAAGCAGCCACCTCAGCCATTTAGAGAAACAGACTATTGTTGGAAGTAAGGGTTATCAAGTCCTGCGCTCAAACCCTTTAAGTTATAAAGTCCAAAGAGAGGGCAATGATGCCAAGATCATTAAAGAGATAGAATTTCAAGAGTTCCAGAAATTCTTTTTAATATGTGGCAGTTTTTTCAGTGTTATTGATTTGGATCACAATATTCTATTGTTAAGCTATCATAAGCGCACATACTATATACAATCCCACATCATACAGATACTGTATTGTTGGAAGTAGTCCAATTGTAAAGTATCAAGCTGGCACAGTAGTAATAACTTTTCATTTATGTCGTAGCAGGCGAACTCTAGCTAGACCCTCAGCAGTCAATTGTTATTTTAATCAGACTTTGCTAGCCGCACACTCCTTTCAATTTTAAATCAATGTCTTTACTCTGAAAATATGCTATTCTTTTAAAACTAATTAACTTGGTATTGAAAGTGTCACACCGTATCTGAAACTGCACCCTGCTGTTGTATACCTCCATTATACAAATATAATGAATGTGTCGCCATTAAATAATGCCATAAAACGGTCTGCAAGTCTATACTCCTTTATTCATATTTTCCATCTGCCCCTCATTCTCCCTTCCCCATTCTATTCATCCCTCCAGTTCTACTCCGGCTACATTCCACATTCTGCTCAGCCACAACACCTCCCCCTTGCTTATCATATAAGTTCACCCTCTCCATCTGTCCAGCAGGATCACCTCTACATCCGCTCAATAAGACGTGAGGGTTTTTGAATAGTTCTTTGAGGCTGACCAGTGGCCCCGCCAACTTCTTCGCCAGGCAAACAAGGTGGGGAACGTCCACAATCTTTAAGTGACATGAGACCAACGGGTTCTTCATTTCCCCTTTCCTCTTGTGTCTCTCCTCCATCTGAATCATCCTGGAACATTTCATGAACGAACGAGGCATCCCCAGTTACTTTGCCATCATCCCTCATGGCAGTAACCATGGGCCCATTGATAGCCCTCACTACCAGGGGCTCTGGCTCGGGACTGGTGCCCATCTTCCTTAGTTGATTCTGTCGCACTAGTACAGTCTCATCTACTGACATCTGATGTTCTTCAGCTCTCCTCTTGCGATTTGTTCAATCTTTGTCTTTCTCTCTTATCTCACTTTCCCCTTCACCAACTTCTTGATCTTTTACAGGGGTATGCTCTTCATGCTGTGGAATGCGGGTCCTGAGCTGATATTTGATCACCAGTTCAATGGGAGCACGCCCAGTCACCTCATGAGGAATGTTTTGATAACTTCTTAGCATTTGTGAATTAGCCTGCAGCCTTTCCGGAGCCCCCAGCCAACTTCTTCTTCTAAGCAGTAGCCCTTGATCTGTTGTGGCCAAATCACTTTGCGCTCTTACTAGTCTTTGCACATCCCTCTTGTCCACCTCCCTATTCTCAAAATGTTTCGTGGCTATGCATTGCCACCCATTATTATCATTGAGCTGAACAGTCGCTTGGACGGTGAGATCAGCCTTACTCCTTTCAGCACATGGCTCATTAGCAAGTTCACTCATAATTGTATCAAATGCTCTTTGACAGGCTCCCTTGCACCCCAATATTGAGCCCCCCTCGAAAAATTGCTTGAGTGGATGAGACAGCCCCACATCTGGGTGGTTTTCTTTTTCTTGAACTGGAGAACTTTCATACATATCTTCCACAGACATGTCCCTACTTTGTCCCTGATCTTCTCTTTGGTACAATTGTGACTTGCCACTATGTCTCAGAGTCTTATGTTCATTTGTCTGACATAATTCTGCATATTTGTCAGGATTAGGCATTGTGTTCTCTCTTTTCCAGCATGACCCCACATCAGAAAATCTCAATATGCTATTTCTCTCATTTGGTATTAACTGTTTGTTGGATCTGTAAATTGGTAATAATGGGGCTGCCTCTCTGCCTCTCTTCAAATGGTCCAGAAATCGATTCCTTGACCACATCACATACACATTCGACCAAGGGCCAGACATCGCCCTTTGTGTGGAAATTCAAATCCACATCTATAACACTGTCTTCCCGGTCGACTTCTGCCATTGCCATTCATTGCGCCTTGGCGGGATAGCAGGCGGGACTGTCCTTGTGTGATATGCCTGATGTCAGCAATTGTATCCAGCTCTTTCCTGTCTCCCATATTGGCGGCTTGTTTCTCAATTCCTTCATACATTCTTGCCAATTCCAGGATATCTTTCAATGGGAAATATACTCTTAGAAGATGTCTATGAAGCTGCAATGATGTGCAACTTTCAATTATCCTCAGCCTAATCGCCTCTTCGTCACTAAAATGTGCAAATTCACAGTACTCTGCCTTTCCTTGTAATCGTAACACAAATTGTGCAATTGTCTCATCTGACCCCTGGGTACACTGGTTAAATGTGTGACGTTCATAATCCCGATTGGGAGACAGCCCCACATCTGGGTGGTTTTCTTTTTCTTGAACTGGAGAACTTTCATACATATCTTCCACAGACATGTCCCTACTTTGTCCCTGATCTTCTCTTTGGTACAATTGTGACTTGCCACTATGTCTCAGAGTCTTATGTTCATTTGTCTGACATAATTCTGCATATTTGTCAGGATTAGGCATTGTGTTCTCTCTTTTCCAGCATGACCCCACATCAGAAAATCTCAATATGCTATTTCTCTCATTTGGTATTAACTGTTTGTTGGATCTGTAAATTGGTAATAATGGGGCTGCCTCTCTGCCTCTCTTCAAATGGTCCAGAAATCGATTCCTTGACCACATCACATACACATTCGACCAAGGGCCAGACATCGCCCTTTGTGTGGAAATTCAAATCCACATCTATAACACTGTCTTCCCGGTCGACTTCTGCCATTGCCATTCATTGCGCCTTGGCGGGATAGCAGGCGGGACTGTCCTTGTGTGATATGCCTGATGTCAGCAATTGTATCCAGCTCTTTCCTGTCTCCCATATTGGCGGCTTGTTTCTCAATTCCTTCATACATTCTTGCCAATTCCAGGATATCTTTCAATGGGAAATATACTCTTAGAAGATGTCTATGAAGCTGCAATGATGTGCAACTTTCAATTATCCTCAGCCTAATCGCCTCTTTGTCACTAAAATGTGCAAATTCACAGTACTCTGCCTTTCCTTGTAATCGTAACACAAATTGTGCAATTGTCTCATCTGACCCCTGGGTACACTGGTTAAATGTGTGACGTTCATAATCCCGATTGGGAGTTACCACCAATCGTTCTCTCCCTCCAGTTCTACTTTGGCTACATTCCACATTCTACTCAGCCACAACACCTGCCATCCAAAAGGTGTGAATAAGCTTCTGAGCAAGTTTCCCAGATATCCCTGCATTTGAAAGCCCTCCTCTTGTGAGGATCCTGTTGTGATATGATATGATATGTGGAAGCTCTGTGCTCTTCCTTATGGAATCAGCTTGTCTTCTACTCCTTTTTCTCACCATTTCCTTCCGTTAGGACTCCAGCGACTGCCTGAGAGTTGGAAGAGGAGGCACTGAAGGATGTCGAGGAGTGATACACCTTGTTGCGTCCTCTTTCTATGCACCTGTTTGTTTATCCTTTGTTTCAGTCCGTTCTCTGTGTTAGTGAACGTGGTGACGTTGGGACAGGGAATGAGGAGGCGGGGTTACCGCCTCCGCAGTTAGTTTGGCGCCATGATTAAAGAAAGCAGTTTCTCCTGACTCCGGCTCCCGCGTCTCATTTACCTGATACTGATTGCGCTCTCATAATTATATTACGCGCAGGGCTGATCACCGCCGCGCTCGTTTGATTGAGTTACGAGTTCGTAAGAACTCAACATTGGCGACGAGGACGACCCACCCGCTGGCAGCCCCAGCGTCGCGTGCGGGCTGTGATAATACGCTGCAGCAGCTGACACGGCCGCACTTCATCTGGATCAACGGAACCGCGTCCAACATCAAAGGCGGGGGAAAGAAACCTCCCGTTTCCCTACACGCTGCAGGAGAAAGCCCCGCAGTGCAACAGCTAAGGGCCACCTACCGTGCATTGAAGCTCCATGCAGGCCAGGTCACCGCTAGCCCCTAACTTCAGCCGGCGAGGCCGCACTGGTGAAGGAAGTGGAGGTGGACCCTCAGCACATGACACTCCAGTGAGTAGAGACCCACGACAGCGCAGCGCTTCCGCACGCACCCACGAACAGCGCAGCCCAGCCGCTTCACCAAACATGTCGGCAGACAATACGGATAGCGGCCTACAGAGCCCCCAAGCCAGCTCCACACCGAGAGCAGCCAACAATGAAGAAGATAACTCCTCTGAATCTTTGCAGCTACAAGCAGTCCCGCACTTTGACATGACTGACACCAACAGCCTGGCACCCCGGTGGGCTCGCTGGTTACAAGAACTCCACATCTATGTCGATGCCTCTGGCGTGAGAGAAGAACGCCGCTTGAGAGCCATCCTGCTTCACTCCCTGGGTCCCATGGTGCGGGACATCGTATTCGAAATGCCCGAGGCCAACACCAACTCATTTCAAGGCATAATTGACTCATTAAATGCGTACTTCGCACCCCTACGGAATGTCGACTACGAGAGACACGTCTTCCACACAACTACACAAGACAAAGACGAAAGCATGGATAATTTTATCATGAGGCTAAGGAAAAGAGCCAAATATTGCGATTTTGACAAATACTCCACTGAAGAAGCACTAAAATCGCTGGGTGCGGTTCCCCGGATTTTCGCAGAAAATTGTTACAAAAGAGCAGGACATTGGAAGAGATCCTTCAAATTGCAAGAGCAGACGCTGCACTAACCCTACAAACCGAGTCTTTGGGCAACATCTCCATTACGCAAAATGCCAAGCCAGCGTCCCTCTGCCCCATCCGCACGCCAGTTGGCCCGTCTGAACAGAAGAAATGCTATCGTTGCGGGTTCCGTTTTCCCCATGTAGGCCCATGCCCTGCTATTGGACATCAGTGTGACAAATGCGGAGGGGAAAACCACTTCCAGTCCGTATGCCGAAACATCAAATTCCTACAAGGCTCAGGAAGCACAAGAGAAGCCGGAAGACAAGAAGGTGGACGCTCCAGGCGGGAAAGCCCGCGCAAATACTCACATCGAGTCTCCACGCATGAGAGGAGGCGCTCTCACAGCTCAGCCAAGGAATACGCGCCATCCTCGAGGAGGCGAGAAGAGAGGAGAGAGAGAGAAACGTCTGGCCACCGAGAAAGCAGGCGCCACTCCCCACACCGCAAAACAAGACAAAGGATCAGATACGTGGATGATTCGCCTCACGACAGACAGACAACCAGGTCATCCTCCTCCAGTGGAGACAGAAAACGGGCATACGTACATGCTATTGGGAACGCTACAGTGGCGGAATACAGTCCGACCCTGCTACTCCAACTAAACGGCCAAAATCTAGAATTTCTGATTGACACAGGTGCCACTGTGAATGTCATCAATGACATAATATACAAGTCGCTAGAAGTCAAGAAAGACTTGAAGAAAGCTGACACGCTGATATACCCTTATGGGTCCAACAGACCACTAGACTGCATAGGAATGTTCAACGCTCGCTGTCAATACAAGGAGAAGAGCCAGAAAATAAATATATACGTAATCAAAGGGGAAGTTCCAGGGGGGAGCATCCTAAGCTTCCGCACGGCAATACAAATGGGTCTCATTAGCATCATGTATCAGATCATGTCTGCATATACCTCCAGCGCCAAAGACATGATACAGAAGATATTTCCCTCACTCTTCAAAGGATTGGGGTGCCTAAAGGGCAAGCAAATCAAACTACATATCAACCAACAAATAAAACCCATCGCACAACATTACCGGGGCATTCCCCTCAACATACAACGGCAAGTAGAAGATGAGATTCACTCACTACTCCAACAAGACATAATCGAACCAGCGTCAGGCCCGACTCCATGGGTTTCACCAATAGTCCCAGTACCCAAGAAAGATGGCACCTCCAAAATACGCATCTGCGTAGACATGCGTGCCCCGAATGTAGCTATTGAAAGAGAGCGACATCTAGCTCCACGCATGACGGACATGATACATCTTCTGCATGGTGCCACCATCTTCTCGAAACTTGACCTGAATAAAGGCTATCATCAGCTCGAACTTCACCCGTCATCACGCTATATAACCACATTCTCGACCCACCTAGGACTCTTCAGATATAAGAGACTAAGTTTCGGAGTATCGTCTGCGGCCGAGATTTTTCAAAATGAGATACATCAGATAATCAAACATATTCCACACTGCCTAAATTACAGTGATGACATTCTCATCTTCGGCACATCCCAAGAAAGCCATGATGACACACTAAGAAGGGTCTGCATGGCGTTAGAAAATGCAAACCTCACGCTCAATTCGGAAAAATGTGAGATCAACAAGTCCACACTCAAGTTCTTTGGACATATATTTTCCAACAAGGGCATGCGTCCAGATCCAGAGAAGGTACAGGCCCTGGTGGATGCACCCACTCCCACATCATCATCGGGCATACGATCATTTCTGGGCATGGCGAGCTACTGCACGAGATATATTCAAGACTTCGCGTCAGTGAGCACACCACTAAGAGTCCTCACCGGCAAAAACCAAGAATTTGAATGGACAACAGAGTGCGAAACAGCATTCCAGGAAATTAAAAGACGCATATCTTCAGCTTCATCCATGGCATACTATGACCCCGACTACGACACGGAACTCACAGTGGACGCCAGTCCCGTAGGCCTGGGTGCCATTTTAGCTCAATCCAGACCAGGAGCACCACCCAACTCACCCAAGCGTATTGTAGCATATGCCAGTCGGAGCCTATCAAAGGCAGAATGCGCGTACTCACAACCTGAAAAGGAAAGTCTCGCAGTGGTATGGGCGTGTGAGCACTACCACCTTTTCCTATATGGCCGCCCTTTCACAGTCGTAACTGATCACCAAGCCCTGACCACAATATACGGCAAACCTACTGCCAAAATGCCACCCCGAATCGCCAGATGGGGCCTGCGGCTACAAGAATACTCCTTCAAGATCATACACTGCCCCGGGAAAGAAAACAACCCTGCTGACTTTCTTTCCAGATATCCACTACCAGCTCAAATAGAAAGACAGTCCGTAAAAGATAACCAATACGTTAATTTCTTAGTCAACAATGCACTCCCAAAGCATGTCTCCCTCGCTCAACTTGTGGACGCCACAGCTGCGGACATGCTGATACCCATAGTAAAGGAATGCCTGCGAACAGGCCGGTGGCATGCCAAAGAACTAACAGAAGCAGAAAAAGCTCATTTTCATACTTTCAAGCTAATACGTCACTCCTTATCTGTATCCCCAGAAGGACTGCTCCTCAAAGAGAACAGACTTGTAATCCCCTCCAGCTTGCAAAACAAATACTGGACATAGCCCACGCGGGACACTGTGGAATAGTGTCCACCAAGAGGCAGCTGAGAACAAAGGTCTGGTTCCCTAGACTAGATGAACAAGTGGAACAGATGTTAGGCAAATGCCTCACCTGCCAAGCGGTGGGGCCCCGAACATTCCCAGCACCCCTTCAACCATCGGAGATACCTCCGCAAGTATGGGACCGAGTGGCAGTGGACATGTTTGGACCCCTCGCAAACGGGAAATACGTCCTGGTAATTGTAGATGAGATGTCCAGGTTCCCGGAGGTACATCTCATTCACTCAACAAGTGCCCAAGCTGTGATACCCGCTTTGGACAAGACCTTCTCTGATTATGGCATACCGTCAATAGTAAAGTCAGACAATGGCCCACCATTCAGTGGTCATGACTTCGCAATGTTCGCAGAACACCTCGGCTTCCAGCATAGAACAATCACACCACTGTGGCCACAAGCCAACGGAATGGCTGAGAAGTTCATGAGCTCCCTCAAGAGAACGCTCCAAGTATGTGCCATCACAAATCGTTCGTTCATGCAGGCCATCTGCATCCTCCTGCGTGAATACCGGAACACTCCACACAGCACCACAGGGGTGTGCCCGTCTACACTAATGTTCGGGCGCGTCGTACGAACGCAACTGCCCCACAATCCCCTTGCCCAATCATCGGCAACAGCCGTTGGTGATGCCATCCAAAGAGACAAGCGGAGCAAAGAAATGACAAAAGCATACACTGACCAAAAGAGACAGGCCAAGCCGTGTCACATTCAAGTGGGCGATGTGGTGTTAGTAAGGCAAGAACAAACCACCAAGGACACCCCGGCGTTCAGACCGGAACCCTTAGAGGTGACACACATCAACGGCTCCATGATAACAGCAGCCAGTCCCAAAGGGACCATCACAAGAAACTCGTCGTTCTTTAAGAACTTTGAGGGACACTCCGAACAGATCACCGATCATTCGAGGACTGACTATGAATCTTCAGATGTGGAGTCAGAGTACCAGGTGGAAGCACGAGATGCGGACGACAGCGACAGTGACACCCCCGTGCATGGGGAGGAGACAACTCGGAGAAGCCTTTCCAAAAGGACCACTCGCCGACCCACTCGATGGATAGAAGAAATGTAGCAAGGCGCACTCCTCTCTTAAGTGGGGGGGAGATGTTGCGTCCTCTTTCTATGCACCTGTTTGTTTATCCTTTGTTTCATGTCCGTTCTCTGTATTAGTGAACGTGGTGACGTTGGGACAGGGAATGAGGAGGCGGGATTACCGCCTCCGCAGTTAGTTTGGCGCCATGATTAAAGAAAGCAGTTTCTCTTGACTCCGGCTCCCGCGTCTCATTTACCTGATACTGATTGCGCTCTCATAATTATATTACGCGCAGGGCTGATCACCGCCGCGCTCGTTTGATTGAGTTACGAGTTCGTAAGAACTCAACACACCTGGAGTCAGTTTAGAGTTGTTAGTCAATTGATAAAACAGGATCAGGATGGAAAACTGCCTGAAGGGCTTAGGAGGGCTTAGGGCTAATGACTAATAAAACAATAGGTGAAAACTCCACAAATTTACAAAGGCAATATTAATATAAAAGTGAGGTTTTGAATGTGTTTTCCTCACATCAAAAGATGATATTCCCTCCGGGGACACCCTAATCTAATCCAAAAGAAAGTGCAATGATGGCCAAACAAAGTTTCAACCTAATCTTATTAAGTCGGCAAAACTTTAGCGAACATTAAAGTCTAAACCTATCTTTTAATTCAACCCTAATCTATAATACAATTACAGTGGACTATTCATTTCCAACAGGCCCCAAGTAATACGTCCAGTATCCAGGTTTCTCATTACTGCTAGCTTTCAGGTCCTCAGATAAAAAAAAAGACTGCAATGGCTTTTATACTATAGATCGGGGTATTATCCCACCTCCCCAAAGGATAATGCAAAGTTGGACAAGTTTGGATGGTAGATGAATATTTATTCTCCTATGCTTGAGGGTTCTTGCCAAGTCGTTTTTTACCCATAGAGCAATAGCACTCTGTGTAACTTCTCTTGGGATTGGCTTTTCCCTGAAGCAATATGTCTCTGGCATTCTGATTGGCCAGGCAGGAGAGGGCTCTTAATTTCTTCCTTACAAAGAATTATTGCAGGTTCTCTGTGATTGTGCTTTGTTTTGATTAGTCCCTTATTTTCCTCTCTGGGCCTACTAGGTGCGTGCACGTCTTTATAGGCATTCAAAACCTTTGGCACCATCTTGTAATCGGGGTAACACAGCAGCATGGATCTGCGGCATTCTGCAGTCACTTGAAGAGCACAGCCTAAGAGGTTCATCTTTTCCATCTCACAGGGAAGTAAGCGAGCAGCTCATTCTCTGCGCTTTCCCTTTTCTCAATACATGATTGCACTGACATGTAAATGATAATTGTTTGCAGATTAGCTCCACCTTCCAATTGCTTCAGCCCCTCAGCCTTCCGGGAACTGTGGTCTTCATTGAAGACTTTCTGTCTTGGCTTTCACATGGGTATAAGGCTCGGTTATTATCTGCAGGAAGGGGTGAAGGCACCAGGGACTCTATCTCCATCCGCCATCTTGGGATAAATGGTGGTAGTATTTGGGCCACCTCAGCACACTGGAGCTCCGCCCCCTCAAACAAAAGCATGGGAAGTTGCTGCAACTCACCACAGTACCAACAATTTGAATGCCATCTATGTTAAAGGCGCTTTGAAAAGGCCTACCGTGGCATGGCTCTCACTACTGCAATTGTATCCTACTTGTGGTGCCACCCTGCTATATTTCTGACATCATCTTCTTTTTTTAGGATGATGCATAAACGTTAATACTCTCTGTTGTAATCCTTGAAACCTCAATGAAAGCCTTGCATGGATATGATAGTTTTAACATTAATTAGCATTTTCTCAGCTGGCTACACCCAAGCTTTCCTTTGCTTTCCTGCTGCCAGCCTTGGTCCTGCCACCTTCCACCCATAGTGCACGTTACCCTTCCCTGTCTTTAAAGAAAATACTGTAATTTACCCTTTTCTTCCCCCTTCTCTGAAGCTCCAGATCTCTGTTGAAAAAGAAAATGGTCTCATTTTTTGTTCTTCTTTTATTTCCCATGATGGCCTTCTTGCATTGAGCTTGTTTTTATTTGATGCCGAATTGAGCTTTTTTAGTGAAACCATTAGCACCCGGACGTTTTGTTGGGAAGCTAATGGCAGTAAATACCTTAGGGGGGCGGCTGGTATGCTGTTACTCACTGTTTTGGACTCCCCCTCCCCTTTAGTGTTTATAGTGAAATAATCTCTATTATTGTAAAATTCAATTAACAATGCTATGGCAATAGCAAGAGCAACATTACTTGAGTTCCTGGCAATTGGTTGGCCCTTCCCCATTCTTCCATGGGCTGTCACACCTGCAGGAAAATACACCCACTGCTTTTTTTCAAGACATGTGAATGTTTTATGTACTGGTGACTTTAGTGGTTCAAAATACAGAAAAGCTCTCTGACATACCACTGCCAAGAGGGCAAACAAGACGTGTACCCCAGAATGTGCAAAGACTCTGCAGACCCCAGAATGGTAGCACATCTTGCCTGGTCCCCTTTGACCAGTCAAAAGCAAGCGTAGAACATTCCTGCAGCGCCGTCCCAAATCGATCTTCCACTCAGGCTGTTTCACATCCAATAAGATAGGAATTGCAGGCATGGTTACAAACCACGTAAGGTAAAGCTGGTGGACTTTCAGCTTGAAGTGTTCCCTTCATTTTGCAGTGTATGCTTGAATTCATTAAGCACTTCCATGTAATATTACCTGCTGAAGTCTTCTCGCCTTCTGTCTGCTATCATGAACCATGCACATATTGGGCCTCATTACACCGTAGGCGGTAGCCATGGCGCTATTAGCGCCATGGCTACCCCCTTACCGCATTCCGGGTCCGTGTTCCTGGAATAGGGACTTACCGGGTCATTCCGACACCGGAGGACCCGCTAAATCCCCATTCCGGGAACCATTCCCCATTCCCATTTGAGCCCCCATAGGGCTCAATGGGAATGGGAAAGGAGCTAATAATGGTACCGCAATTTGCGGTACCGTTATTAGCTCTGAAGTCCCTTAGCAGGTCCCTTCCATAACGCCTGGTAAAACCAGATACCGTTTGGTATCTGGTTTAACCAGGCGTTAGGGGAGGGAACCGCTAAGGGACCTCGTAGTAGGGCAGTAAGGGATTACCGGCACAGGTGCCCTTACCGGTGCCGGTAATCCCTTACCGCCTACCGTGTAATGAGGCCCATTGTGTCGCCTACGTGTAGCAGATAATGTAATACCGCTAAAACGGTTGCATACACATGGTACATTCCTGTGCCCTGCTGACTGGCTTTATACTTCACTATTGTGCCCTTTGTCTGATGTTCTGAAGGGCTGAAGGTGGTGTTAGCAGCTTGTTCCAAGGGCTGGAATGGGGCCAAACGCACGGCAGTCTGAGTTAAAGGTCTGAGCTAAGCGATGGTGGTTAACGAGGGCTCTTTGCCGTTACCCCCCATTCCAGCCCTTGCAACGTGTTTCTAACGCCATTAGCAACCTGGGTTACCAAAACTGTAACCTAGGCTGGGGAGCTAAAAAACAGTATTTTCATTCATTCAATAGGACGCTGCGGGCATACCGTTCAATGATAGAAAATACTTATCCAAAAGGGCCATCATGGTTGTAGAAGGCCGGGCTCCGTATGATCCCCTCTTTCTATTACCATGGTGGACAGAAAAGCGAGGAGGGAAGCTGCTGCAGCGGAAAATCAGGAAAGTGGGATAAGGGGATGGGAAAAGTGTTTTTAAAAAAAGGAGGGTGGGTACGATGGCGGCCCACGGCGGGGAAGCCAGCCTGCACGTTCCATTTAATGCAGGCTGTGGTTAGCAGTTTCAGTCTGCGTTTCATGGAACCTGATTGGCTGCTCCCCCACCCAGGGTGCTAATATGCTTTATTAAACTCTAGACATCGACTGAATTTGATACATTTGTGATGAATACCTCTTGATATGGCAACCCCGGAATAGGAAGTCAGTCTTTTGCCATTTTGGACCCTAAATGCTATGAGATCGGTCACTTGTATCCTAGAAGATGGTTGCGTGTGCTGATATGTTCCTTTGAACCACTGCAGAACTTTTTAAAGTGCGCAGGTTTCAGCATTCACCAATAAAACAGGGTCACCACAAACAATCATGAGATTAACGTAGCCTACGGAACCCAAGCATGCTAACCAGGGATTACTGACAACTGCAGGCAAGCCCCTGTCGTCAAATACGTATCTCTGTGTGAATGTATTGCGTGTCAAACCTGACCACCATTAAGTGAACATCATCATACATCCTGCTGAAAAACGTACCTTCACACAGTGACCCTGTGCCCTGCACTACGGTGGTGAGCAATCATTCTGCGCTGGAAGATGTTGTTATGGATGCAGCAGAACCTGTGGATTTACTGTGCCAACATATATTCGTGGGGCCCTGAGCAAATACTTGGCTGCAGAAAAGTAACCTCTTTTATCTGGCAATGTCCAACTTCATTACATATGGACGAACCCAACAAAATCCCTTAACTGCGCTCTAAAGAGTTTGATCTTAGGAGACGTCTGTCTGAGAAGAAAACAACGGGGATCATTTTAAAGCTCGTGCTAATTACATGTGGAGTGCCACCAATGCTTGAAGTTTAGTGCTGCGGTTCCCCTGCATTCCATTTGGAACATTAACACATCATAGTGTAAAACTGAAGAGTGAAACCAGGCAAACTTGTCTTTTCTCTTCCGGTTTTTCTTTCTGCCTACTAAAACAGTAAACGCTGTCTGTAAATGACGCTTTGCAGGCACCACTACTACACCTGCATGCATATCTCAATGGTTGGGTCTTGCTTGGAGATGCCCTGTGTGGGCAAGGAATTTTATAGATGAACTATACAACTTTGACTTCCTCGAGTAATGTAAAGCAACGAAGGCCAGTAAGACCCCCAGAGTTAAAACCTCTGAAAGACTTTCTGATCGTGGAGGGCAAGCCAGCCTCAGGGGCACCCTCCCCTGGTGCTCTGCCATCGTGGCATAGCATACTTCGTGCAAACACAGTACATCTGAAACACCAATTCAATAGTCATGAAAACCATAAGTTTGCTTCAACTTTGGAATGGTGTTAAAAAGTGAGGAATCGGTCCTGTAGTGTATTTGGAGTAATAAGGAGGAATTCGTTTGGAAAAAATGCCCCTCTTTGGGCTTTCCTGATTGCTGAACTGGTTGGGGTATCGCCCAACCATCCCGGGGTTACTGATTACTGTATGTGCTTGGTCCTGCAGGCCGCTCGTGCACAGTGTGACCATCCATCTTTGATACTTAACCCTCTGGTGGCTAGAATTGGAGCCACGTAAACCAGTTAATTTGGTACAAACAGCCCACTGGCACTGCCACCACCGGTCAGCTTTACCTGGCTGGACAGATGTCTTAATGTTGACACTGCAAACCTATGTACACTTGTAGACCATGTGGCTCACAGAATAGCCTGCCTCACTCCCCCCCTTTTTTAAATTTAAAATATTTGTTTTTGATGTAAAACACCTTTACAAATAACTTCATAAAAAATAAAAAAAAATTTATGACATAAAAAAACACCCAATAGAAATAGATCTTCAAAATCGTAATTTCAATTCACAATTAAATACTTCTATTTTTTTATCTCAATCACAGCACAGTCTTTTTCCATTTCACTTCTAATATGATTTGTCAAACGGACCGTTGCTATAATGGCCGTATTACTCGCTCCCCACATGCAATGCTTCCAAATACAATTTCTTGCAAAGGTCGTATTAGCATTTGTAAATTCTTTCAGCATGTTTACACGTGTTTTTTTCGAAATAGGAGCAGTATAAGAATAGATGTTTTAAAGATTCTAATGTTTCTTTGCAGAATCTACAAGACTGATCACCTAACATAAGTTGATCTTTATTCCAATGTCTTGTTCTCACTTTGGTTTGAATTAGATCCGTACGAAATAACATGTATGTTCTCCGAATCATTTTGTCAGGACACATCAGTAAATAATTCAATCGAGGGTTTTGCCGGTGAATAAATCCTGCATATTCGTCAAAAGATTAATAAGATCGGACTTGTGTTATGCACCCAGTTGTACTCAAACAGTTTTTTTTTTCATTTTATCTGTATTCACATATAAATCATCAGCTCGTATGTTGATCTTTAGTAGGAGTTTATCCATTCTCTCCTTACATTTTATTACAGATACGGGATGATCCTGAGTTAGCATTTTTGCAAATTCTGTATAGATCGAATTACGCGGGGGTTCCAACATCTTAAAGTACAGTGATAGTAGACACCAATGATAACGTGCAGCTAATGATGTTAGACCTAGTTTGTGTCTTAAAATGGCATTCGGAAGACTCTGCAGCAGACCTAGGGCATTCTTCCATAGAATTCCTTGTATGCAGTTGAGAAAGGGTCCCAAATCTTCTAGATGTAGTTCGACCCCATATAGTAAAATCGCTTCAACTTTCTTACTATAGTATTCATATAAAGGAATAAGCGAGAAAGTGCAGAATTTATAGTATATCATTTTCATTTGCCCTTTAAGGAGTCACATTTTCTCCATCAATTGCTCCTTAGCTTTTTTTAGGGATGTGTTGTTTGATACCTTATAGCTCAGGTAAAGCATTTTTGATACCACGTGTATCTGTGTTGTCTCTATATTGCACGTAAAGTGGCGTATTTTCTTACGATTTTCAAAAATCATGATGTTAGATTTTTGGGGATCGACTTTGAAATTGTTATTATTGCAGTACATTAGGAAACTCTCCAGCTTTGCCTGTAATCCAGCGTGGGTTTTATCAAATAAGAGTATATCATCTGTATAGGCTAGCCACGATAACTTGAGGTTTCCCAATCATACTGCAAATTATTCTTTTTCGCTCCAAATCATGTCCAAATCAGCCATGTACAGATTAAAAAGAATGGCTGCCAGGTTGCAGCCTTGCTTCACCCCAATCCAACTAGGGATGGCTTCTGTTAGGGTTCCTTCTCGTGTTATTCTTACCCTAAAGTTTGTTTTATGATGAAGCATGGATATCAGTGTTACTAGGTGTATTGGAAAATTAACACTTAACATTTTTTTCCATAGAATCTCTCTGATAACACAGTCAAAAGCAGCTTTAAGATCAAGGGAAGCAACAAAGATGGGACTTTTGTCGGGTGCTTTACAAGATGCAATCAAATGAGCTAGAATGCTCGCATTTAGAGTTGTCCTCATTGCTTTCCAAAAGCCAACTTGGGCTATACTTAGGCAATCTGTATTGCGAATCACCATCTCTATTTCTTGCAGCAACAGTATAGAAAATACTTTGGCAGACACATCCATTAAGGCTATGGGCCTAAAGTTGTTGAGGTTATCGGTAGGTCCCTTTTTATGTATTGGTATAATAATTGATGTGTGCCATGATGGTGGAATTTTTTTGGTTCTAAATATCGATTTAAAGTTTTGTAGTAGAACTTGTGCCTAGAATAGAGGATCATCTTTAATAACGCATGGAGGTAAGCCATCAGGCCCTGCACATCTAGATGTTTTTAGCTTGTTTATAGCATACAGAATATCCTGCATGTCCCAAGGACAGATGTCTGGAACATTTTCATTTTTAGGAGCTCTTACTAGGTGAGAGAATTTAGCCGGGATTTCATGTTTCAGTAGAAAAAAGGAGGTCCATGATGCTCCAGCAATTGCTGAATCGAATTCTAAACATAGGTTTTTGTCACTGACTCTAAGCTGTTTCCATATATCTCTAGTGTTACATTTACATAACAATCTAACCATATTTTGGTTTTGTTTCAGTAGCCTGTGTGCCCAAATTCGTGATAAATAATTTTTATATTGCATCATTATTTTCTTTTTTGCAATTGTAAAGCAAATCGATTCATGGAGCACAAGGGACTTTCTTATTTTCCTTAATTCTATATTTTTTTTACGTTTGAGCTCCAAAATATCCAGAGAGCCCTGGGCACTTGCATATTTTTTAGAGTCTAGGGATGTTTGGATACTGGCTATGGAATATGTATGAAATGTTATCATTTTTAAGTTCCATTGCGTAATAGATTCTATCTCCTCTGGTATCTGATTCTTGCATGTCCTTAGATCTCGATTAACAAGGAAAGATATTTTTCTACAAGTACTTTGATTCCAGTTAATAGATAGCCTTGTTCTGTTACTCTGAATCATTGATAGTGAAGGATCGCATGTATATTTAGCAATATTGCATCTCATTAAAGAAGTAATCATTAGATGATCTCCCAAAGTGGGATCTATCGTGCTTGAGGGAGACATCCATCCAGCCAATATTTTGGAGCCTACCAGATAATCAATCCACAAAGAATATGGACCTCTTTTCCATGTATATGCCTCATGACTAACATCAGATTCAATAGGATACAAATCATAACTTTCAAAATGTTGAACCCACTTTTCACCTTTTTCATAAGTATTTCTATTATACGATTTCAATTTGTGCTTAGTGTTAAGTTCCAAAGTAGATAGGAACGTAGCGTTAAAATCTCCTCCAATCAGGATTTCTGCTTGGGGAGATTTTTCATATGCCTCCTGAAGTATTACGTCAAATTTTTCACAAGCTTTTAAAAGTGACATACAAGACGGATTCCAATACAGTGTAATCAAAAAAACATTAAAGTTGTGAAGTGAGTCTATTGTCACATCTGCCAAGAGTAACAAGTCTGAGTGGTAAATATAGTTCACCTTATAAGAAAGTACGTTATTAATAAGGATAGCCAATCCCCCCGCTGGTCTACCGCCACTTCACCATTTGCTTGGTGAACCATGGAAGTAAAGTCATCAAAATGCAGTTCAAACAAGGACATGGTTTCTTGCACCAGAAATATATGTGGCAACATATCAACCTGAGTATGTGGCAGCCATTTTCTGAGGTTGTTGAAACCACAACAGTTCCACGTCGTTATTTTTAATTCTTTCAATTATGAGGGAGCTTGCGTGGAGCTTGCCAATGATACAGCTTTTATCAGGGGTTCCAACTAGGATAGGCCATTGAGTACTGTATTGAGCGAGGCTAATTGTTCCATCATTTGTTTCGAAGTATCTATGTTCGAAGTAACTTGATTTGCGTTATTGCCGGGAAGTGGTAGAGTTGGTGGTTGAAAATCAAGAAAATCCATCGCCTCTTCCACTACCGTGAATGCATATAATTCTAGGCCCAACATCATTAGATCAGATTTGTGTTCCCAAGTTGTTTTGCGATAATGGGGTTTATGTTCAATAGCCGGATGCTTTCAATGTCATTGGAGAATAGATTTCTTAGTGGAGGAATTTTATACAGAGATTTCATTAGGAAGGAGCGGTTGATCCATTACTTTCCGTTGATCATTGGATCACTTTTCCAACCAATGGTTGTTTTCATGGCCTCTGGGATATTGTTGAATGCTACAAGGGTTGAGCCCATGATGGTCAAGGGCTGAAAATTCACATCACTACCTTCAACCCCAGACACTCTATCATTTGACAGAGACCTATTTTCATGTTCATCACTATTCTTTGTTATGTTGTGTGCTTCTTGTAGGACTACTGGTATTGTGGAACTGTTTTTAGTCTCAATTTGAGTAAATGTAGATTTTACTTCCAAGTTGTTAACATCACTGATTTGCGAAGAATTGATTACGTTTGGTAAGACTTGAGTTTTTGACACTACTTCAGATATATTACGTACATGTTGTTCACTTGGACTAACGTGAATTTCAGCACATGTTTGTACCAAAGTTGAAGTTGTCAGAGCTTGTCTAGGCATAATGGTTGGTACTGCCTCTGTATTCACAGTATTTGTGATAACATTTTTGTTAAGTGATTTTGCACTTTCCGCGTGGCATTCTGTTTTTTTTGTGTTACTTGTTTTTTTTGTTTTGTTTCTGTTTCGGAAAAGTATGCTTTCATTTTTGTTTGTATTGCTTGTACAACCTTAGGTTCTTCATGATCAATAGGTTGTTCTTTTTCCTCCCCCGTGCATTTCTCCTTATCATCTTGTGAATGTATTTGCAATACTATCTTGCTTTCTTCATTTAACTGACTTAAGTTCAGAGCATGATCGTCAGAATTTGATGTGGGCAGTTGTTTCTGTCTTTTACCTTTCTTATCACCCACCTGGAGTTTTTTCGCTCCTTGCTGTGTTCCAGTCACCTCCGCCCTTTTATTGTGCCTTCTTTTTAACGCTCTTTGATCATTTTTTTTGCTCTTCTTGTTATATGATAAATCCGTTCAGCTGATGTGATTGTGTTCTCTGCTTCCTCAGCAATTTTCACCAATTCTCTATCCTTCTCAATGATTTCTAGAATAGCCGAGGGGCTATCAAGCAAAAGATTCTGTATATCTTGTTCTGAAGTTACTGGTGTCTCCATTTGAGGCATTTCATCTTGATGTAGTTGAGGATTAGTATGATACAAAAATTGTTCAATCTGCAACAGTCGCTCATGTTGTGATTTGGCGAGTTCAATTAAATCTATTGGTTCTTCATTTACATCCATTGTTATGGTTTTAGGCTGCTTTCTTGCCATGTATGCAAAAGATTTAGGCGATCCAAGGTGCAGTAGGAGATCATTACACGTTTGTGTCCCTGAAGAGATATGCATGAGTGTATTAGATGCAAAGCCTTCTTGATTAAGTATTAGGGCAGTTCTTGTAGGACATTCTAAATTAAATTTAATTATGGCAAGCTTCTTGCGCAAGGATGTATCCTTCCACTTTGCTTAATTTTTCGGCATTTAACGAAATGTTGTTTTGTATGTCCTTCGATAAAGTGTGTGTGAGTTCATGTCCCTTGTCTAACAGGTTAAGGATTCTGGTTATCACCAGGAATTTTTGCGTTTCTTTCTCAAATGCTTCTGAGAGCTTTCTTTCTACTTGCTCCCCCCTTTCCACTAACATACACTTAAATGCCCCACATAACCGGGGAAAATGTGTGGCTGCTTTTCGACAACACCCTTTAGATTTTCTTTGATTGTTGATTTATTTGTAATGCACGATGACAGGCATAACTGCATCTCGCCATTTACCGCTCCTTCTTTCAAACAATTGATGGCCCTCTGAAGGTGTACCTGCCCTGTACAAAATCCGCACACCCCAACAGAAACTCCCCTTGAGAAAAGGCAGGCTCGCCTGGGTCCCTTTGATGGTGACCTGCAGTCCTCAGGTACACCACAGATTAAGTTAACACTCGGAGGCTTGTGCCCTGCAGTACTAAGGACACACACAGAGCCTAAAACAGAGTGTACGGGCACTGCCCAGACCTGCTTCTGCAGCCTCTGAAGAACACCTCTTCTCGATGAATGTGCCAACATGCCTCTGCTCTAAATCCTACTTCCAGGAATTATTTGCAGGAGTGATAAACATTGTCACATTGTGTGCACTGCCTCATCCTCGGTGTGCTACCACCAGTCCCTTGGGCCCACTTGATGCAACATCCTGATACTGTCTCTGAACGGGCACCGCCTCCTGTCATTAGTGCGACCCATGCCCCTCTGCCACTTTTGGCTATTTCTGGCACAGGTATCAGGAAACCCATCTTTCTCTCTTGCACCCAGCACTACTCCCACTGCAGTATCCTCATTATGTCACCATCATTTGCAGCCATTGGAGGTTTGCTAATTCTGACTGTGCAAAAGAAGGCAGGCAAGAAGGGGCATCTGTGTCAATTTGCTTCAAACATATTCGTGCACACGCCTCCGGCACACAAGCTAAACATTGCAGTCTGAATGGGAATGCCCCTCATCCCTTCCAGGGGCACCCTGTTAATGTTGCCCAACTTGAGAAAATCTTGACAAGGAACCGTAACAGTGCAAGAAAGAAGTGGCTATTGACATATAAGTTCAACGTCGCAGAACCTATTAAGGTTGGTAATCCTGTTGGAGTGAGCCCATGAACCAATCAGTTTTGGTGGTATTAGACCACTTGGACTGAGTGAGGAAGTGACCGACACCCAGTACCTTTTGATACACGTCCTGAGGAAGACCTTGTGCGAGGTGGTCGAAACACGTGCTGGCAAACCACTAAAAAACACATGCAAAAACTGAATTTGTCAGCTTTTATAATTATTAATTTAGTATACCGTTGCTATGGTAATAAGGTGTTGCACAATTGGTCTAGTGTTCTGTTTAAACCTTACATGTGTAGTGGTATTGTGTTAGTGTCACCGTCTTGGACCAGTGTACGCCTGTACTTCCAAAACATAAGTAACATACTCTACAGATCAAGGAGAACATTACATTCTGGGTGGAGGAAGCTCAGTGGAGTACTCGCCCATCTTATTGTTTTTTTGTCATAAAGTAAGTTTTGTGACCTTTGTTTGCGTAAATTGGAATTTCCATTCTCCCAAATTGGGAGTACGACACCGTGCTCCAAAAATGCAGAATTTGATCAGCTGATGCAATGGGAAACTGGGAACACTAGTGCATTGTCAAGGGTGGGAGTACTGGGGCCACTGAGAACCGTTAGAGAGCAGAGGAACAGCAACAGGAAGTCGGCGTCCAATGGAGGAGCAGGAGTGAGTCCACCTTGGCCAGACAATGGAAGAGGTTGATTTGAAAGACTTTTTCCGGCTCATATTTCTTTTTTTTATCCCTCACACTTCATTCTTGGCTTTCCATCCTGTGATCTTTACCCATCTCCATGAAAGTTGACATTTCTTCAAAAATTGAAATTTTCGATTTGGGGGTTAATGCATATTGTGCCTTTTTTATTTGTGCACAATTGACAGTAAAAAGATTTTTCTTGTAAAGTATTGAGATCAAATTAATGGAGAATGTGCATCACATGTTGTCTTGATATTGCTGACGGTGGTATTGCAGGGGAACACAATATTCCTTGTCCTAGGGGAAATCTCCAGAAACATTAAAACTTGCCCATGGCATCGATTTGATTCACCCGATACACCAGTAGCGAACCCCGAAACATCTGAGCAGAGCTAACCATTTGCCAATTTACAAATCTCTCCAAATTACCTCCCCCTGCTTCTTCCATCCAACATTGCCTCTGACATATCCCTTTTCCTCACCCCTGATCCAGATCTGTCCACAAGATATACCAAGGACAAGGCTCGACACCGGAGGACCACTATAATTGTAATTATTATATGACTGTTTCTTGATCCCGATTACTTGTCAAGACTAAATTTGATGGATCTTTTGATGTCTTTTTGGCAATAATCCCTTCCCCAATTCCCACAGGTATAGAGTGCTCTTCCTTTATAGAGACTGTCTCAGATATTAAGATAAAGAATTGTAAGAAATATATTCTTTTGTCTACTTATTTTCGACTTTCAGGATAATTTCGAATGTATTTGTTATTCACTATTTTACAGTTGTCATTTTATTCTGCTAATACCCTGACAGAGTGGGCATAAAAGCCAGTAATCTCAAGAACTTCCTGGGGTGTCTTCTCTTGCAGTCACTGGGAATTTTACAATTTGCTGGATTTGGTTTCTCGTTGATCTTCCTCTTTGTTTGACAAAGTTGTGTGTCCTAACGCTGCGTCTAAGATTGTCTGTGATTAAGCCTCAATGAGGATTCCTCTGCATTATGTTATTTGCTTTCTTAAATTGGATTTCACAACTGACTATATGTTAGGATCACATATCCAGTCCCGGATTTGTAACAACACTTTGCATGCTGGGATTTGTAATTTTGCTTTATACCAGTGTGCACGGGGCTACAAGGTTCAGCATGCAAAGTTGCATTGATTTTAAAAATCCAGGACTGGATCAAGGTGTTCCTTATGTTTGGGGAGCTATTGACAACTATTTGCTTTTTATAATGCACCAATTTACAAAAGTGATTTAAAGTGGCAAAGGCATAGCGATTGGGGAGCACTGCAATGGATTGTTATAGAGAACAGATTAGGGTGACTTCCTATTGTAACATCATATATATAAACTAGACATCAAAGCAATAACGGTAAACAGATTGCAAGCAGCTCTAATTTCAATCTAGCGTCTCCAAGGGATCACAAGTAAGATTCAGACACAGAGGCATGTTAAATGGTGGTTATAAACTTTTATTTACCAAAAATTATAATAAGGGTTGGGGGAAATCCGATCTATCCCTAATCCTAAAAGGGGGTTCTCTGCCTCAACAAAATAAGCATTGACAATGCCAATAGTTTTGGCGTTTACTACTGTTCTTTGGATTTTGCATTGATAGGCACCAGCGTGCAAGGAAGAGAGTGCGAAGTTTCAAAAGAGGATGTGATAAGGGGTGCAGGTGTGCAATAGAATGAGAAGGGGAATAGACCAAGGGAGAAAGCGAGGAAGCCATTGATAGAGGGTGCCATTGAGGAAATATGAGCAAGAAAGGGTGAGAGCGAGAGAGTAAGAAATAAACTGTGAGTTTGAGAGGAGGAAGGATGGATCGTTGGTGGAATAAAGAGTATGGGGTAGGCGGGCTACAGAGAGAGGAGGAGGTAGGGTGTGTGGTGGGAGTAAAGAGAGGGGTTAGGTTTCAGTAGAAAAAGAGAAGGCAGGATGGGTGAAGGTAGCGATGGGGTAGAAATAGACTGAGAGGGTGTAGGGCAGTTGGATGGGGTAGAGAGAGTAGGGGTAGGTAAGTGGGAGTAGGGTAGGTGGGTTAGTGGAGTTAGGGCAGGTGGGCCAGTGGTTGTAGGGTGGCTGGGGTAGAGTGGGTGGGTTGATGTTCTCAAACTGGGAACTAGCAAACTGTTTTCACGGCCAATAAATCGAACACTGTTCACCTGGAAAAAGGACATGGCCTCTTTAAAGGACCAGGGCACACCAAGGCGGGAGGAGGGCAGAAGTGGAGGGACAAAGGGAAAGAGAGGGCAGTTCAAGAATGTAAGCGAATAAAGAAAGTTGCAACGTTATGAAGCTCCTGTGGTCCTTGATATTAGAACGTTGTAGAGGCCTATGATGTGTGTGATACACCTACAACAACGGCGACGAAGCCGCTGACCCAGGCGTGCTGCAGAGGGACATCCCGAGCCCTACAGTGAGAGGAGACCAGCGAGAGAAACAGAGGGGCCCTCGACCGCGGCAGGGTGACCGGTGTCACGCTCACCTGGTCTCCACGGGGGCGTAGCACGTAGTCGTATGACCAATATCTGTACTGGCATAGTTTTGATGGTATGATGGTGTCGTCTCCCCTGTTATCTCCCCAGGAGTCGTTAGCCTGCAATGTTGAAACAAGATGTTAGCTAATGAGTGGGTTGGATTGGTCCCACTATCTGCAACCTCCTGATACCCGACTCCTCTCCTGTCCACCTTTGTGTTTGGTGAGGTTGGCTCTCCGTCCTACTTGACCTTCAGCAGGGGTGCAGTAGGCTCAGTCTTTCTCTGGGCACAGTTACTTCACTGTTCCAGAGTGGCTGTTGCTGTGTTTCGGGAATGCTTGGATTAATCAGGTAAGTCTCTATCCCAGTGACAGCTTGGTATAGATGCTCAAAGTGTTATTGTCCCAAGGTTTAAACATGTTTTGTCTTTCTTGCAGACGCGGTTTGGTACAGAAGTCTAGAAGAAGAATTGACTCTCCTAGGATGCTGAACTGGTTGCCTCCAGGTGAGTATTAGCGCGGATGAGTGCCGCTGGATGGCTGAACAATTGTTCATTTTGTATTGTGCGCGACTAACCAGCTGTTTTCTGTTCCCTTTTTGGAGGTGCGGCACGGCCCCAAGATGAAGAATGGAAGAACCGCTCCGTAGTAACCCAGAGGAATGCAGAATCCCGGGTGAGTATTGGATGCCTGCGCGGAAGTCTTTTCCCAACAGGGGCGGCAGTCAGAAGACCAGCTGGCGACGAGACTGAAGGACGGAATTGCAGGTAAGGCCTTTGTCGCTGTAGTAACACCTGTTCTTTTCCTTTTCTTCTTCCAGGCATGAATGGATGGAAATCACAGACAGGCATGGAGGTAGAAACTCGAGGATAGAGCAGACACGGTGAGCGTTACACTGCAGGAGTGCAGAATAACGCGAAGCATGTTCTGCCTGCAGGGTGTGGTTTAAATAGCCTTGCAAGTAGTTCCAGGTAAAGTAGTCCCTTTACCACACCCTGTCTCTCAGGAAAAGTAGTCCCTCTGCCACACCCTGGATATACAGAAGGCTCAGCCTCACTAGGCAGATTAAGTAGTTCCATAAGTTCAGCCCATTTCATGAGCCTGGCGCCAAAGGCGCCAGGACTGAGTCCATGAGGCTCTGGGGCACTTCCCTTGGGCCTGACAAGTCCTTCTGGGTGATGGGGACAGGGGTGGGCCCAACAGTTCCAGGGGTTTCGGAGCACGCACCATGACAGCACTTCCCCCCAAGGCCCTCCTAATGGCGGGATCTTCCCTTGGTGCTGGTTTGTTCGGGTGACTATGTTGAAACCTTTTCAACAACCATGGTGCATGAATGTATTCACTAGGTTCCATTGATCTTTCATGTGGTCCATATCCTTTCCAGTCTATCAGATAAAACAGTTTTGATTTGACGATTTTCGAGTCCAGGATATCCTTGACTTCAAATTCGGGTTCTCTGTCGACCATGATCAGTTTTGGTAGTTTCAGTACTCGGGTTCCTGGTTGCACTGGTTTCAGAAGTGAGACATGAAACACGGGATGAATTTTCATGTGCAAAGGTAAATTCAACTTCACTGCTACCGGATTGATGATGGCCTTAATGGTGTATGGACCTATGTATCTGGGGTTGAAGGTTCGGGTTCCTTTCATTGGTATGTGCTTCGATGCCAGCCAGACTTCATCTCCAACTTGATACTTTGGAGATTCACTCCTATGGATGTCTGCCGACTTCTTGTATCTTTCCTTGGCTTGTTTCGGTTGAGGTGAGTCAAGATTGGAGGTTCGTGGATGCAACCCATAAATGGTGTAGAAGGGAGTCTGTCTGATGCTGGATGCAGGGAATTGTTGTAGGCGTACTCGTATATCCATTAAATGTCTTTCTAAATGCTTTCAGTGTGAGATACATCTGAGATATTGTTCTAGAGTCTGGTTGGTCCTCTCAGTCTGACCATCAGTCTGGGGATGGTGGCCTGTGGAAAGTCTTACATCGATTTGCGCTGATTCGCAACCCTTTTTTTTCAAAATCGTGAGATAAATTGACTGCCACAATCCAAAATTAGGATGGAAGGGAATCCATGTATTCGGACTATCTGCTCTAAGAATTCTTTAGCCAAGATTGAAGCTGAGGGTAAGCCCTTCAGTGGAATGAAAAGAGCCATCTTCGAAAACAAGTCCACCACCACCAAAATTGTGTTGAACCCGTTACATGGAGGAAGGTCAGTTATAAAATCAAGAGACAACGTATGGCAAGGCGTAGACGGAATATCCAGTGGTTGCAGTTGACCTGGTGATCTTTTCTTCAAGGCCTTGTTTTGTGCACAAATTCCACAGGATAATACAAATTGCTCGATGTCTTTACGCCATGTTGGCCACCAATAGTATCGCTTGATCTTGGCTTCGGTCTTAGCTATCCCAGGATGGCCTTCAACCAGTGATTCGTGGTAAGTCCTGATGACCCTCTCCTGAAGTTCTTTAGTGGGTAGGTAGAGACGACCCTGAAAATATGGTAAGTGGTTTGAGACAGAATGATGAACACTTTTGGTAGACCAGTCTCTCAGAGTGTCTGTATCCATGAGATGTGTGATTTCTTTGTGGATGTCGTCTAAGGTTAGAGACGTTGTCACTCCTAAGATCTTTTCTCCGGGAATGATGGGCACTGGGTCTGGGTTGGTGGATTCCTCTTCTACCCCAATGCGAGATAGAGCGTCTGTCTTGCCATTTCGACAACCAGGTCGGTAAGTAATCACAAAGTCAAATTCAGCAAAAAATAATGCCCATCGAGTTGGCGGGATGATTGGACCTTTGCCACCTTCAAATACTGTAGATTGTGGTGATCAGTGATTACTGTAATTGTATGTCTTGCTCCCAGAAGGTAATGCTACCCAGCCTTGAAGGCTGCCTTGATGGCCAGAAGTTCCTTGTCCGTAATGGCATAATTTATTTCTGGTGCTGTGAATTTCCGTGACCAGAAGGCTACTGGATGGAGTTGACCCGTTTCAGGATCTTTTTGCGAGAGGCCCGCTCCCATTGCCGAACTGGAAGCGACGGTCTCAACCACGTATGGTAGGTCTGGACGTGGGTGTTTCAGGATCGGGGCTGAGATGAATTTTTGCTTTAAATCCTGAAAGGCTCCTCTGACCATTGAAAACGTTTGTTCTTTCGCAGTAGAGAGGTAATGGGATGTACTAGCTGCGAGAAGCCCGGAATGAAGCAGCGATAGAAGTTCGCAAATCCGAGCATACTCTGAACTCCTTTAATCGAGGTTGGGGAAGGCCAGTTGAGAATGGCATCAACCTTCTGTGAATCCATGCGTACACCATGTGGGGTTAGGACAAACCCAAGGAATTCGTCCTGCGTAACATGGAAGAAGCATTTTTCCAGTTTTGCAAACAATCTGTGTTGTCAAAGTTTGTCCAAAACTGCACGGGCGTGTTTCACATGTTCCTGTTCAGACGATGAATATACCAGAATGTTGTCTATATATACTACGACACACACATCAATCAATTCACGCAGGAGGTCATTCATGAAATACTGGAACGCCGCTGAGGCGTTGCAAAGGCCAAAGGGCATCACTTGGTATTCGAATAATCCATATTTGGTGCGGAAGGCGGTCTTCCATTCATCCCCTTCTTTTATTCGTACCAGATGATATGCCCCTCTAAGATCTAGCTTGGTATAGATTTGGGCATCTTCAACTTGGTCCAAAAGTTCAGGAGTTAGTGGCAAGGGGTAACGGTTTTTAACTGTGACTTGGTTTAATGTGCGGTAATCGATGCAAGTCCTAAGGTCTCCTTCTTTTTTAGGCACAGAGAAAAAAGGCGAGGCTGCTGGGGACTTGGATAGGGGGATTTAGCCGTTAGTGAGGTATTGGTCCAGATACTTTTTTAAATGCCGATTTTCAGGTTCCGTAAGTGCGTAAATTCGGCCACATGGAATCTGTGCGCCAGGTATAAGGTCGATCTGACAATCGTACGATCTATGGGGAGGAAGAGTATTCGCTTGGTCCTTCTGGAAAACATCCTGATAGTCTTGGTATTCTGGAGGTAGCGGATTAGGCAGATTAATGATAGTTGCGACTTCCTTAAACAAAGGTTCCTTTGTTTGGTAACAGGTACAAGCACATTCGACAGAGAAGGTCAGCCTCTTAGCATGCCAGTGGATGCAAGGATTGTGTGATTCTAGCCATGGCATTCCCAGAATTATTTGAAATTGTGGAGCCTTGATTAGATCGAGCACAATGGGCCTCATTACGACCCCGGCGCTAAACCATGGTGCTATTAGCACCATGGTCCATGCCGGGGTCCGCCATGGTGAATGGCGGAATTATCGCCCCATTCCAAGGTTGGCGGGGCGGTAATTCCCCATTCACCATGGGCCCTTCCCCATTCCCATTTTTGCCCCATAGGGCTCAATGGGAATGGGGAAGGCGCTAAGTACGGTGCCGCAAATTGCGGCACCGTACTTAGCACCAAGGTCCCTTTGCAGCACCCTACTTTAACGCCTGCTAAAAGCAGGCGTTAAGGTCGGGTCCCGCAAAGGAAACTCGTAATCAGGCATTAAGGGTTTAACGGCGCCGACACCTTTTACGGCACCATTAAACCCTTAACGCCAGGGTCGTAATGAGGCCCAATGTCTTCCCGATGTCCGTCTTGGCACAAAAGTGTCATTTCTGTTGTCGAGTGCTAATTGGACCCGAAGCGATCTCAGTTCCTTCGCAGTGGTGACTAAATCTGTAGTTGCCTTTATGCACAGAGGAAGATTCATCCTTGTAGCCAAATCGTGATCCATATAATTTCCAATGGCTCCGCTATTGATTTATGCTCTGACTGCATGCATTTGAGACGGCTGTTGGTGATTTATGAGGATCATTGGCAAGACGAGATGCGAGGTCTGAGAGTCCTTCTTTTCGCTCGACAAGCGGACCTCTACGCTTGTCGGGCGAGGAAGTTTTCCGTCTTCGGCGCCGTTTCCACTTTGCCGGCAACTCCGACTGCCTTCTTGAGTGGTTTTACAGAGAGAAACACGAAAGGGAGTCCTGTCTAAAGAAACAAAGTTGATTGCAATTTAATTATATGCAAAAGGAATTTAAAGTGTATCTGCTCCTCTATTGTAGCATAATTTATGCATATCCAAAGGATAAGTGTACAGGCAAAGGGGGAGGTAGTCCATGCACTCAAAAGATTAAATAGAATAGAAACTGAGAGTAATTTTTAATTTTTCACTTCTCAGACATTCAACAAAAGCTGGATTTATGAATTCCAGTAAGTAAGGCAGCCATTGCAGCCATTGCATAAAAACAGTTATACAATTATTCCGCATTACAAAAAGAGGAGGCTGCATTGAAAACTTTTGCGGCACATGTGTAACAAACTTAGGTGAGTGGATACATAAAGATGCCGTGTAATGGCCTTTACAAAGAGAAAGGTACACATACAGGCTCAAAATATTTACACATTTATCACAAACATATATAAACAACATGAACCATTGTTGCTCTAAGCACAGAACCTTGGAAAGGTCTGACAAAAGCCAGGCTAGAGGGTGACCAAAGTGGTTTTACAGGGCAGTCTCAAAGGAAGTGGCCAGCTGAGCCGCAATACAGACATAGCTGTTGTTGTCTTCTTCTATCTCTTTCAGCCTTGGTTAACGGCCCTCGCACTCCTCCAATCTGCATGGGTTCGGCCAAGTCAGAAGTCTTGGATGCATTCTCCTTTGAGTGTACAAAAACCCGAGTGTCCATCCTAGCTCGATCTGCCTTACAGTTCTGTAGTTTATGATCAAGCTGAACCACCAGATCTATGTATTCCACGCAATCACTAGGAGGGTTGACCACTTCAGCTAAAACATCCTTCAACTCCGCTATTAAGCCCCGGTAAAACAGAGTTGTTCTCTTGTCGTCGGGCCAATCAGTTTCTACGATCAGTCTATTAAAGGTTGCGATGTACGTCAACAGATCTTGATTGCCTTGGCGCAGGGACAAGAGTTAATTATCCAATGCCTGACCCTGAGAGTGGCGGGCAAACAACTTCACCACGTTCATTTGGAACCTCTGGAAGTCTCGCACGATGGGATCGTCCCGATTGACTAGAGGTACCGACCAGTCTGCAACACTGCCACTGAGATAAGACAATACAAAGGCTACCCTTGATTGGTCGTTTGGAAAGGCCCCTGGCCTACATAGGAAATGTAGTCGGCACTGGTTCATGAAAACCGCATATCTTTTTGGGTCTCCTGCAAAGCGTTCTGGAGGTGCCAAAGGTACGGCTCCTGGAAGGACCACTTGAACTGGATTGCTGGGTGTAGTCAGAACCATTGACCCCAATCCAGGTAACGGTGTTTGCCCTGCTGGGATTGAAGCAATTGTTTAGCAAGCTCATCGGTACGATCTTTAGCCACGATAAATTCCCTCCTTAAAGCATTGGTCTCTTGCTGGGCCGAATGTACCTCGGCCCTGAGTTCCCCCAAAAGCTGGGCTAGTTGGTCTGTCTCTGAGGTTTCCATGACGCCCAGGTAGAGAATTTGTAGAAGGCTTCGCGTTCTGTCACGCTCACCTGGTCTCCACGGGGGCGTTGCACGTAGTCGTATGACCAATATCTGTACTGTTGTAGTTTTGATGGTATGATGGTATGCTCTCCCCTGTTATCTCCCCAGGAGGCGTTAGCCTACAATGTTGAAACAAGATGTTAGCTAATGAGTGGGTTGGATTGGTCCCACTACCTGTAACCTCCTGATGCCCGACTCCTCTTCTGCTCACCTTTGAGTTTGGTGAGGTCGGCTCTCCATTTGCTTGACCTTCAGCAGGGGCGCAGTAGGCTCAGTTTTTCTCTGGGCACAGTTACTTCACTGTTCCAGAGTGGCTGTTGCTGTGTTTCGGGAATGCTTGGATTAATCAGGTAAGTCTCTATCCCAATGACAGCTTGGTATAGATGCTCAAAGTCTTATTGTCCCAAGGTTTAAACGTGTTTTGTCTTTCTTGCAGACGCGGTTTCGTACGGAAGTCTAGAAGAAGAATTGACTCTCTTAGGATGCTGAACTGGTTGCCTCCAGGTGAGTATTAGCGTGGATGAGTGGCGCTGGGTGGCTGAACAATTGTTCGTTTTGTATTGTGCGCGACTAACCAGCTGTTTTCTGTTCCCTTTTTGCAGGTGCGACGCGGCCCCAAGATGAAGAACGGAAGAACCGCTCCGTAGTAACCCGGAGGAATGCAGAATCCCGAATGAGTATTGGATTCCTGCGCGGAAGTCTTTTCCCAACAGGGCCGGTGGTCAGAAGACCAGCTGTAGACGAGACCGATGGACGGAATTGCAGGTAAGACCGTTGTCGCTGTAGTAACACCTGTTCTTCTCCTTTTCTTCTTCCAGGCACAGATGGATGGAAATCAAAGACGGGCGTGGCTATAGAAACTCGAGGACAGAGCAGAAGCGGTGAGCGTTACGCTGCAGGAGTGCAGAATAACGCGAAGCATGTTCTGCCTGCAGGGTGTGGCTTAAATAGCCTTGCAAGTAGTTCCAGGTAAAGTAGTCCCTTTACTACACCCTGTCTCTCCAGAAAAGTAGTCCCTCTGCCACACCCTGGATATACAGAAGGCTCAGCCTCACTAGGCAGATTAAGTAGTTCCATAAGTTCAGCCCATTTCATGAGCCTGGTGCCAACGGCGCCAGGACTGAGTCCATGAGGCTCTGGGGCACTTCCCTGGGGCCTGACAAGTCCTTCTGGGTGACGGGGACTGGGGTGGGCCCAACAGTTCCAGGGGTTTCGGAGCACGCACCATGACAACTGGCAGTACACGAAGATGTAGCAGGTGTGCGTGCCCTACCGGAGCAGAAAGGTAGATGTCGCGGGAGCCCACCCCGACAACAGTGAGGACATTGCGGGAGCCCACCCTGACAGCAGTGAGGACGTCGCGGGAGTCCACCCCAGCGACAGCAGAGAAGACCCCAGCCGAGGATCAGCGGGAGGAGGTGCCGACGAGCGCGGCCAGGCGGAGCCCAGCAGATACGCCGGAGTACATCCAGCAACGTGCGACGGTCGAAGAGGAACCGCCGCCAGGAGCAGCCCAACAGCGGGAGCAGAAGGCCACAGGAAGTCCGCAGCCACAGCAGCCACAGCAGGTACTAAACCCCGCGTCTCCGTGCAGTGACAGTAGAACAAAAATATTACAACTGCTGCAGGCATCACACCTCGTGTCTCCCATACAGTGACATTAAAGCAAAAAAAACCCCAAAAAAAACGGACTGCGGCTGCAGCAGATATAAAACCCTGTGTCTCCCACGCAGTGACATTAAAGCAAATACAAAAAAAAAAACACAGATTGCGGCTGCAACAGGTACCAAACCCTGTGTCCTCTCGCAGTGACATCCACAAAAAAATTTAAAAAATGAAAGGGAGCAGACAACATAACGAGGACACCCCTCACGCAGCTAGCATTCTCACATGCAACAGAGGCTCTACAAGATCCTCAACTAACGGCAATCCACTAAAAGAAAGGACTGAAACAGGGACTACACCCACCCTCCCCAGTCAACAACACCATCCACCAGCCACACCTAACGCGGTGCACTGCCAATTACCTCAACCACGCCTAGACCAACCACCAACCAAAAATGACTGATTCAACCCAGGCACAGGCAGTGGCTGATGCGGGAGCACTCAACGCCAACCCCAACTCCCATGCCAGCCTCATGAGGAGACCAAGCCCCTTCACCCTGAACCCTCACCATGACCAGGGTCAAGGCTGGGAAGAGTGGGTAGAAGAATTTGAAGACTTTGTAGGTGCAATCAGCACCCAAGATCCCCCCAACAAGATCATCATCTTCACAAATGTTGCGGGGAGAGAGATCAAGAATATCATACGTACAATTCCCGCCCAACAACGAAATACATATGCTCGCCTCCTAGAAGCAATTAATGAAAAGTTGGTAATTACACCCAATAGAGACTATGAACGCTACACATTTAACCAGTGCGTCCAACTAGCCCACGAGTCAATAGGTGAATTCGTCATCCGACTCCAAAGGAAAATCATAAAATGCGACTTCGCCAATTTTATTGACAATGAAGCCATTAGACTCTGAATCATTGAGGGATGCATTTCGACCATGTTCAGGAAACACCTCTTGAAGAAGCCCCTGTCCCTGAAAGAAATACTGGACCTGGCCAGAGACTACGAGAGAATAGATGTCCAAGCTGCTGCCATAGAGAACCCCAGGAAAGGGAACACCATAGCAGCCATGACCTCCTACACCCGTTACCCGAACTCACCAAACAGGCAAACCCTCAGAAATACGGCGCAATGACCACAGAGTGACCGACAATGCTACCGCTGCGGGTTTGAATACCCCCACAAAGGACCATGCCCTGCAATTGGACAACGATGCCTGTGGTGTGGCATGGAAAATCATTTTCAGGCTATGTGTAAGGAACAACTCCCGGAAACTGGGCCTCATCGCCCACAGAACATCATTTGCCCCTGGGAATCCCAAAGAGGACAGCAGGATCAACGGCCTGCTGAGAGGGGACTGCCATACTCCACCAACCGTCAACAACGCCCCGACACGGTTAGAGCACTCGAAGGACTACAGATCGAGCCTGACAGGAAGCCTCACAAACTCCATGACCTCCACCTCTATGATCAAACACTCATGACCAGCCCCAAAAAGTACTACGCGAGAGAGTACACTCCACTCCATGGCCAAGAGGACTACATGAGCCAGCTCCCGGCAGACTACGATCACTACGACAACTCCCCACCGAGCTCCTCTCGGGAGGCAACCTCACAACCACAATACCTACAGGATGGGTATGACAGACAATATGTCAGACTACTCAGTGTCGAGCCTGAAGAAACACTAGCCCCCAAAGTCATCATCCAATTGGGAGGCATGAGAAACAACTTTATCGTTGACACCGGAGCAACCGTAAATGTCATGAATGAGGAACTATACCAAGCCATAGCACATCTCTACCCTCTACGCCAGTCAAGAACACACATATACCAGTGGGGAGCGGCACTTCCACTAATGTCCAAAGGACAGTTCCAATGCAACCTGACACATCGTGATCTTACAGCGACAGCAGCAATACACGTCATCCTTAGTCCCTCAATAGGGAGATGCCTCCTCAGCTACAGGACGGCCAGAGCCCTAGCTCTGATAGTCCTTCAATACGAGCCATCCAAAATAATAAGAGGACGACCATCTGACAGAGGAGAAGTGATGGCCATGACTTGCCGACCCCTCACCAAAGAAGACCTTCAAAAACAATTTCCCAAATTATTCGAAGGAGTAGGGAGGCTCAAAGACTCAGTCGTCAAGCTGCACATCAATCCCAAAGTGACACCGGTACCCCAACACCGTTGGAAAGTGGGTTTCCACCTCCAGGCACAAGTGTCGAAAGAATTACAACTACTACTGCAGAACGACATTATAGAGAAAGCTGAAGGACCAACCCTGTGGGTGTCCCCCATTGTGATTGTTCCCAAAGACAATGGGCGATTGTGCATATGTATCGACATGCGCATCCCGAACACCGCCATCGAAAGGGAGAGACACCCAGCCCCGAGCCTGGAAGACATGCTCATCAGGTTGAACCAAGCAAAACACTTCTCCAAGATGGACCTCAATCAGGGCTACCACCAGTTGGTCATATACCCAGATTCCAGATCCATAACTACATTCGCCACACATGAAGGACTCTTTAGATATAAGCGCCTCAACTTCGGCATATCCTCGGCTGCGGAAATCTTTCAATAAACCATCAGGAGACTAATCTTGTCAGAAGTCAACGCACTAAACTATAGTGATGACATCCTCATATTTGGAAAAGACCAGGAGCAACACACAGAGCACTTCTGGCAGTGTGCCAAACCCTACAGGATGCCGGTCTCACCCTCAATGGCCCCAAATGTGATATTGGTAAATCCAGCCTTAAATTCTTCGGTCACATGTTCTCCGACACGGGCATGACAGTATACCCGGACAAGATAAAAGCCATCATCGAGCTCCAACCCCCCTCCACAACCATGGAACTCCGATCATTTCTAGGGATGGCAGGGTATTGTGCAAGGTACCTCAAAAACTATGCCACCATCACCGACCCCCTAAGATCCCTCCTCTAGAGAGACAGCCATTTTGACTGGGACGCGAGATGTCAAGCGGCATTCATGACAATCAAAGACAATCTAGCCAACCATCACCAGCTGGCATACTTCCACCCTGAGTGGAACACCATCGTCACAGTCGACGCCAGCCCTGTCGGCCTAGGAGCCATCCTAGAACAGACCAACCCAGGAGACACAGAACAACACACGGTGATAGCATATGCCAGCCGAGCACTATCTCTAGTCGAAAAAGCATATTCCCTGGTGGAACGGGAGAGCCTCACAGCCGTCTGGGCATGCGAAATACGACTATGATATCATTCACAAACCCGGGGGAGAAGCCAACCCAGCTGACTATTTGTCAAGGCACCCAATGCAGGAGCAGACCACTCCCTAGCCGGCGCATCAGAAGACTACATCACATATCTATCATCCAACGCCATGCCACCTACCATATCAACAGCAGTCATTCGCCGCCAGGAACAAGGCCGACCCCACCATCGCAAAAGCCTTACACCTGACCTGCACAAACACATTGAAAAACACACACGCCAACAGAAACGGAGAGGAGGGGGCAGACAAGAATGTCCTCTGCCGCCTAGCCAAAGTCCACGCCGAACTCGTAGCCACGGACCAAGGCATACTACTACGAGGCACCCGCCTAGTAGCACCGAAGGACTTGAGGAAAACCCTGGTGGCAATAGCCCATGAAGGCCACAGGGGGATTGAGAACACGAAAAAGATCCTACGAACTCACACATGGTTCCCCTACATGGATGTCATAGTAGAGGACATGCTAGCCCACTGTAGACCCTGCCAGCTGTTGGCAAAAAAGACAGACCACAACCCATTGCAACCAACAACCCTCCCAGAAAGATCCTTGCAACGGGTCGCAATGGACTTTTTTTACGGGCCCTTAGAGGAGGGAGGAAAACCTGTTGGTGGCCATCGACGAGTACTCAAGGTTCCCATTTGTCAAGCAGACACGAACCACATCCTTCTACGACAACGCTCCCATCATAGAAGAACTCTTCAGTGACTGGGGCATCCTCAACATCGTTAAAACCGACAACAGATCTCCATTCCGAGGAAGAGACTTTGCCAGACTGGCAGATCACCTTGGATTCCTACACAAAAAGATCACTCCGCTTTGGCCCCAAGCCAACAGAATGGTAGAACGGTTCATGGCAACTATAAAGCTGACTCGGCAAAAAGCCCTGGTCGACCAAGTGGTGCACCCGCAGGCAATCTGCAGCATGCTAAGGAGCTACAGGAATACCCCACAAGAGACGACAGGACGGACCACCGGCTGAGCTAATGGTAAAATACAAACCCAGAACCCACATTCCCCAATGGGAAGACTACATGCCAGAAGAAGATGCAGCCATAAGAAGGCGAGACGCCAAGAAGAAAGCAAAAGCCAAAGAGTGGGCTGACTTGAAGAGGAACGCCAACGAGTCACAACTCGAAGTAGGTCAGACAGTACTAGTCTGACAAAGACAGTCAAAAAAGACAGAGACACGCTACAGCCCAGAACCCCGAGTCATCACAGCCATAAAGGGACCCATAATAGCAGCCATAGGGGAGCCCAGAGAGATAACACGAAATGCATCATTCTTCAAGAGGCTGCTCTTGGAAAACGTGGTAGAGCCCGTGGAAACGCCAGCGGACCCTGAGACTGAAAGCCATTCGAGCCCTCCTGTTGAGGCAACAGGCGAAACCCGAGAGTCGCCAGGCAGACCACACAGGGCAGTGCGGAGACCTGCGAGGCTCATCGAACAGATGTGACCCCCGCTTTCATGATAAGCATGAGGGAGGTGTTAACCTGGAAAAAGGACATGGCCCCTTTAAAGGACCAGGGCACACCAAGGCGGGAGGAGGGCGGAAGGGGAGGGACAAAGGGAAAGAGAGGGCAGTTCGAGAATGTAAGCGAATAAAGAAGGTTGCAACGTTATGAGGCTCCTGTGGTCCTTGATGTTAGAACGTTGCAGAGGCCTATGATGCGTGTGATACACCTACAACAAACACTGGCTCAAGACTGAGCAAGCTTGTCCTGTGGGAATCAGAGTGGGAATTCTACACGTATGGACATTACGCTCCAGTGCGAGCTTGCACAGCTTTCCAGTACATGGTTTGCTTGCACGATGGTGAAACGGAGTGGTTGGTGCTCCGCTTCACCCCTTCATCACAGATTTGCCCTTTCTTTTAGATGTGTTTGTTCGAGTCAATGTGAAGATTGCCTGATTAAATAGAAACGTACGCATTCTTACAAAGAACCGCCATGATGAAAGAGAAAAGGCAGGTCTCTAGATGAACTACTCACACCTGGCATGTGACAACTTGATATCACTGGATATCTCCCTTTGCAGACCCGTTTAGAATGGTGTTAGAAGAAGGTGTTTATATTAAAAAGTTAGACACTCGTCTCCAAATGTACCCAGGCAAGTCTCCCTATGTTTAGCCTTGGTTGTAAATATGTTTCGTGAAATAGTTAAACAGGATAAGAAATATCACT
The DNA here is from genome assembly GCF_040938575.1 of Ambystoma mexicanum. NCBI lineage: Eukaryota > Metazoa > Chordata > Amphibia > Caudata > Ambystomatidae > Ambystoma > Ambystoma mexicanum. The sequence goes on from NC_090936.1 coordinate 980,780,125, forward strand.
GCTTCAACACACAACAGAGCATGCATTGCAGGTTTGACACTTATGCCTGTCCTGGCTTTGGAGTCAATATGTGTAGGTCCACACTCACAAATGAGAGTCTGTCCGATTAACACTGGACCAACAATTTTCTGGTAAAATGCGCTAAAGCTAATGTTTTAGGGTGATGGCATACGTCGCTTTCGGCATAGGGGTGAAGGTGGAATGAAGGAGCCATAACAGTACATTATATTTCAGCGACAGAAAGTGGCCTCTCTTTTTGAATGCGAAATGTAAGAGAATGAATTCAGTGCACGCAACTGTAGGGGCTCCGACCCATCTACCATGATATGTCACCCACCTCTGAAACTAAACTCTTTCAAAACACTGGGCCTCATTACGAGGTGGGCGGTAAGGGGTCAACGGCCTGGTAAAACCAGGCGTCCTTACCGGGTCCCGCGAGGAGAACAGGGAGCTTACAATGGGCCTGTTATTAACGGGCCCATTGTTAGCTCCTTCCCCATTCCCCTTGAGCCCTATGGGGGCTCGAATGAGAATGTACCGGGTCCGGGTTCCTCGAACAAGGAATTACCGGGTCCTCCAAGGTTGGGATGGCCCAGTAAGTCCTCATTTGAGGAACCCGGACCCGGTATGTGGTAAGGAGGTAACCATGCCGCTAATTGCGGCATAGTTACCTCCAACCTCGTAATGAGGGCCACTGTCTGCTTTACATTAGGCGGGCAATCGACTTCATCCGGAAAGAGAAGCTCTACCTACTGTGAAAGCATCCCCAAAACACAGCAACAGCCCATACAATGATGTGGACAGCAGAATGATGTTATACGCACAATATCTGCTGCAAAGGATGGGATGCGACAAAAGGCATTCCAAAATTAAAGACACACAACTCTCGACTCATGTTCCCCTTATGACAGCACTCACAAGGGACTGTCCAATGCAGACGGGTGCCAAAGATATGGTGTTTCCGGTCTGGAGGCAAGACTTTCTCAGGAACAACAAATTAATTGAGTTTCGTGCTGCCTGCCAATAGGAACTCGCCACTGGTATCCCGTCTGTAGAACCAGGCTGCAAATGGTTTCAGTTTCAGCTCAGCTTGAAAAGAGATCAATCCGCAGCAGACATAGTCCAACATAAATTCAACTAGCAGAGAGCATCGGCGCATACAAAACAAAATATAACGGCCTTCTGGTTTTGTGCATTTATTTTGCTCCAACTTCAGAGCGCCACACAGCTCCCCGGCAACAGCAGAAAGCAGGGAGATGTGAACGAAAGGGTGAACACCCAGCTGGTGTTTCGGCCATTTCATCGCCGACTGTCACCGTTGCCATGACAATGCCATACACAGTTCCCAAACTCACCTTTCTCCTTTTTTTTTACAGTAGCAATGTTTCAGTATATTTGTGGCTTGAGCCCGCAATGTGACAAAGCCAATAAGGAACGTCTGTGTCAGGACGTTAAACAAAAGAGCGTCTTCCGTCCTGTGCCCAAAAATCCTAAACTGACCCTTTCACTCTGAACTCAACATACAATCCACTGGGTGTGCGGGGGGGTTCTGGTAAGCTATATACTTAGCTTTCTTCAAGAGTTCTCAATATAAAGGTTTAAGGTGCAGAACAGAAAAGTAATAAAGGTTCTCAAAGGAAAAGGGGTCTCCTTTCTAGAGTCCTTCTGGCAGTTCTTCTGGCAGTTCAAACTGTCTCTTTCTCACAATGTAACTGTATTTAAAAGGGCATGTGTCTTCTTCTAAGTTTCCTTCAAGCATGCAGTTGCTTAACAATGTTCTGTTTCTTGCACGTTGTCCACTTTCTACCCCTGATATACTCTCCTGCAAGGGTATTCGTGGTTTTCTCTTCAGTCCTTAAAAGGGGTATGAGTCTTCACCTTTGCATTCACAACTTCAGATTTATTTGCCTTCTTTCTCCTGGTTTACTCTCCTGCCAGGGTATTGGTTTACTTCCTTTCTTTCCCTCTCCTGGTTTACTCTCATGCCAGGATATTATTTCACTTCCCACTCCTGGTTTCCTCTCCTGCCATGATGACACTTTACTTCTTATCTTGTTTGCTTGGCGCACTAACCTGCCAGGGCTTTTCAATTCTTCATTCACTCTTTCTATTATCCACATTGCAATAGTATTCTAAAGTTGGGTCACCGACCCTTTCTTGTCGAAGTTCTTATTACTCTTATCGTCCTTTTTTAAGTATTGGGCATTGGACCCTTTCTCAACATTGTTTGTATATATTTCAGTTCCTTTTATCAATGGTTGGATCTCTAAATCTCTTTCAGCATTATTTGTATGTGTGTCAAGTTCTCCTTTAAAACACTGGGCTTCTGCCCCACTTCTAACACTGACCCTTCTTTCCCAAAGATCTCATTCACATCCAATTCTTCAATATTCTCAATTAATTTCTCAGGCGTTATCAGTGCTTTTCAGTCGTTCCGGTAACCCATTCATTCTCCTTGGGCTTACTGGGTGGCTTTAGCAGTTCCTGCATCTCTTCTTCAGTTTCTCTGCTGGTCCGGTAAGTAGACATCGTCCTGTCAGCCGGCCCACCTTCGATTTAGCGTTTTTTAATCCGTGCGCTTCACATGGGTTGAGGCTGCTTTCAGTTCGGTCTCTACTCTCACCGTCAGCTTCAGCCTTAGCACTGCTGCTCACAGCCTGCTAATTTCTGGCATCTTGTTTGGCATTAGCTCAAGCCGCCAACAGCCTCTGACTCTGCCACACTCTCCGCTTTGAATAAGGTGTGGCTGTTTTAAACTTCTCGGCATAAGCCAGCCTTCTCAAAAGACTAGAATGCAGCATTAGCTTCCTGCATTTACTCATCTTCATTGCTCCATCTCTCTTCCTCATCTCAATACCAGGGGGGGCACATAGGGCAATTGTTTGGAAAAACTTGGAAGGTATTCCTCCATGCTACAGTAACCCATACAGGTATGTTGAAAGGCCATATGGGTGTCATGCAGCATTTCGATTACCAGGTTATCTTGTTCAATGGGTGTCCTACTTCTCTGGAGTTTGTCTTCCCCTATGAGGTTCTACCGCAGATAGCACCTCCAGGGTCAGTCAGGTAGCTTCTACCTTTCCCTGGCAACATCAGAGAAGCTTTCCTCCAGAGAATCTGTGACGTTATTGCCATATATGTCACACCTTGCTAGATTTAATGAGTTTACTGCCAGGCAAGAGTAGACCTAGTGAGGGAATACTAAAATCGTCAGGGTGCTCTGGCATCACTCGGTCAAATTTCCAGGAAGGCTGTCTTGATCCAGGCAGATTTTAGATTTCTCTAGAACATTGTTTACGTGGGTTCAGTGTTCGGGCTGGTGTGGAGATTTCTACACCTTTTTGTGGAAGACACTGCAGGGGTTCCTACCCACCCACTTGTCTAAGCCTATTAAGAGTCTAAAGGCATAGGAAAGAATTCTAAGCTAATTGGGTCCTTTGTTTAGAAGGCTTCTGTGGGCCACACCTTTCAGATGTTTTGGCTTCACGCAGGAGTAATTTTAGTGCCTTGAGTTCTGGCATGGTGTGTGTCTTGCTAAGGTTTAATACCTGTATCACAGTACGGTTTTGGATCAGGGTGAATTGATGGGTCTGATGTTTGTTGATGCCAGATATATGATGTTTCTGTTGCCTAATTTCCCTTGCACGCTGCCTACCTACCCTCCTCCTATGAGGGGTGAAACACCTGCAATCCCCATGAACTTACCTGTCCTCCTCTCCCTGCACCTTATCATGTGTTCTGCGGTGGACTCCCCCACAGCCTCTGGCCTGCTCCCTCAGCCCTATCCTGTTCTCCCCCTTCCGCACACTCCTTCTTCCTACCACTCTCTCACACACACACACACACCCCAAAATCCAGTCCCCCTCCTTACTTTACATGCCCGCCTCCCTCCACTTGCTGGCATCAGTCTTGCGTATGCGCAATAAGTACATGCAACGTTACTCGAGAGGCAGCCGTCCGGTGAAGACAGCACGTTGCAGTAATGTTTACGTTGAAAGTGGCGGAAATGGTCGATGCCCACGTGCATGGTATTAACTATCGATTGACTGCCATGGTCAACTATCTTCTGGGCCATCTAAAGATAAGATGACTTTCCTTAGAACATGAATCTTGAAAGGGTTTAATTTTACAAGGGGTTTAGGATGTATGGCCTTTAAAAGGGGAAGGTGTTGGGTTACAACGCTCAATAACTTTGAGCAGTTGTGGGTAGAGGCTATTTAAACAAAGGTAATAAAACACAGCCGGGGCACTGCTTAGGAACTCATTAAGATGGTTGATGTCACGGTTAAAGGCTTTCTGTGCATAGTCAGTGGTAGCTGTAAACTCCGAGAACTGTTTCAGAATGCTTACAAATGGATGCTAGGGGTCTGATGCATGCGATTAACAGCCAGGGGGAGAATGTTGATCTCTGGATGATACTTAGGTTTAGACTTCATGGGCTCAACTCGTTTACTTTAACAGCAGTGGTTCAATCAGTGAGGAACAATGAGATCCATTGTAGGGGGTGGTCTTTGATGCCCGTGGTGTAAGTCTATTACTGAGTGGTGTGCCCCATGGTATAGTAAGCTGTAGAGTTCTAGCAGGAGAACCGAAGCAGTGGTTGTCAGGTGCTTTGATGATCTGTTACTTCATACAATGATTTATTTTAGTGCTCCTGAATGGTCTGAACCCCTAATGGTTGTTATGTAGTAAGAGAAATATTTCACTAAATGCAGGAACATTTGCCATGGCACTTTTTCCAGCATTTGTTAGGTCCAGTATTGCGATAAAGGGTTCAGTAGCTGCAGTCAAGGAAGGTTGTTTTTGGATTGTTGCTGAGGAGTCCTGAGGTAATGCCGGACCTGAAAGCTGAGTTGCAGGTGAGGGAGATGGTGGGTGCCAAATGTTGTTGTTGATCTCCCTTAGTAAAGAATTTGGAACGAGTAGAAACTCTCCCCCACAAGGCCTTCAAGACATTAACCAATCAGATGTCAGTGGAAACGGCGGTTGTGAAGTTGCAAGTTATATTATTGTTCTTTAAATGGGTGGAAATGAAGTTACGTGTCTCTAGTGATCCTGTCCCAAATGTCTGGAGTTTGGATTTTATCGCTAAAATCATCTAACAACTTGTTGGCACGTTCTGTCAGGGTGTGAAGTCTGTGGATATTTGAGGTGGTGCACTCAATTCTTTGAAGGTGTTAAATACTGGCAGGGCTGACGCTTTTCTGAAACCTTTTTTTCTTTTCTTTCCTTCATGGTCTGATATCCCCTGGCCTGGGCTTTCCAGCCTGTTGTCTTTGAGAGATTGGGTTTTTCCTCTACCTGTGTTGTAGGTTTTGTAAGGTTAATCTCTGGGTTTTGGGCTTGCCATAAAACCAATTGTTGTTTTCTGTGGGAATTGTGTTTGGACGGCTAGCCCTAGGCTGTCTAGAGATCTGGTGATCTATTGCTGCAGAGCATCCACTATCGTATTTGGGTTTTGACGAGAATCTGAAATGACTGGAGAGATAAAGGATTGTTGGAAGGCTAGCTCTATTGTCCTCAAGGGTCCGCAGAGCATAATGGTAAATTGTGAGTGGACTTGTTGTGTTGTCATATTGGGGTTGTGCCACTTGCTGAGTATCAGTTGGTCATCAATCCCTCTATGCAATCACTATAGGGTTGGTTTGGCACGATGACATCCAGTGCATGCCTGTTTCTGAGTTTCTTCCTTAAACCAGGAGGAAAAGTTCAGATTGTTCTTGAACTGGTTAGCCTATTTTTCTGAAAAGAAGCCAAGACAGCTATTTGTCTCCTAGAATCAGAACTATACTGAGGTCTGACCAAATTTGGGTGAAGGCTGTGTTATAGCCAGGAGGGTGCTAGAATGCTATGTATGGGGACGTGGCTAATGTGCATGGTGTGAGGACGCTGTCAATTTGAGCTCCCGGTGTGTATTGCTCATCGATCCTGTTGTTCATCATGTTTCAAGTGTGGCCAATACTTGAAGGATCCCGAAGGTGCCATAGTAGCTGGTGCTCCCCATATCCGTAGATTCTGGGAGAGATTTGAAGGTGGGCCATGGAGAGGTGTGCAGAAGGTCTGTGCCCCCGGGGCTGCACAGGAAGGCACCACTGCTTGTGTAAATGCAGGAGGTGGGGCACCCAGAGCTCTGAGACTCAGTCATTGTTGAAGATTGAGTGGCAATGCTGCCAGCATGGCTCGGTGGCGGCTGCCCCTGATGAACTGGCAGAGGTTTGTGCTGCTCTTGAAATTAGTCTGTGATTGGAGGGCTGTGTGCTGGAAGCCGAAGAGGCCATTGTGTCTCGAGTGGGCCTCCTGGAGCAGGCGAAATGCTGCAACATTGAAACTTTGGAGGAATGGTCCATGCAGGATATGAAGGTAAGACATGACTACAGGGAGCAGCCTATAGCTTTGTCGGGACTGCTGAGAGGCACGCTGGGGGTGCAGGAACGGACTGGGATGCTAAATGATATGGGGCCTGTGAGGGGCATATAACCTACCCTGCCTCCTTGGACTCATAATTGGTGGCATTCTTACTGTGGAACACTGCTCCTAACATCCTGTTAGCCCCTTTGGGTGATGATTTGTTTGTGCCTGGATTGGCACTGAGAGTGCCTCGGGGACTGCTATTGAAGCCATGCTGCAGAGGTTGCTGGGGGCCAGCTTGACTAGCTCCCCGTATAAGTGGATTGAGGCCCTGCGTTCCTGACCCATGCCAGATCGTAAGAACAGAGGAAAGGCGAAACAAACTTAGATGGACTCATACACTTACAAACACCCTCCTCCACAATGTGACCCACCGGCGATGCAAGAACTAGCGCTGGCGCCAATGCCTCACTTCAGACCAAGGAGGGAGGAGCAGATCTTAGAGGCTATAGCATCATTGAGATCTTTGGTAGAGACTACAATTGTTGTGGTGAAAGTGGATGTTAACCTATTGAGGCAAGATGTTCACTTACTTGTGTACTTGTGGATATGGTGCATACTGTTGAGAGAAACCTCTCAGACACCTTGGTTGATAAAAAGTATCTGCAGATGCTAGTGAACGACCTGACAGTGAAAACGAAGATCCTGGAAAACAGGGTTGAGGTTTCTGAGTGGAGATCCCTCAGGAACAATATCAGGATCTTGAGCCTGCCAGAAGGAGAGGAGGGACACGACCTGACCAACTATGTTGAAGCTCTACTCCTATCACAAATTTGACCTGGTGCATTATCTCAGGGGTTCACAGCTGAAAGAGTGCACCTATCATTGGCCAAGAGACCTCCCTCCAAGACCACTAATTGCTAAGGTCCTGAACTTAAAGAACAGCAAGCAAATCCTGAAATTCTCCAGAGAGTGTGGCCAGATCCAGAGGGCTTCTTATCCATTGTCCATATACCCACATTACACCATTCTGGTCCAGAGGAGGGGTAATATGTTTGCCGCAGTGACGGAAAGGCTCCAGCAGCAGGGTCTGAAATGCATGTTGATATATCCTGCAAAGTTGAAGGTGCTGCACGACAGTGAATCTAATTGTTTTGATGCCCCTGAAAACATACACCAATGGATGGACACAAATAAGATGGGAGCCCTACGAGACACCGACAGAAATAAGCACTAATCTTTGCAGGTTATGGTTCCACTATAACAGGGATCGCCCATTGCTATGAGTGTGTGGACTTTCGTTTTTTCCTTTTTCTCTTTAAGACCACTTAGGAGCTCAACCTAGACATGCTTGTTTGATGACGGTACAGATGTTTTGGTATATGCAATTTTTGACTATGTTCCCCCTTGTTTTTCTACTATTCTTGGATGTACCCTGGAACAGAGTACTCCAACACCTGCCATTGCCTACATTGTGGGCTGAGACAGTTGGGTGTATTTGCTTGAATAGCTATGAACTATTGAGCGGTTGTTTTGGTTGTTTGTTGAATGTGTTGTGTCCTGTAATATTTGCTTGACTAACTGCTGTTGCCTTGGCTGTCTGATTTTACCACATGGTGAAACATATGTGGGGCTGTCTGGGTGGTTGTTTATGGGGTGTGATACTTAGACTTAGGATGGGGTTGTGGGTAGGGATACGCCTCACTCGGACAAAGATTCGAGGGTGGCCTCTGGCCTAATGGGCTGTTGCCTTGTGTACTTCGTCAACACTGGGTCACGATTGATGTTTCTCTGCTCGGTTCTTGATGATGGCTGATCTGAATGTAGTGACCTGGAATGTCAGGGTGCTCAAAACAGAATAGAGTTGGGTCCTACTTGCGCAGAAGGTGGGTGATGATAGCACTGTTACAGGAAATCCACCTCACGGATGCTAAGCAGATCGACCTCGTGGGAAGATGGGGTGGAGTGGGGTTCAGGTCTAATTATTCCACAAATGCGAGTGAGGTGTTGATCTGGGTTGACTCTTTGATCCCTTTAAGGCTGGTGGAAGTCCAGGCTGACTCTGAAGGTAGGGTGGTAATAGTTAATGAGTATGTTGAGCATAAGGCGATATGCATTATTAATATGTATGCACCCAAACACAATGCCTCTGGATTATTTCACTTAATGTATAATAGACTGGCCCTATTTTGGGATGCCCTTTGTATTTATGGGTATAGAAGGGATACACCACTTCCGAGTCAGTATATCCCTTCTATACCCACTGCATGGGTATAGAAGGGATATACCACTTCCGCCACAGTTTGATCGGTTACACTGGTCTTGTAGTCGTGGGTCAAGAGTAGAGGTAAGGTAACCCATGAACAATGTTCCGGGAATGGCTAGTGTGCCCATTTGATAGTCTTCACTGCAGAGTTGAATTATGGCTGTGGTTGTCATGGCTGACCTATTATTGAGAAAGTTCTGGGGCCTCATTACACGGATGGCGCTAAGGGATTACCGGCACCGGTAAGGGCACCGGTGCCGGTAATCCCTTAGGGCCATACTACGAGGTCCCTCAGCGGGTCTCATCCTTAACGTGTGGCCAGACCACACGTTAAGGAAGGGACCCGCTGAGGGACTTCAGGGCAAATAACGGTACCGCTAATAGCGGTACCGTTATTTGCTCATTCCCCATTCCCATTGAGCCCTATGGGGGATCAAATGGGAATTGGGAAGGGCCTTGGTGAATGGGGAATTACCGCCCCACCAACCTTGGAATGGGGCGGTAATTCCCCCATTCACCAAGACAGAATCGGTAAAATACCGGCGGCAACCATGGCGCTAATAGCGCCATGGTTACCGCCATCCGTGTAATGAGGCCCCTGATCTTTAGGGGCCGTGTAACGCTGGTTAATACACTGGTCTGAGCTTTGTGCGTGAGATACTGCTAGGTTTTTCTTTCCTAAAAACCTGAGATAAAGAGACTGCTGGTCCCTGCAAGGTGGATAGGTCCTTTGTAAGGATGGGGTTAGGACTTGGCTGCTCCTGTAAGGACTGTTGATCTGGTTGGAGGTTGTCACTGCCTCTAAACCTTACACTGGCTTGGTTTGGGACCTTGGGGCAGGCTGGAGGTTAGGTGTTGGGGTGAGGGATGGAACATTTCAGATATTCTTTTGTTGAGAATAGGTAGGTTAGAGTTGAAGAGATGGCCTGTTTGACCTCAATATATATTATATATATAACATGCTTATTATGCAGGGAGGATGGGTATGTGATTTTCCCATCTGAAACAGCCTTTAACAGGGGTTTGGTCTTGCCTGGTGAATATGGTTTTGAGGCCAATAGTCCATAGTAATCATTGACACTTGGCCAGGTAACAATCATGGGAAACATATGAATGTATTAAGATGTTACGTAATTGATTTGTTTCTCTTTGTTATGGAATTGAATGTGCAACACACACAAAAATAACAAAACGTTGTTTTTAACAAAAAATAGTCCATATATGAATTTGACAGGTCTGTCTGACCCATTCTTTAGCATGGGGGGGGGGCTTAGTAGTTCTCAGAATTACCTGTTGTTGATTTTGCCTTTAGAACTTTGTTGCTGTTTTTTGTGTTAATACTGGTAGGGATATGCATGACGAAACCATGAGACGGTATCATACCAAATGATGAGATTTTTAAAGAACCTAAATAAAAATGGCAATCAATGTTTTGAAGATACAGGCCAGGATACAATTTATATAGAACTATGCCAGGCGTCACCATACACATTTGAGGGCTCTAGTAAAGAGGACTGCTGTGACATGAAAAACAAACGGCATTGCTTCCCAATGGTCATAATGCACGATTGCAAATACAAGCTGGAACTAAAAGGTTCTATGTTCTTACATCGCCCGTTTATTCCCAATCCCCCTCCCCTATTATTTAGTACCTATTCCCCACTCCTCATACCCCTTATATCCCTTTACCCACCCCCAGCTATATTTTTCGATGAGCTTTTTCGGCAAAAAACTGCCCGGAAAAACTCATTGAAAAAAACGGGCGATGTAACAACGTCGTACCAACTAAATAGCTCTCAGCAATTTCAATCTCTGCCCCACCATTAAGCCCAGCTGCACTCTACAACGGAAACGCAACGGGAGGATCGCTCAGGGGCAACGCAGCACTACGACGCAGAGCAACACAGGTTCGAGCCCCGGGTCTGCCCTTAGAAACCTCTGGGTATTAAATGCGTTATAAATAACCAATTCAAAAACGCAATTTGGCTCAGTGAAAGGGCAGAATTAAGAAGGGGTTAAGAAGACAAGAAGGAACAGAGCAGGTGAGCCATTCTGGTGTCTGCAAAGATTTGTGTAAAATGTATTTAGTGACAGAGGGGGTCATTCCTTTATATATGCCATCTTTCACTACAGTGGCATTATGACTGGCACAGTTTCACACAGTTCCATTGGCTGTGATATGTTTCTGAAGGCAAAATGAGTCTTCTTGTGTGGGAAGATGGCCATATGTTGACACAGCCAGCATGGACCTGCATTGTTACAAAACTAGAACGAGCGGAGTGGCGGCGAGTGGCAGTCTTGCAGTCATGCCAGGCAAGACGGGCCCGACTGCTGTTCCACCAACCGCCGCCCTACCACCTAAACTCCAGGCTTTGGACCTCGAAGATCTGACAGGCCGCCGCCTGAGAAGCAATGCAAAATTGCCGTTTAAAAACGCAACTGAAACATTTACAGACACTCTCAATCACCTCCCTGTGTCTTGTCTTGAATCAACAGACGATCACCTTTCACCCCAGAGCCCTGACCCCAAAACAGGTCCTTACTTGGGAAAAAGTCGTAAAACACTGGGAAGGGGCATAGGTACAGGAAAAAGAGACGCTGAAAAGTGCACTTTTCTTCTCAATAGTAAAAGGCCTACACAAACACACGAAGCAGACTCACCAGAGGACGACACTTTGATCCTGGACGCCCACGCCATCGAGCCTCGCCTGCCTCCGGCACCCGTTGTCTCATTCCTGCACCTACAGGCGAGCCTGACCCCCCTCGGAGCTCCGCAGTATCCCGAAGGGGCGGCCGCGTTGAGTCCCGGAACGAATTCGTCCAGGCCGCCAAATGAGTGTACGCCGGCGGGGACAGCTGCCGCCGGTGATCGGCGGTCACCCGGAGGGGGGACCGCTTTGAATCCTGTGCGTATGCACCTTGTCTCCCTGCCGACGCTCGACAGGCCGACCCAAGTCACGGCCCTAGCTCCGCAGTCACCCGGAGGGGAGACGGCGTGGAGCGGGCTGTCCACCCTGAGGCCGGCGAACGCAGAAAACGGGCTGCCAGAACGGGAGGCGGCCTCAGCGGAAGGCGGCCCCCCGCCCCCCCCCTTGGGGGGGAGAAAAGAAGTGTCATCCGACCCCGAGGGTGAACCACAACCCGGGGACAAAGAGCTGGAGTGCCAGAGCGGACAAACACCTGAGAGAAAACCGCCTGCGAGTACATCTGAGAGCGAATCCGCATCAGCGCCACCTATTGACCAAACTCAAAAATTCACAATACCACTCAATGAAGCCTCAACAAATTTGCCATCAGCTAACCTCGACGATGAAATCAACGAGGAGACTGCTCCAAACCGACCACCACTCAATGAAGAAAAGGGCTCTGCCTTTAATTCCACAAAAAAAAAGAGACCTCGGTCATTTGACGATTCAACAAAAAAAAAAAAAGTTTATGAGGAGGAAATAGCAAGCAAACAAAGGAACTTAGACAGTTTTGCCAAAAAACTACCAAAACACACGATCTTTAGTAAAACACTTCGCGTGGGCACTAAAGACTCAAGAAAGAACATGAAAAAACCTCAACGCCCTTTGAAACTATTATCGGACTTCTTCCACAAGCACTCCAAAGCCATCCAACAAAAGTGCAAAGAACTGACAGACGCAGAAATCTTGGAGGCAGCAGACGCAATCACCCCTCCTCGAAAACATCGCAGGGTAATACAAGTCCAACGTAAAGTACCCCCTCCTCTTACTAAAGAAGACAACAGATCAGCAACCACCATAGATCCGACAAAATGGCACTTTTCGGGCCAAGTCACTTCAACAATCCCACAAATAACGACAGATGAGCCAGGGGTGCAAATCGCCCCTAAACTGACCTTACCCGCAGCTCCCTCCTGTAAACCGGCGGTACTCTATTCCGGTAATACAACAGCACAAACAACACCATCAATTTTGGCCCCCCAACAAAGTCAAAAGAGCAGCGACCATAAATCACAGATTCAACCCCAGCTCCATAGCCAAAAGACACAAGAGGGTGACAGACCCATACCTCCTCGACATAACCTGACCCCGTTGAAGCAAGTAGACTCCCCCACGACAAACAATACCCAACTTAACCCAATAGATATTCCAAGTGATAGGGAGGCCTCACCTCAACCAAACAACAGCGATAAAGACCCCTTACTTGAGACCTTGCCATGGCCATTGAGAGAGGCCCACACATCTATTCCACAAACCCAGGAAAGAGATTGTGAAAGAAACCACCCGGCAAAATCTAAAAATAGAATCCAGTTTGAGAAAACTCTAGATAATTTCTACTCAAACTTGGACAGCTATAATAACCAAAGAAGACACTCCTCAGATCATGCTTCCAGAAGGTTATCTGCAGTCACTATACCAGCCACACGACCGCCATCACCCACCAGAGGCAAATCGACACCGTATAGCCCCTCACCATCAAATGACTTACAGTCAAAAAAACTGGACACTTGCACCCTGATGTCAGCTTTATCCATAGCTTTAAATCCTTTTGTCAAGCTATACGAAACAATCGGAGACACAATGAAGGATCATACATCACTTCAAACGGTAATGCTAAATAAACTAACTTTTTTGGAGGGTTATATCACGGCCCTAGAAGCTAAGATAGCATTGATTGAAAACAACCCAACTCAAGACCAGACGACGCTTCCGTCTCAACAACCAATTCATCCAATGTGCCCTGTTCGTGAAGAAAGACCGCAAACAAAGTCATTGGGCACACAAACACTCTCATTCATCGACTTAACGGTGCCCACATCTCTCCCGACAGACAATTGCAAATCGTCAAAAGGAGGGAAAGAACCCAACTACAAAAGGAAAAAAACAGCATTATTAGAACCGATTTTCTAACGACAGGTCTCAGTCAGCTTAGAAACAACAGCCTCGTTAAAAAGCCCTATAACTAAACCTAAAGGGAAAGGGGAAGCTATAGACCGACGGGAAGCAAACACGGAAGTTCATGCAACATGTAACCACCCTTCTGGAGAGGCTGAAGTCTTTATAAACGACGAGGATTTGATGAACATTACTCAACATTTCTCAGATCAATCTACAACTTCAATCCAAGAAGTGCAAAGTGCAAACGACTCTTCACCTAACCACACAACGTCCTCAGAACACCGCAATAAAGAAAAAGAGACTACAGAATCTCCTTTTTATACCCTCGAAGAACGAAGACAGTGGCTTTCCAGAGATATCAACAACCTAAAAGAATCCCCATTGGGAAAACTGAAGACAGTACCCAACCCTAAACTCCAAAAGCCAGAAAACGAGAAACGGGATAAACAATCACATCGACGATCATCAAGGCACACTCAAAGATCGAGTAACAGCCACCATCGTCATTGTCCAACAGGTCAACCAAAGAATCCTACATCAAGACCACACTCTAAGGAGGTTCCAAAAAGAACCTTCAAATCAAAAACCGTTAAATACCACACAAAACCTCAACCACGATGGATGCTGAAACTAGAGCAGATTCCTGGGAATTCCGATGAAGTAACTCTAAACAGAAGAGCAGTTATGGACCTGTTTAGTTTCATTCCGAAATTACGCTCAATTAAATCAGATGACCTTCAGATCGTAGACCCAAGCCACCAAGGCCGAAGAGCAATTTCACATCTATACATCGCGTCACAAACAACAAATAATGCCCTTAAATCCGCCCTAGAAGAACTTTTAATAATGGGTTACGATCTTACGGAATCTACGAGAGAAATCAAACCTCGTAATCACCGAGAAATTAGAGAATCCCAAGAGCGTAAAAGAGCAACGGAGCACCACCGATTTTCTTATCAAAATTCTTACTCGACATCGAAAAAGACAGTCAAAACAAACGTTAGAGTCCAAAATCCAAACTCTAGCAACGCACCTCATCAACAAGAATCCACTCGGCCAGTAAAAGGTCCAGTTAGCTCAACTTTAACTGTCAAGGAAACAAAATCTTCCAAGATTCTGGCCAAAACCAACCATCCGACAGTAGACCTAAAGCTCCAAAGGACAGTCCGAAACAAGTCTTCTCCAGCAGACCCATCACAAGTCCAAACCTCGTCGCTACATTCCCTCTGGTCTTGGCTGCCGAAAGCCCTGAAGCTAAATTCACAAAAATAGCCACCCGAGAGAAGGATCTACAGCAACGCTACCGTCTACCAGAATCCAAACCCTCAAGACCAACTAAAAATGTGTTCATGGAATACTCGAGGTTTTCTTCACCTAACAGCCCCGGGGTCTGTGACCCTTACATCATATGATATCATCTGTCTGCAAGAGACATGGCTGCTTCAATCTCCAGTCCTGGACGGCTACGAGATCCACACAGTATTGGCCAAGAAGAGCCCTTTAGGCCGCCCAACTGCAGGTCTCCTTATAGCAATTCGCAGTGGACGAGGCCTAACCGATACAGAAAAATTAAAGGAAAAGCACTTCATGATGATGGTAAAACTAAACTGGACCACAAGAGATGAAAAAACAAATAAAATACTGACGAAGAAATTAATAATCGTTAACATATACTGGAACCCAGCAACTATCGATTGCACAAAATTCATCAATACAATCGAACAAGATCTAGACTGGGCTCAAATAACCCACCACCCCGACTATGTAGTCCTATGTGGTGACTTCAACATCGCTAGACAACCTTATGGGAGCACAAAAGGACTGAAATTGAAAAAACGCCAAACTGATCAAAGATCGACTAAATGGCAGAATCTAATGAAGTCTAGAGCTTACGACAACCTAGACGAAGCCTTCCCTGACCCAAATAGATTACCAACATGGGAAGGAGCTAAATCAAACTCAACAATCGATTATATCCTAGTATCACGTCCTTTGTTACTGCTTATTAACTCCTTTAAAGTCGTCAAAACCAGAGAAAGTGACCATAACCTTCTCGAAACCACCTGGACAACAAAGGCTCCGATTAACCATACTATGAGCGTAGACATTGAACCCAATGCCCAGGGGACAAGATTAAGGATCACAGAAAAGGCTATAACATCTATTTCATTGCTCTACAGCGAGCACAAAACCACTTCAAGCAATAACGAAGTAGATTATATTCCACTGCTGACAGCATTTAGAACTTCAAAACGAAACAAGAAACCAATCGCCTCAGACCAAAAACATAAGTATGACACACTAGTCGCTGAAAGAAAAAGGGAGCTGAGGAAAATAAAAAGACAAGCTCGCAAACTCGACTTTCCACAGTCAACTACCATCATTAAAGACGCAGTTAAAAACTACAAAACTTGGCTCAAAAGCTACCGGCACAAGCTTTACCAGCAAGACGCAGAAGATATTCTGAAAGCTATCACAGGAAACCACGCAAGAGATTTTTGGTCCCTACTCCATTCAACAACCCCTGGCGCTAGACCTTGCCAATTGAATGGAATAGGCCAGCTAGAATGGGAAACATACTTCAGAAATCTCTTCAAGAACACCACGACCACAAGGCCTGTGATGGAAAACAACGATATCGCCTGGATCCGTGTAGATAATATCGAAGAAATCGTAACTTTAATCAAAAAATTAAAACCTTCACGTGCACCAGGCCCGGACGGCATCACGAATTTTGACCTGAAGGCCCACCCCGAAGCTTGGGCACCTTTGTTAAGCCAAATCTTCAGACGATGTGCCACCACAAAATCCATCCCTTCATCGTGGAAAAGTGCAAACGTGGTACCCATCTATAAAAAGGGCAATAGATCAGACCCTAGCAGTTATCGACCTATTGCCCTCCTTGACCCAATAGGAAAATTGTTTGGATCCCTTTTACTAAACCATTTCACCACCTGGGCCAATGACGCTCCCTGCCAAGACAATCTCCAAACCGGCTTCAAAAAGAACTTAGGGACCAACGCCAATATACTAATACTGAGTGCCTTGAAAAGCAAAACTTTGGAGGGACGTCCAAGTCTGTTTATCGCGTTCGTCGACCTGACACAGGCGTTCGACAAGGTGGATCGCGACAGATTGTGGGAGAAACTTGCACGATGGAAATGCCCGCCTGGCATCCTTACCCCAATCAGAGCCCTCTACTCCAACACTTCAATGCGAGTACGCCTCAACCAACAAGGCCTCCTAACAGAAGAAATAACAACGGCTAGAGGGGTAAAGCAAGGCTGCCCCCTAGCCCCGGCGCTGTTTTGGACCTACCTAGGAGACTTCCAGGAGACAGAAAAACTGGTGAGAGCATTTCCTCCTAAACTTGGAGGTGATCAGATTAGCCGCCTCCTTTACGCTGATGACCTCATCCTCTTGGACAACACTCCAATAGGCTTACAACGCCAACTTTCAAATTTACAACAATATATGTTGGCAAACAACTTGGAAATCAACCAAGCAAAAACCAAAATGATGATCATCGAGAAATCTGCAAAAAGGAACGCCATTCAACCTCTAAAACTAGGTTCGATCACCATTGAGAAAGTCTCCAGCTTTAAATACCTGGGTGTCATCCTAGATAGTTCGCATAGAGAGAATGCGATGAAGGAAGAACTGCACGCAAAAACTATAAAATTGGCCGCACAAGGGAAAGCCATCGATATAAAATTCGGCAGATTCTCAATCATTCCGGTACGAGACTTTTACAAAAAGAAAGTCATACCATCTTTGACTTATGGCGCCGACGCAATGCCGAATCTTCCACAAGAACTGTGGCAAAGCCTGGAAGCAACTTTCTGGAGATCAGTCCTTGGCCTCCCAAAATCTACCCCGATAACATTAATCAGACGGGAACTTACTCTCTCTTCCTTAAAATCTACCACGGACAGCAATAGTGTGCTACTATATCGGAAATGTATACTGCAAGACGCTCCATATGCTTACAAGCTGATAAGAGAAGAAATCCGTCTCGGGACATGTCAAATGCTTACCCGATGGGAAACTAAAATCCTGTCCATGCTGGACTCAGTCGCCTGCAATACGGAGGACCTTATTAGCAACCCAGTTAGAGTAATCAAAAAAATCAAAGAAATGGACTGGATTAACACTCTTGAAACAGCTACTCGATATAAACTTACCAACCATCTCCCCCCGTTCTGTAAAAAATTAGACTCCGTTCAACCATACTTGAAACTATTCCCTAATAGATCAACTAGAAACTTCTTTTTAAAAATTCGACTCAACCTACTAGAAACAAACGAAATCTTGGCGATTAGACGCATATCCACGACCAGTAATTGTCGGCTTTGCAAATCTACAGAGACTAAAGAATCGATAAGACACCTGCTTTTGACCTGCCCTGCGACGACAGACATCCGTCGAACTTATTTGAAAGACACCTTCTCAAACTTCATCTTGCAAGAAGAAGAATCATGTTGGAACAAACTGATAGACGGTGACAAACAAACATGGCAGCTGGCAACAACAAACATTATGAAGCACATTTTTAATGTCCTCCTTCCGCTGCAGTCTCAACACAACGTTCCTACGATTCAATGATTTTCTTTTCCTCTTTACACTGACAAATACGTGAGGCTGCTCTCGACTATTTAACTATTAGGAACGTCAAACGTTAGAACCACATCAAGCGCGTTTTCAAACTTTCTTCCTTTTTTAAAAAATCTTATTTAGATTAAATACAAATAAAAAAAAAAAAAAAAAAAAAGAACGAGCTATTGCATTGGAAAACCGGCATGTATTTGCGCAGGCAGCATGAACCTGCCTTTTAGTGCCAATACTGTCATGATATTGCGCAGCAAGCATGACAAGGTCTCCCTACACTGGCACAATGTTTGCACATTGGCTGCACCGGCATCACGAAATGCTCTTGTGTACAACTGACGACCTGACACTTATGGGATTTCTTGTTACAATTTCAGTCAGTTTTGTAAAGTACGACTTTTTAGCCAATTTTTCAGTCTGCTGTTTGTAATCCATTATTTAAAAAAAAAGCGGGGGTGGGGGGAGCATGGGCTTCTACGCTCAAACGCTCCCAAATATTCTTGAGAAAAATGTATGCACCTCTAATAAAACCTCCAATAAGAGAACTTTTCAGCCACTACTGCTTGTAGTCTAGAAGAGTTGGTTTGGTGAGCTTGATTTATTTATTTATTTATTTACTAACCTTTACAGCTAGGAGGGTGCCGTTGCTTCTACCAGGCCAGCTGGTGCCATAAAAATCTGTGAAGGAGTCACCTGAACACGAGTGCCCTTTCCCGGTCTTTAAGACTAGACACTAGTGTCTCCCTGGCCTTCATTAGCCTACCTTCTCAACAGATCCTTGACCACTCGGTGCGTTGCTCATGACATATAAATAAGCCACAACTCCCCTTGGCTGAAAACACCTTCATTGACCTAGGCATCCAGACTAAAAACCGAAAACACTGCTCATATTCAGAATCCTTGAAAAAAGTGGCCTGGGGGCTGGGGAGTATCCAGCAAGCTAAGAGTGCATGATCATTAAAGATGCAGGCAATGGTCGGGAGCGGTGCTCCTCTACTTTTTTAAATTAAGTTTGACTGTTCCTATACTTTTATTTTAAAAAGAAACCATTCTGGAATAGTTTCGTTTTCAAATAAAAGTGTAGGAAGAAGTTGAAACTTGCACTTTCAGTGCACTGCACTGAACATTCCCTTAAACAGCAGGTGCATGGGTTTGGGGGTTTGTATTGTGTGTGGAATGGGGCGTGGCGATGGGGTTTGTGGGGCGTGGGTGCAGGCTAGCAGGGAACTTAGTGCCACTACTTCTTTTCGTACACTTCGACCACTGGAAACTCTGCTATTACAGCGAGGGACATCACAGGAAAGGACGTTGCAAGGAGCAGCATCAGTCTTTGATACTTGGAGGCACCATGGAAGTGACTTTACAAAAAGTTGCCATAAGTAAGACAAGTGACAAATAGGACATTGCACTATTATTATATATGGCGCAAGGCTCACACACTTTGGTTGAATGGTGAAACCCGGATGTGGACAATTTAAGCAACCAAACATCTTCCCAGATTTAGTTGATATAGATATGTATTAAGGTTTTGCTTTGCATTCAATGTGCTTAAATAATACTTTATTTATAGCAATGCTTTTGAACCAAACCACACTGCATAATAAACTGGCCTTTCATCGTAAACGAACTTTACACTATATACATAGTCATAGAAATATGTTGAGCAATAAGAGTATGGCTTTCGTATTTCTCTCCCCCATCTTGCATGCAAAGTCACAATAGCATCATGCAGATTAATGTGAGCCTAACAAATCCCCCTTTGGTTTTAAAGCCATAGGGCCCAATCCCATAGGAAAACACTTTGTGAATCAGGCCCATAGTCATTATTTCATGACTATCCTTCATGAGGAAGGATAGCTCAGGGGCAACACGTTTGTCTTGGAAACAAGACAACACAGCGCAACACATAGACGTGTTATAAAAGAACAATTAAAATTCATAAAGCATGCAGCATTATGCACCCTTCTCACTTCTGATCACCCCCATTCCCATTTCTTAAAGGAGAAAAGTCTCTGCTAATAGTCCCCCCTCCATTCCATCAATGTCTAATGGCTCCCCTTGTAATGCTCTGTTGATACAAAGCAACGCATCAGGTCCCTGGGGAGAGCTGCTCTACTGCCCGGAGCTCGAAGTTACACATGAAAGTGCAAGCCCTGGAAGGACCGAAACGACAGGGTGGGGCCTGTGTGCTGCAGCCCTCCTCACAGGCAGCCTGAAGCAAAAGTGGGGCATTTGCAATCCTTCTGACGGGGTCTGCAGATCACGGGACAGACCTGTCATTTTGAGACATTGTTCTGCTAGAAGGACACATTTCCATTCAGCAACCTCATTGTCAATTTGGTTGCCGAACCAGAGAGGTGTTCCGCTGCCAAAGGTATTAAAAGAGCCACTGGGGGGGAGGGGCAAGCTGGCCCTCCTCTTTCCCTCCACTTGGTACGACACTTCCTGGGGATGTGGGCGGCACTGTGGAACTGCAGCCAAGATAGCCGGCTAAAGGGCAAGTTCTGGCATTTCATTCTTTGCAAAAAAAAATACAAAGAAGAGCAACCCCCGAGCCCCATGTGGAGCGGTTTTCTGTGGTTCTCTGGTGCTCGGTTATTTAATTTGAAGACACTAGGCCTCATAACAAGGTTGCCAGTCCGGAAACAAGGCTGCCAGTAAGCTCACCGTCACCTAAACACCGGCTTCAGGATGTCACCCTATGTTTTCCCAACCTTCAAATCCTGAATCCTCAGGTGACTCGATTGCACCCATGAGAGCAAGAAACGGAGTATTGCAAACGTAGCTCCGATACAAGCAGAATCAGGAGCGTGTGAGTAAGCCGGTACTCCTTTTCATTCAGAATTGTTCTGAGGACAGAGGTTCCGCCTGGTAATTTTTCCCTTCGCAACAACAGCAATTCACGACCACAGCACAGCTTATAAGAACACAAGGTGGCATAGTTGGTTATCGGCCATTAATGAAGAGACCAAGCTCAGCTGAGAAGTAATCGAGTCACCTGAGCATTGAGGATTTGATGCACAGTTTTTGTACTACCCCCAAGATCTTATTTGAAGAGGATGTCTCCCACTCCATATACCCAGAATTGAGGCACAATAAGTGCCCAACTTCCGTCCTGAAGAAGGTTGGGAAAACAGAGGGCGACATCTCGAAGCCTGGAGAAACCAACTGAAACACGTGTCGACTAGTTCCATCTGTTGCATAACAGAAAGTCACATTTGTATTAGAAAGCGGTGTCCAGAAGTTGATGAAAACTATTTTGCTATTTTGCTATATGGTCACATATAGTATGAAACAAAAATCCAATGTGGAGCAACAGCATTTGTTTATGATTGATTGAGTGTGAATGTTTGATGGCAGTGAATTGAATGGAGTTTGATTTACATCCCAAATGGAAATATCTAATGTAAATCTATGTGGGTTCAGTACTACTAAATTGATTCTTATTAACTGAAAAAAAAAAGTTTTAATAAGATTTAGTGATTAAGGGCCTCATTACGAGTGCAGCGGTTAAGGGTTAATGGCGCCGATAAGGATTTCGGTGCCGTTAACCCCTAACCGCCACATTCCAAGGTCCCTTAGTGGGTCCCACTAAGGCCGGCTGGTAAAACCAGCCGTCCCTAGCAGGAGCCGCTAAGGCACCAGGGAGCTAATAACGGGCCAGCTATTTGTGGCCCCGTTATTAGCTCCCTCCCCATTCCCATTGAGCCCTATGGGGGCTTGAATGGGAATGGGGAAGGGTATTTTGAATGGGGACTTACCGGGTCCTCCAAGGTTGGAATGACCTGTAAGTCCCCATTCAGAGAACCCAGACACTACTTTGAAGGCAGCCACGGTGCTAATAGCACCATGGCTACCTCCGAACTCGTAATGAGCCCCTAAGTCTCTTGCCATCCTCGAAACTACTGTTAGTTTGTTATATATATCTTACTCTTACCTGGATGACCACTAGCATTACAGGTACCCTTTATTTTTGCTATTGCTGAAAGAACAAGGCATAGATCATTATCATGGGGTAATGACCTGCCTCAAAGGTGTGGCCTGAGGTGAAGCAGGATATCATCATTTAAGGTGTAAAAGGCTATTAGCACATGGATCTAGTATTAATGAAGGTTTTGGAGGTGTGGTGATAAACTAAAACATGCAAGTTTAATTAGAGGTGGTTGTGCCAAAGAATTCATGGGTAGAGGCGAGCCACAGCAGACCCCTGGGGGCTGGCTTGGCTGAAAGAGCCAAAAGCGAGCAGCGATGGCAAAAGATGTTAATCTGACATCTGCCTCCCCGCCCTCAAACACAATAAACATATGTCTCCTTCTTCCTCCTCAACCTCTACAACAAAAACCCAATACCTGCCATACTCCTCCCTACCACCACAACACAAACCCATACCTAATGTTCTGCCTCCCGACCTCATAACAGAAAACCTATATCTGACACCAACATTTAGGAAGATATGTCCCAGTGAAAATAAATGATTTGGTCAGGATCAGACACTTTATTTGGTCCAATCTGCACTTCAGACAATGGCCCACATATTTTTGCATCATTAGTTGATATAAATGTGTGTCAATTTACAGTTTAAGGAGCTAAAATAATGTTCTTATTCATAAAAATTATTTAAACGTACGCAAATCACACAATATGAACCAACCTGAAAAATATATAACAGCCTTTTGTAGAAGAGCAGCTGAATGCCTCTACAGGAAGTTGCTCCTCCCTACTGCTTGTATGTTGGAAGCCGGAAACTGCACCATGCTTGGCGCCAGTAGTTGTAACCATACTACGACAAGTGTTCGAAGAAAGGTATCCATTAAGAAAGCCATACCAGGGGGGCGTGGCCAGCTACGGAACGATGCGGAAGTGAGCCTTAGAGCTCCCGGGCCCGCTACATACATCCTGCTTAAAACACCTGCCATCCGTGTCAAACTACATCTTTAAACAGATCCACGGTGAGAGGGACCGCTGCTACAAATTTTCGGGATGGAAATCGTAGCGAAGAGTGCAACAGCGAGGCGACCAGAGAACAGAGAACTCCCCGAAACGTCCCGGGGAAGCGCTCCCAAGATGGCGCCATGCTACGTGATGCGGATGTGAGCCTGCCTGCGTAGCAAAGATACGAGATTGTGAACCGGCGCCGGCGAAGGGGACGAGAGGTGTGGGGAGCGGACCCAGGATGTCCCCTGGCGCGGGGTCGGTGCAGTCAGACAGTAACATACGGCGGTGCGCGGAGCAGAGCCGCGCGGAGGCCGACTGGGAAAGGAGGGCTGCCTCGCCTCCGACCCGGGGCCCGTCCCGCTGAGAGGAGTGGCATGCTCCCCACTCACCCGCCAGGCACTCTGGGGGAGAGAAGGTGTCGCGCCTTAAGTGGGTGCACACGAGGACAGTCCTGGTGGAAGGGGCCGCGATCACGGACGAAATTCCCTTGCGCACCAGCCTAAGCCGGGGGAGGAGGCACGAGTGGAGGCGGATGCGTCTCCGGCAGCGGGCACAGCGATCAGGCTGATTCATACGAACGCCCTACACGCAACGCACGGATGCGCCACCGCACGATAGTAAGTGGGGAGCCTACACAATGAAGGGCTGGAGGCACCTCAAACTAGCGCCTACCCCCGTGCCAAGCCCTAATTGGCCCTCAGCGCACACCGAACTGCGAGAGTCTCCCAAAATCGAATGCCCCTGAGGAGGGAAATAAGGCACCGGAATAAACCTTACCGTAGCCCACAGCATCCCCCACAGAGGTGAAGGTGATTATAACCCATCAGATGCTGGACACATTGGCGGCACATGCTACGCAGGAATTCCTGTGTAAAGCAGCAATACAGTGTGACTCGCTGGTAATAGGCGACAACGAAGCACAGAATCCCTATCTGGGAAAGAGCAGGCTAAAATCGCTGACTCAAAGACCTCTGACCTGGGAAAAGAAAAATCCAAAAAAACAGGAACTCAGAGCAAAATTGACCAATTAAACACTGCCGCAACAAATGCGCCGGTGGAGCAAGACCACAGTGAAACAATGGAAGAAGAAAGAGAAGCAATATCTCTGAAAGACATTATGGCGGCGATCGCCGATTCCCGTGCCTCCATGGAACAAAAAATAGATGGAATAAGTGTGGATGTCTCGCTACTAAGTAACAACCTTCAAAAGTTAATGTCCTGCACCGGTGAGGCCAAGCAGCGCATATCTGGGACAGAAGACGGACTGAGGAACCTGGAGCAGCAGCTGTACAGAACTACAGCCCGCCTAAAGGTACTGGAAGCGAGAGTGGACGAAGGAGAGGGCAGATCGAGACGGAACAATGTACGCATTCTAGGCTGCATGGAACTGTTCCTTGAGCAGTGGCTCATTGACCTGTTCGATAAAAAGAGTTTCTCCAAATTCTTCTCGATAGAACAAGCTCACCGAGTGCCCACCGGACGTCCCCCGCCTGGGTCCCCGCCGCGCACGGTGGTGGCAAGGTTTCTAAACTACAGGGACCGGGATGCATTGATGCAAATGGCACACACGAGGGGCATGATAACCCACAATGGCTCCAGAATTGCTCTCTTTCCGGACTACACAAGAGAAGTGCAAAAGGCAAGGCAATTATTTGAGCAAATCAGGAAACAGCTGCGCTCTCTGAATGTTAAATACGGTCTAATCTTCCCAGCCCAACTGAAAATCTTCCATAAAGGAACAACGGTCCACTTCACCGACCCTAAAGAGGCATGGAGGTGGGCGGAATTACACATAGATGGCGACTGGAGACCGAATCGAAGAAACAGACCCGCACACCCTGGCAACCTTCCGGCCAGAGACCCCCCTCCGGACCACTCACCGAACCGGGATGACATTATGCCACCACTTGAGGGGGAGGGCTGAGAGAAGAGACAAGGCAGCAGCGATCACCCAAGCGGTGGACCCTAGGACAGGGGATCGGCAACCAACGGAAGCAACGCAGCAAGGTATTTGACACGGATGAGAAGACATTTAGCGGCCGTCTCGGACGCACGCACCCCCCTTAGTTACTTGGAAACAGTTGTAGAAGTTGTAGGGGTTGTTAATTGTTGTCTGAGCAAACCCTTGGCGAGCTCGGGCTGATGTTCGGGCGACAGATACTTCATGTTGGGGCGGAGTATGGGGAGGGGCTAGGGGAGTTTGAAGTTGCATCAGAATATGCTTGTTTAGTTCTTTGTTTTAAGATGGCCCATGGCTCCACTCGGGCACAGAAGTTAGTAAAACATGGAACGGCTTCCGCTGGTCAGAAAACTGGGAAGACAAAGTGTCCTTATATGCGGATGACTTGCTTGTATACCTGTATGACCCAGTAAAATCCTGTCCCATAGTGACTGAATTACTGCAAAAATACGGCGCCTTCAGCGGCCTGTGGGTTAACTGGGCTAAATCCATTCTGTTTCCGCTGGGGCAGGTAGAACAAACAATACCACCACAATGCCCCTACCAGGTGGAGAGGGAACATTTCAAGTAATTGGGCATACTCGTCACAAATAGCCTTAATGATTATGTCCCCAGAAATTTACACCCAGTGATGACAAGACTCGCGGAAGACTCCCGACACTGGTCATCCCTCCCCCTGACGCTGCTAGGCAGAGCAGCACTCTTTAAAATGATGTCCCTGCCCCGACTCCTATATATATTACAGAATGCCCCACTTCACGTCCCCCCAAACGTATTCAGGAAAATAGATCAATCACTTCGGAAGTTGCTGTGGAACGATGGCCACCCCCGCATAGCACTTGCCACTTGCCACTTGAGGGCGGAATAGGGCTCCCCCGAATGCAGACATACTACTGGGCCAGCCAATTGACAATAGTGAACGATCAATTGCACGGGTACAAAACCGCGCCGCATAACCGTTCATTAGAAGCTGGCACTCCTGAAAACCCTGTTATGCAATATCTCTACAAAAAAAGGGCCCGAACAACCACTTCCAATATGCGGACACATATAACCCAAATTTGGACGGAAACACACAAATTCGTGGGATGGGGCAATAAGCTGTTACAAGCCCAGCCATTGTGGAATAATAGAAACCTCCCGGGTGTATACAATCTTCCCAAATGGCCGCATTGGTCTCAACATGGAACACTTACATTGGGCGACGTCGTGAGAGAAGGCACCGTAATCCCATTCACGGAGCTGGCTCTCCGCCTTGCACTTCCCCAAACCGAACAATGCCATTACAACCAATTGCAACACTCACTACAGGGTAACCTCAGTGATATGACCACATTGCCGGAATTTATCCCAATAGAAAGGAACCTTTTCCCGAAGCCAATCACCCAAGAAGTGATGTCAGTCCTCTATAGTGCCATAACCTCCTTTGGCACAACATAATTGCCACCACCACAGACCAAATGGGAGACTGATGTGGGTGCAATACTACCGGAAGAATGGGTCATGGTATTGATGTTCCCTAGAGAGGTAGCCAGATCGTCAAGACTTAGGCTGATTCAGTTAAAGATATTGCACAGAGTATACTATCCTAGAGTAGCCCTCTATAAATGGGGAAGGATAAACGACCCAACTTGTCTGAGATGCAAAACAGAGGAAGGCACCTTCTTCCACATAGTGTGGACATGCACACACATTCAACAATTGCTGGGGCATGTTGTAACAAATTATCTAGAGTCATAGGCAAAGAGATTCCTAGAGATCCTAAGTTACTACTGCTGGGAATAGACGATGAAGTTGACCTGACAAGATATGAAAAGCTGTTTGTGTTCACCACTACCGCACTTATCAAAAGAAACATCGCTCAAAAATGGGGGTTGGAGATGACTCTGAGTTATGGACAATGGATGACAGACGTAGACATCTGTGTTGCAATGGAGCGCAGGGTATACACGGCCAGAGGATGTCCGGCCAAGGCGCAGAAAGTATGGCAAAAGTGGGAAGACGCCCACTGAAAGGTGACTTTGCACAAGTGGACAGGAAGAGAGAATGTGGCGCCCTTCGACGTCTATGGTGCCCTCAAAGCGGGGGAATCGAATGTAGCTCCTGCAGAGGGGCAGTGAACTCAAGTTCAAAATGTTGTAAGCAACGAGGGTGGGAAACAGTCAACGTCCTGTATCGACAGGGTGCTTATGTTGTTTGTTTGTTTGTTTTCAAAACCCAATAAAATGTGTTATCAAAAAAAGAAAGCCATAACAGTTGTATGCACGCGAAGAGAAGATAGTCTCTTGGAAATGATCCCCAAAGGAATATGAAAAAAGTAGAAAGAGAAGCTGGTGACATCACAAGAAGTAAGAGTGACACAATAAGAAGATAAGAAGAAGATTAATGGACCTTATAGAAACTGATGATGAAATAAGGAATTGAGTGAACATCCCCATGTGGAAAATAAGATTGCATGTGTGAATGATGCACTGCAGAAAAGACCAGTCATCTAATAACTGTACAGATGCAGCAACGCAAGTAGATCAAGTTATCATAGAAGCTGGCTATATGTAGTGAATAGATTACAGGCAACACCACCATTGTATATATGTTGAAACTGGACATCAGTGTCAACATTTTGGTAAATTCAAACCCACAGAGAAAGAAGGATCAAGAGCTGTGTGTGTCGCAGCAAAGAATTAGCTGGAGATCGCGGACTTGAAGCGAGAAGGGCTGTCTGGCCTGGTGTCAAGACTAAAGCCAGCCAAGAAATGGTTATCTATCCTCAAATAACGGTGAACGTGAGAAGCTGAATTATCCCTCGTCAGGGTGCAAGTCGAAAAAACACCATGCTTGCCAAGTTTATTAATTCAAGACAATTAAATGCTATCAAATGGACCTAATTGCGGTCTCCTGTCACGTGAGCCGAGGATGGAAATAGGAGTTGGGCATGCAGACCAGAACTTTGATAAACATGTACTCATACTCCCTTTTATTCCCAATAGAAGATAAGCTACTACAGGGCCCAGTTCATAGACAGTCTGAATGGCAGAAGGCATGGATGATGAGTGATGTGGGGCTAATTGGGTGGGGAGGTGAAATCAAGTTCACCCCCAGGCACCTGGGTATGAGCTGACCTGCTGCTGAGCAGCCAAATGTTCCAGACATGGTACGAGCGTGCCAACCAATTATAAAAGTCCACATTGCCATGTAGTATGATGTCACTTATGATGAATATTTAGTACTGAAGTGTAATTTTGTATGAAGTGCACTGAGAGCATGATTGAACGTCCGCTGATGTCCGTTCTAATGCCCTGTTTTAGGCAATTGACATTAAAACAGTCAAATGAGACTTTGCCAACTTCCTGAGTCGGTCTGATTATTTGGTGTAAGAATTCTTCTGCATCCCATCCTTTGCATGACATGTTACTGATTAAGGGCCTTATGTTCACCTTGTTAAGCAAAAAGAGCTATTACAGCTTTCTTTTCACCATTCTGTATGGTATTCTACATGCACCAATAATGTCGTCCTAAATATTCTCCTATATTTTACAACAGAATTTTCAAGACCTAGCCACACATCAACAAAACAGCACTGAAAGGTGAGCAGTTTGTAGTCACTGTTTTAGGCAGACTTCAAGCTGGGTATTGTTCACTGCTTCTAGAGGTCTTAAACCCCAGGCGAGCTATCCTCTGTTTTTTAGCAGGCACAAGTGGGAGCAACGCGCAGCACCCACATGTCCTAGAGGATGGAAGATTGAGCACAAAACAAAAGGGCTGCATGGTGGCTGAACAGTCTCATGTTTAGGCAAGCACCCCCTTTGCACAAGATCAGTGAGGCACCCCACCACTTCATTCACAAGCTGTACACGCAAGCCCCTAGGCCACTGCCAATAGCCTGTGGGGTGATTAAAAAAAAGTCCTGGCAGGCTCCTTCGACAGGAAAGGAAATGACCCAGGAAAATCCTCTTTCTCACCAAAGCATGTACAACAGCTATTTCACTTTTCCGTTAGGAGAGTAACATGGCCCATAAGTGACAGCGCAATGAATGAGTTAAAGCATGCTTCAGCCTACGGTGGGCACATTATAAATGAGAAATACTTTTATCATCTTTGGCACACGCACTGTAGTTTAACACACTACTATAAGTGCAGTTTTTTATGAAGTGCACATTCAATAGAATCACATCTAATTAGTCGCAATTATGGTAGCCTAAGGAAATATGACCCATTTAAGTATAGTGATTTCCCCATGAGTGAATAGATTAGCCAAAGTTTGGAAGCCAGGTGGTCTGGTTGCACAGTTAGCAATTTTTCAGGTTTTATATCACTAATTCTCCAGCTGCATCTTTAGTTTTGCACGAACATGCAATTCCTGGCAACAGATAAACCCTTTGCAAATAGATTATTGCATGCTGTTTTTTAAACTGCCACTGGGTGGCAGCATCACATTGATTTACAACGCAAATGTAACCCGGAAGCAGATGATCATGGGCGTGCGTCCAAGTTGCTTTTCATTCACAAAGGAACTCCAGCTGAGTCTGACATTTTGCTCTGACCAGGCTCGAGCCGGCTCTCAACTTATCGCTCCGGAGAAAAGTGAATGCTCTGAAAATGACGGCTGCGCCACGCATCACCTACATCATGAGCATGATCACCCTTCCGTCATGTAAATCTATCATGAGGATACGGGACAGTATGATGCAGTCATTTCTGTGGGGGCACAAACCACCTAGGCTTAAACTTTGGAAACTTCAACTTCCATTTGAAAAGGGGGGTCTGAATGGTCCCTGATTAACTAGATACCACCTGGTGTTTATGTCAAGGCATTTTCTACCATTCTTAAAGGAGCCTCATGTTGATTGGTCAACTGCTGAGGTGAGCGTAGCAGGCCCATTGGATCCCTCAGCCTTGCTGTCCTCTACACATGATAGGAGGGGAGAGAAGTCTACTTTGGCAGAATTTATACGATCCTGTTGGAAAAATATAGCAAAGCTTCCGAAGGTTGATACATTCCTGATGAGTTCAGCATCAATATGGATGAACCCTTTGAATCGGCTCACCAATAAGGTGGTATTTTGTCCTAAATGGTACTTGGGTGGAGTACAGAAATTAGGGGCATCTTTGAAGGGAATCTTTGGCTGTTCTACCATGACATGACGGTTAAGTATGACCTTGTGTGTTGCACGTATGCAGAGTATACAACCCTTAAAACAGCTGTGCCAGTGAGGGTCCCTTTTGAGACTAATTTGTTGGATTTCTTAGTCCACTTGGGAGGGCAGGATCACATGGCCTCAGCAGTGTACAAGCTCCTGAGTAGTTGTCTAAAGAGGAATACTAAACTCATGGAATTCTGGTCAGCTCGCCGGCCGGAAGAGATGACAGAGGCAAGATGGGCAAATATTCCCTGAATGTTGATTAATTTAAGAGAGAGTGCGCCTCAAGTTGCTGAATAGGGTTTTTTGGACTCTGCAGAGGATGTGCAAGCAAGGTTTGTGACAGTTTGATGCCTGCTGGGGCTGTGGCCGGTCAGTGGGATCTCCGGAACATATGCTGTGGGATTGTTATAGGGTTAAAACATTCTGGAGTGAGGTGACGAGGACAATGAGCACAGTTCTTGGTATGGATCGGGAGTATGACTTGCAGAACTGGAAATCTACGAGCTTCCCGGCGAATGATATGTGGCTTCAAGAAATGTACTCTATTTGCAACATTGAGAGGGTTGCCTTGAGGGCGTAGAAGGAAGGCAATCGTTTTGATGACATTTGGGTAGATTATTGGATATGGATTGGAGTGTAGTAATGTTTGGAGGAAGTGGCCAAAATGACCAAAAAGAAATTACCGAATGGGAGATTTGGTTGCATTTCGGGCATTTGAAAATTCTTCATGGGTGAGAATTTTTACCAAATCCCCCATTCAGTGGCATTATAGTGAACAAGGGCAGCGGGGGATTTGGGGCTGTGCCCCACACTCTTGTTCACTATTATGTCAGGGGAGGCCGGGGGTGGGGGGGTTCCTCCCCAGCCATTCATGTTAAGCAGTAAAAAAAAAAAAAAAAAAGAAAAGGACCCTGCAGTGCTTGTTCCTGATCACAAAGTGAATGGGAACAGGCGCTTCAGGGACACAGCGAGTCTGCAGCACACAGCAAAGTATGCTGCTGCAAGGTAAGTAAGGAGCGGTGGGTGGGAGTGGATAATGTATTTCATTTGGGTTGTTTTACTGTAACAGGCAAACCATATTTTTGGCCGAAACCACTACAGTCTTTTCGGCCACCGTTTGTTCCTTTACGTAAAACAACCCAAATGCATATTTGGACAATCCCTGATGGAACCTGCAAGATTAATTATTTCTTGATGCATTACAGGGAGGGGGGAGTTGGGATGTGGTCTTTGGGGTGTTTTTTTGTGGGTTCTATTTTTATTTTTTATTTTTCTCTGTTTTTCTTCTTTTTTTTCTTTATTTTGATTTCATTTGTTTCCTTCTTGCTGTTGGCATTGACATACTTGTTTGCGTTAAGACCAAACATTGTTAATAAGAAAAAAAAATGAAATCCTTTTCGTTGTTTCCTTGGCTGCTTCTGAAGTCAGAATGTCTGGAATGCAGTCAATACCAGTAGTTATTCACTGATTTCCGAATCTTCTGATTGGCTGAGAGGTGGTAAATAAAGATTTCCATGTGATAATATCCAATAATATAAAAGCACCCTGTCTGGAAATATCAAAAGTATGCTGCTTTTAAATGCAGGGTATTTTTTGGACATTATAGTAAAGATGCATTTTGGTAACCCACGGAAAGATGGAGGACAACATTTAAGAAATTGGAAGAATAAAGTTGCTAATGATCACATGCCCAGAAGTGTAGTATCTTATTTAGTTATTTGCTGCTTCATATAGGAGCCAGTTTTTTTTAAACTCTGGAGAAATGGCTGGTTCGATTTTTTATGGGCTAGCCAGAAAGGTCGCTTACACTTGCGGATTGTTTAAAAATTGAACTGAGGGTGGTTTGAGTGTCCCTTGTGAGAATAAACCTGTGAATCACTAGGCTGGCACTATTGGCCAGAGTCCCAATCCATGTGTCTGGAGCCTTGCTGCACTCTCCATTCTCTTATCAACATTGGCTTGACAACTCGCCCCTTTACTTTCTCAAAATCCTATTTATGTTTACTTCAAGGAAATCTGCTTGGGCATGTATGGGGGTGGGGGTCCTTAAATATTCCTCCCTATTTGTAATATCCTTTGGTTTATCTAAATTACCAGTTTAGGATTGGGGTGTACCAGTGTGTTGGATACAATTGGCTCAGAAAAGCTTCTTAGTGGGGCACGATTTGAAAATGGCTCATTTGTAACCTTTGCCATGTTACAGCGTAACATCAACGCCTACAGTCAATTTTTGTAAATATTGACAGGTGTTCCATTGTCTTAAACTGTTACAAATTAGGAATCCTGACCGATATGATTTAGTTATGGGCACATGCCTGCAATCTACTGGGCTTTTGGAGAACAGCACAATGTGGGGATACACGGTCCAAATGTCTACAAAATGCACAATCAAAGGTTTGCAAAGAACGTGAGAAAAAGGTGTAGGCCTGGATCTGCACCAATGCCTTTAGAAAAAAGCTCTCGAGTGCTATATGCACTCGAGATGGCAATACCATGCACACCAATACAACGTCTTGGTATCCCACAACATTGCATAGTAGTAATTGCTCGCTTTCTTGGTAGTGCTAGCAGGGTTGTGAACAGAAGAGCAGGCTTGCACACTTTTAGTATGACATCCTATTCTGTTAGAATTCATTGACACATCTGTGCTTTTCTCCAAACTTGCTTTCCCCCGTAACTTGCATTGCTTCTATTGAACAGGTCACCTAACCCTCTTCTTGGTGTTGAGGCGAAGTGGGGCTTGGCTCTGGCAGATGTACAATTGAATGAATTGTACTGTGACATTTGTAAAGACACCGGAGGGGGGTGTCTGTACTTCTACTCTCTATATGGTAGAGGAGAGGCACAGAGGATGCCAGCCAAGATTCTCTATTATTGGTAAGTGGTCGAGCAATCAAGGCCTAGCTTCTCAGGAGGTGATGCGGGCTGGTTCTTAAGTACAGTGTAGTCCCCAAGCACCCATAAAGGAATGTCCGCACAGTATATCGGTTAAAACACAGTCTTCATATAATTAATATTCAAGGTTATATACAATATCACGATAACTCACTTTGTACTCAGGAAATCAACAATGGTAAATATATACAGTTCTAAAGTGGTACCACAATGATTATTAGATCTCATTAAAGTGCATCAACTATATGGTCAAAATGTCACACAGATCAAAAAAGAGGAAACCAGCAGTAGAGAGAGGAAGGAAAGCAAGATGGTTGAACAATTGGCAGAATACTTGTCACTATCGTTAAACACAGCTCTGTGTGGAGATCCCCCCACCTGGGCAACCTGTAGAATAAAGATTCAAGCCCAGTCCATATATTGTTCACCCTAGACTTCCCAATAGTTCTGCAACCCCAAAGTACCTGGCGTTGTAGCGTTCCTCGTCGGGGAATCGACAGCCCTTCTTGAGTGCCCTCCCTTTAAGGCAGGAGTCATGGGTCCTCGAACGTCCGACGGAGAACAGGTTGAGCTACGACGGTGAAGTGGCAGTGTCATTCCTAGCGGTGCTCGTTGACGGGGAAGTGTAAACATCCAGCAAGGAAGAGTCGTGTGGGGCACCTCAGTGTAGATAGTTCTGGGTAGCAAAGAGTTTGAAGAACTGTGGCCCAGCAAGGGTGTCAAGTCATCGGTGTCTCTGTGGTCTTTGAGTGGCGGGAAACCCACCGGCGGATGCTCCTCGGCGCGTCGACCATCAGGCCTTCTCCAGCAGGATACAGCGGCGATGATGTGGACAAGAGCGTCCTTGGATCAATGAAGTTCTTAGGCAACGGGAGCACAGCGGCTCCAGTCGGCGACGGCGGTCGTCGACAGTGGCGGACAGCAGTCCGGGCGCTTCTCCTTCTGATTCCACAGCGGTCTCCATCTCAGGTCGGCAGCCTTTCGAAGGTCTGTCTACCAGGGGCATTTGGCAAAGATCTGCTGGTGCACGATGGTCCCTTGTAGCTCGGGAAGAGGGCGCCTGTCATGATGACTACCCCCGGGCATCCAGACCAAGTCCATCAACCCCGGAAGCAGGCATCATGTTACCTGGAGCAAACCCAGCAAACCCAGTTAGGGGCTATCTGAGTACAGTCCTGGGGCCTATGGCGCCAGGCTCATATGGGACATCAGTCCTGGCGCCATAGGCGCCAGGCTCATATGTTAAAACTTACCTGATGCAGACCATGCTGCAAGGGATCCAAGCATCCAAGCCCATGTGAGGCTTGAAGGGACTATTTTATCTTAGGGACTATTTTGTTACTCGGGTGTGGCTGTGGAGGAATACTTACCTGGGACTACTTTGAAGGCTATTTAAACCACGCCCGAAGAGTAGCAGATGCTTCGCGTTATTCTGCATCCAGCAGCGTAACGCTCATCGTGTCTGCAGTCAGCATCCAACATCCTGCCACGCCTGCCTCGAGTCCAGAGCGCCTAGAAAGAAGAGAAAGAAGAAGAAAGGTTAGAACAAGAACTTTACTGGATTTCTTACCTGATTTCGGATTCAGCACATCTCAGACTTCATTTTAAACGCGTCGCATCGCCAGCAGCAGCGCCGCGCCATACTCACCGTTCCTCGCAGCATCTCTACGATCCGGTGATGTCTCCATCACCTGGTTGCCGCATTCCAGCGCCTAAGGGGGGACAAGGGACAAGAAAACAACAAGGTGAGCCAAGGGAACAAACAAGGACAATCTCTTGCCACCATATGCTTACCTGATTTTACCGCAGGAGGTATTATCCACCAGCACGCCAAATCTTCCTACTCTGCACCTGCAAGAAAAGAGAAAGCAGCGAGTTAAACCTTGGCATCATTTACCGGACAGTGTTACAAAACACAGACTCTCACCTGAACGCTTTCAGCTGACACAAGACGATCATCTTTTGGGTCTAAGCTGCAAAAGAAACAAAGAATTGGACAAGAGTGATTAATCGGACATTTTGAACTCATTAGAACTATATACTTACGGCCTTTTGCCCGGAGGTTTGGAGCAAAGATTTGTCCAGAACTCTTCCAATATCCTCAAGCCAGTCAAGTAACTGGCCATCAACGCGCCCCTGCATTCTTCGCAGGATGGAGAGCTCATCATACAAAACTATAAGGTGAGCTTTGTGAAAGGGAATGTTAGAGTGATAAGTGGGGACGCAGTGAGGTGTTAATACTTAAATCCAAGGGTGGCTAATTCCGTATCCCCATCTTTAGGAGACTACTTCTACGGGTCAAGCAGACGAAGCTAGGTGGGCCAGTCCAGTCAGTCATCTCTGCACTAGGCATCACGTTGGTGGAGACCGTGGCTGTCCAGTTCCGCTCGACACCCCTGTGGGAGCCAGGTGAGCGTAACAGCGCCTTACCAGGTCCTCTCTGGGTCAGTCCTTGGAGGCACAGCAGCTTTCAGATTGTGAAGGAGTGTAACAGCAATTCTTCTTGTCCAGCAGGGCTTCAAGGTCAAGCTTCAGTTACTCCAGTTACTCTTCGTAGTGGACTTCAGCTTCTGAACACGATTCCTAGCAGTGAGAGGTCCCCAGATATACTGTTGATCTCCTATTCATTCCGCTGGGTCATACTCAAGCATCGAATCACGACTAAGGGCATTCATGCAGGTAGCCAGCCAATCGGGCACACGGTGCATTCAGGACATTCACTTCTCTCCAGACACTCACAACAAGTTATGTGTATTATGACAAGTACCCAACCATTCAACACTCCACACTACATTCATACCAGTATTGGGCAGGGCTGTCTCAGTCATTGTGTCAACCACCAGATACTAGACACCCACAACATAGAATGCGTATTCGTCACACACTTCATTCACCCATGTCCCACCCACAGGCGTACCCACAACATACGGTTGTTGGGAAGGCTCCAGCCAGTCTGGTCAGCACTTCCCCAAAGTACCATATATATATATATTTTTTTTATTTGTTTGGTTGATACAATCAACCTTTCAAATTTTTTCTAACAACTTACAAAATCAGAATATAGTATAAAATCAACCTTAAAATTCCTTTCCATAAGCAAGAAAGATACAAAAAGAAAACTGTAGTAAAGCTAAAACAAAAATTCAGCCTCACTAATCAGTACATGCAAACAAAAAACATATACAAAACAAAAGGAATGCTGGTCTTATCAATGTACAAATGGAGTTAATTCTGGCAAATCTCTTCTGAAAACAACCATTCTTAAATCAATTCAGTAACATTTATCAGGAAACAAAACATCCAAAAATTGTACAGTGGCTATCTTTATGGATAGCTTAGAAGTTGAAAAATACATTCCCACATATCCTTTTCCATGTACAAATTTTGTTCTTCAAAAAAAAAATTCAAATACTTCTTACGGATAGCTCTCAATTGCTGACAATAAACCACACAATGTTCCAATGTTTCTTTTTGATCGGGTTTTTTACAAAATCGGCACAAATTATCAATATTTGGAATTAAGTTTCTACGAGCTAAAACATCCAAAGTTGGCCAAAGGTTCCGGCGGAAGCGGAGAAGCTTTTGTCGAATCCTTGGACAAGGAAATTTAATCAAGTAATCCGCCATGACTCTGTAACACTTATGGCCAACCAAGTTGCGCTTGAAGTCCTTATAGTTCAACGGTTTTGGTTGACACACCAATCATGCTGATGGAGTTTCATTTTCGATCGACCTTCATTAGATAATAGTAACTCCAGCGAGATTGCTGCATCAGCTAGCACGTTCATAGTGAATTCACACCATTTCTTGGAAAATGCCTGATTTTGATTTAGCAGGTGAGAGGCCACTTTGCCTAAGATATCTGTACGATTAGATGATAAAAGACATTTCCGAAAGAAAGCATAATATTTCCACGTGACATAGGAGAACATTGAGAGGGAGCCCAATTCAAAATGAATTAATGGTAAAGGTGTGCATGTTGGAAGATGTAAAACTTGTTTCCAAAAGGACGATTCCAATTTGTCCCACCATGC
The DNA here is from genome assembly GCF_040938575.1 of Ambystoma mexicanum. Taxonomy (NCBI): domain Eukaryota; kingdom Metazoa; phylum Chordata; class Amphibia; order Caudata; family Ambystomatidae; genus Ambystoma; species Ambystoma mexicanum. The sequence goes on from NC_090936.1 coordinate 980,817,177, forward strand.
GTCATTTCTTGGAATATGAGCTTCAGACCCATAGGTTAGGATTGGAAGAACCTTCTGCAAATAGTAAGTTACCACATGTTTTATTGTAAATTTTCCAAATGTACCCATTAATATTTTTGCTTGAGCAACCAAAGATCGTAATTTGCCCTTAATTTCTGCACTGTGCCCTGTGCTTGAAGATGTGTCAGCAATTGATATGCCCAAATATTTGTAAATGGATACTTTATCAAGGGGAATATTGTGCATTTTCCATTTGAAAGGCTTAACTTTGGTACCTAAGTGCCATTTACAAACCATTATCTGAGTTTTATCCGTGTTTATTTTCAAATGATTCATGTCCACATAATTTTCTAGACAGCCCAAAATATTTTGCAACCCACTGTGAGTTTTTGAAATGAGGATTAAGTCGTCTGCGTAAAAGAGGTAGGAGATTTTGTGTGGGCCCAAACTTGGAGAGTCACTCCCAATTTGGCTAAGGGCAACGCCTAAATCATATATAAAGAAATTAAATATAGAGGAGGCCAGAATGCACCCTTGTTTCAAACCTCTATACGTAGAGAACTTCACTGTCATATCGCCCGCCAAGGTGAGTCTAACCTGCATGGAGGTGTTAGAGTGAAGCCGTACTATTAGAGCTATTAAGGATGATGGGCTGTTGTATTTGACGAATTTGGTATACAAGAGGGTATGATCAATTGAATCGAAAGCGACCTTGAAATCGACAAAGGCCAAGAACAAGGTCTGTTTTTGTGCAGCATGACCAGATAGAAGTAAATTCAATTAAATTATATTAGGAATGGTACATATTCCTGCCACAAAGCCCGCTTAAAAGGGGTTATTAAGTTGAGCTTGCGAGGTCCACTTATGAAACTCTCTCAAAATTAATTGGGAAAAAATCTTCCCAGGGGCGTCTAATAACGCTATTGGTCTATAACTAGACAGTTCCTTCCTGTCCCCTTTTTTAAGAACAGGGACACTGATTCAGTGAGTCCAGGAAGGGGGAAGAGTTTGTGTATTAATAATAATGGTAAAAATTAAAACAATATCTGTGCCCAAATTTCAGGGTGGTCTTTCAACATCTTATTGGACAAGCCATCTGGCCCACCAGCACCAGGCTGACTAGCCTTTTTAATGAAGAAGCAAATGTCGTCCAAGTTCAAATCTAGATGGAATTAATCGGGCAGATGATAGTCGCGAGTGAGACTCCTCCATCTGGAACTTTGTATTATAAGGCCGAGAAGTACTTAATCCAATCAGCCTCTGAGACTTCATTAGCTGGGATGACCACTTGCAGCCCTGTAATGGCTTGATTAAGAAGAGACCAAGTATTGGCGATGTTTTTGCTTTGAACGGTAGCCAGTAACAACTGGCTGTCCGTATGGAATAATCGCGCCCGTCTAAGCTTGACCCAGTTTCTATATTAAGTTTGACCCAGTTTCAATATTTGGTTTTGATGTTTGTAAGCACACTATATCGAATGCTAACAGGCAGTTGTAATCTAAATAAACGCTTACGATCTCTAACTTCAGGATCGAAAGCGTGCAAAGAAGATGATCGATTTATACATTTAGATCTAGTGCCAGGCAATGAGGGACGGATGGCTTGGATCATGTCAGAGTAACAGATGTTAGGATCACTAAGATTTAAGCAAGTTTTTTTGGTTTCATGATCCAACCGTGCATAGAGGCAGTCCAAGGCCTTCCCCGTCCATCAGAGTTTGTTGCCCACGTTATTGACAGTGAGATGACCATGATAAAATTTGCCTCTCTGCTAGTTAGGATCACTATCAAACAACCACGTAGCGGTTAATTGATTATGGTCGCTCATGTTTGATTTTACAATTTCAAAATCTGTCACATCAAAAAAAGTTCATATATACATAGTCAATGGTGGATGAGGATACACCCCTCTTCCACGTCGAGCCCGGGGGCATATCGGATTTGAAAGCTCCATTAAGTCTAAGTAGATTGTAATGTTTCACAAATTGTATCCATTTTTTAGTTTGAATTAAGTTATTTTTGTTACTGCTAGAAATACAATCAAGGTTTAGATCCCCCTGCAATCAGAAATGGGTGCATAGTGTTATCAATAAGTACTATATTGTTCATATCACCTAGATCATTTAGGAAGCATTCATCCGTGATCCCCACCGGGTTCCAATAAACATTTATTATGGCATACGATGTAGTAACCAATCTCAGCCTCGACATTTGGATGAAGGTATTGGGTGAAGCCCAGGGTGTAATGCTGGTATTAATGTTTGCTGGAATTGCCATCAGTAACCACCCAAAAGGTCTTCCACAGAGACCTTTAAGTGCTGCATTTATTAGGACATCATGTGCGTCCCAAATTGGGACAGATGTTAACCAGGTTTCTTAGATTATATTTACTTAGAGAGCTAAGATCGTTATTCAGCAAATGAGATAAGCCCCTTGAGTTCCAATTTATTAATGTGAATTCACTTTGCTTCTGAGCCAGAGCTAGTTAATGTTGAATATTATTATCAGTTGGTACCCTGGACTCTCTTGGACCACAAGGGAGACTTTCATATATAATTTGTTGGTGCAGGTTAATAGGGTATGACTGTTGTGAAACTTCAACATTGGAGTTTATTTCTAGAGAGACTTCAAAACCCAGATCAAACAGATGCCTTCTTGCAGACCAAATAGCATTCTGGATGACTCGAGATTGCATCCAGATGTTCACTGCTTGCAAATTCAATTTATTGAAAAATTCCACCAAAGTTAAGTCGTGCAAACCGATGTCTTCTAATTCCGACACATCAGCAAAGATGTTCAGAATGGAGTTACGATTTAATATGTATTGGTTGCACGGCGATGGCCTGCATTTTAATAATAAGCAAACATTGGCTGGACGTTTATTTGTTATTTGGCTAATAGCAGGACCCTTGACAGTTGACCTGGGCACAGGTGGCAAAACAGTGATGGTTTAGACTCTTTTTGCATAGCAGTTTGTAATAATTCAAGTAATTCAGGGGCAATTGAAGCCAAAAGTGATCATTTAAGATCACTAGGAATTACTTGGTGCAAAGGTGGAGGAATGATTTCAGAGCTTTGCTTGTTAGTGTATGTGTTAGGCCGTACGGGAGCAGCCGAGACAGCGCCCACGGCATGGGGCCTCTGCTCGAATGAAGCCAACGGGTTCTTACTTTGGGACAATTTAGTCAAGGGAAAAAGCTTGTTATCTACAAGACCGTGACCGGACATGTATGCATCTACCGCCTGGTGAATTTCTTGTCGATGTAGCTTGGGTGTAGAGCTGCTATCCTTAATGGATGTAAGCTTTGGACCTGACAGTGGCACCTTTATTGGTGCAGAATGTAGGGGTTTTGGATCAACTGCTGCTGCGACCAAAGCATCAAGTGGAGCGTAGGGCGGAATGACTGTTGCGCCCAACTGCTGGGCTGCAGGAGTGCGCAATAGAGCCATTTGCTTATATTTTTTTGAAATGGCTAATGAGGCAATGAAAGCATTTTTATTTGGGAGGTGAATCTGTCGGAGGAAATTTTTGGTTTTTGAGGAGTTACCCTTCTTTAAAGCTTGCTGATTTTTTGTTTTTTTTTCAATGAGTTTGGGGGGACCTTTGCCACCACCTGTCTGCACCTTGTCAGTGAAAATTTCATAGGGAATATTGACAGGTGGCATCGCTCCAGAACTAGACAGGGTAGCAGCAACTGGTGGCACAAACGGACTAGGAGAGGCTGTAACATTTCGTATGATTCCTTCAATAAGAGGGACTACCGGTTTTGGAATGGACTTAGCAGGAACCACATGATCAATATGGTTGCACGCAGGGTCATACATATCAAAAGAAGTCTGCGTGCCAAGTGATACTTTTGTTACAATTGCACACTTATTTAAATCGCTAGGACTGGGCTCAAAGGCAATTTTTTGAGGCAATTTTGATGCATTATCTTGCCATGCTAAAATATTATCCAACTTTTGAGTATGATCAAAAGATTTACTAGTCCATGAGTCAAATAATTTAACTAGCGTTTGTAAAGAGACATGCATAGCAGATAATGTGAGATTAATTAAATTATGTTTTACCAAATCTGCATCTGTTTTGCAAGATTGAGCCAGTAATTGTGCACATCGTCGTGGGGTAGGGGCAATATATGAGGCTTCAATAGCAGAACAATTAGGCTCGATATCCGAGACCATAATAGGAGATTCAGAAAAGTTTTGAGGGGAGCCTTCAGGGAGTAAGTGTTGTGAGAATTCAGCTTGACTCATATCCAAATTAATAGTGACAAAATTGATGGGAGGACATAGCGCCGGATCGTCCACATTCAGAGCTGGGCCGACGGCGTCAAATTATGTAGCATTACACTGTCGGACAGAGAGACACATGTTGCAGATCCAGCACATGCCGAAAGGGGAGTGTGAGAGTTTGAATCAGTCATTGCCGGGATAGCTGTCTTAATAGATGGAAAACTGGTTTTAACTTCATTACGAGAAAAAGGGAGACAACTACGATGCACAGGGTCAGGCAAAGGGTGGACATGCAGAGTAGAGGACGCTCTCATAGTGTCTGACATAGTGACCTTATTAGCTTCTTTATAAAATTGTCGAATGTCAGGCAATGGCGGCCCCTTAAAACCTACCTTGTGTTTTTTACGACTTCTGGTAGCGACCGGCGTAGAACACAAAGTTAAAGCCGGTTGCTTCTGCGCAGTAAGTAATATGGAGTTACGTGGACAATTGTTGCGCACAGGTTGCAAGTTTGGGGGCATCCCAGTTTGTAATGAGGGAAGCCTCGACTGCATCGTGCACTTTAACACAATAAGACAGCTAAAACAACGATTATAATTGACTTGAGAATGTATCTCACTAAGTTTGTGAAAAGAAACTCAGAGTCACAAGGTCTCGCAGATTGCTGGAAAGCTAGACAGCGAGACAGCTGCCAAAACACTTAAACAAAGCACTTCCACAAATGCGCGCGCATAAATGCGCATGCACAGTGCTTATATTTTGTTGAAGAGAGATGGGCGTTGAGTTCACTTAAAGCAAACAAGGGAACAATAAGTTCAAATGCTGTAACGGCTAACAGAGGCCAGCAATACTACTGGAGGACAGTAGCAAGTTCCTTTTTGAAAGTAGAAATGCGCTTACCATTCAATCCTTTAGCAGCAGGAAGCAATGTTGGAGGGACAGCAGCCTCGGCTCGCCCTCTGCAAATAGTTCAAACAGTCCTGGATCCAGCAGTATTTCCGGCAGGAGCGGACAGCGAGACAGCTGTCAAAACACTTAAACAAAGCACTTCCACAAATGCGCGCCATATACCATATAAGGAACTTCCACCCAACAGCCAGTCAGGGCAAGGGACAGAGTCAGGCCTTCCCGGGACTTCAGGAAGATCAAGGTAACAGGCGATGGAAGGCAAGAGGCCATGGGGGGCATTTTTTCTCCATCAGGAATCTACCAATTCCAATGACAGGACCTGGGCATCCCAAAATGGAGGACGCTCAGGGCACTAGTCAATTCAGCATGTAGCTGCCACCAGCCCATACCCTGCTCTGTGGGCCACACACAGGTGCCCAAAAACATCCACTAGGGGCACAGGGTTGTACCCCAGACCCATTGGTGCCAATAAGGGTATCCCATGGGTCTGTTCACCAAACCAAAAGAGAGAGCTGCACCGCCAGGGGTCCCACATGAACTCCTGTGTGGAAAACACGACAGAACACACAATAAAAAGCAGTAAAGGACAAGGATACGGAGGCCCTGTCCCTGCGATGCATTTCCAGCATCACAGTCGCCCCCCCGCCAGACTAAGATTAGGGTGCCTAATCTCCCACAAGATAGACACCCTCATACAGACGGTCAACATACCTACTGGAAACGCCATCTGCATTATCGTGACTCTTCCCTGGTCTGTGCTCTACGGTGAAGTCTAGCCCTTGCAGGCTAATGGACCACCTGAGCAGTTACGGGTTTTCACCCTTCATCTGCATAAGCCGCTTCAGGGGTTTACGATTGGTTTGGACCTTGAAGGTTGACCCGGTAAGGTAGGATTTAAAACGCCCAAGGCTCCAAACTATACTAAAACATTCCTTTTCAACAGTAGCCCACCTAAGTTCCCTACCCTTAAGTTGTCTACTGATGAATATGATCGGATGTTCTCTTCCTTTGTCATCTAACTGGGACAAGACAGCTCCAATTCCGGTGTCGTCAGTTTGAACGATAAAGGGCTTGCTGTGATCGGGCGCACACAACACAGGTGCCCTACACAGACTTCCTTTCAAGCCCTTAAAGGCCCTCTGAGAGTCTTAATTAATTTTGCATTTATATAGCGCTACGAACCCTCAGGTATCTGAGCGCTGCTTATTATTACCCACGTTGTGTGGTGCTCATTTATCGACCTCGGAAGGATGAAAGGCTGAGTTTGGCCCTGCCGGGATTCGAACCTGCGTTAGCAGGCTCTGCACGGATGTCAAAGCGAGCGCTCTACTCGCTGTGCCACTTGACCAGTCTTCAGTCCAATTAACCTTCCTAGGCTGTTTGGGCGAAGTCAGAGCTGTCAGGGGTGCAGTTATGGTTCCATAGTCTGCCATGAAATTGTGATAATACCCAGTGAGGCCCAAAAAGGCTCTCACCTGGGTTTGAGCAGTGGGAGTCTCCCAGTCATGTACATCCTGTACCTTACTGGGGAGAGATTGGATTTGACCCCCTCTTACCTCATGACCAAGATACGTGACTTTCCCTTGTGCTATCTGGCACTTGGTGGCCTTGATAGTGAGGTTAGCCCTTTTCAAGGCCTGCAACACTTTATCCAGATGCGTCAAATGCTCTTCCCAGGTGGAACTGTAGACGGCAATGTTGTCTAGGTAGGCCACACAAAAGGCCTCCAGCCCACTGAGCGCATGACTGACCAATCTGTGGAAGGTGGCAGGGGCATTCTTCAACCCAAAAGGCATGACCCTAAACTGGTAGAGTCCCTCTGGTGTTGAGAACGCCGTCTTTTCCTTGCCATAGTCCGTCAGAGCTATTTTCCAATAGCCTGAGGTAAGGACGAAGGTGCTCACAAATATGGCAGCACCTATCGTGTCCACGAGCTCATCAGCCTGGGCAATAGGTGCATGTAAGTTTTGGTGACGCCATTGACTTCTCGGTAGTCCACACAGAACCTCCAATCCTTGGTACCTGCCTGGGAACTCGCCTTGGGGACAAGGACCACTGGAATGGACCAGGGACTGGTTGAGGGTTCAATAACACCCAGATCCAACATCTTGGCGACCTCAGCCTGGATGTGGTTCTTAACTGTATCTGACATACGGTAGCTCCTGCTTTTGACAGGCACACTGTCACCAGTGTCAATCTCGTGCATACACCATGGTGTAAGGCCTGTTGTCAGTGAGAACAGAGAGGGGTACTGCCGGAGCAAAGTCCTGCAGCCCTTCTTTTGCTCTGTCGTCAGATCGGGAGAGAGATGTACTACCCCAGCTGAGCCATCCAGAGGGTTGATATGCAGCAAATCAGAAAGTCCTTAGGGGACACCTGGTGTGAGACCCACTTGTCAGCCAACCTAGCCAGCTTAAAGGGGTCCAAAATGTTCTGGTCAGCAACATACTGACGCAGCTTCCGAAAAATGTTCAAAAAACAAGAGGTGGGACAATTCAACAAACTTGTTCACTTTGTAACCATCAATCCACCCCATCATGTTCATGTGAGCAGCACTCACCCAGTCAATCCAAGACACATTGTCTTGTTTCTTAAAATCCCTGAACCATTTAAGGTATTGGGTAGGCGTCTTGCCAACTTGGCAATTAAAGCAGACTTCATGCACTCATACTGACCCCTTTCTTCCACACTCAGTTTCAGAATACAGTCATATCCAGTTTGAGGCACTCTGCTTAACAAACACTTAGCCCAATCTCTCTTATCAACATCGTGAATTGCACAAGCCATTTCAAACGCTTCAATCCATTGGAGGATATCAGAACCCTCCGCATACACACCAACCAAATCTTTCAAAAACATGGTTGCTGGGGACCTGACAATCTCAACTGGTTTCGCTGAAGTCTCCACTCGAGCTTTCTCTAACTGGATTCGCTGACATTCAGTGTCCTTGTCTTTGAGTTCAAGATCCCTATTTTTGAGTTCAAGATTTCGATTCTTGAGCTCCTGTTGTTGTGCCAACTCCTGTTTCTTAAGATCAGCATCTATTTCCAACTTGCGATATTCAAAGGCCAATTTCATCCTTAATAACTCAAGCTCCAAGGAGGTGCTGGGGTTTGGAACAGAGGCAGCAGGAATGGTGGCATTCCCAGAATCAGATTCGGCGACAGCCCTTGGGGTAGACTCCTCATTGGTTGCAGCCCCCCTTCAAGAGCTTCACAATCAGTCTGATAGTCCACTAGGGCAGTTATCAGCTCAGCCCTAGACTTATCCACAAAGTGTAACTGCCTGGCTTTACGAGCACTCTGGAGAGCCTCAAAGCTCATCTAAGTCAATTTACCATTTGCAATAGATTCCATTGCTTGTAATGCAGTTATCTTGTACACAACTAAACCTTAATTTAACAAAGTGCAGATATCTTTGGTAAGTGGCACGGTTATACACTGATTCTTAAAACCAAAAGCATCCCACTGCTACCACCAGTGTAAAGACGCCGGACGGCGGTGTCTGTACTTCTGTTCTCTATATGGGACAGGAGAGGCAAAGAGGACCCCAGCCAAGATTCTCTATTATTGGTACGTGGTCGAGCAATCAAGGCCCAGCTTCTCAGGAGGTGATGCAGGCTGGTTCTTAAGTACAGTGTAGTCCCCAAGCACCCACAAAGGAATGTCCGCACACTGTATCGGTTAGAACACAGTCTTTATATAATTAATATTCAAGGTTATATACAATATCATGATAACTCACTTTATAGGAAATCCACAATCCACAATGGTAAATATATACAGGTCTAAAGTGGTACCACAATGATTATTAGATCTCATTAAAGTGCATCAACTATACAGTAAAAATGTCACACAGATCAATAAAGAGGAAACCAGCAGTAGAGAGAGGAAGGAAATCAAGATGGTTGAACAATTGGCAGAATACTGGTCATTACCGTTAAACACAGGTCTGTGTGGAGATCCCCCCACCTGGGCAACCTGTAGAATAAAGATACAATCCCAGTCCATATATTGTTCACCCTAGACTTCCCAATAGTTCTGCAACCCCAAGGTACCTGGCGTTGTAGCGTTCCTCGTTGGGGAATCGACAGCCCTTCTTGAGTGCCCTCCCTTTAAGGCAGGAGTCATGGGTCGTCGAACGTCCGACAGAGAACAGGCCGAGCTATGACGGTGAAGTGGCAGCGTCGTTCCTAGCGGTACTCATTGACGGGGAAGTGTAAACGTCCTGCAAGGAAGAGGCGTGCGGGGCACCTCAGTGTTGATAGTTCTGGGCCGCAAAGAGTTTGAAGAACTGTGGCCCAGCAAGGGCGTCAAGTCGTCGGCATCTCTGTGGTCTTTGGGTGGCGGGAAACCCACCGGTGGATGCTCCTCAGCGCGTCGATGCTCAGGCCTTCTCCAGCAGGATACAACAGCGATGATGCGGACGAGAGCGTCCTTGGATCAATGAAGTTCTTAGGCAACGGGAGCATGGCGGCTCCATTCGGCGATGGCGGTCCTTGACAGTGGCGGACAACAGTCCGGGCGCTTCTCCTTCTGACTCTGCGGCGGTCCCCATCTCGGGTCAGCAGCCTTTCGAAGATCTGTCTACCAGGGAGCTTTGACAAAGATCTGCTGGTGCACGATGGTCCCTTGTAGCTCGGGAAGAGGGCGCCTTACCAGGTCCTCTCTGGGTCAGTCCTTGGAGGCACAGCAGCTTTCAGATTGTGAAAGAGAGCAACAGCAATTCTTCTTGTCCAGCAGGGCTTCAAGGTCAAGCTTCAGTTACTCCAGTTACTCATTGTAGTGGACTTCAGCTTCTGAACACGATTCCTAGCAGTGAGAGGTCCCCAGATATACTGTTGATCTCCCATTCATTCTGCTGGGTCATACTCAAGCATCCAATCACGACTGAGGGCATTCATGCAGACAGGCAGCCAATCCAGCACACGGTGCATTCAGGCCATTTACTTCTCTCCAGGCACTCACAACAAGTTATGTGTATTGGGACAAGTACCCAGCCATTCAACACTCCACACTGCATTCATACCAGTTTCAGGCAGGGCTGTCTCAGTCATTGTGTCAACCACCAGATACTAGACATCCACAACATAGAATGCATATTCGTCACACACTCCATTCACCCAGGTCCCACCCACAGGCGTACCCACAACATACAGTTGTTGGGAAGGCTTCAGCCAGTATGGTCAGAACTTCCCCACACTACCATATAAGGAACTTCCACCCAACAGCCAGTCAGGGGGAAGGGACTTCGGGAAGATCAAGGTAACAGGCAATGGAAGGGAAGAGGCTATGGGGGCCATTTTGTTCTCCATCAGCAATCTACGATTCCAATGACAGGGCCTGGGCATCCCAAAATGGAGGACACTCAGGACACTAGTCAATTCAGCATGTAGCTGCCACCAGCCCATACACTGCTCTGTGGGCCACACAGAGGGGCCCAAAAACATCCACTAGGGGCACAGGGTTGTACCCCCACCCATTGGTGCCCTAAGGGTATCCCATGGGTCTGTTCACCAAACCAGAAGAGAGAGCTGCACCGCCAGGAGTCCCACATGAACTCCTGCGTGGAAAACACAACAGAACACACAATAAAAAGCAGTAAAGGACAAGGATACAGAGGCCCTGTCCCTGCAATGCATTTCCAGCATCACAGTCGCCCCCCCCCCCCAGACTGAGGTTAGGGCACCTAATCTCCCACGAGATAGACACCCTCATCCAGACGGTCAACATACCTACTGGAAAGACCATCTGCATTATTGTGACTCTTCCCTGGTCTGTGCTCTATGGTGAAGTCTAGCCCTTGCAGGCTAATGGACCACCTGAGCAGTTTCGGGTTTTCACCCTTCATCTGCATAAGCCACTTCAAGGGCTTATGATCGGTTTGGGCTTGAAGGTAGACCCGGTAAGGTAGGGTCTAAAACGCCCAAGGCTCCAAACTATACTAAAACATTCCTTTTTAACAGTAGCCCACCTAAGTTTCCTACCCTTAAGTTGTCTACTGATGAATATGATCGGATGTTCTCTTCCTTTGTCATCTAACTGGGACAAGACAGCTCCAATTTCGGTGTTGCAGGCGTCAGTTTGAACTATAAAGGGCTTGCTGTAATCGGGCACACACAACACAGGTGCCCTACACAGACTTCCTTTAAAGCCATCAAAGGCCCTCTGACAGTCTTCAGTCCAGTTAACCTTCCTGGGCTGTTTGGGCGAAGTCAGAGCGGTCAGGTGTGCAGCTATGGTTCCATAGTCTGCCATGAAATTGCGATAATACCCAGTGAGGCCCAAAAAGGCTCTCACCTGGGTTTGAGTAGTGGGAGTCTCCCAGTCATGTACATCCTGTACCTTACTGGGGAGAGGTTGGATTTGACCCTCTCCTACCTCATGACCAAGATACGTGACTTTCCCCTGTGCTATCTGGCACTTGGTGGCCTTGATAGTGAGGTTAGCCCTTTTCAAGGCCTGCAATACTTTATCTAGATGTGTCAAATTCTCTTCCCAGGTGGAACTGTAGATGGCAATGTCGTCTAGGTAGGCCACACAAAAGGCCTCCAGCCCACTGAGCGCATGATTGACCAATCTCTGGAAGGTGGCAGGGGTATTCTTCAACACAAAAGGGATGACCCTAAACTGGTAGAGTCCCTCTGGTGTTGAGAACACAGTCTTTTCCTTGGCATGGTCCATCAGAGCTATTTGCCAATAGCCTGAGGTAAGGTCGAAGGTGCTCACAAATTTGGCAGCACCTATGGTGTCCATGAGCTCATCAGCCCTGGGCAATGGGTGCGTGTCAGTTTTGGTGACGGCATTGACTCCTCGGTAGTCCACACAGAACCTCCAATCCTTGGTACCTGCCTGGGAACTCGCCTTGGGGACAACGACCACTGGACTGGACCAGGGACTGGTTGAGGGTTCAATAACACCCCGATCCAACATCTTGGCGACCTCAGCCTGGATGTGGTTCTTAACTGTATCTGACATACAGTAGCACCTGCTTTTGACAGGCACTCTGTCACCAGTGTCAATCTCGTGCCTACACTACGGTGTAAGGCCTGCTATCAGTGAGAAAGGAGAGGCGCACTGCCGGAGCAAAGTCCTGCAGGCCTTCTGCTGCTCTGTCTTCAGATCGGGAGAGAGATGTACTCCCTCCACTGAGCCATCCTGAGGGTTGCTGTGCAGCAAATCGGGAAGCGGCTCACTCTCATCCTCTTCTTGTTCTGAAGCTAGCAAGAGACATGAGACTTCGGCTCGCCTGTGGAAAGGCTTGAGCCTGTTAACATGGAATACCTGAGGAGCTACCCCCGAGGCTCCCATGTCAACCAGATAATTGACCTCGCCCATCTTGGAGATTATCCTGAAGGGTCCAGTCCATTTATTTGCCATAGCCCAATGCTTTGTAGGCTCCATCACAAGGACCTCCTGTCCCTGAGTCCAATCCACTTGCGATGCTTTAAGGTCATGCCAGTACTTATTCAATTCCTGGCTGGCCTTGAGATCCGCTGTTGCCTGACCCATCGTCTGTGTCATCCTCCGTCTGAGGCCTAACACATAGTCCCCATACTTGCTTGGCGGGACCTGGAGGGGTGTCATCCAAACCTTCTCTGATTAAGGCAAGGGGCCCCCTCATTGGATGTCCAAAGAGTAACTCAAAGGGGCTGAAACCAACACCCTCTTGAGGTACCTCTCTGTAAGCAAACAGCAGGCATGACAGGAGAAGATCCAACTTTTTCCTTAGGGCCTCTTCCAAAGCGCCTAGCGTGCCTTTGAGAGTTTTGTTAAATCTCTCAACCAGACCATTGGTCTGAGGATGGTAAGAGGTGGAGAACTTATAGGTTACCCCGCACTCTTTCCACATGGTTTTCATATCATTTGACATGAAGTTGGATCCTCTATCAGAGACAACCTACTTAGGGAATCCAACAGGGGTGAAAATGCCCAGGAGAGCCCTGGCAACCACCCTGGCAGTAATAGTCCGAAGGAGTATAGCCTCAGGGTACCTGGTGGCATGATCGACCAAGACCAGGATGAACCGATGTCCATCTGAAGTGGGAGGGTCAAGGGGACCGACAATGTCTATGCCCACCCTCTCAAATGGTGTGCCAACCACTGGCAACGGTTGCAGTGGGGCAACAGCACTGCCTCCAGACTTGCCAGACAACTGACAAGTTGAGCAGGTCCTGCAGTGGGACTCCACTTCTACTCCCATCCGGGGCCAGTAGAAATGGGCAGTGAGCCTCTGCTTAGTCTTCTTGGTACCAAGATGACCAGCTAAGGGCACCTCATGCGCCAACTGCAGAAGGAAGGGCCTGTAAACCTGGGGTACCACCAACCCCTTGAGGGCACCAGGTCCAGATTTAGTGAGCTCACTAACAAGGAGCTCACCCTCCCAATAAATCCGGAATGTTCTAGGCACTTCTCCTTGTGCCTGGGACAGGGCCTGTTTCCTCAGACCCTCAAGAGAGTGGCCCCCAGGAGGGTTCCCCTTCAGCTAACAAGCATTGAAGGTCGGGATGATCCTCTGGGTTGAGAGCCTCTCCCACAGGAAAGTCTTCTCGTTCTTCTCCCACAGGAGTTGACACGTGATTCGCCACTGGACCCAGCGGGTCCGGAGCATGGATCCCAATGGGTGCTGTCGGAACAGCAGGAAGAGCACGGGCTCCCTCCACAAAGGTGGCCTTCTTACTCTTCTGTTTCCTTTGCGCCTTGGGTTTCCCCGTCGGCGAGGGTACCGGGTTCACAGCCAGACCCTGTGTGACCTGCGATCGGGTGACCGCCAAAGCAGCCATGGGCAGACCATCCGTGATCATCCCCAACTCGACCAAATCGTTTCCCAACAAAATGTTCGCAGGCACGTTTTCCTGAACCAGGACCGGAAGCTTTGCTGTCTTGTCTCCAATCGTAATGTTGACTAAGGCTACAGGTGATAATTTGGGAGTCCCACCAGCTAACCTGGTGGTTCTCAGATGAGCACCTACATAGTCCTTTGGCTTGAGCAGGGTCCTGTCCACCTGTAATGCTCACCTGGTATCCACGGGGACGTCACTCAGCCTGTTCTGACCTCTTACGACCTCAAACCCTTCCCTGGAGGCTATTCGACTGGAGACTGGGCCTGAAACACAGGATTGGTAGAGTTTAACTCCCTATTGTCTCTGTGTGCTTGAACCCCTTTTTCCCTGGGGTCCAACCCTTCCCTTTGATCCACAGCTCACCTTGTTTTCTTGGATAGTGTGCTCTCTGTCCTGCCTTCAGCGCAGGGGCGCGTTGATTGATCCGGGCTTGTTGCTGCCTAGTTACTTCACTGGCAAGAGTCCGACAGTTTGACCAGTTCTCTAACTTTGTTCCTTTCCTTCCTTACATGATGGCCGGCGTCCGGGGATGGCGGCGTGCTGCTGAGATGAGTAGCGCTGAAGGTGAGTGAGAGCACGATGTGCGATGCACCCCTTTCGTATTTGCATTGAATTGAGTTATTTTTCTGTGTCTTTTAGGTGCCACAACGTTTTCAGCGTGGATGCCGGTTATTAAGAACAAATGTGGTGGGTAAGCGCGGTATGCGGCGTCTCTAGATGTTTCCACGTTAACCTGGAGTGTCTTTTCCCTCTTGCAGATGGATGAGAAGTTCCGGAGACAGAGTTCCCTCAGACGGCTGGGAATCAGGTAAGCGTTGGAAGCATGTACACTATTTAAAAATAAGTGAAGATTTGCAGAATTCTTATTAATGCCTTTTTTCTGTTAATTTCCCTTTTCCTTAGGAAGCGGCGTGCGGGGATGGGAATGACACCCCTGAAGATGCCCGCAGAAAAGAAGAAGCGATGAATGATGGGCAGAAGCGCCACAAGGTAAGGCTATTCCTAACAGTGTTCTTGTTCTTGCAGGAGCTGAGCGCAGAAGAAAGATGCAGGCCTACTGGAGACCGATCCAAACACGGTGAGTGTCACGCTGCAGGTGCAGAAAACGCAAAGCATGTTTCTCAGTCTGGGTGTGGCTTAAATAGTCTCTGGGTATCCCAGGTGCCTCTGGGCTGAACCACACCCAAAAGACTAGACCGCACATGCAGTTCTGGGAACCGAAATATGTGGGGGCATCCATCTTGTCCCCATCAATGCACTACAAGTCCAATCCCCAATGTTATCCTATGGGAGTGAGTGTGTCTGGTGCCACAAGCGCCAAGTTTGACTCCAAGTGGGTCTTTGGAGGGATGGAGAGGCCCTTGAGGGCCATGTAGGTGATTGTGGCCTGGCTCCAGCCTGACATCTTGGAGGTCTGGGGACATGAGGGGCAGGAATCATGACACCACCACTGTCATGCTTGCCCCAGTGTCTCTCAAACCAGTAGAAGGCTGGCCATTCAAAAGGACAATTCTCAAAAACCTACGAATATTCTGTGGGATAGTCACCAGTACTTCTGCGTATTGGTCCCAGGCCCCAAGGGACACTAAGGAAATCTCTACGGGAGCACCAAAGGTGATCCCATTAGAGATGGGGAGGACAGTGACCTCCAACTCTGGTACGGAGAAGGGGTAGGTCAGGCTGACAGCCTGGACTCCCAGTGCCTTACCCTTACACTTGGGGTCACCCCTTCGGTGATCCAGAGCCCCACAATCCCAACAAGTGCCAGGAGTGTGAGGTACGATACTGGAACCACTGGGACCCTGCTTTGCAGCAGGCAGACCACTACTCTTACTCCCACCCACAACAGACTTATCCCCACTAGGTTTTTGGGTCTTCAGAGAGGAAGGTTTTGGTTTACCCGACTGTGACTGCTTTTGGGACTCCTCAGCTTTCTGAGAGGCCCCCTTTTCTTTGTCCTTGTCCTTCCCACTGGAGTCCTTAAGGGACACCAGGTGGGAGGCCCACTTGTCAGCCAACCTAGCCAGCTTAAAGGGGTCCAAAATGTTCTCGTTAGCAACATACTCACGCAGCTCTGGTGAACAGGCTTCCGGAAAAAAATGCTCAAAAAACAAGAGGTGGGACAATTCAACAAACGTTTTCACTTTGTAATCATCAATCCACCCCATCATGTTCATGTGCGCAGCACTCACCCAGTCAATCCAAGACACATTCTCTTGTTTCTTAAATTCCCTGAACCGTTTAAGGTACTGGGTAGGCGTCTTGCCAAACTTGGCAATTAAAGCAGACTTCATGCACTCATACTGACCCCTTCCTTCCACACTCAGTTTCAGAATACAGTCATATCCAGTTTGAGGCACTCTGCTTAACAAACACTTAGCCCAATCTCTCTTATCAACATCGTGAATTGCACAAGCCATTTCAAACGCTTCAATCCATTGGAGGATATCAGAACCCTCTGCATACATACCAACCAAATATTTCATAAACTGGGTTGCTGGGGACCTGACACTCTCAACTGGATTTGCTGAAGTCTCCACTTGAGCTTTCTCTAACTGGATTCGCTGACATTCAGTGTCCTTGTCTTTGAGTTCAAGATCCCTATTTTTGAGTTCAAGATCTCGATTCTTGAGCTCCACTTGTTGTGCCAACTCCTCTTTCTTAAGCTCAGCATCTATTTCCAACTTGCGATATTCAAAGGCCAATTTCATCCTTAATAACTCAAGCTCCAAGGAAGTGCTGGGGTTTGGAACAGAGGCAGCAGGAATGGTGGCATTCCCAGAATCAGATTCGGTGTAGAGTCCTCATTGGTTGCACCCCCCTCCCCCTTCGAGAGCTTCACAATCAGTCTGGTAGTCCACTAGGGCAAATATCAGCTCAGCCCTAGACTTATCCACAAAGTCTAACTCCCTGGTTTCACAAGCACTCTGGAGAGCCTCTAAGCTCATCCGAGTCAATTTACCATTTGCAATAGATTCCATTGCTTGTAATGCAGTTATCTTGTACACAACTAAACCTTAATTCAACAAAGTGCAGATATCTTTGGTAAGTGGCACGGTTATACACTTATTCTTAAAACCATAAGCATCCCACTGCTGCCACCAGTGTAAAGACGCCAGAGGGGGGTGTCTGTACTTCTGCTCTCTATATGGTAGAGGAGAGGCACAGAGGACCCCAGCCAAGATTCTCTATTATTGGTACATGGTTGAGCAATCAAGGCCTAGCTTCTCAGGAGGTGATACGGGCTGGTTCTTAAGTACAGTGTAGTCCCCAAGCACCCACAAAGGAATGTCCGCACACTGTGTTACTGAAAACACAGTCTTTATATAATTAATATTCAAGGTTATTAACAATATCACAATAACTCACTTTGTACTCAGGAAATCAACAATGGTAAATATATACAGTTCTAAAGTGGTACCACAATGATTATTAGATCTCATTAAAGTGCATCAACTATATGGTCAAAATGTCACACAGATCAATAAAGAGGAAACCAGCAGTAGAGAGAGGAAGGAAAGCATGATGTTTGAACAATTGGCAGAATACTGGTCATTACCGTTAAACACAGTTCTGTGTGGAGATCCCCCCACCTGGGCAACTTGTAGAATAAAGATACAAGCCCAGTCCCTATATTGTTCACCCTAGACTTCCCAATAGTTCTGCAACCCCAAAGTACCTGACGTTGTAGCGTTCCTCGTTGGGGAATCGACGGCCCTTCTTGAGTGCCCTCCCTTTAAGGCAGGAGTCACGGGTCATTGAACGTCCGATGGAGAACAGGTCGAGCTACGACGATGAAGTGGCAGCGTCATTCCTAGCGGTGCTCGTTGACGGGGAAGCGTAAACATCCTGCAAGGAAGAGGCGTGCGGGGCACCTCAGTGTTGATAGTTCTGGACCGCAAAGCGTTTGAAGAACTGTGGCCCAGCAAGGGCGTCGAGTTGTCTGCGTCTTTGTGGTCTTTGGGTGGCAGGAAACCAACCGGTGGATGCTACTCGGCGCATCAACGGTCAGGCCTTCTGCAGTAGGATACAGCGGCGACGATGCGGACGAGAGCGTCCTTGGATCAATGAAGTTCTTAGGCAACGGGAGCATGGCAGCTCCAGTCGGCGACAGCGGTCGTCGACAGTGGCGGACAACAGCCGGGCGCTTCTCCTTGTGATTCCGCGGCGGTCCCCATCTCGGGTCGGCAGCCTTTCGAAGGTCTGTCTACCAGGGAGCTTTGGCAAAGATCTGCTGGTGCACGATGGTCCCTCGTAGCTCGGGAAGAGGGTGCCTTACCAGGTCCTCTCTAGGTCGGTCCTTGGAGGCACATCAGCTTTCAGATTGTGAAGGAGAGCAACAGCAATTCTTCTCGTCCATCAGGGCTTCAAGATCAATCTTCAGTCACTCCATTTACTCATCGTAGTGGACTTCAGCTTCTGAACATGATTCCTAGCAGTGAGAGGTCCCCAGATATATTGTTGATCTCCCATTCATTCCGCTGGGTCATACTCAAGCATCCAATCACGACTGAGGGCATTCATGCAGGCAGGCAGCCAATCAGGCGCACGGTGCATTCAGGCCATTCACTTCTCTCCAGACACTCACAACAAGTTATGTGTATTGGGACAAGTACCCAGCCATTCAACACTCCACACTGCATTCATACCGGTTTCGGGCAGGGCTCTCTCAGTCATTGTGTCAACCACCAGATAATAGACACCCACAACATAGAATGCGTATTCGTCACACACTCCATTAACCCAGGTGTTTCCCCCTCTTTGCTGGCCCTGCCAACTTGCCCTTTTTTCTTACATTCACACACTAGCTGACCATATTTCGCCATGTCAGTCTTCCCTTGCTCTTAAGTTTCTGTCTCTCGGCTCCCCTCATTTGTTGCTTACACTCGTCGTTCCTTTCTTCTTCTGTTTCCCTTCCCCCTTTTCTATTCCTCTGCTTTGTTGGGCTCTTTCCTTGTCTCCCCCCCCCACTCACTTTCTCTCTGTATCTCTCCACATTCAGCTTCTTTTCTGTCTTGTTCCTTCTTATACCTTACTCTTACCCTATTTTTTCACCTCCTTTTTCTGTCTCGTCATCCTTCATTATGTCTCGCCCTCATATTTACCCTATGTTCCATTTCCTTTTTTCTAACTTTCTTTGCTCCCCTCCTTGCACTCCCTTTTCATTCTCTTCCCCTCTGACCATTATTTCAGTCCCTATGTAAAGGTTTGTTTGTGCATATCCCCTGCACAATTTCCTCCTGCTTTGATTGCATTAAGTGCGTTGTTAATTAGAACCTCACTTTCTAAATTTGCTGCTAGGACTCACCTTCTGCATTTACCTTCTCACCCCAGCATACTCACTACCCCCAATATGCGGGGGAACAATATGCTGGAAAGTCTCTCTGAGGACCCTTGATCGAGTTTGATGTCTCTGTGGGCAAGTTGATATATGTTCTTCAGAGGCTGAAGCTGCAGTACAACACCCTTGTGTTCTTCACATCTGACAATGGGTGACCTTGAGGGAGATGGACCCTTCCTTGCCACAGCGACCTGGTAAGGCCCTCATGTTGTTTCTATTTTTTTCTTTTTGCATCAGTTACTACGTGTTCCCAACATGTACAATTGCATTCATCATCCAATTGTGTCAACTACCTCAATAATTACTCTTCTAGTTGAAAATGCATCCCCTTTATAGGATGTTTAATACTTTGGGGCATTTGAGTGTCTCTCGTAAACCCACCTCCCCACTTTCCTTCACGGTATACAGTTTAGATCCAGTGTCTCTAAATCAGAACAGGCAGAATCAAACCCACTGATTTCCTCAGCATATCTACACAATACATTTGAACACTGTTAACCTAAATGGGAGTTACTTACACAGCCAGTGTCTATACTGAGAGCCCTGTGCGATTGGAGGCTCTTGGGAACCAGAATGGAGATGCTTATTTCTTGAACCTTTGTTAGGAAGAGGGGGCAGTGCATCATTTAACAACCTTTTCCAAAACATATTTATAACCTGTCTTCAGATTTATGGCTGTATTAAGGGTAGCACGATAGGTCAGGGGGCAGTGTAAATGAAAGCTACACACACAATATCCAGTGAAAATGTTGCCAACCACAATGTAGTCAGAGAATACATTGTGGTGAAAATACCTCTGCAGTGAAAGTCACCAAGCAAAAGGTAGTCTAAAAATGCAGCTGAAAAGCAGCCAAAAATGCAATGCTGCCAGAGTGTTAGGGTGGAGTAAAGTTTGGGGTTACGATAGTGGTTAGGGTAAGGGTAAGGGTTTGGTTTAAAGTAAATATTTAGTTTAGAATTGCGGTCAGGGTTAAGGGCAGGGGGATTGTGGGAGGACTGGCGATGGGCTATGTTTACTGGTAAGGGTAGATTAAGTGTCAGGATAAGTGTTAGGGTGAGGGATACAGTAAGTCTTGGGCTAATAGAGTAATGGTTTGCGTAAGAGGTAAGGAAAGGGATAGCGAGGTTGTTGAGGGCTGGTGATGTGTGGTGAGCTGGTGATGGGATAGGGGTTCGGTTCACTGTTCTTTTTCTATTGATTTGGTGTTTTGCATTCATTCACATGCATAGCCAGCTGAAGGGTTAGTATTCAGGGTAGAATAATGCATGCAGTTATAGTTGTGCCGAGGTTAAGGAGTGGAGATAGGCTGATTGTGGAGATTTGATTATAAGTTTGGGTCATTGCTGGGGTTACAGACATGTATGTTTGCGTATTTTAAAAATAGCTTTTTGTTGATTTCATAATGGCAACATGTTCACACTTTGCATTGCTTGCATTGTATTGCACCGGGTGATCTTCCCCATTTAAAAGGAAATCGCCCATCCTGTCACCAATTTGTTTGGTGTGCATAGACTGTGGATTATTTTACCACACTCTAGAAGGTATGTAAGATACAAGCACACTCAGCCCTCTAGGTGGATCAGGGTCGTCTTTCTTAAAGTCTAATGACAAGACTTAAAAACTTTAAATATACATCAGTAACAGTGTGTCTTTACCCCGTAGGATTCATCATTGTTGAGGAACTGACAGAAAGAAAGTGATAGGAAAGAAGAATTATCACTAGAAATACACAAGCAATTTTACCTCTGATGAATGTCCTACATTTGTCTGTCTGTGTTTTAAGAACAGAAACTTGTACACGTTGGGTTTGAGAAATATACCAATTGCAATTTAGAATTTGACAAACTACTCCAGTGTGACTTTTCATACGGAGAAACATTGCAATTATTACAATTAACCCACAGTATGTGTTTTCCTTGTGTCTTGTAAAGTGTATGTTTTACATGTTTTATACATCGTGTTTGATATTGAGTTTTATGTAATTTTATCATTATAGGAGTTTTTACTCTACACATTTAATAAATAAAAATACCTTTTAACGTGATAATTTGATATATCATTGGTTCTTCTTGTCCTGTTTTGTGGTGTAGACACCTGTTTAATACAACTTCTTTTTGAATATCGTATATTGTATTGAAAAACGACATATTTGAAAACGACTTGTTGCTGACTACCTTTTACATGACTACATTTTGCTGAGGACATTTTCACATAGGACCAGAAAATACTTCCCATCCTGCTGCCTGGTTTCTGCCATACTGCCACCTTTACACTCTGATACCACTATCAAGCAGGTTTGACCCATTCTTATGGAAGAATAGGCACAGTTTTAGGGTCTGGGTTACAAATAGGCACACTGTGAAGCAACAGTTGACCACAGCAAAGTTTGAGTAGTTAAGGACATGCCACCATTTATTTATATATTTCCGCAGCCTATTTTTACTTGCGTGCTGGCCGGAAGGCCACTACCAGATAGGTTATGCATGACTAGTGGCAACTTTGTAGGTGAAGCAGTACAGTCAACCAGCAAGTAAAGGAGATTGTCCAAGTGGGCACTGTACAATGAATATCCAAAGTCCTATGAATGCAACAGATGCTGGAAAAGCAGGGTGGAACTATACTACGGTATGTAACATTGCTCAAATGAGAGTGACTTAGACCACTAGGGCCATGCCTTGAAAATTGCGACTCTCACAGAACCACTTTTTGAGTGTTTGCCACTGCAACTCTTCTGACTGTAGCGATGGACACCTCTTGCATCTAAGGGAGTGGGTAGATTAACATTCAAGAATCCCACCTCCCCCACCTCAGACTCTGATACTGAAACGACGACTGTTAGCCACTGGAGCAGGAAGAAATCCATTTCGCACTGCATTGCTACCAGAGTGTATACATGTCACCCTTACGTTGCCACAACCCTCTCAGTGAGAACATTTGTTTTGGGGTGCCAGAGTGCAACACATCTGTTGCATGTGTCATCTCTTGGTGTTTGGCACGGCATCTGGATGTAATGTTCAATGTACCACTAGGGCCATGCCTTGAAAATTGCGGCTCTCACAGAACCACTTTTTGAGTGTTTGCCACGCAACTCTTCTGACTGTAGCGATGGACACCTCTTGCATCTAAGGGAGTGGGTAGATTAACATGCAAGAATCCCCTCTCCCCCACCTCAGACTCTGATACTGAAAGGATGACTGTTAGCCACTGGAGCAGGAAGAAATCCATTTTGCACTGCAGTGCTACCAGAGTGTGTACCTGTCACCCTTACATTGCCGCAAACCTCTCAGTGAGAACGTTTGTTTTGGGGTGCCAGAGTGCAGCACATCTGTTGCATGTGTCGTCTCTTGGTGTTTGGCACTGCATCTGGATGTAATGTTCAATGTGCCATGTAGGACCCACTGGGTAGTCTGGTATTGTCTGTCATCCAGAAAGAGTGACAGGGTACAACTTGGGCTACTACTAACCAAAGCAGGAAATCCCTTTTTCCAAGTGCTGCACATGCGTTCCATTGAAGCGTACTCTGGTCCCCTGTCCTTTCTGCATGCCCTGGGATGCTCGAATTCATCCTCAAGTTTCTTCAGCATGTAATCAGATACACTTGAGGCAGGTACATCAGAATGCTTCCCTCTATGGCAAAGAACCTTGCTTCCTTTCATGAGAAGCTGGACGATATAAATGCGAACGTGGCCTCACAGAGAACTAAGTTGGACCAGCATGGGTCCAGGATAACCGAGGCGGAAACCAGAATTGGGGCCAACGAGGATGGGGTGCTCGCCTTGCAGTCCACGGTTGCAGAATTGGTGTGTGATGTGAAGCATGTCAAGGCCAAGTGCAACGACTTGGAGTCTAGATCGTGCAAGAACAATATCTGCATTGTGGGAGTCCTGGAGTCCTGGGCCGCATGGAACTTGCGGTGGAGACTCTCCTCAAAGACCTCCTCGGCGACCCTCCGCTTTCCCCATTCTTCACAGTTGAGCAGGCACATCGCTCGCTGGCTCCCCGCCCTAAACCAGGTGACTTCCCCAGGCCAATAATAGCTAGGATTCTCAGCTACAGGGACAGAGACCACATACTACGCCTTGCACGTGAGAGGGGCGAACTGAGGATGGATTCCCAAATCATCAGAATCTTCCCAGACTTCTCCGTTGGGGTTCAGGTAGAGCACAGACAATTTAATGGTGTGAAGAAAATGCTTAGGGAAAGGAAAATCGAATATGCAATGCGATTCCCGACACGCTTGAAATTCACCCACCACAACAAACTGTACGTCTTCACGGTTCCGGATGAAGCAGTGAAATTTATTGAATCACAGATCCCACTGAGGGATCCTGCAGATCACCCAATGGACAATGACTGAGCTGCTTCTACTCCCGATTAAGGGGGGGGCCTTCTGGGCACACCCACAGCCACTGATGTGAGCTCCTCCTTCCTCCTACGCTACAATATGACACGCCACCTTTATTAAATTGGCGACAGCCCGTTTGCCCTTGCCACTAGCAGGCCTCACTTCTCTTTTCACTGTCGCCGCCATGCGGATGGGCTGTGCCCCTCGGCCCCTGGACCCCTTCCTACAGACTGGTAACAATTAGATATGCTACAACTAATGGCATCCCCTTCTCTTTTTGTCTGCTACCATCCTACACAATGCCTCTTTTGTCACACTGCGCAAAGTTATGCCACTGATGTACTAGGGGTGCTTGTTGCACCGCACTATCTGCTATATTGGGTACATGGCAGTGGCGACCCCCGCTGCAATTGCAATGCCTGTTTTGACGGTTTGTCCCCGGTTGTGCCTCTGTTGGGCAAGTGGGCTGGTGTTGCCAAGTTGGGCACGGCACTCTGGCACCTGTGTTCTGGGTGGGGTATATTACACTGCTAGTTGGGGGTGGGCAGTGAGGCAGGGCGGGTGGTAAAGTTCAGGGAAGGTTGAGTGAAAATGGCATGAGAGCGGGGCTATGGCGACAAGGCGGTGCAACATCACTATGGTTGTGCGCACAGAACTGAATGGTAACGAATATCACTGCAGGGATGTTGCATAATACGGCACCATGGTTGTTAATTTTATGACTTGGAACATCCGGGGGTTAAGCAATTTTACTAAAGCCCGCAGGATAACCGCATATGCCCAGCGGCATGGAATAAAAATACTCCTCCTCCAAGAAACGCACGCCCTGGGGCACCTAGCAGCATGCCTGGCTCCCACCTGGGGCCTAACAGGTACTACACAAAATACTCGACTCAGTCGAGAGGCGTGCTCACCTTGGTCCACAAATCAGTCCCCTTCTCACTGCCCACTAGCCACATAGACCCCGAGGGCAGATATGTAATCCTTCATTGCCTACTAGCCAACGTGGAATGCCTCCTCGTGAATACATATGCCCCAAATTTTGACACCCCAGATTTTTTTGATGAGGTGGCCACCATACTCATGAGATACTTTGGAGTCCCAATTATATGGGGAGGGGACATGAACTTGATCCTGGACAACGAGCTGGACAGATCTGGCATGGTCCACAGGGCTACATCACATGTGGCCAACCGTTTACATACACACGTGGCAACACTGGGCCTCAGAGATGTGTGGCGAGCTCTCTACCCATGCACGAGATACTATACCTTTTACTTGTCAGTACATGATAGCCTGTTAAGAACAGAACTTTTCCTCACATCGAGTGGGTTGGTGGGCAAGGCCATAGACACACAGATACTACCACGCACGCTTTCTGATCACTCTCTGGTAACGCTACGGATCACACTGGGACATGATCTGCCTTCCCACCCTGCTTGGCACTTCAAGTCGGAGGCACTGAGGGATATTGTCTTCAAAGCTGAAATCCTAGAGAACATAAATACTTTTTTCGACTGCAACAAAAGACTCTGTAACGCTCACCTGATTCTCGCAGAGGCGCCGGTCTTGACTGGGCGACTACCGTATCTTCAAAGGTGATGTGTAGCACCCGGTTGGCTCTTTGGGCTGGACCTCTGTGCACTGTATGCCTGACGTGTAGAGTAAGATGTCTGCAGATAGAAAATATGGGGTTAATGAACTGGGGTTATTGGGGTGTCCCTATCTCTTTCCTCTTCTCCTCTCCTGTAGACCCCCAAAGGTTAACGCTCTCACCTTAGGTAAGTGAATGCGGAGCTCTCCATCTGCCTCGGGGCAGGGTGCTGTAACCAGTTTCTTCACTGGATAGGTAGCGCAGGCCTCTTGACTTCAGAGGACTGCTGTCCGTCGTTTACTGCACGAACGGTAAGTTTCGAGTCATTCAAATGTCTTTAAAGTCTTTAGTAATGATGTCTCTTGTTTTGCAGGGTTCCGGCGATGGCGGATGACGGGCTGAAGTGAGTTGAAGATGGAGCCCGTGTGATGAATAGAAGCGCCTGGAAGCACGTAAGTAAGCGCTTGTTGCCTGCTCCACGATGCGCTCTAACTGTCTTTTTATTTTGCAGGTACGAGTTCGGAGCGGCTGCAGGGTGCCGGAATACCCACTGGATTAGATGTGGAAAGGAGTAATGGCACGTGAGTATTAAAGTTCCCCAATGTCTTTAAACGCACCTTGTTTTGTCTTTCAGATGCGGGATGCAGCGCCGAAGGCCTCCGGAGCGTGCGAAGAGTTGGTAAACTTTTGTCTTTCAGATGCCGGAATGCAGTGTGAAGACCTCCGGAGCGCACGAAGAGTAGGTAAGCCTTTGCCTTTCAGATGCCGGAATGCTAACCTGTTCTTTCTTGTCTTTATAGGTGTTGCTGAAGACTGGATTCAGGATGGTAAGCCTTTGCCTTTCAGATGCCGGAATGCTAACCTGTTCTTTCTTGTCTTTATAGGTGTTGCTGAAGACTGGATTCAGGATGGTAAGCCTTTTTCCTTAGGCCCAGGACCGGATGCAGAAGACACGATGAGCGTTCTGCTGCAGAGGTTGCAGAATAACGCAAAGCAAGATTCATCCACCGGGTGTGGTTTAAATAGCCTCCTGTAGTGCTTAGGTGTCTCCTTCCACAGCCACGCCTAGGTAAGAAAAGAGTTCCTGGTAAGAAAAGAGTTCCTGCCTTCCAGAAGAGTTCCAGTGTTCTGAATCTAGGGAGTGGCTCCAGCCCCACCCAACAGGAAAAGTAGTTCCAAACAGAAGAGGATCAGAGGCTCAACTGGCAGGCAAGTAAGCAGCATGGTCTGCTGAAGGTAAGTCCACCCAAGCATTATGAGCCCGGCGCTTCCAGCGCTGGGACTGGGCATATTTATGAGCCTGGTGCCACTGGCGCCAGGACTGGGTCCAAAAGGTCCCAATTGGGACTGGTTGGCACTCGGAACCTGGGTTATGGATCTGCTTCCAAGGGAGTTGGGAAAACCCTGACCTTTTGGAAGCAGAGATCATGACAGTACCCCCCCTCAAGGCCCCTCCCAAACCGGGCTTCTCCGGGGGTTTTGGCTTGTCAGGGAATGTTCGGTGAAATCTTTTGATTAGGCGAGGAGCGTGGACATATTCAGCAGGTTCCCAGGATCTCTCTTGGGGGCCGTAGCCTTTCCAGTCAATTAGGTAGAATAGTTTAGATTTGGAGATCTTGGAGTCCAGAATGCTTTTGACTTCAAACTCGAGTTCTCCATCCACTAGGATAGGTTTTGGAGATTTGGTTAGTCGGGTTTGAGGTTGCACGGGTTTTAATAGAGAGACGTGGAAGACCGGATGTATCTTCATGTGCGGGGGCAAGTCCAACTTGACCGCTACTGGGTTTACTATGGTAGTGATGGAATAGGGACCAAGGTATCTTGGGTTGAATGTGCGTGGCCCTTTTAGAGATAGATATTTGGTGGATAACCAGACTTGATCCCCTACTTGATAGTGAGGGGCTTCCTTCCGATGATGATCTGCTCCTTTCTTGTATTGTTCTTTAGCCCTTTGAAGGTGAGAAACAGCTTCCTTAAAGGCTTGGGTGATTGTAGAATGCAGGTAGTCTACTGCTGGTGTTTCAAGATCTTGGAGGGGATCCAACTCCGAGGTTCGAGGGTGACTGCCGTACAAAAGAAAAAACGGGGTTTTCCCAGTTCCCGAATGGACAGAGTTATTGTAGGCATACTCGGCTATCCAAAGGATATCTTTCCAAGTTTTTTCAGTTTGTTGCAGCATGCAGCGTAAATACTGTTCCAGAGTTTGATTGGTCCTCTCGGTTTGTCCGTCGGTCTGAGGGTGGTGACTGGTCGATAGTCTCACATCAATTTGAGCCGACCGACAGCAACTTCGCCAAAAATGAGAAATAAATTGACTACCTCGATCCGAAATTAGAACCGAAGGAAAACCGTGCAGTCGGACGATGTTTTCGAGAAATTCTCGGGCCAGAGTTGCTGCTGTTGGCAAGCCTTTGAGCGGAATGAAATGCGCCATCTTGGAGAATAAGTCCACGATTACTAGAATCGTATTGTATCCGGAGCATGGAGGTAGATCGGTGATGAAGTCCATAGAAAGCGTATGCCAAGGGCGAGGTGGGATGTCAATAGGGCGTAAGAGGCCTGCTGGTCTTTCCTTTTGACTCTTGTTTTGGGCGCATACTCCACAGGACATTATAAAGTCTCTGATATCTTTTTTCCAAGACGGCCACCAGAAGTAGCGCTTGATCTTTTCTGAGGTCTTGGCTATACCGGGATGACCTTCCATTAAAGAGTCGTGATAACAAGAGATTACTTTTTTCTGTAAATCTGTGCTGGGTAGGTATAATCGTTCTTGGAAATACAATAAGTTGTCCTTTACTGCAAAGTCCTTTCCCTGCAGATGCCAATTCTGTATGTCTGCTGGAGTTACAAGTTGCCTGGCTTTATCCTTAACTTCCTCTATGGATTCTGTGGCGATTACACCCAGAATTCTTTGTTCGGGAATGATTGGTACAGGTTTAGGGTTGACCAAGTGTTCTTCCACTCCCATCCGAGAAAGGGCATCAGCTTTACCGTTCTTTGTACCAGGTCGATAGGTAATTATGAAGTCAAACTCGGCAAAGAATAATGCCCAACGGAGTTGTCTAGAGGATTGGGCTTTTGCGGTCTTCAAATATTGCAGGTTTCGGTGATCCGTAATCACAGTAACGGTGTGTAGGGCCCCGAGCAGATAATGCCGCCAAGCCTTAAAGGCAGACTTGATAGCCAGAAGTTCCTTGTCAGTAATCGTGTAATTGATTTCAGGAGGCGAGAATTTGCGGGACCAAAATGCCACGGGATGTAACTCACTGGTTACCGGGTCCTTTTGTGATAGAACTGCCCCCATGGCAAGGCTTGAAGCATCAGTTTCCACGATGTAGGGGAGTTCGGGGCGAGGGTGTTTTAAGATTGGTGCAGAGATAAATTTAGTCTTCAAATCCTGGAAAGCTTGTTCCGCCTCGGTAGACCATTCAAAACGTTTGTTTTTCTTTAACAAGGCAGTGATGGGCTGGACTATTCGAGAGAATTCGGGGATAAACCTGCGGTAAAAGTTAGCGAAGCCTAACATGCTTTGCACACCTTTTACGGAGGATGGTGATGGCCATTTGAGAACTGCATCGACCTTCTTTGAATCCATACGCACTCCGCCAGGTGATAATATGAATCCCAAGAATTCAACTTCAGTCACGTTGAAAACACATTTTTCCAACTTAGCGAAAAGTTTGTGTTGACGCAATCTTTCGAGGACCATTTTCACGTGTTTCCGATGTTCAGATTCCGATGAAGAATAAACGAGGATGTCGTCAATGTAAACAACAACACATACATCTATGAGCTCTCTGAGGACATCGTTCATAAAATATTGAAAGGCGGCCGGGGCATTGCAAAGTCCGAAGGGCATGACCTGATATTCAAATAGCCCATACTTGGTGCGGAAGGCCGTCTTCCATTCATCGCCCTCTTTTACTCGTACCAAGTGGTAAGCTCCTCTAAGATCCAGCTTTGTATATATGCATGCTTTTCTCACTTGGTCCAGGAGTTCAGGGATCAAAGGTAACGGATATCTATTCTTAACGGTGATCTGGTTCAGGGAGCGATAATCGATACAAGTTCTAAGGTCTCCTTCCTTTTTTGTAACGAAGAACAAAGCTGAAGAAGCAGGGGACTTGGAAGGACGAATAAACCCATTTGCCAGGTATTGATCCAGGTATTGTCGAAGGTGAAGGTTCTCAGGCTCGGTGAGGGCATAAATTCTACTACAAGGAGGAGTAGATCCAGGTATCAGGTCTATCTGGCAGTCGTAAGACCTATGAGGAGGTAGAGAGTTAGCCTGATCCTTCCGGAAAACATCTTGGTATTCTAGGTATTCGGGAGGTAACTGGGGAGTCTCTGAAGAAATTGCGGCCAGTGCAACACCAGGTGGAGGGTGACAAGTAGAGACACATTCTGGAAATTGGACCGTTCTTGCTCGCCAATCGATCAGAGGATTGTGTTTCTCTAACCAAGGTATTCCTAGAATAATCTGAAACTGAGGGGCCTTGATCACATCGAACACGATCTTCTCATGGTGTCCATCTTGACTTACTAGCGTCACCTCTTGAGTGGTATGCATTACTGGCCCGGAGGCTATCTCCGTACCATCCACCGTAGTAATGACGTCCTTTACAGCCTTGGGACAAAGAGTTAGATTCATCCTCAAAACCATTTCATGATCCACATAATTACCGATGGCACCGCTGTCGACGTAAGCTTCAATTGCATGTAATCGATCCGGATTATCAGGGCTAATGAGGACCATAGGTATCACGAAATGCGAGGTCACGGAACTGGTTTTCACGCTCGGCAAGAGGACCTCTATTCTTGTCGGGCGAGGTCGTTTCCCTGCTCAGAGTTTGTAACTTTGGTAACTGCAGCTCCTACTGCCTTCTTGGCAGGTTTCACCGGACAGTCTCGAAGAAAGTGCCCTGAGTTTCCGCAATATAGGCATAATTGCAACTGTTTCCTCCTTTCCCGCTCCCTTTGTGTTAGAGGACCTTTCAGACCCCCTATTTGCATGGGTTCCCCGGAGTCTACTCCTTTGGAAGGAGTTGGCGGTTTGGAAAATACTCGAGCATCAAACTTGGAACGATCGGCCTTCCTGTTCTGCAGCCTGTGATCTATTTGAAAGACCAAGTCTATATAATCTGAACAGTCTTGTGGGGGATTCACTACTTGGGCTAAAACGTCTTTGAGCTCTCCACGTAGACCTCTATAAAACAGCGTAATCCTTTTGTCCTCAGGCCATTGAGTTTCCACTATTAGTCTATTGAAAGATGCAATATAAGCCAAAAGGTCTAGATTACCCTGTCGCAACGAAAGAAGCTCATTGTCCAAGGTCTGCCCCTGTGAATGTCTTGCGAACAGTTTTTCCATACTAAGCTGAAAGGCTTGAAAATCATGGAGAACCGGATCATCTTGATTAACTAGAGGGATCGACCAGTCTGCCGCATTGCCACTAAGGTACGAAAGTACAAAAGCTACTTTTGCTTGATCAGTTGGAAAGGCTGCTGGCCGGCATAAGAAGTGCAACCGGCACTGATTGATAAATACTGCAAACCTCTTTGGGTCACCAGAAAATCGTTCGGGCGGAGCCAGAGGTACATTCCCAGGTAGGTTGATCTGCACTGGATTCATAGAGGATGTTGAAGGAAGATTTGCCCCTGATGCGGGTAACGGGGTCTGTCCGGCTTGTGACTGTAGCACTTGTCTAGCAAGATTGTCTGTTCTCTCCTTGGAAATAATTAGTTCCCTTCTTAGAGCATTCGTTTCCTGACGAGCTGCATGCACTTCTGCCCTTAGTTCCCCAAGTAACCGGGCTAGGGGGTCAGTATCCGAGGTTTCCATAGCGCCTGGGCGAGAGTTTTGCGGTAGGCTTTGCATTCTGTAACGCTCACCTGATTCTCGCAGAGGCGCCGGTCTTGACTGGGCGACTACCGTATCTTCAAAGGTGATGTGTAGCACCCGGTTGGCTCTTTGGGCTGGACCTCTGTGCACTGTATGCCTGACGTGTAGAGTAAGATGTCTGCAGATAGAAAATATGGGGTTAATGAACTGGGGTTATTGGGGTGTCCCTATCTCTTTCCTCTTGTCCTCTCCTGTAGACCCCCAAAGGTTAACGCTCTCACCTTAGGTAAGTGAATGCCGAGCTCTCCATCTGCCTCGGGGCAGGGTGCTGTAACCAGTTTCTTCACTGGATAGGTAGCGCAGGCCTCTTGACTTCAGAGGACTGCTGTCCGTCGTTTACTGCACGAACGGTAAGTTTCGAGTCATTCAAATGTCTTTAAAGTCTTTAGTAATGATGTCTCTTGTTTTGCAGGGTTCCGGCGATGGCGGATGACGGGCTGAAGTGAGTTGAAGATGGAGCCCGTGTGATGAATAGAAGCGCCTGGAAGCACGTAAGTAAGCGCTTGTTGCCTGCTTCACAATGCGCTCTAACTGTCTTTTTATTTTGCAGGTACGAGTTCGGAGCGGCTGCAGGGTGCCGGAATACCCACTGGATTAGATGTGGAAAGGAGTAATGGCACGTGAGTATTAAAGTTCCCCAATGTCTTTAAACGCACCTTGTTTTGTCTTTCAGATGCGGGATGCAGCGCCGAAGGCCTCCGGAGCGTGCGAAGAGTTGGTAAACTTTTGTCTTTCAGATGCCGGAATGCAGTGTGAAGACCTCCGGAGCGCACGAAGAGTAGGTAAGCCTTTGCCTTTCAGATGCCGGAATGCTAACCTGTTCTTTCTTGTCTTTATAGGTGTTGCTGAAGACTGGATTCAGGATGGTAAGCCTTTTTCCTTAGGCCCAGGACCGGATGCAGAAGACACGATGAGCGTTCTGCTGCAGAGGTTGCAGAATAACGCAAAGCAAGATTCATCCACCGGGTGTGGTTTAAATAGCCTCCTGTAGTGCTTAGGTGTCTCCTTCCACAGCCACGCCTAGGTAAGAAAAGAGTTCCTGGTAAGAAAAGAGTTCCTGCCTTCCAGAAGAGTTCCAGTGTTCTGAATCTAGGGAGTGGCTCCAGCCCCACCCAACAGGAAAAGTAGTTCCAAACAGAAGCGGATCAGAGGCTCAACTGGCAGGCAAGTAAGCAGCATGGTCTGCTGAAGGTAAGTCCACCCAAGCATTATGAGCCCGGCGCTTCCAGCGCTGGGACTGGGCATATTTATGAGCCTGGTGCCACTGGCGCCAGGACTGGGTCCAAAAGGTCCCAATTGGGACTGGTTGGCACTCGGAACCTGGGTTATGGATCTGCTTCCAAGGGAGTTGGGAAAACCCTGACCTTTTGGAAGCAGAGATCATGACAGACACAATACATCCGACGGGACCCGGTGGGAGGCATTCAAGGTCTTCATCAGAGGAATGTGTATCTCCAGGGAGGCTGGGGTCCTCAAAGACATAAAAAACAGCCTACAGTGCTCAGAAACAAAGCTTAAATAACTAGAGAGGGAGTACACCACTGCACCTTCCCCGGCCATACTGGCTCAGGTAAGATCTGAACTGGAGGTCTTTGAAGCCCATCCCCAGAGGGAGGTACAATACTACACCCGCCCCCTGGCGGCGCAGAAGTACGTTGAGGGAGACAGACCGGGGAGAACTCTATCCAGGCTGGTTCGTGCAGAGGGGGGTATAACCCGCATAGACTGCATCAGGGATGCAAGGGGCACCCAGCACTGGTCGGACCAACTCATCCTTGAGACATTCACTGAATTTTATGCGGCCCTGTATGCTCCTCAGCAGGAGCACAGCATGCATGATACAAACCTCCTTCTGGATCAAATCCCCAGTACCCTTCTTTCCTCTTTCCCAAGCCACCAGAGAGCCGCTGGATATACCGATCACCCTTGACGAGATCACTGAAGCCATCTCGGGTCTCCCGAAAGGCAAGGCCCCCGACCCAGATGGGCTCACCTCGGAGTTTTATCGAGAGCACGTTGCCATCCTCGCACCCCGACTCCTTGAGGTCTGGGATGAGTCACTTAGTCTGGCCACCCTGCCCCAGTCCATGCGTGAGGCCCTCATAACCGTGCTCGCTAAGCCGGGCAAGCCGCCGGATGAGTGCGGGTCATACAGACCTTTATCTCTAATTAATACTGACACGAAAATCTTTGCCAAGATAATTGCTAGTAGATTCCTCCCCATAATGACTCACCTAGTATATCTAGATCAGAGCGGCTTCGTCCCCGGTCGATCAATGACCCTCAACATCCGCCGGCTGTTCAATGTTATGTCTAGAATTGATCCCAATGCCAGGGCTGTCGCAGCCACCCTCGATGCTCAGGAGGCATTTGAGATGGTGTCTTGGCAATATATGTGGGCTGTGCTGCACAAAATGGGAATTGGCCCTTGTATGATATCATATATTAAACTACTGTATGCAAACCCGGTGGCTAGAGTCCTAATCAACTCCCAGGTGTCATCCCCCTTCTCGCTCCATAGGGGCACTCGTCAGGGCTGCCCGTTCTCCCCAATATTGTTTGCGTTGGCTATTGAACCCATGGCTGACGATATTAGAAACAGGCATACCCGAAAGGGTATATGTCTGCGGGACACACCGGAGATAACCTCACTGTACGCTGATGATGTGCTTCTTTATGTCAGAGACCTGTCTGCCCATTTAGACCCGATTATTCGTGACATTCTCGGGCTTTGCTATGAACTATACTAAATCTGAAATGTTTCCGCTCACCGCGGCAACCCCCCAACCAACATGTGAATTCCCTCTCCGCTTGTCCCCAGGTGGTATCAGATATCTTGGGGTCCAGGTATCCCTCACTAGACCTTCACTATTGGCCGAAAACTACACGGCCACGGCACAGTTGGTGGAGTCCCGGCTGTCGAATTGGCGCAACCTCCCGCTCTCCCTATCGGGCAGGCTGTCCCTAATCAAAATTATATTAGTCCCTAAGCTTCTCTATATTTTCGTGAACGTCCCGATATGGCCTGGGAAACAATACTTCAAGAACCTACACTCTGCATGCGCCCAATTTCTATGGCACTCTGGCGCGGTCCGCAAGAAGTGGCAACACATGGCTCTTCCATATGAGAAAGGGGGCTTCACGGCCCCTGTCCTCGCCCGATACTGGATTGCTGCACAGGCTCAGCACGCCACACACTGGTATACACACCCAGAACCTCCTCCAGATGTGAAACTTGAGAAGCAAGCAAGTGAAGAGGTTGACACCCTATCTCTCATCCTTCATCCTTCATCATACCTACCGCGCCGATGGCCCGGCGAACCCTGTGGCTGCCACGACCATGGCATGGAAGCGCTTATTGCAGCCCCATCCAGACCACCATCCGTACTAAAAGTGGCTGCCCATCTGGCAGTTCCCAGGCCTTAGCCCCACTTATGACAAACTCCTCAAACAACACTGCCACGATCTTGGCTATCGGGTACTGTCTGACCTATACCCTGAAGGGAAATACATCACCCCACAGACATGGAGACCTGGGCACTCGGCCTCGGCGCTGGAGCTACCTCAGTATTTCATATTTCATGTTGAGAGCAGAGGTTCGTGCCATGTAGTTCTCCTATCCCAACGAGCCCCCAGACTCACCTGAAATCCACTTCATAACCAACTCAGCCGGGGTTAAGGGCATAATATTCTCCCCGTATAAAATTCTGCTGGAAAAATTAGATGATGCACCTCAGACACCATGGGACGCATGGAGTGGCAAACTGGCCCTGATGCTCACAGACGCTATGTGGGGGAGGATGTGCTTGCATACAAGCAAGGTCTCCCTTAACGCCAGACTCAGGTGTATTCAATACAAGCTCCTGAGCCGTCTATACTACACGCCGCTCAGGGTGGGGAGATTTGCACACAGCCAGGCCCATCCCTGCCCAAGATGTAAGTCCATGGAGGCAGACCACATCCACATGTTTTGGCCCTGCGATGCGCTGGGCCCGTACTGGAACGCCATTATAGAAGCCCTCTCTGAGATAATTGGGATCCGGATCGTCCCTGACCCATTGGCTGCCCTGTTTAGATTATGGAATGGGGCTGGAGTGAGGAAGGTGTCCAGGTTCTTGAACATTGGCACTAAGGTGGCCAGAAAATGCATACTACAGCGCTGGAAGCGCCGCTCCCCCCCCTCATTTGAGATGTGGCTGAAGGCCCTCACTTGGACCCAAATGTGCGAAAAGGACTACATCTACACTCTCCCCATGACCTCTCGTCCCAAAAATGTATGGTCTGATTTTTGCAGCGACCTGAACATTAAAGATGATATTGAATTGCTTTCCTACCCCCCGCCAGACATATAGATGTTGCTATTCCCTGAAAGGTGCTGAGATGAGCGAGCTGTTGCCTGTCCTTTCCTGAAAAACCTTGTATGTAATAAGATTCATGTACTTGCAATGTTATCTGCTATTGCACCGTATTGTTTGCCTGTTCTTGCCTCATGCCAATAAAGAAAAGTAAAACAAAAAAAGAATGCTCCCCTCAATGATTGTAGATCCTCTGCTACCAAACGGCCTGCCCCCCATTCCCCTTATCTCCCAGCTCCCTTGCTTTTCTGCTTCCTTTGTGAACTGAGAATAGCACAGGGGCAATGTGCTGGTCTTGGAAGCAAGACCACGCAGAGCACCTGAGGTTCGAATCCTGGATCCATGCGTAGAAACCCCCATGAAAAATCCAATTCAATTAACCAGTCTCATTCAGTGGATTTTTTCAGATTATGGTTGTTGACGTGCCCTTTACAACTGTGCCCTTACTCCTATCTGCACTAGTGGACTGACACACTCCTGCAGCTATGGGCACTGCCTGAAAAGAATTAGTACACAAACAGCCTCACACTTCGGCTCAGTCCCAGAGGAAATCTGGTCCTCCTTCACCCACCACATCTTTACCACCTCTGTCTAAGCATAGAACAGGATGGATTGGATTGAAGAAGCCGCAGCAGGCATTGACTACAAAGAAATAACGTGGCTTCACGGGTAGTCAATTTTCGTTGAGATTCAAAACAGATGCAAAATCCTCTGCCTTTACTGGGTCCTGAGGGACTGAGAGTGGACAGGCCATGGATAGCCTTCCTACGTCAGTTAATCCCCAAATTGCTGAAACGTCATTCTCTATCCCACAAATGGGATGCAAACACAGCAGCAACATTATCTATTTACTGCAATGCTCCCAGTTCCTGGAGATATTATGAGGCCTCTGTCATGGCTGTGCACCTATCAAGCTGGTTCCAGTATTCCTGCTGGACAATAGGACACAAGTACATCTTCTTTCTTGATTGACCTGCACATTTTCATACATCATTGTTGTCTACATCAGATGGAAGCTTAATCGACCAACCTCCTCGAGCACCCATCGCCACTGACTGGTTAACAGATCAATCTTACTACTCTTCAAAAATGTCACCCAAATTGGCTTGACATTACAGGATTCTGTAGTTTTGCTGACATGCAGAATCCTGATGCGACGAGGGGTGCCAAATGTTTCCCTATCTAGTTCCAAAAGCAGAACACTGAATGGACAAGCTTTGAACCTGCAGCATGTCAGAAAGATGACTTATCTGTGACCATGGGTGGACTTGGAACCAAAAGAGGCCCTGAAAATCATTTTCAAAGTGGCCCCATATTACACATTTTCAACAAGCTAAAGCCTTTTCCTTTGGAATAATTTGGCAATACCACACAAAAGATGCCCAGGGTGCAGAGGCCTACAAGGAAATCTCCAGACTTCTCTATAGGCCAGTCCACCCCTGTCTGTGACACTGTTATGCATGAGCCATTGATGTGTATGAAAGGGAAGTCGGGGTAGAACTATAATAAGGGCATGGTGCTCTCAACAAACCAATACAAAGGTTCTGTTCTATGAACACTTTAGGTGATGGCTTAACCTCTGGGTCCCCCTCTTCTGGGCACTGACCCTTCAGAACACTCTGGGTGATGGTTTCACCCCTGGGTCCCCCTCTTCTGGGCTCTGACCCTTCAGAACACTTTGGGTGAAGGCTTAACCCCTGGGTCCCCCTCTTCTGGGCGCTGACCCTTGAGAACACTTTGGGTGATGGTCTCACCCCTAGGTCCCCCTCTTCTGGCGCTGACCCTTCAGAACACTTTGGGTGAGGGTTTCACCCCTGGGTCCCCCACTTCTGGGTGCTGACACTTCAGAACATTTTGGGTGATAGCTTCACCCCTGGATCTCTCTCGGCCAGGCTTGGATCCCCAAATGACAAGGGGGACACTTCCCTTTCCCTTGTCTTGCTCTCACAAACCTTAATGTCCTTTTAAACAGGTTTTCGGGCTTTGATTCTGGTTGTCAGCTTTCTTGTGCTGGGTTCACTCTCGCCAACTTTTGGCTGTCGGCTTCCCTCTGCCGGGTTCACTCTCCTCGACTTTTACCAATAATTCCTCACATGACTTTCAGACTCCCTTAGCTTTCACAGTTCTTTGTCGGTCAAAGGTTTTCTGTGGTACCGAGGATTTTCCGAGACCCCTGTTTGACCACTTTGGCCATTCTTCGCCTCTTCCCAAGGGCTTCTGGTTACAGTAGGTTCTACCTTCAGGTAATCACCCAGAGTTTCCTGCTTGAACACCCACATGGTGCCATATTCCTCTCTTGCTAATTTCCCCCTTTTTTTTATCAATATATCATTAATCCTTTCAAAGTTCAAATCAGCCATTGGCTACTTTTTGTTCAACACAGTTCGGTTTCTTATTGATTCTCTCCTCAACTCAACGGCTGTGATGAACCGCGTACCTTTCTTTATCCTTGGAGTCAAGGTTGGTACCACCAAGACCAGCGTCCTTCCCTAGCTTTATTATCAGTAGAGGATGGTCTTGCGTACCATAGACATCTGTTGCAACACACGCTGGCTATTGTTCACAGTCTTATACTTTATTCTGAGGTTTCCTGGGCTTTGATTGGAAAGGGCAAGGCCGTTTCTCTCCTTGTCACCCTCTCTGTCTGTGCCATCTTTCTCCTCCTTTTGAACTGGCGTTAGCTTTCATGGTGTGCTGTCTGCCTTGCTCCCCCTGTGGTCTTGTGCTCTGCCTTTTATCCCTGTGGGGAAGGGAAAGGACAGTCAGGTGTGTGTGTGATTCAGGTCAATTTTCTGACTTTGCCTGACCCTTGGGTTGGGGCATGACAGGCAAACACCTTTAGGGTTAGTCCATTGTTTTGTACAACATGAGAAGAATTGGTGTCAGAATATCCTAATTGGTAGGAGGGATAAGCAGTCTTATAGGGAAATGTAACCCTCGTACTGGGAGGATTGGTCGTGATCTCGGAAGAGTGTTTTTTTAGGGTATGTGAAGTGAATGGGAATAGCCGGGATCATGAAATGAACATGAGGAATTGTGGGAACGGTAGTTGTTTGTTATAATAGATTGGGTGTTCGGAAAATAATAATTAAGGGGACGTGAATAAGAATGACTGGTAGTATTCAGGTAGGAAACAGGGAAACAGGGATTCTGGGGAATGTGGTTTCTAAGTACAACAGGGTGTCTAATGGATTTACCAGGTGCAGAGGGGCTGGTGGATTCAAGAAAAGGAGATTCATTGGGTGTAAGGGGGGTTGATGTAGAATAACCAAGGAAAATCTCAGGGACTTTGTCCCCTTCATCTTCCTCCTCTGTATAATACTGCACCTCCCTTTTTGGCATTCCCCTGAGCGTAACCCCAGGTTCCTCTACCCAGGTGTTCCTCCCACACTCGTCCACCCTCAGGGTTGGGATCCGAGAGTGCCAGCCCTCCCCTGCCCACCTGAATAAGGGTTTCCCGAGGTCTACCTTGGAGAATAGCTTGAGATTTCTCACAATGCACATTCTCTCAGTGGATTGAGGCAGGTCCCTATTCCCATCCTGATGCCCTCAGAGCCTCAACATTTCTGGTCTGGGAAATGTTCCCATGACAGGCTGTGTGTGTGTGTGATCCTGTGGTCTGATAATGGCCCTCACTTTGCCAATGAGATGTTCAAGCACATCACAATGTTGCTGGGCATCCAACACAAATTATCTTGTGGTTATCACCCGCAAGCAAATGGGACGTGAATGCCTCAATGGCCTCCTGAAAGAGTCTATTGCCAAAACTGAAAAGGGTACCAATAAGAACTGATTACATTGCCTGCCGCTCGCCCTGTTCACATTGCGCAACAAGCACTGGTCCCACCACCATTTAACCCCACATAAGGTGGTGACAGGGCAGCGCATGCAACTTCCCCTGGATCCTCCCACTAGGGCACTCAAAGATGTACAGAGCAATGTGAATGTTTTAGGTCAGGAAATGTACAAATATGTTACTTGTTGATTGCTAGTGCCTCTTTTATCTCTCGCCAGATCCAACGACACCAGGGAGGCCCAGAAGCTAACTGAGAAAGAGACAGAGGTGACAGCACAGAGGACTTACTTAAACAGCCACCTGTCTTTCCTGGGGACCGTTTCCTCCTTCGGAACTTTGTTCTGCGCTGGGAGGCACCCAGATTCATGGGCCCACACATTGTTGAAGCAGTGACTGAGAGAGCAGTCAAGCTTGAGGGAAAGACTGTATGGCATCATATGAACAACGTCAAGCCCTACAAAGCTGTGGCGATCATCAGCAAGAGGAACAAGGAAATAATTCAGAACCAGCACCGCCGAGTGGAGGACACCGAATGGTTACTCGCTCATGGTCAGCAGAGTAAGGGCAAGGATTTCCTGCACATCCAGAGTGATGGTACACTGTCTGTTTGTTATTTTTCTCTCTACATACATTCTTCAAGAAACTGCGACTATCTTATTGTATAAATTGTTCATGTTGCCCAATGATTCACAACCGGATCCTTTTTAGGGCCAATTTGTCCACTTTATTAGAAGTCCCAGCAGATTTCGAGCATGTCCTCCTAGTGTGTACTACCACGTTTGCATAGCATATTTGGCCCAAGCTTACCCAAACTTGAAAAAGGAAACCCATCTGTCTTCACTGTACTTAGAGACCCTAGAATCAGAATTGTGTGGGAATAGCTTTTCATATTTGCCATGAGTGACTATATGAGTCACGGGGCTTAAAACTAATACAACACTAACCAATTAATGCAGAGTCTTTGTGCATTTCAGAAGAGGAAACTGATATCTTCAAGCTGCACAAGGATCCAGCAGCACAGGTAAATGGGTGAAATAATTAAAAAATATGTTTATCTTGTTTTGTCTTTTATTCCCAAGTGGGGATTTAGCATTTATTTTTTGGCGAATATCTCTTGTGTCTAGCAAAATCGCTGTATCCTCTACTAACATTACCCCAACCCTAGCAGGTGGAACGACCATGTCAGGTGAACAGGAAAGCACAGTAAGCACGGTAAGTAGAGGTAGGCGCAGTGCTACACAGACATGGGGGGAGGGGACCTATATCTCACTGACACTGCTTGATATAACATGTGGTATAAACACATGACCAAAGTAGGTAAGGAAACCACTTGGGAGAGCTGCTATTTCTGCTCACTTATCCTCTATGTCATGAGCGCCTCCAGAATGAACATAGCAACTGCAATACCAGCAGCAAGAGCCTAATGCCTCATGTACCTATCCATGGTTACAACCCAGCGAAGATTCCAAGGGAAAACAGCAACACTGAGATGGATGTCTCAAAAAAAATTCCGCTATGAAGACTTTTACATAAAGACTCTTGAAATGATGAACAAATATTGGCAGTTTGACCAAGCTATAAAGTACATAACTGAATGGCACGCAGAAAGGAGACATGAAAACAATAACCTTAAAGAAGCTGCCCTGCTTGAAGAGGGGGTGAAGGAAATAGGAGGAGAACCAGGATGTTGGGAGAGACCACAGATGCTTGTGTATGGCCAAGTATACACAGAGGAAGGATGGAAAGCACACACCCTAGTACAATCACCAGTGAATAAAGTGCAAGGAGAAAATGACAATTGCCTGAAAGAATGGGATGCGAGAGCCAAGTTGCTCACTTGGGTAGACAATGAAGCTGGACCGATGCCTATAATACCTCTGAAGAAACCAGCATTGTGCTACAAAAATGAAGGAGTGGTGAGAGTAGGAGATAACACTGGATGTAGGTACACAGAAAAACATCCAGCAATGAAGGTCACCACCGCAGTCCTGATGGATCATTATTGGGCATGTGGATCAAAGGCAGATGAGAAGCTGTCAGCCAACTGGGGAGGAGTTTGCTCATTGGTGCACATCAATATGCCATGACTGGTAGTGCCCCAGAAGGACATGAAGATCGATGAATTCCCGAAGATGGACACTAACACAAAAAAAAAGGTCAATGGGAATAAAAGAACAGGGAAGAAAGAAATGGTCAGTGGAAGTGAGTAGAGTGAAAAGAGATAACTATTTCTCATCACAGTCAGAAGCATCCCTGGATGATGTACTGCCTGAATATAGATAAGCAAGTGTTTGGCAGATCACACATATGGGGCAGAATAGACAGGGCTGAGCCTTCTTCCTCCACTTGGCAGGGCTGAGCCTTCTTCCTCCACTTCCCTGTGAGCCCGGTTGGCCGTAGGAAAGTGGAGGAAGAAGGCTAAGCCCTGGGAAGTGGAGGAAGAAGGCCCAACCCTATCTATTCTGCCCCAGATGTGTGATCTGACAAACACTCGCTCCAGCGCAGAAGCGTGCATGATTAACCTCATCATATACTGAGAAGGGGACCATCCAGTATCCTGCCATGATCAATACACAGGGAACCTTGGGAGCAAGAGAGGTCAGCATTTCTTTCCATCTTCTACACCCATAATACTCGAAGTGGTTGTTTTGAAAACACTCTGCAAACACCAGAACAGAAGATAAACAGGACTCCATTATCCAACTCATTCTCTCCGTCCTTATGAAGGCCATCCATTATACAGCAGAACAGATCAGCTCTTAATTGGCCGAAACACATTTGTGTCGACATCCCCCCCCAGTGTTAAATGTCAACACTGCTAATGTTGTTATGTGATTTATATTGCTTTTTTAGGTTTAATAAAGTATAATGTTAGGATATTGTATTATTGCTAATGTATGTCCTGTTAGAATTCTGTTTCAAAACGTATGTATGCATTGAAGCATTTGGTAAAAACTAAAATTCATTTTACCCAACCTCAAAGAATGTCATTTGTCGTATGAATGAAAATTATTTGAAATGTGTACACTACGTTTGGTCACCCTGATCATTTGTCGTTATTTCAATTTTGACCCACCTGGGTAGATCGGAGTTAGCCAGTAGCCCTATTTATCACTGGCTTCCTGTAAAAGGATAATATGTTTGTGAATGTGGTTGTGATACCTCTGAATTTCAGTGGATAGCAAAGGGTTCATTGTTTGCTCATGGCTATTCCAACTTATTTGTTGGCTGGTGGGAGCAAACATGTCATAACCCTTTAAATAATATATCACTGACATGCCATGTGCTATTATAACATTATATTGGCAAGCTCTTCATGATGTAAGACTTGTTTTATCCATATGTAAACTATCTTAATGTAAACAATATACATTTCAAATATGCATACTAGACATCCAGTTGAAATTGTATTTTTAGATATTTTTGGTACTGAAAATGGAGACACTAAACTTTATGGACAGATACCTCTTATAATTCAACTTTGCATGTAATGTGTAAACAGCATCCTAATGTAAAGTGGAGCATACCTTATGTTGAGGTGCTTTGAGCAAGACATATTTGTAGTTTAGAATCAGATTTAGATTAGGGATTTGTCGATATGACAATGTCAAAATGCCTTTGCATTGAGCCAAAGAAAGAGCTACACAGTTAAGTCTGGATTAATTGCTAATTAATAAGAGCTGTAAAGAGAGAAACAGCATATGGGAAATAAAAAGAGATAATGTAAACAAGCCACAGATACTTAAAATGATGATAAAACATTGGGATGTACTATTAATAAACAGACTGCTAGATGTATAGGTGATAGGAGACATGCTATTCTCTAGCTGTCATGAACAAAGGCACAAGCAGCAGGTGTTTATCTAAAGGTGTTAACACCTCTGAGTAAGACGTTAGGGAGGGAGTAGACATACCTTCAGCACATATTCAATTCGGATTTAAAGCATACATCAATGCATTCGCTTTGGGATTTTTAAGGTCAAAATTAAACAATTCTTGAATGTTAGTAGTGAATTATATGTGTGCGCTCTGGTCTAGACAAATATTAGGGAGTGCTATCCTTAGAGGAAAGGAAAGGATACAGGAACTTATTTAAGCCCTTTAACAAGTTGAGGGACATTACCCTCTTGCTCTTCATTTTATTTATAATCACATGGCAAGGTGGAGCATTAGAGATTTGCCATACTGAAACTGGCTAATAGGTACTGTTTCTTGTGACCCCAGCCAGGGTGGTACCCTGTATCATTCTAAAGGAGCCAGAGGACTGGGCAGGGTCCAAAGGTATTATATCAAAGTTGCAAATTGGATTTTGCAAAGGACAGTCAACAATGCTAAATGGGTTGGTATTGAGTGTCATCAATACAAAAAAAGACTGGACAGTCCAGACCCATTTATACATGTCTGATTCATTTGATGAATACTTTTGACATGTTCAATAAAGGTAGACTGTGGCTGAGGCTAAATAAATGGGGTATACCAGAGGGTCTCTGGGCTATAATAATATAATCTTACTAGACTATACTCCCATTGGCCAACAAAGCTTGATTACAGCTATGGAAAAGTTTGCTAATGAGAATGATTTAGTAGTAAATCCAACTAAGTGAAATATGGTGATCTTTGACAATTCACTGAGGAGAAAGCCATGATTTACTTGGAAATTGGGTAATCAATTACTTGCAGTGTTAAAAAGGGCAAATACCTGGGTTTCAATCTTAAAGCCCTACCTTCGCTAAAAGATCTAGAGGTTGAAATGGAGAGCAAAACATCCCAATGTTCAAGTGAAATGAAAAAAACGGTTAAAAACATATTGCCGGTTCTCATTGCTTCCGTTGATTACATTTTATAAGGGGAAAGTAATTCCTAGTATTCTCTATGGAAATGAATTACATTTCTATGCACGAAAACTAGATTGGACGCGCATGCAGGGCAGGATTTGGAAGAAAGTTTTGTCCCTCCCCCTGTCTTTACCGATTGCACGATTGAGGTATGAATTGGGTTTACAAACTTTACGTGCCCATCTGAATTGGAAAATAAAAACTGTGGGGCAAAAA
The DNA here is from genome assembly GCF_040938575.1 of Ambystoma mexicanum. Lineage (NCBI taxonomy): Eukaryota > Metazoa > Chordata > Amphibia > Caudata > Ambystomatidae > Ambystoma > Ambystoma mexicanum. The sequence goes on from NC_090936.1 coordinate 980,861,547, forward strand.
GGAAACAGAGTCGACGAGAGCAGGAAAGGGGAAGACTAGTCAGAGTCAGGGAGACAATAACAGAGATTTAGCTGACAACAAATAGGGAAATTAAAACATAATCATTATCCCTCAAATCCATCCTCATCTCCTTCCTTATTTTACCATCGTCTCAATACCTCTCTCAGCAACTTCTGTTTTACATCCTCTTTCAAACATACCATAATTTAACCTATCCTGAAAAAAACCTCTCTCGACCCCCCATCCCTTCTAATTGTCACCTTCTCTACCTTCTGCCATTTCTTTATAAGCTTCTCAAGCGTGCTGTCTATTTCCAGGTTTCCTCCTATCTAAGCTTTCATTGTCTTCTTCCTCCACTTCAATCTGGCTCTCTCTCTTTCCATTCCACTGAGACTGCTCTTCTTAATGTGACTAACGCTGTTCTCTCTGCTCATTATCCCAAGCTCTCTTCTGGTCTGATTCTCCATGACCTTTCCTCATATTTTGACACTGTGGATCACTCTTTCCTGCTATCCTCTCTCACTTTGCTTGGGCTCTCCAGTTCTGTTCTTGAATGGTTTCATTCTTATTTATTTAACTGCACCTACTCTGTTCATTTGGTCAGGCAACACCTCTTCCTCCAGTCTACTTCTTTATGTTGTTCCTCAAGGCTCCATACGTGGCGCTTTTCTCTTTTTGCACTATCCCTTTCTCTGCTGTACCATCTATCCTATCATTTGTATGCCTACGACACACACATATGTTTCTCCTTCTCTCCATTACTTGCTTCATTCCACTGTCTAGAATTGTCTTTCTGCTATTCAGCTCAGGATGACTTCTCACTTCCTTCACCTCAACCTCTCTAAAACTGAGCTTCTCTTCCTTCCCGCCACCACCCTACCACTCCCATCTCTCCTCCTTCCCTCTCCTACCCCCATCTTCCCTTTTCTTCTTATCCACTGCTCACAACGTATGCATTACTTTTGATTGACCACTTTCCTTTTCTCTCCAGATCTCAAACACTGCCCGATCATGGGGGTTGTTTTTATCCAACATATGCCGCACTTGTCCTTACCTATCCTTTTGTGCCGCTAGCTCTTAATTAGCTCTCTTGATTTTGCTGCCCTTCTCCTTGGACGTCCCCATTCCCATCTCGCTCTCCTCCGCTTATAACTCATTTTCTTTTTCCTCGCTCCATCTTAACATCCACTTTCCTATCTATATCTTTTCTTGTAATCCATGCTCACATCCTTTTCTACATTCTTTCTGTTGGTTTCAGAAATATCCATGGTCTCGCTCCACCCTATTTTTCCTCCTTAATATCGCTTTACTCCCCTCCATGCTCTTTGTATTCCCAAAACCAGCACTTACTATCTGTCCCCAAACCTCCCTGCGCTTCCTTCTGTTTCCGTTCTTTCTCACCCCTTACGCCCAAGCATTGGAACTCTCTTCCTCTCTGTCTGCTCATCCTCTTCCCTACACTTTTTCCAAACCACCCTTAAAAAATACCTCCTTTCATCCCTTTCCAATAACTGATTTTTGTACCATATTTTCCTACTGTCTGAATGTGCTGTCTTCATTGCCTAGACTTATCGTTGTCCCGTTTTACTAAACTGTTCAATGCTTTAGCGAGCACACAGTCTTCTACGTATTCCCTAGGCCCCACATGGCTAAGCACTATAGACAAAAAAGCTGTGAGGTAACACGACACTCTTAAATTAGGGTGGATTCTGAGCTATGCCCCCTCTGGGAGCAAGGTCCTTGTCCAGGCTGCCAGAAGGTTCTGGAGGGCTGTTAGGCGCTTTATGGAATGGTGATGGCAGTGTGGGAGGTAGAGTTCATCTTGAGGTGAGTCTGGGATCTTCTGGGAGTTCATCTGCATAATACGGCTTTGTCTACCTTTCCCAGCATGTGCTGCAGTTACTGTGTACTGTTAATAGAGGGCAGAAGGTTTATGGGTTCTGCTTACCAGCTTACATTTGCAGGTCTTCATTCACTGTTGTGGTCTTTTTCTTGAAATGAATGTTGTTTACATATATTATTTAACTATTTGAAAGTTTGTGGGGTTCTACACGTGACCTTCAAGCTTCTTTATAGCCCTTGCTGGCATTGTACAAAGTGACATAAGGTTTCAAATATGAGCTAACAGTATATGATATACAATGGCATAACACGCCGTATCATTACATTCTGATATAACAACAGGGCTATTGTGTCCAGATACTAAAGGGGGGTCTATACATGAAAAGCAGAATTTCATGATAGCATTTCAGGTTTGTATTTGTATTTAGATTATTTGTATTGCGCGCCTGGCCCTGGGGCATCTGGGTGCATTTCTTACTGAATACAAAGGTAACAGATAAAGTAGACAGTTACAAAGTATAATGCACAAGGTAATAGCAATTTGCACAGGGAAGCTTAATTACAATTGTATCGTGGATACACTAGACAATGAGGGCAATATTAATTACAAGAAGGTATAAAATATGAGAACGGACACAACAGGAAGTACAATAAGTGGAGCAGAGTGTTCAAGAGGTACAGGTTGCAGGTTAAGATGCATTTGCGAGCGCAACACAATGTTTAAGTGCCAGGCGTTCAAAACAAACACACACACACACACACACACACACACACACACACACACACACACACACACACAGGGGAAGACTAGTCAGAGTCAGGGAGACAATAACAGAGATTTAGCTGACAACAAATAGGGAAATTAAAACATAATCATTATCCCTCAAATCTATCCTCATCTCCTTCCTTATTTTACCATCGTCTCAATACCTCTCTCAGCAACTTCTGTTTTACATCCTCTTTCAAACATACCATAATTTAACCTATCCTGAAAAAAACCTCTCTCGACCCCCCATCCCTTCTAATTGTCACCTTCTCTACCTTCTGCCATTTCTTTCTAAGCTTCTCAAGCGTGCTGTCTATTTCCAGGTTTCCTCCTATCTAAGCTTTCATTGTCTTCTTCCTCCACTTCAATCTGGCTCTCTCTCTTTCCATTCCACTGAGACTGCTCTTCTTAATGTGACTAACGCTGTCCTCTCTGCTCATTATCCCAAGCTCTCTTCTGGTCTGATTCTCCATGACCTTTCCTCATATTTTGACACTGTGGATCACTCTTTCCTGCTATCCTCTCTCACTTTGCTTGGGCTCTCCAGTTCTGGTCTGATTCTCCATGACCTTTCCTCATATTTTGACACTGTGGATCACTCTTTCCTGCTATCCTCTCTCACTTTGCTTGGGCTCTCCAGTTCTGTTCTTGAATGGTTTCATTCTTATTTATTTAACTGCACCTACTCTGTTCATTTGGTCAGGCAACACCTCTTCCTCCAGTCTACTTCTTTATGTTGTTCCTCAAGGCTCCATACGTGGCGCTTTTCTCTTTTTGCACTATCCCTTTCTCTGCTGTACCATCTATCCTATCATTTGTATGCCTACGACACACACATATGTTTCTCCTTCTCTCCATTACTTGCTTCATTCCACTGTCTAGAATTGTCTTTCTGCTATTCAGCTCAGGATGACTTCTCACTTCCTTCACCTCAACCTCTCTAAAACTGAGCTTCTCTTCCTTCCCGCCACCACCCTACCACTCCCATCTCTCCTCCTTCCCTCTCCTTCCCTTTTCTTCTTATCCACTGCTCACAACGTATGCATTACTTTTGATTGACCACTTTCCTTTTCTCTCCAGATCTCAAACACTGCCCGATCATGGGGGTTGTTTTTATCCAACATATGCCGCACTTGTCCTTACCTATCCTTTTGTGCCGCTAGCTCTTAATTAGCTCTCTTGATTTTGCTGCCCTTCTCCTTGGACGTCCCCATTCCCATCTCGCTCTCCTCCGCTTATAACTCATTTTCTTTTTCCTCGCTCCATCTTAACATCCACTTTCCTATCTATATCTTTTCTTGTAATCCATGCACACATCCTTTTCTACATTCTTTCTGTTGGTTTCAGAAATATCCATGGTCTCGCTCCACCCTATTTTTCCTCCTTAATATCGCTTTACTCCCCTCCATGCTCTTTGTATTCCCAAAACCAGCACTTACTATCTGTCCCCAAACCTCCCTGCGCTTCCTTCTGTTTCCGTTCTTTCTCACCCCTTACGCCCAAGCATTGGAACTCTCTTCCTCTCTGTCTGCTCATCCTCTTCCCTACACTTTTTCCAAACCACCCTTAAAAAATACCTCCTTTCATCCCTTTCCAGTAACTGATTTTTGTACCATATTTTCCTACTGTCTGAATGTGCTGTCTTCATTGCCTAGACTTATCGTTGTCCCGTTTTACTAAACTGTTCAATGCTTTAGCGAGCACACAGTCTTCTACGTATTCCCTAGGCCCCACATGGCTAAGCACTGTAGACAAAAAAGCTGTGAGGTAACACGACACTCTTAAATTAGGGTGGATTCTGAGCTATGCCCCCTCTGGGAGCAAGGTCCTTGTCCAGGCTGCCAGAAGGTTCTGGAGGGCTGTTAGGCGCTTTATGGAATGGTGATGGCAGTGTGGGAGGTAGAGTTCATCTTGAGGTGAGTCTGGGATCTTCTGGGAGTTCATCTGCATAATACGGCTTTGTCTACCTTTCCCAGCATGTGCTGCAGTTACTGTGTACTGTTAATAGAGGGCAGAAGGTTTATGGGTTCTGCTTACCAGCTTACATTTGCAGGTCTTCATTCACTGTTGTGGTCTTTTTCTTGAAATGAATGTTGTTTACATATATTATTTAACTATTTGAAAGTTTGTGGGGTTCTACACGTGACCTTCAAGCTTCTTTATAGCCCTTGCTGGCATTGTACAAAGTGACATAAGGTTTCAAATATGAGCTAACAGTATATGATATACAATGGCATAACACACCGTATCATTACATTCTGATATAACAACAGGGCTATTGTGTCCAGATACTAAAGGGGGGTCTATACATGAAAAGCAGAATTTCATGATAGCATTTCAGGTTTGTATTTAGATTATTTGTATTGCGCGCCTGGCCCTGGGGCATCTGGGTGCATTTCTTACTGAATACAAAGGTAACAGATAAAGTAGACAGTTACAAAGTATAATGCACAAGGTAATAGCAATTTGCACAGGGAAGCTTAATTACAATTGTATAGTGGATACAATAGACAATAAGAGCAATATTAATTACAAGAAGGTATAAACTATGAGAACGGACACAACAGGAAGTACAATAAGTGGAGCAGAGTGTTCAAGAGGTACAGGTTGCAGGTTAAGATGCATTTGCGAGCGCAACACAATGTTTAAGTGCCAGGCGTTCAAAAAACACACACACACACACACACACACACACACACACACACACACACACACACACACACACACACACACACACACACACACACACACACACACACACACACACACACACACACACACACACACACACACACACACACACACACACACACACACACACACACACACACACACACACACACACACACACACACACACACACACACACACACACACACACACACACACACACACACACACACACACACACACACACACACACACACACACACACAATAAATTTGAGATAGGTGGGCACCATCCTCGTTACACCAATGCTGTGTGAGTATTTTTTTTATAATTGTTCAAACTTCGACGACCACTGCGCCAACTAGAAATACTCCAAGAGCCGTGTGCTCACAATGTAGCTTCAAAAGCTAATTTTCATACATAATTCCTACAATTTAGCTGAAAACATTGAGACGTGATAACTCTTGTGGTGGTCAGATCCATTATATATTTCATTTATATTCCAGAGAAAACAGACACTCTCCTCTGTCATTGCCTGCCAATGCATTTAGGACATGTTTCTGTCATCAGGGCAAAGGTCTGTGTCCATGTGGTGTCACACTAAATCTGAGCCACACCATCTCATGACAAGTGAGATATGCAAATTCTACAGCACAACTCTCTTAAAAATAAAAAGAGGGAGAAAGAGAGAGAGAGAGAGAGAAAGAGAGAGAGAGAGAGAGAGAGAAAGAGAGAGATGGCCATGAGTGTGTGTGTGTGCGCGTGTGTTGGGGGAGGAGGGACTCCCCCATCAAGGCAGAAAGAAGAACATTAGAAATAATAATTAACATGCAAAAATGCCCAGCAGAGAAGCATGGGAATCAAACACATCTATCTTAACACAAAAACTTCCCTAACATGTTGCAGCAGATGGGAGTTGTAGTTCCCACCAGCGTTGTTAAACAAGATAGAAAATAAAGCAGCGGGTGACAATTAAAACTTTCTGAATAAGGAGAGCTGAGCACCTATAACAGTAGAATGCTAAAACAAATATTTTTTAAATCACCCTTAACGAGTTAGCAGCAATGTGAAGTTTAAAATAAAAGCGCAAGCAGCACTATACAAGCAACTAACAGCATGTTTTCTTAACTTCAGTTTTCAAGTTAAGAAAAATTCGTCAAATTTAGTGGTTCGTTAGGAAGAGGATCGCTTAGCAAAGGACTTGTAGGCGTAGTTAGATTCTCCTCACGTCATCTTTGGCTTTTGGCCAGCCGCCTCTCCTTTCTGTCAAGTAAATAGTAGACTCACCCTCATTTTCCAGCAGGGTATGATCTTCCTCCGGCCTGCTCTCATGGTGATGCTTCCTTGGTGAAGAGACCTACATTGGCTCCCCATTAAAGACCGAATTTGTTTTCGCCTTATGATGATCACGCACAAATGTCTGAGAAATATAGCACAAATATATCTTAAGGATGGATTGGTTCTAGAAAAACAATACAACTGATTTGAGATCCATCAATTCTTCTCAGCTTAAAAATCCTGTTTGTAGGCTGACTCAAGTGAAAAAATGAGCTTTCCATGCAGCAGCACCGGCACTTTGGAGTGGACTGCCTCTTAGTCTGAGAGAAGAGACCTCTACTACAGCTTTCAGGAAAAGATTAAAGACTTTCTTGTTTAACCAACTACATTCTCTTCTCTGATATACAGTAATTTACTGGTACTTCCCTTCCTGTTTTAAGTATGTTTATGTTGTTTATGTCCTATCCATTAGCGCCCTTAAGCCTCCGGGTCAGTGGCACCGCTATACAAATCATTAAAGTAAAGTAAAAAGTAAAGATGTTGTATATATACCGGCAAAGACAAAGAAAAGTGTTGCCTATTGTATAGGCATTAGATAGGAATTTTCTAGGCACTGCCATAAACTTCCTGGGTACTAGCAGCATTTTCTAGCTGATGCAGGTCCAACTTTCCAACCATCAACAGAACTATCTGAGATGATTTTAAACTTTCCACCAAGGACAGGTCGAGAAGGTGTTGCCAGACACTTCACTCTTGTTCATATGATCGAGGACAGGACATGTCTTGTAGAGTGAAACAAATAAGAGGCATTGACTGGGAACTCATGTACTTTGAACATGCACAGTAAAGAGACTTGCTGAATTTATTACCTGGGTTTGACATTTTTCATATACAGAACAAGAGAACTGTATCCAGAGACGATAGACAATCCATTGTCCAGGCAAAGATGGACAATTGTTTCAGTACCTGCAACCCACAAGCAGAAGCAGCGGAATTCAGAGATAATACAGTCTAGAGTGTATTAAAAGTTAGTTTTCTTTCCTAAAATGATAGAGATGGGTAACCTAAGGAGAACTGTTGTCATCCCTCCAGGGCATAGGCGCTCACACTGCTCCAGAACTAACAGGGTAAATCATAGAATTTCGCAGAAAAGTGTCGCAAGCGGCTGGCGCAGAGTGTCCGCGTGCGATTGTCTGCGCCAGGCACGTGCGCTAAAACCGATTTCCGCGCACAGCGTATTCATGGATTTTAGGCTCCCAAACCAGCCGTGGCGCAGAGTATCGCAGCGACCCTGCAGCAGCGCCAGTAACGCCCCCAAGAACGCCCTCGCGCAAGGAAAAGCCATCAAAATCGCTAAATCATCGCAAAGGGCTGCGCTAACCCTGGACCAGTCTACAGGGCTGCCAAACAAGGAACGCAAAGCGGGTAACGTGCATATCAGGGGTACGCGTGAAGTTATACACGCGATTAGCCAGGGTACGTGTATTACAGGGGTACGCGGGAAGTTCTACACGCGATTGGCCAGGGTATGTGTATTACAGGGGTACGCTTGAAGTTTTACACGCGACTAGCCAGGGCACGTGTATCACAGGGGTACGCGGGAATTATCACACGCGATTTGGCTGGGTACGTGTATTACAGGGGTACACGGGAAGTTCTACACGCGATTCGGCTGGGTACGTGTATTACAGGGGTGCGCGGGAATTCTCACATGCGATTTGGCCAGGTACGTGTATTACAGGGGTGCGCGGGAATTATCACACGCAATTTGGCTCGGTACGTGTATTACAGGGGTGCGTGTGAAGTTCTACACGCGATTGGCCAGGGTACGTGTATTACAGGGGTACGCGTGAAGTTTTACACGCGATTAGCCATGGCACGTGTATCACAGGGGTACGCGGGAATTATCACACGCGATTTGGCTGGGTACGTGTATTACAGGGGTACACGGGAAGTTCTACACGCGATTCGGCTGGGTACGTGTATTACAGGGGTGCGTGGGAATTCTCACATGCGATTTGGCCAGGTACGTGTATTACAGGGGTGCGCGGGAATTATCACACGCGATTAGGCTGGGTGGGTCCTCACAGGTGTTCCCTGTACACCCTCCACGGCCCCTGCAGGCAGCCCACAAAACAGGGGACTACCCTGCACACCTGCTCATGTCCCCCTGCACCGCCACCCCCCCAGCAGTGCAGGGGCAGTCTCCACCCGGCCCCCACCCATGTCTCCCACCACCCCCACCCCCCAGCAGTGCAGGGGCAGCCTCCACCAGGCCCCCACTCATGTCTCCCACCACCCCCACCCCCCAGCATCCAGGGGCACCCTCCACCAGGCCCCTACCCATGTCTCCCACCACCCCCACCCACCAGGGGCAACTCCACCAGGCCCCCACTCATGTCTCCCACCACCCCCACCCACCAGCAGTGCAGGGGCAGCCTCCACCAGGCCCCCACTCATGTCTCCCACCACCCCCACTCCCCAGCATCCAGGGGCACCCTCCACCAGGCCCCCGCCCATGTCTCCCACCACCCCCACCCCCCAGCCACCAGGGGCACCCTCCACCAGGCCCCCACTCATGTCTCCCACCACCCCCACCCCCCAGCATCCAGGGGCACCCTCCACCAGGCCCCCACCCATCTCTCCCACCACCCCCACCCCCCAGCCACCAGGGGCACCCTCCACCAGGCCCCCACTCATGTCTCCCACCACCCCCACCCCCCAGCAGTGCAGGGGCAGCCTCCACCAGGCCCCCACTCATGTCCCCTATCACCCCCACCCCCCGCCACCAGGGGCACCCTCCACCAGGCCCCCATCCATGTCTCCCACCACCCCCACCCCCCAGCACTGCAGGGGCAGCCTCCACCAGGCCCCCACTCATGTCCCCTATCACCCCCACCCCCCTGCCACCAGGGGCACCCTCCACCAGGCCCCCATCCATGTCTCCCACCACCCCCACCCCCCAGCAGTGCAGGGGCAGCCTCCACCAGGCCCCCACTCATGTCCCCTATCACCCCCACCCCCCCGCCACCAGGGGCACCCACCACCAGGCTCCCATCCATGTCTCCCACCACCCCCACCCCCCAGCCACCAGGGGCACCCTCCACCAGGCCCCCATCCATGTCTCCCACCACCCCCACCCCCCAGCCACCAGGGGCACCCTCCACCAGGCCCCCACCCATGTCTCCCACCACCCCCACCCCCCAGCAGTGCAGGGGCAGCCTCCACCAGGCCCCCACTCATGTCCCCTATCACCCCCACCCCCCCGCCACCAGGGGCACCCTCCACCAGGCCCCCATCCATGTCTCCCACCACCCCCACCCCCAGCCACCAGGGGCACCCTCCACCAGGCCCCCATCCATGTCTCCCACCACCCCCACCCCCCAGCCACCAGGGGCACCCTCCACCAGGCCCCCACCCATGTACCCATGTCTCCCACCACCCCCACCCCCCAGCAGTGCAGGGGCAGCCTCCACCAGGCCCCCACTCATGTCCCCTATCAACCCCACCCCCCAGCATCCAGGGGCACCCTCCACCAGACCCCCACTCATGTCCCCTATCACCCCCACCCCCCAGCATCCAGGGGCACCCTCCACCAGGCCCCCACTCATGTCTCCCACCACCCACACCCCCAGCATCCAGGGGCACCCTCCACCAGGCCCCCACTCATGTCTACCACCACCCCCACCCCCCAGCAGTGCAGGGGCAGCCTCCAGCAGGCCCCCACTCATGTCTACCACCACCCCCACCCCCCAGCATCCAGGGGCAACCTCCACTAGGCCCCCACCCATGTCCCCTATCACCCCCACCCCCCAGCATCCAGGGGCACCCTCCACCAGGCCCCCACTCATGTCCCCTATCACCCCCACCCCCCAGCATCCAGGGGCACCCTCCACCAGGCCCCCACTCATGTCTACCACCACCCCACCCCCAGCCACCAGGGGCAGCCTCCACCAGGCCCCCACTCATGTCCCCTATCACCCCCACCCCCCAGCATCCAGGGGCAGCCTCCACTAGGCCCCCACCCATGTCCCCTATCACCCCCACCCCCCAGCATCCAGGGGCACCCTCCACCAGGCCCCCACTCATGTCCCCTATCACCCCCACCCCCCAGCATCCAGGGGCACCCTCCACCAGGCCCCCACTCATGTCTACCACCACCCCCACCCCCCAGCCATCAGGGGCAGCCTCCACCAGGCCCCCACTCATGTCCCCTATCACCCCCACCCCCCAGCATCCAGGGGCACCCTCCACCAGGCCCCCACTCATGTCTACCACCACCCCCAGCCCCCAGCCACCAGGGGCAGCCTCCACCAGGCCCCCACTCATGTCCCCTATCACCCCACCCCCCAGCATCCAGGGGCACCCTCCACCAGGCCCCCACTCATGTCTACCACCACCCCCACCCCCCAGCCACCAGGGGCAGCCTCCACCAGGCCCCCACTCATGTCCCCTATCACCCCCACCCCCCAGCATCCAGGGGCACCCTCCAACAGGCCCCCACTCATGTCTACCACCACCCCCACCCCCCAGCCACCAGGGGCAGCCTCCACCAGGCCCCCACTCATGTCCCCTATCACCCCCACCCCCCAGCATCCAGGGGCACCCTCCACCAGGCCCCCACTCATGTCTACCACCACCACCACCCCCAGCCACCAGGGGCAGCCTCCACCAGGCCCCCACTCATGTCCCCTATCACCCCCACCCCCGAGCATCCAGGGGCACCCTCCACCAGGCCCCCACTCATGTCTACCACCACCTCCACCCCCCAGCCACCAGGGGCAGCCTCCACCAGGCCCCCACTAATGTCCCCTATCACCCCCACCCCCCAGCATCCAGGGGCACCCTCCACCAGGCCCCCACTCATGTCTACCACCACCCCCACCCCCCAGCAGTGCAGGGGCAGCCTCCACCAGGCCCCCACCCATGTCCCCTATCACCCCCACCCCCCGGCCACCAGGGGCAGCCTCCACCAGGCCACCACTCATGTCTACCACCACCCCCACCCCCCAGCCACCAGGGGCAGCCTCCACCAGGCCCCCACTCATGTCCCCTATCACCCCCATCCCCCAGCATCCAGGGGCACCCTCCACCAGGCCCCCACTCATGTCTACCACCACCACCACCTCCCAGCAGTGCAGGGGCAGCCTCCACCAGGCCCCCACTCATGTCTCCCACCACCCCCACCCCCCAGCATCCAGGGGCAGCCTCCACCAGGCCCCCACCCATGTCTCCCACCACCCCCACCCCCCAGCCACCAGGGGCACCCTCCACCAGGCCCCCATCCATGTCTCCCACCACCCCCACCCCCCAGCAGTGCAGGGGCAGCCTCCACCAGGCCCCCACTCATGTACCCTATCACCCCCACCCCCCCGCCACCTGGGGCACCCTCCACCAGGCCCCCATCCATGTCTCCCACCACCCCCACCCCCCAGCAGTGCAGGGGCAGCCTCCACCAGGCCCCCACTCATGTCCCCTATCACCCCCACCCCCCCGCCACCAGGGGCACCCTCCACCAGGCCCCCATCCATGTCTCCCACCATCCCCACCCCCATAGCTCTCAACCATTTGTGTTGCAAAGGCGGGTGAATTCACCCGATTTCATTTTTGGTGGATGAGACGCCCATTGGAATGAATGGGCGTGCTGGAGGCCTGGCGGGTGAGGCAGCCCTTTACAAGGCGGGTGACACCCGCCAAAAGCGTGTGAGTTGAGAGCTATGCCCACCCCCCAGCCACCAGGGGCACCCTCCACCAGGCCCCCACTCATGTCTCCCACCACCCCCACCCCCCAGCATCCAGGGGCACCCTCCATCAGGCCCCCACTCATGTCCCCTATCACCCCCACCCCCCAGCCACCAGGGGCACCCTCCACCAGGCCCCCATCCATGTCTCCCACCACCCCCACCCCCCAGCAGTGCAGGGGCAGCCTCCACCAGGCCCCCACTCATGTCCCCTATCACCCCCACCCCCCCGCCACCAGGGGCACCCTCCACCAGGGCCCCATCCATGTCTCCCACCACCCCCACCCCCCAGCAGTGCAGGGGCAGCCTCCACCAGGCCCCCACTCATGTCCCCTATCACCCCCACCCCCCGCCACCAGGGGCACCCGCCACCAGGGGCACCCTCCACCAGGCCCCCATCCATGTCTCCCACCACCCCCACCCCCCAGCCACCAGGGGCACCCTCCACCAGGCCCCCACTCATGTCTCCCACCACCCCCACCCCCCAGCATCCAGGGGCACCCTCCACCAGGCCCCCACTCATGTCCCCTATCACCCCCACCCCCAGCCACCAGGGGCACCCTCCACCAGGCCCCATCCATGTCTCCCACCACCCCTACCGCCCAGCAGTGCAGGGGCAGCCTCCACCAGGCCCCCACTCATGTCCCCTATCACCCCCACTCCCCCGCCACCAGGGGCACCCTCCACCAGGCCCCATCCATGTCTCCCACCACCCCCACCCCCCAGCAGTGCAGGGGCAGCCTCGACCAGGCCCCCACTCATGTCTCCCACCACCCCCACCCCCCAGCAGTGCAGGGGCACCCTCCACCAGGCCCCCACTCATGTCTCCCACCACCCCCACCCCCCAGCCACCAGGGGCACCCTCCACCAGGCCCCCACTCATGTCTCCCACCACCCCCACCCCCCTGCCACCAGGGGCACACTCCACCAGGCCCCCACTCATGTCTCCCACCACCCCCACCCCCCAGCCACCAGGGGCAGCCTCCACCAGGCCCCCACTCACACTCTACCACCACCCCCACCCCCCAGCAGTGCAGGGGCACCCTCCACCAGGCCCCCACCCATGTCTCCCACCACCCCCACCCCCCAGCAGTGCAGGGGCAGCCTCCACCAGGCCCCCACCCATTTCCCCTATCACCCCCACCCCCCAGCCACCAGGGGCAGCCTCCACCAGGCCCCCAATCATGTCTCCCACCACCCCCACCCCCCAGCAGTGCAGGGGCAGCCTCCACCAGGCCCCCACTCATGTCTCCCACCACCCCCACCCCCCAGCATCCAGGGGCACCCTCCACCAGGCCCCCACTCATGTCTACCACCACCCCCACCCCCCAGCAGTGCAGGGGCAGCCTCCACCAGGCCCCCACCCATGTCTCCCACCACCCCCACCCCCCAACCACCAGGGGCACCCTCCACCAGGCCCCCATCCATGTCTTCCACCACCCCCACCCCCCAGCAGTGCAGGGGCAGCCTCCACCAGGCCCCCACTCATGTCCCCTATCACCCCCATCCCCCCGCCACCAGGGGCACCCTCCACCAGGCCCCCATCCATGTCTCCCACCACCCCCACCCCCCAGCCACCAGGGGCACCCTCCACCAGGCCCCCACTCATGTCTCCCACCACCCCCACCCCCCAGCATCCAGGGGCACCCTCCACCAGGCCCCCACTCATGTCTACCACCACCCCCACCCCCCAGCATCCAGGGGCAGCCTCCACCAGGCCCCCACTCATGTCCCCTATCACCCCCACCCCCCAGCATCCAGGGGCAGCCTCCACTAGGCCCCCACCCATGTCCCCTATCACCCCCACCCCCCAGCATCCAGGGGCACCCTCCACCAGGCCCCCACTCATGTCCCCTATCACCCCCACCCCCCAGCATCCAGGGGCACCCTCCACCAGGCCCCCACTCATGTCTACCACCACCCCCACCCCCCAGCCACCAGGGGCAGCCTCCACCAGGCCCCCACTCATGTCCCCTATCACCCCCACCCCCCAGCATCCAGGGGCAGCCTCCACTAGGCCCCCACCCATGTCCCCTATCACCCCCACCCCCCAGCATCCAGGGGCACCCTCCACCAGGCCCCCACTCATGTCCCCTATCACCCCCACCCCCCAGCATCCAGGGGCACCCTCCACCAGGCCCCCACTCATGTCTACCACCACCCCCACCCCCCAGCCATCAGGGGCAGCCTCCACCAGGCCCCCACTCATGTCCCCTATCACCCCCACCCCCCAGCATCCAGGGGCACCCTCCACCAGGCCCCCACTCATGTCTACCACCACCCCCACCCCCCAGCCACCAGGGGCAGCCTCCACCAGGCCCCCACTCATGTCCCCTATCACCCCACCCCCCAGCATCCAGGGGCACCCTCCACCAGGCCCCCACTCATGTCTACCACCACCCCCACCCCCCAGCCACCAGGGGCAGCCTCCACCAGGCCCCCACTCATGTCCCCTATCACCCCCACCCCCCAGCATCCAGGGGCACCCTCCAACAGGCCCCCACTCATGTCTACCACCACCCCCACCCCCCAGCCACCAGGGGCAGCCTCCACCAGGCCCCCACTCATGTCCCCTATCACCCCCACCCCCCAGCATCCAGGGGCACCCTCCACCAGGCCCCCACTCATGTCTACCACCACCACCACCCCCAGCCACCAGGGGCAGCCTCCACCAGGCCCCCACTCATGTCCCCTATCACCCCCACCCCCGAGCATCCAGGGGCACCCTCCACCAGGCCCCCACTCATGTCTACCACCACCTCCACCCCCCAGCCACCAGGGGCAGCCTCCACCAGGCCCCCACTCATGTCCCCTATCACCCCCACCCCCCAGCATCCAGGGGCACCCTCCACCAGGCCCCCACTCATGTCTACCACCACCCCCACCCCCCAGCAGTGCAGGGGCAGCCTCCACCAGGCCCCCACCCATGTCCCCTATCACCCCCACCCCCCGGCCACCAGGGGCAGCCTCCACCAGGCCACCACTCATGTCTACCACCACCCCCACCCCCCAGCCACCAGGGGCAGCCTCCACCAGGCCCCCACTCATGTCCCCTATCACCCCCATCCCCCAGCATCCAGGGGCACCCTCCACCAGGCCCCCACTCATGTCTACCACCACCACCACCTCCCAGCAGTGCAGGGGCAGCCTCCACCAGGCCCCCACTCATGTCTCCCACCACCCCCACCCCCCAGCATCCAGGGGCAGCCTCCACCAGGCCCCCACCCATGTCTCCCACCACCCCCACCCCCCAGCCACCAGGGGCACCCTCCACCAGGCCCCCATCCATGTCTCCCACCACCCCCACCCCCCAGCAGTGCAGGGGCAGCCTCCACCAGGCCCCCACTCATGTACCCTATCACCCCCACCCCCCCGCCACCTGGGGCACCCTCCACCAGGCCCCCATCCATGTCTCCCACCACCCCCACCCCCCAGCAGTGCAGGGGCAGCCTCCACCAGGCCCCCACTCATGTCCCCTATCACCCCCACCCCCCCGCCACCAGGGGCACCCTCCACCAGGCCCCCATCCATGTCTCCCACCATCCCCACCCCCATAGCTCTCAACCATTTGTGTTGCAAAGGCGGGTGAATTCACCCGATTTCATTTTTGGTGGATGAGACGCCCATTGGAATGAATGGGCGTGCTGGAGGCCTGGCGGGTGAGGCAGCCCTTTACAAGGCGGGTGACACCCGCCAAAAGCGTGTGAGTTGAGAGCTATGCCCACCCCCCAGCCACCAGGGGCACCCTCCACCAGGCCCCCACTCATGTCTCCCACCACCCCCACCCCCCAGCATCCAGGGGCACCCTCCATCAGGCCCCCACTCATGTCCCCTATCACCCCCACCCCCCAGCCACCAGGGGCACCCTCCACCAGGCCCCCATCCATGTCTCCCACCACCCCCACCCCCCAGCAGTGCAGGGGCAGCCTCCACCAGGCCCCCACTCATGTCCCCTATCACCCCCACCCCCCCGCCACCAGGGGCACCCTCCACCAGGGCCCCATCCATGTCTCCCACCACCCCCACCCCCCAGCAGTGCAGGGGCAGCCTCCACCAGGCCCCCACTCATGTCCCCTATCACCCCCACCCCCCGCCACCAGGGGCACCCGCCACCAGGGGCACCCTCCACCAGGCCCCCATCCATGTCTCCCACCACCCCCACCCCCCAGCCACCAGGGGCACCCTCCACCAGGCCCCCACTCATGTCTCCCACCACCCCCACCCCCCAGCATCCAGGGGCACCCTCCACCAGGCCCCCACTCATGTCCCCTATCACCCCCACCCCCAGCCACCAGGGGCACCCTCCACCAGGCCCCATCCATGTCTCCCACCACCCCTACCGCCCAGCAGTGCAGGGGCAGCCTCCACCAGGCCCCCACTCATGTCCCCTATCACCCCCACTCCCCCGCCACCAGGGGCACCCTCCACCAGGCCCCATCCATGTCTCCCACCACCCCCACCCCCCAGCAGTGCAGGGGCAGCCTCGACCAGGCCCCCACTCATGTCTCCCACCACCCCCACCCCCCAGCAGTGCAGGGGCACCCTCCACCAGGCCCCCACTCATGTCTCCCACCACCCCCACCCCCCAGCCACCAGGGGCACCCTCCACCAGGCCCCCACTCATGTCTCCCACCACCCCCACCCCCCTGCCACCAGGGGCACACTCCACCAGGCCCCCACTCATGTCTCCCACCACCCCCACCCCCCAGCCACCAGGGGCAGCCTCCACCAGGCCCCCACTCACACTCTACCACCACCCCCACCCCCCAGCAGTGCAGGGGCACCCTCCACCAGGCCCCCACCCATGTCTCCCACCACCCCCACCCCCCAGCAGTGCAGGGGCAGCCTCCACCAGGCCCCCACCCATTTCCCCTATCGCCCCCACCCCCCAGCCACCAGGGGCAGCCTCCACCAGGCCCCCAATCATGTCTCCCACCACCCCCACCCCCCAGCAGTGCAGGGGCAGCCTCCACCAGGCCCCCACTCATGTCTCCCACCACCCCCACCCCCCAGCATCCAGGGGCACCCTCCACCAGGCCCCCACTCATGTCTACCACCACCCCCACCCCCCAGCAGTGCAGGGGCAGCCTCCACCAGGCCCCCACCCATGTCTCCCACCACCCCCACCCCCCAACCACCAGGGGCACCCTCCACCAGGCCCCCATCCATGTCTTCCACCACCCCCACCCCCCAGCAGTGCAGGGGCAGCCTCCACCAGGCCACCACTCATGTCCCCTATCACCCCCATCCCCCCGCCACCAGGGGCACCCTCCACCAGGCCCCCATCCATGTCTCCCACCACCCCCACCCCCCAGCCACCAGGGGCACCCTCCACCAGGCCCCCACTCATGTCTCCCACCACCCCCACCCCCCAGCATCCAGGGGCACCCTCCACCAGGCCCCCACTCATGTCTACCACCACCCCCACCCCCCAGCATCCAGGGGCAGCCTCCACCAGGCCCCCACTCATGTCCCCTATCACCCCCACCCCCCAGCATCCAGGGGCAGCCTCCACTAGGCCCCCACCCATGTCCCCTATCACCCCCACCCCCCAGCATCCAGGGGCACCCTCCACCAGGCCCCCACTCATGTCCCCTATCACCCCCACCCCCCAGCATCCAGGGGCACCCTCCACCAGGCCCCCACTCATGTCTACCACCACCCCCACCCCCCAGCCACCAGGGGCAGCCTCCACCAGGCCCCCACTCATGTCCCCTATCACCCCCACCCCCAAGCATCCAGGGGCAGCCTCCACTAGGCCCCCACCCATGTCCCCTA
The DNA here is from genome assembly GCF_040938575.1 of Ambystoma mexicanum. Taxonomy (NCBI): domain Eukaryota; kingdom Metazoa; phylum Chordata; class Amphibia; order Caudata; family Ambystomatidae; genus Ambystoma; species Ambystoma mexicanum. Next base: position 980,879,622 of record NC_090936.1, read on the forward strand.
TCACCCCCACCCCCCAGCATCCAGGGGCACCCTCCACCAGGCCCCCACTCATGTCCCCTATCACCCCCACCCCCCAGCATCCAGGGGCACCCTCCACCAGGCCCCCACTCATCTCTACCACCACCCCCACCCCCCAGCCACCAGGGGCAGCCTCCACCAGGCCCCCACTCATGTCCCCTATCACCCCCACCCCCCAGCATCCAGGGGCACCCTCCACCAGGCCCCCACTCATGTCTACCACCACCCCCACCCCCCAGCCACCAGGGGCAGCCTCCACCAGGCCCCCACTCATGTCCCCTATCACCCCCACCCCCCAGCACCCAGGGGCAGCCTCCACCAGGCCCCCACTCATGTCCCCTATCACCCCCACCCCCCAGCCACCAGGGGCAGCCTCCACCAGTCCCCCACTCATGTCTACCACCACCCCCACCCCCCAGCAGTGCAGGGGCACCCTCCACCAGGCCCCCACCCATGTCTCCCACCACCCCCACCCCCCAGCAGTGCAGGGGCAGCCTCCACCAGGCCCCCACCCATGTCCCCTATCACCCCCACCCCCCAGCCACCAGGGGCAGCCTCCACCAGGCCCCCACTCATGTCTCCCACCACCCCCACCCCCCAGCAGTGCAGGGGCACCCTCCACCAGGCCCCCACTCATGTCTACCACCACCCCCACCCCCCAGCAGTGCAGGGGCACCCTCCACCAGGCCCCCACCCATGTCTCCCACCACCCCCACCCCCCAGCCACCAGGGGCACCCTCCACCAGGCCCCCATCCATGTCTCCCACCACCCCCACCCCCCAGCCACCAGGGGCACCCTCCACCAGGCCCCCACTCATGTCTCCCACCACCCCCACCCCCCAGCATCCAGGGGCACCCTCCAACAGGCCCCGAATCATGTCCCCCTGCCCACAGGCCCTGACAATCCTCAAGCATGTGCCTCATGGCCAGCCACCACATCCCAAAGACACAACCAAGTATTACATGTGCCCATGATACTACTCCAATGGAAACAATGTAAATCAACACATGTGTCTCACACACACACAATGGTTGCAAGGGAACCTGAAAACCCATATCATGACATGCATGAAAACAATGAGATGAAACCACACATTGAAGAATGAAAAAATAAAAATAATGTATTAAAAACAACAGCAATGGCTATCAAAATCAACCAAAATACACAAGTAAAATAATTTAAAAATTAAGCAGGCTGTCTCTATTCAAAATGAAATCAATAAATGACAATACGAAAAAATATCTTCCAAAGTTCTAGTCCATGAAAGTAAATGAAACTAAAAAAGAAATAGAAAACCATTGCTCCATGGGAAAAAATATTAACAGTAAAAAAAATATCCAAATCCAAAGTCCAACTATGTACAAAGTATTCAGGGTCCATCATCCCAAGAGAAGAAATGAAACCTACCAAAAAACCTATCTAAAATGGAACTATATACAAAAGGTGGAGCAGTGTCCGTCGACTCCAAAGAAAAATAAACTGGAAAGGAAACCTATCACTAAATAACTATATACAATGGCGGCGGGCCAGTCCAGCGGCTCACTTAGTGGTGTTCCGGGCCAGGGCATTATCGAACTCCTCGTCTATGTCCCGGAGGCGGTCCTGTTCCATGGCCCCGAGGGTCCGCAGGGACGCCGACATGTTCACCTCCAACTCCCTGCGGATTGCCTCGAGGCACTCGGCCCGCCTCAGGGCCCTCCGCATGGAGTTCTCCGCCCTGACCATCATGAGCCGCGCCTCTTCTGCCTGCCGCCGCTCCGCATCTATGGCGTGGCACAACCGCTGCCACACGGAAGACACTTCCCGTCCAGGGTCCTCCTGCCCTCCGGCCGATGCCTGCCCCTCCGATGTTGAAGGCCCCGAGCTATTGTGGCTCCCACCTACAGCCTCCTGCTGCTGCAGCTGCTGCTGTCCATGTGCCCTGTCAGATGGTGCCTGCACATCCTCCTCCAGCTGGGGTGCAGTCGTTGACGTGGCCACCCCTGCTGGACGTCCGACTCCCGACTGTGGCAGGGATCTGTTGTTCACCAGCCTGGCCGCACAGTCGGAGGCAGCTCCACAGGGCACCAAGGTGACACATGGGTGGGAAGATGGCATGGAGGACGACTGGGGTATAGGGGGTTCTGTGGAGAAGGGGGTCGGAACAAGGTCCAGGAAACGGAGGAATCCAGCCCTGGTGAGCTGTCCCAGTGGGTCAACGCGGTCAACGAGCCATGCGAGAAGACGTGCAGACTCATCATGAAAAGACTGCAGGTCACCTCGCATGGCCCGTTGACGCAACGCCACCCCACCCTGGACAGGCACAACCTGGTGCAGGATAGCCACATCCGCAGGGAGTGGAAGGCCAGGTGTCGTAAGCCAATCCTCTCCCTGAGAACGGGTCTGGAGGTAGGCATCCCCGCTGGTGCAAGATGATGCAGTGACAGGAGCAGGGACAGGATTGCACACAGGCACCTCCGCGGCGGCCTGTGCTGCCTCCTGTCCCTGATCCTGCACTGCACCACTAGCACCAGTGGAATCCCCACCTCCAGACCCCGCCACTGTCGCTTGCACGGCCTCCTCCTCCACCAAACCCCCCACCAACCTGGATGACTCCGTGCCATCTTCCCCCGTTGGGCCCTGTGGGGTCCCAGCTGCCCCTTCTGCTGCCGAGGAGTCCAACTCCAACCTCCGCCTCTTGGACCTCCGCTCGGCAGCTGCGGCCTGGGACGCGGCACCGGACTCCTCACTCCCCGACAAGATCACAACCTGGGAGGGGATCCGGGCCTTGCGTCTCCGGCTGGTGGTGCGACCCCTGCCGCTGTGCTCCACAGCACCTTCTCCGCCCTCTTCATCAGTTGACGCTGCAGACAGGGAGAAAGAAAACACAGGCATCAGGGCACTGTAAAATGGACTCATACACACATGACAGTTATACATGAGTGGCATTGTTAAACCTCAGACATGGCATCACAATCCCCAACACACATGTCATTTCAACTTGCACACATGAGCCATACCACAGCCATAATGCAACAGCCAGCACCATCCATTCACATACAACAGCATGAGCAGCCAAAGGTCATCCACACATCACATGCAACATAGGGAGTACACTACACATGCACACACAACACCAAACTTGCATGCATGTGTACACCTCCGCCAACTGTCGCATTGTTTTGATCGACATCCATGTCACACCTGACAATCATTCCTCCACATCCTGTGTCATGCAAGCCCACACACACAAGCACCATCCATGTGTCACACATGCGACCCCTCGCATGTGTCACCCTCACGGCCCTGTACACCCCCCCTACTTGGCCACATAAAAATACATGTTCAACCTGCACACTCCTGGCACACCACCACACGCACAGCTTACAATCAGTATGCATGTACACTTACCGCTCGACTCCAGACGGGTCTGCTTCTCAAGGACCTGGATGTGGAGCGCTGGGGATATGCGTTCCAGGACCCTCATCTGATCTTCCGACAAGTGGCCCTGGCGCCCCTTAGCATCCGCTGCCTTCAGGAGGCACCGGGCCTTGTTGAGGGTCCTGGACCTGAAGTCCTCCCAGCGCTTCCTGACACGTTCGTAGTCGCGGACTGCCACCTCCTCTGCGTTGATGGCAGTCACAATGTCCATCCAGATCCGAGTCCGTCCTTCCTTGTCGGCGCGCAACCTTCCGAAGAGGGCATCATACTGCCCCAGGACATGCTCCACCAGGACACCAGCTTCGGTGGCAGTGAAGCTGGTTCCCCTCTGCCTCCTTGGCCGGGGGTAGCCACTGGTGCCAGATGTTGCAGTGCCCGACATGGCAACCCCAGAGGCAGGAGTGGGTGGGCAACTGGGTCCTGGGGCTGGGCTGTGGGGCGATGGAAAATCAGTCGGGAGTCTTCGGTTCCAGCAGGGGTGGTCACAGCAACAGCACCCCTGGCTGATGTGCAGGCAGCAAATGGCAGGGCACATGGACAGCAGGCAGTCAGGCAGCAGCAGATGGCAGGTGGGAGCATGCTCAGGGCTCTGGGGTGCAGTAATTTGGCCTTCTTGGCAGGAGCGTGGTCTTCCGTGTGTGAACGCGTGGCCAGCTTGATACGGAGTGATTTGGCACGTGAAAATCCAACACATCTGCGTGTAATTCGAGGAAAGGCCCTTAGCGCGTAGACGCGTCGCCAGCGTATGCGCGTCTATGAAGTCACGTGCACGTTGAATTGGGCACACGTTGGAAAATGTTGCGTGTGAAAAAAATGAAAGACACGTCCGAGTGTCAAAGCGTGTAATTGGTGGGAATGGGCCTAGCGGGTACACGCAGAAGTGACAAAGCGTGTAATTGGTGAAAATGGACCTACACGCAGAAGTGACAAAGCGTGTAATTGGTGGAAATGGCCCTACATGCAGAAGTGACAAAGTGTGTAATTGGTGGAAATGTCCCTAGCGCGTACACGCCGCGTAAGTGACGCTGGACGTGTGGGCCTGCATAAAAGGTACGTGTTGAACACCATTTCCTTGTACGTGCTTTTCGTGGAGAGCGAGTGGGTGAATTCTGTACTTCTTGTCGTTTCACACGCGATTTACTTCACGGCGTTTCAAGTTCGTATTCCCTGTTACCTCTGACAGCTTTTTCTCATTTTTCTCTTTTACTGGTTTACCTGGGCCTGTTCCCTCAAACAGTGTTCCCTTCTACTGTTGTCCTGTCTCTCAGACAGCGTACAAATCTTCTTTTGGCGGGGGTGTTGCCAACCAAACGCGCTCCTTTGTCACGCTCTTTTAACTGGCAGACGGTGAGTCACGCACGTATCTAACATCTGTGCTTGCCCCGTGTGTAGCCTACCCCTTCAGAGGTCATTCTAGGCTGCGTGTGACACGCATACGTTCATTCTTGTGTTACTGGGTGCCACAGCGTAGTGCAGGTTTTTCTTTCTGCACACGTGGTCTAGGAGGGGTTGCGTGTACGTCATCTCCCTTTTTTGGGCCTCCTGTGCGTAGCGTGACCCGTCATCTTTCCCCAGGGGTTACATTCAGCCTTGCTAGAGCACTAGGGTACAAATTACCATCTGGTACCCAACCCCTTTGACCCCCAATTGCCCAGGACAATAGTTTACAGCCACTCCCATACGCACATTAACATCAGTGCCATGGCTGGGAGGCGAGGATTCCGTAAGGGTGGCAAAGGTGGAAGAGCCACAAGTGGTGGCCGTGGTGGTTCCGGTAGGGGACGTGGTCGTTACTTGCAGGGTGAGCCTGTCCCCCCATGTGTGGAGGACCAGTCAAGGGCACCCATAATCCCCCCCCCCTCCCGTTGAGGCTGATGTGGCTGACACTATCTATGCTCAGCCCTTGTTGGACCAGCCCATTGTGGCACCAGACCTGGCTGACTCCATGGCTGACTTCCAGGTCAGCAGGCCTATGACACGTGCGCTGGTGCACGTTGATGTCATCATGCCACGTGCATCTGGGGCAGCAAGGTCATCTGCTGCCCCAAGTAGGCAGGGTGGAGAGGCTGCAGGGGCAGCTGCGGCTCCATCCACCCCAGCACTCACACACCCAGCCAGGACAGTGTCGGTCCTAGTCCATCTGCTGACATTCCCCCTGACACCATTACACTTGAGCCAATGCCTGCACCTACTCCCATGCTGAGTGTGCATCCCACACTCCTGATACAGAGTCCACCAGGGCTCCTGCCCTAGTGTCCAGAGCGGCGCAGGACACTCAGGATCACCACCACCTTCCAAGCGGGAAGAGGAAGAGTGCTCGTCCGGCACAGGCTGATGGCCCCAGACACGGCTACACAGTCCGGCCCGTCGAGGAAGCCCAGCTTCACGGATGACGAACTGAATGCACTTGTCGAGTATGTGTCCGGACATGATAACGAGATGGTCATTGTTGCAGGATCCAAGACCACACCTGCACAACGCCAGGCACACTGGCAGACTGTTGCGGACATCGTAAGTGCCCTTGGAATCGTGAGGCGCACAGCCAATGATTGCTATAAGTGCTGGAATGACCTAAAGCGCAGGGCAAAGAGTAAGCTGGCCTCAAGTCATGCCGCAACTCTAGTGACTGGAGGTGGGTCTCCAGTAGTAGACATGGAACTTCACTCCACATGAGTCAGTCGCTGGGACCTACGTCACGGAGGAAAAGATCCAAGGCGTGGGAGATCTGCTGATTACGAGGCATTGTCCGGTGAGTGCACATGTATGTGTGTGTCATCCATGTGCATGTTGTGTGTGTGAGGGCTTCTGTTTGTATGCCAGGTGAGAGTGTGTGCGCCTGAGTCGTATAGGTCAGCCATGTGCTTCATGCAATACATCCTGCGCAGCTGCCTTTGGCCATAGCAGTATCCCTTCTGCCAACAGTAGACATCTAGCCCAACAGCACGCCAGTTGCCCTTGAAGTGTCACCTTCCCACAACATTGTTGCTTATTTTTCTCTGTTCATTCTGGCAGATTGTTTGCATTCCACCACTTTTACTAGGCATTTCTCAGTCCTCTAGTCACATGTCTGACATGGCTATGGTAAAGTGGAGTGACTTTGTTACCTGGATATCATTTGTTCACACATGTCCCTGTGCAATTGGACCATTTTGGACTGGCAGCTCCAGGAGAAAAATCTGACCTGTTTGAATTAGAAAAGCTATTACATGCGGGAACTGGACTGAATGAATAGGTGCTGCCCTCCTCTCCATCTTCACTCAATAGCAATGGTACATGCCATCTGTGTGATGGCATGTGTGTATCACCTGGCAATCACAGGCCAATGTGTGATGCCACTGCCAGGCAGCATGCAGAAAATGTGTTCATCTTCCATCTTGGTGTCATCAGTGTGTGCCATTTGCCTGCCCTTCATATGCAGTGAGGGTGCATGCATGGGAGGGTTTTAGTCATGTGGGACATGTGTCAATCAAGTACTGGTTCTCTTGCTTCTCAGCCCTCATTGTGTGCCATGGTGCTAATGCCTGTTTCCATTTCTTTGTTTTTATGTCTTTGCAGGGGAAGACGCACCTGATACTGCTGGGGTTATGGAGATGGTGCAGACCCAGGAGGGGTCCGAGGGCCGACCAACCACCAGTGAGGGACGTGGTGTGGTGGTGGGTGAGAACCCACAAGTGCTGTAGGTCGTGCTCTCAAGGGGTGTCTCTGGCTGCACCTCCCCGAGCTGTACTCAGGTGTTGATTCGGATGATGAGACCTACGTGCCGTCGCAGATGAGTGTTCCTGGGAGGGATTCTGTTCTGCCCCACCCACCTGCACCAGGGTCAGAACCCTCAATGGGGATGTCAGTGTTGGCAGCTACGCCTTTGGTGGTTACGGATGCAGGGTCACACTCCGCGACATCTGATCCTGTTCCTGGGCCAGCAGATCAGAGGGGGAATGCAGTCCTGCAGCCTCAGGCAGTGCCGGCACAGCAAGGCGCAGTTTGCCTTGCCCCAGACAGGTGTGGTGCCCGCCGACGTGGTGGCCGTACACCACCTGGCAATACCGCATGGGAGCAATCCATTTACGGTATGGCAACCCAACAGGCATCATCATCCGAGATGATGGCTCAGGCCATGGATATGGTGGCCACTTCCATTGTCCCCCCTGAAAGGCTGATGGAGCGACTACAGCAGGCAACCGACTCCATCTGCCAGTCACACAGGGAGGACATGTTGGCGTCCAACAGGGACAGGCCGGCGGCACTGGCGACTCTGCAGGAGGCCATCTCCATAGAGTCCCAGGGCCACAGGGAAGCCCTGAGGCAGGAGCTCCTTCACCTCAGGACTACTCTAGTTGAGCTTGAGGCTTCAACACACCAAAGGACAGAACAGCAGCTGGAGCGGCTCACCCGTACGCTCTCAGCTGAGATGCAGGCAACGAGGGCGGAGGTCCGGGCATTCCGTGAGTTGTTGCATGGGGACCTCCGCACACTCATCCTCCAGAACGAGACCTACCACACCCGCATGCTTGCAGCCATGGAGGAGCAGACTAGGGCCTTGCGTGGGCTGCCTCCCATAGTGCAACCACCTCTGGATGCAGCTGCACAGGGTGATAATAGCGACAGCAGTGATACTCCCACAATAGGGTAGCCGTGTGGGCCATGAGCCCATGGAGGTGTTTTTTTTTCCCAGGATCCACACAGGTGGGTTTTGGTGTGCACCCTGTCCTCGGACCTCCTGGGTGGCCTCCCCAACCCCCCCGGGCCCTTCAATGGCCATTTTTTATTTTTTTTTATTTTTATTTTTATTTTTATTTTTATTTATATTTTTATTTTTCCCAATTTTTTTGGGACAATTTGTTGCCTTCCGTGGTTCCTGTGGGCATACGCTGCATTGTGGCTGGGCACATGCAGGCTTGTCATGTATTTGGTTCAGATGCTTGGGTTTGAGTCACACACACCCCTCCTGCTTCCCGTTTCCATGGGCTTGCAAAGGGTGTGCCCAAGTGACATTGACGTACATGGTGACATTGGACTCCCACTACATGTGTGGGTAGTCTAGTCAATACTGTGTATACATTCCTAGTGCATATTGCTGTTGTGTTGTACACTGCATGTTGCATTGATGTGTAACTCATCATCTGTGTCTACCTCCCAATTTGCAGGTCCCTTCCTCATGTCTACACAAGGCCCTCTAGTTTGGAGATGGGGTCCATGTTGGCAGCAGTGCACCTACAACTCTACATGGCGCCAACACTGCACAGTTGGAAGTGGTGGGAGTGCAGGCATTTCCAGGTGGTGAGAGTACTAATTTATTACATTTGTGATGTCATGTTAATGGTAGTACCTGCTCAAGTGTGTTGTTGGTCCTGCATTATTGTGAGCATGTCAGGTGTTGCAAGTTTCAATTAGGTACACTGTACATTGTGACACTTGTGTCATGTTGTGGGGATTACTTTGTTTATCTGCAAATAGCATGACATGGCACGGTGTGTCGTGTGGCGGTGCTGGGGATGGGTTGGCTGACATGGCACTGTCCTCTTGTTGCATTTTGCAAGTGGGTGTTCATTTTAGCTGCTTGAATGTGTTTCTTCACAAAACTGCATTGGTGGTGTCTGTGTGGGTAGGGATGCACACATTGTAACACTTCCAGGTGAACAATCTCAGGCTGATATGGTTTTCACGGTTGATTCTCCAGACATTTAGGATCAGTGTCAGGTTGAGTCATCATTGATTGTCAGATGGAATGTGCCAGGGCAGTGTGCATTCCACAGGGGTGTGATTTCTATGTGAAGTAATTAGCCACTAGCTGTGTACGGACTGCCTCCCCCGTGCCCTTTCCCCTCCCATGCGCAGCGGCTGTGCATGTGGTTGGGGATGTGGGGCCACCACCATGTCCACGGCCAGGCCCCGGCGTGTTGCAATGTTGTGCAGGACACATGCTGCCACTATGATCCTGCACACTACTGAGGGAGCATACAACAGCTGCCCGCCAGAACGGTCAAGGGAGCGAAAGCGTGACTTTAGCACTCCGAATTTGCGCTCCACTATGCCCAGGTTGTAATGTGGGCTGTGTTATATCTTACCTGGGGTGGCGTGGTGGGGTTCCGAATTGGCGTCATCATGTGGGGGCTGAGAGGGTAGGCACTGTCCCCTGTGGAGGTGGTGATTGGTATCATTGGTGGGGTTGTGACCTTGCTCAGTATCTGACATGCATGCATGTGCAGTGGCATTCATACTCACCAAGCAGCCATGTATCGCCATGCCGCCCAGCTTCTAGGTCCCGGCTTAGGGTGGACATTCGGTAAATGAAGCTGTCGTGGGTGGACCCAGGATAGTTGGCATATACTGAGGTGATGATTCCCTTGGCATTACATACTACCTGCACGTTGATGGAATGCCAGTGCTTGCGGTTCCTATAGATGTGCTCTGATGCCCTGGGGGGACGTAGAGCCACATGGGTGCAGTCGATGGCATCTAGCACTTTGGGGAATCGTGCCACACCGTAAAAATCCAGGGCCGCAGCATGCCTTTCTGCAGTTGTTCTGGGCAGGTATATGTGCCTGCGGACTGATGGGCGTTCAGAGATGATGTTCAAGACCTGGTGTAGGCAGCGTGACTGGGTGGCCTGTGATACCCCACCGACTATGGCACTTGTCCGCTGAAATGATCCAGTAGCTAAGAAGTGCAGTACATTGAGGACCTTCTCCAGGGGGCTGAGTGCTTGGGAGCACAGGGTGGGTGATGTGAGGTCATCCTCCCACTCACTCACCAGGTCCAGTATTATGTGTGGTGGAAACCTGTACCTCCCATACACCTGGTCATCAGGCATCCCGAAAAGGCTGGTTCTGGGTGTGAATATTCAGGCCCTGACTATCCTCCTCCTCCTCCTTTGGTAGCCCACGCCCACTGCTGCTAGGAACGGTATGTTCATCCTGGGTCTGAGCTTGTTATTTAGTTAGCGCGCAAATTTATGCGTTGCGTGTGTTGTAGGCGAGCGTGTGACCCGCGCACCCCTGAAATCCAGTACCCAGTCCAATAGCGTGTGGAAATTCCCGCGCACCCCGGGATACAGGTGCGCTGACGTACTTGCGTGTGTAAGTGCCCGTGCACCCCTGAAATACACGTACATAGGCCAATCGCGTGTACGCGCACTTTTGTCCAATTACATGCGATGACACTCTGACGTGCAGTCTTTCCACGTGTGCTCTGTCATCACGTGCTGTGTGGGAAACACCCGTGCGGGTCACGTCACAGACGCGCTTACGCACTGAGGGCCTTTGGTCCAATAGAATCGCGTATGCGTGCTGAAGCGCTTACGCGCTAAGGGCCTTTCCTCGAATTTCACGCTGACGTGCAGGATTTTCACGTGCCAAATCACTCCGTATCAAGCTGGCCACGCGAAAACACACGGAAGACCACGCTCCTGCCCAGAAGGCTGAATTACTGCCCCCCAGTGCCCTGAGCAGCCTCCCACGTGCCATCTGCTGCTGCCTGCCTGCCTGCCTGCCTGCTGCCACCGTGCCCTGCCATTTGGTGCCTGCACATCAGCCATCTGCAGGGGTCCAGTTGCTGTGTCCACCCCTGCTGGAACTGAAGACTCCCGACTGGGATTACATCGCTCCACAGCCCAGCCCCAGGACCCAGTTGCCCACCCACACCTGCCTCTGGGGATGCCATGTCGGGCACTTCCACATCTGGCACCAGTGGCAACCCCAGGCCAGAGGGGCAGAGGGGCACCAGCTTCACTGCCACCGAAGTTGGTGTCCTGGTGGAGCATGTCCTGGGGCAGTATGATGCCCTCTTTGGATCGTCCCGCGCCAGCAAGGAAGGACGGGAGAGGATCTGGGCCGACTGTGTGGTTGCCATCAACGCGGAGGGGGTGGCAACCCGCGACGTCCAGAAGATCAAGAAGCGCTGGGAGGACTTGAGGTCCAGGACCCTCGTGAAGGCCCGGCGCCTCGTGGAGGGGGGCCGGGGCCGCATGAGTTCCATCCAGATGAGGGTCCTGGAACGCGTACGCCCAGCACTCCACGCCCAGATCCTTGAGAGGGAGACCCGTCTGGAGTTGAGCGGTAAGTGTCCAAGCATTGCTGTGTGAGACAGGGCATGTTGCGGTGTGCTGGTTCTCTGATACTTGCCTGTATGTGTGACATAGGCCATGTATGCATGTATGTGTGCAGGGACATCATGGTAATGCATGTGCGACCAGTGATGTGTGAACCACATGGTTGTTGCATGTGTTTAAATGCCACATGGGGAGCCCTATGCAGATTTCAAACATGAGAGCATGCCAGTCTCTGTTCCTGGACATGGGTGGGGGTGAGGGATGGGTGCTGATGCCAGGTACATATATGGTAGCCATGTCTGTGTGCCTGACCTGCGTGTCTGTGACTTGTGCATGTCATGGATGCATGACACATGTGTGTGACAATGCACAGATTCACTGATGCAGCCTAGTTACCCTTGTATCCGCTGTGTTTGGGGTGTATGGGGCCAGATGGATGTGACTGAGGTGAAGTGTGTGCATGTGATAGGCATGACCCATGATGCATGTGAGTTCCATATCATTGTATGTTTCAAGAGTCCATTGGACATGTATGGAAATGTCCATGGCATGCACCATGCCTGTTACTGTGTGTGTTTTGCCTGGACTGACCCATGTGTTGTGGAGGGACATGATGGAAGTGTACTTTGACAGTGGTACTCATCTGCTATTGCTTCCTGTCTAGGGGACCATTGTACAGTACCCTGATGCTTGTGTTCTTTGTCTCCCTCTTCGCAGCGGCTAGTGAAGAAGAGGGCGGAGACGGCGCTGTGGAGCAAGGCGGCGGGGATGCCCCCACGGCTGCAGCGGAAGGGGTGGGTGAGCCCCCACAGGGGCCTGCTACGGTGGAAGACGGTGAGGAGCCATCCAGGTTGGTGGTTTCCACAAAGGAGGAGGAGGCCGCCACAGGGGCACACATGGGGCCTGGTGGGGGCATCCCTGCTGGTGCAAGTGGTGCAGTCCAGGGCCAGGGGCAGGAGGCAGCACAGGTCACCGTGGAGGGGCCTGTGCATTTCGCTGTCCCTGACCCTGTGAGTGCACCACCATGCACCAGCAGGGTTGCCCCGTCCCAGGCCCGTCCGCAGGTAGAGGGGATGTCCATGTCACCTCACTCCCCTCCACCTGCAGACGAGGGGACCCGTGTCCGTATGGAGAAGGTCCTGATTGGGGTTGCGATGCGCGCGGGTGCAATTCGTGATGACGTGCGTGCTTCCCGGGAGGAGCACGCACATCATCACGAAGAGCACCGTGCCGACGTGGCCCAATTGGGATCTTCCATGTTCGGGGGTTTCCTGCATGTGTCGGCCAATCTGGCGGCCCTCTCCTCCTCTGTGGAGGCTATACGCCAGTCGTTCTCCTTGCCGTCTTCCGGCCCAGATGCCACCAGGGCCCCCTGTGGACCTGCCCTGACCTATGCAGCCAGCTCGGTGGGGATCCCATCCCTGCCACAGTCGGGAGTCGGAGGTCAAGCAGGGGTGGACACCACAGCAACTGTACCCCAGCAGATGGAGGATGTGCCGGCATCATCAGGCAGGGCACGTGCACGACGGCGTCGGTGGATTCCATCAGCCTGGATGCCGTCGTGCTGGCAGAGGCAGTTGCGTCGGAGGCAGCAGCAGAGTCAACGTGGGAGGCATCATGGCTCGGGGCCATCAACATCAGAGGGGCAGGCATCGGCCGGAGGGCAGGAGGACCCAGGACAGGAAGTGTCTTCCGTGTGGCTGTGGTTGGGCCAGCAGATTGGTGCGGAGCGGCGGCGGGTGGAAGAGGAGCGGCTCACGATGGTCAGGGTGGAGAACTCAAGCGGGGGGCCCTGAGGCGGGCCGAGTGCCTCGAGGCAATCCGCAGGGGGTTGGCCGAGCAGATGGCGTCGTCCCTGCGGACCCTCGGGGCCATGGAACAGGACCGCCTCCGGGACATAGACGAGGAGTTTGATGATTCCCTGGCCCGGAACACTACGGAGTGAGCCGCTGGACTTGCCCGCCGCCTTTGTATATAGTTCTTTAGTTTTAGGTTTCATTTGTTTATTCTTATGATTTGGAGTCGACGGACACAGCTCCACTTTTTGTATATAGTTGCATTTTTGTTAGGGTTTTTTGTAGGTTTCCTTTGTTCAGTTGGGCTCATGGACCCTTGGATATTTTGTACATAGTTCTTCATTGGATTGTTTTATTTTTTAATTTTTTATTTCTTCTCCATGGAGCAATGGTGTTTGGATTTATTATTTTTCTGTCGGATTGATTTCATTTTTTTGGATTTGGTGTTTTTAATTTTTTGTGACGGACATGCACCTTTTCTTTTTTTCATTGGCATTGTAGTTTGTTTCATTTCATTTGCATTCTTATTTTTTTAATACAATTTTGTTTTCATACTTCACTGTGTGGTATCATCTCATTGGTTTCATGCATGTCATGTTGGGTGTTTTCCAATTCATTTGCAACCATTGTGTGTGACAGACATGGGTTCATTTGCTTTATGTACGTTGGGGGTGTAACATGTAATTTCCATTTCCATGTGGGTGAATGGGTTACTTGGTAGGGCCTTCTGGCTGTGGAGGCTGACCATTACGCACATGGTTGGTGATTGTGAGGACCTGGGTGCAGGGAGACATGGATGGGGGCCTGGTGGAGGGTGCCCCTGCACTGCTGGGGGGTGGGGGTGGTGGGAGACATGGGTGGGGGCCTGGTGGAGGGTGCCCCTGCACTGCTGGGGGGTGGGGTGGTGGTAGACATGAGTGGGGGCCTGGTGGAGGCTGCCCCTGGTGGCTGGGGGGTGGGGGTGGTGGGAGACATGGGTGGGGGCCTGGTGGAGGGTGCCCCTGCACTGCTGGGGGGTGTGGGTGGTGGTAGACATGGGTGGGGGCCTGGTGAAGGCTGCCCCTGGATGCTGTGGGGTGGGGGTGGTGGGAGACATGAGTGGGGGTCTGGTGGAGGCTGCCCCTGCACTGCTGGGGGGTGGGGGTGGTGGGAGACATGGGTGGGGGCCTGGTGGAGGGTGCCCCTGCACTGCTGGGGGGTGGGGGTGGTGGGAGACATGGGTGGGGGCCTGGTGGAGGGTGCCCCTGCACTGCTGGGGGCTGGGGGTGATGGTAGACATGAGTGGGGGCCTGGTGGAGGCTGCCCCTGCACTGCTGGGGGTGGGGTGGTGGGAGACATGAGTGGGGGCCTGGTGGAGGGTGCCCCTGGTGGCAGGGGGGTGCGGGTGGTGGGAGACATGAGTGGGGGCCTGGTGGAGGGTGCCCCTGGTGGCTGGGGGGTGGGGGTGGTGGTAGTAATGAGTGGGGGCCTGGTGGAGGGTGCCCCTGCACTGCTGGGGGGTGGGGGTGGTGGTAGACATGAGTGGGGGCCTGGTGGAGGCTGCCCCTGCGCTGCTGGGGGGTGGGGGTGGTGGTAGACATGAGTGGGGGCCTGGTGGAGGGTGCCCCTGCGCTGCTGGGGGGTGGGGGTGGTGGTAGACATGAGTGGGGGCCTGGTGGAGGGTGCCCCTGCACTGCTGGGGGGTGGGGGTGGTGGTAGACATGAGTGGGGGCCTGGTGGAGGCTGCCCCTGCACTGCTGGGGGGTGGGGGTGGTGGGAGACATGAGTGGGGGCCTGGTGGAGGCTGCCCCTGGATGCTGGGGGGTGGGGGTGGTGGTAGACATGAGTGGGGGCCTGGTGGAGGGTGCCCCTGCACTGCTGGGGGGTGGGGTGGTGGTAGACATGAGTGGGGGCCTGGTGGAGGCTGCCCCTGCACTGCTGGGGGGTGGGGGTGGTGGTAGACATGAGTGGGGGCCTGGCGGAGGGTGCCCCTGGATGCTGGGGGGTGGGGGTGATAGGGGACATGAGTGGGGGCCTGGTGGAGGGTGCCCCTGGATGCTGGGGGGTGGTGGTGGTGGTAGACATGAGTGGGGGCCTGGTGGTAGACATGAGTGGGGGCCTGGTGGAGGCTGGCCCTGCACTTCTGGGGGGTGGGGGTGGTGGTAGACATGAGTGGGGGCCTGGTGGAGGGTGCCCCTGCACTGCTGAGGGGTGGGGGTGGTGGTAGACATGAGTGGGGGCCTGGTGGATGCTGCCCCTGCACTGCTGGGGGGTGGGGGTGGTGGGAGACATGAGTGGGGGCCTGGTGGAGGCTGCCACTGGATGCTGGGGGGTGGGGGTGGTGGTAGACATGAGTGGGGGCCTGGTGGAGGCTGCCCCTGCACTGCTGGGGGGTGGGGGTGGTGGGAGACATGGGTGGGGGCCTGGTGGAGGGTGCCCCTGCACTGCTGGGGGGTGGGGGTGGTGGGAGACATGGGTGGGGGCCTGGTGGAGGGTGCCCCTGCACTGCTGGGGGGTGTGGGTGATGGTAGACATGAGTGGGGGCCTGGTGGAGGCTGCCCCTGCACTGCTGGGGGGTGGGGGTGGTGGGAGACATGAGTGGGGGCCTGGTGGATGCTGCCCCTGCACTGCTGGGGGGTGGGGGTGGTGGGAGACATGAGTGGGGGCCTGGTGGAGGCTGCCCCTGGATGCTGTGGGGTGGGGGTGGTGGGAGACATGAGTGGGGGTCTGGTGGAGGCTGCCCCTGCACTGCTGGGGGGTGGGGGTGGTGGGAGACATGGGTGGGGGCCTGGTGGAGGGTGCCCCTGCACTGCTGGGGGGTGGGGGTGGTGGGAGACATGGGTGGGGGCCTGGTGGAGGGTGCCCCTGCACTGCTGGGGGGTGGGGGTGATGGTAGACATGAGTGGGGGCCTGGTGGAGGCTGCCCCTGCACTGCTGGGGGGTGGGGGTGGTGGGAGACATGAGTGGGGGCCTGGTGGAGGGTGCCCCTGGTGGCAGGGGGGTGCGGGTGGTGGGAGACATGAGTGGGGGCCTGGTGGAGGGTGCCCCTGGTGGCTGGGGGGTGGGGGTGGTGGTAGTAATGAGTGGGGGCCTGGTGGAGGGTGCCCCTGCACTGCTGGGGGGTGGGGGTGGTGGTAGACATGAGTGGGGGCCTGGTGGAGGCTGCCCCTGCACTGCTGGGGGGTGGGGGTGGTGGTAGACATGAGTGGGGGCCTGGTGGAGGGTGCCCCTGCACTGCTGGGGGGTGGGGGTGGTGGTAGACATGAGTGGGGGCCTGGTGGAGGGTGCCCCTGCACTGCTGGGGGGTGGGGTGGTGGTAGACATGAGTGGGGGCCTGGTGGAGGCTGCCCCTGCACTGCTGGGGGGTGGGGGTGGTGGGAGACATGAGTGGGGGCCTGGTGGAGGCTGCCCCTGGATGCTGGGGGGTGGGGGTGGTGGTAGACATGAGTGGGGGCCTGGTGGAGGGTGCCCCTGCACTGCTGGGGGTGGGGTGGTGGTAGACATGAGTGGGGGCCTGGTGGAGGCTGCCCCTGCACTGCTGGGGGGTGGGGGTGGTGGTAGACATGAGTGGGGGCCTGGCGGAGGGTGCCCCTGGATGCTGGGGGGTGGGGGTGATAGGGGACATGAGTGGGGGCCTGGTGGAGGGTGCCCCTGGATGCTGAGGGGTGGTGGTGGTGGTAGACATGAGTGGGGGTCTGGTGGAGGGTGCCCCTGCACTGCTGGGGGGTGGGGGTGGTGGTAGACATGAGTGGGGGCCTGGTGGTAGACATGAGTGGGGGCCTGGTGGAGGCTGGCCCTGCACTTCTGGGGGGTGGGGGTGGTGGTAGACATGAGTGGGGGCCTGGTGGAGGGTGCCCCTGCACTGCTGAGGGGTGGGGGTGGTGGTAGACATGAGTGGGGGCCTGGTGGATGCTGCCCCTGCACTGCTGGGGGGTGGGGGTGGTGGGAGACATGAGTGGGGGCCTGGTGGAGGCTGCCCCTGGATGCTGGGGGGTGGGGGTGGTGGTAGACATGAGTGGGGGCCTGGTGGAGGCTGCCCCTGCACTGCTGGGGGGTGGGGGTGGTGGGAGACATGGGTGGGGGCCTGGTGGAGGGTGCCCCTGGTGACGGGGGGGTGGGGGTGATAGGGGACATGAGTGGGGGCCTGGTGGAGGCTGCCCCTGCACTGCTGGGGGGTGGGGGTGGTGGGAGACATGGATGGGGGCCTGGTGGAGGGTGCCCCTGGTGGCTGCGGGTGGGGGTGATAGGGGACATGGGTGGGGGCCTGGTGGAGGCTGCCCCTGCACTGCTGGGGGGTGGGGGTGGTGGGAGACATGGGTGGGGGCCAAGTGGAGGCTGACCCTGGATGCTGGGGGGTGGGGGTGATAGGGGACATGAGTGGGGGCCTGGTGGAGGCTGCCCCTGGATGCTGGGGGGTGGGGGTGGTGGTAGACATGAGTGGGGGCCTGGTGGAGGGTGCCCCTGCATGCTGGGGGGTGGGTGTGGTGGTAGACATGAGTGGGGGCCTGGTGGAGGGTGCCCCTGCATGCTGGGGGGTGGGGGTGATAGGGGACATGAGTGGGGGCCTGGTGGAGGCTGCCCCTGCACTGCTGGGGGGTGGGTGTGGTGGGAGACATGGATGGGGGCCTGGTGGAGGGTGCCCCTGGTGGCTGGGGGGTGGGGGTGATAGGGGACATGGGTGGGGGCCTGGTGGAGGCTGCCCCTGCACTGCTGGGGGGTGGGGGTGGTGGGAGACATGGGTGGGGGCCTGGTGGAGGCTGCCCCTGGATGCTGGGGGGTGGGGGTGGTGGGAGACATGAGTGGGGGCCTGGTGGAGGCTGCCCCTGCACTGCTGGGGGTGGGGGTGGTGGGAGACATGAGTGGGGGCCTGGTGGAGGCAGCCCCTGGTGGCTGGGGGGTGGGGGTGATAGGGGACATGGGTGGGGCCTGGTGGAGGCTGCCCCTGCACTGCTGGGGGGTGGGGGTGGTGGGAGACATGGGTGGGGGCCTGGTGGAGGGTGCCCCTGCACTGCTGGGGGGTGGGGTGGTGGTAGACATGAGTGGGTGCCTGGTGGAGGCTGCCCCTGGTGGCTGGTGGGATGGGGGTGGAGGGAGACATGAGTGGGTGCCTGGTGGAGGGTGCCCCTGGTGGCGGGGGGGTGGGGGTGGTGGGAGACATGAGTGGGGGCCTGGTGGAGGGTGCCCTGGTGGCTGGGGGGTGGGGGTGGTGGGAGACATGAGTGGGGGCCTGGTGGAGGGTGCCCCTGCACTGCTGGGGGGTGGGGGGTGGGAGACATGAGTGGGGACCTGGTGGAGGCTGCCCCTGCACTGCTGTGGGGTGGGGGTGGTGGAGACATGAGTGGGGGGCCTGGTGGAGGGTGCCCCTGCACGGCTGGGGGGTGGGGGTGGTGGTAGACATGAGTGGTGGCCTGGTGGAGGCTGCCCCTGCACTGCTGGAGGGTGGGGGTGGTGGGAGACATGAGTGGGGGCCTGGTGGAGGCTGCCCCTGGATGCTGGGGGGTGGGGGTGGTGGTAGACATGAGTGGGGGCCTGGTGGAGGGTGCCCCTGCACTGCTGGGGGTGGGGGTGGTGGTAGACATGAGTGGGGGCCTGGTGGAAGCTGTCCCTGCACTGCTGGAGGTGGGGGTGGTGGTAGACATGAGTGGGGGCCTGGTGGAGGGTGGCCCTGGATGCTGGGGGGTGGGGGTGATAGGGGACATGAGTGGGGGCCTGGTGGAGGGTGCCCCTGGATGCTGGAGGGTGGTGGTGATAGGGGACATGGGTGGGGGCCTAGTGGAGGCTGCCCCTGCACTGCTGGGGGGTGGGGTGGTGGGAGACATGAGTGGGGGCCTGGTGGAGGCTGCCCCTGGTGGCTGGGGGGTGGGGGTGGTGGTAGACATGAGTGGGGGCCTGGTGGAGGGTGCCCCTGGATTCTGGGGGGTGGGGGTGATAGGGGACATGAGTGGGGGCCCTGGTGGAGGCTGCCCCTGGTGGCGGGGGGTGGGGGTGGTGGTAGACATGAGTGGGGGCCTGGTGGAGGGTGCCCCTGGATGCTGGGGGTGGGGTGATAGGGGACATGAGTGGGGGCCTGGTGGAGGGTGCCCCTGGATGCTGGGGGGTGGGGGTGATAGGGGACATGGGTGGGGGCCTAGTGGAGGCTGCCCCTGGATGCTGGGGGGTGGGGGTGATAGGGGACATGAGTGGGGCCTGGTGGAGGCTGCCCCTGGATGCTGTGGGGTGGGGGTGGTGGTAGACATGAGTGGGGGCCTGGTGGAGGCTGCCCCTGCACTGCTGGGGGGTGGGGGTGGTGGGAGACATGGATGGGGGCCTGGTGGAGGGTGCCCCTGGGTGGCTGGGGGGTGGGGGTGATAGGGGACATGAGTGGGGGCCTGGTGGAGGGTGCCCCTGGATGCTGGGGGGTGGGGGTGGTGGGAGACATGAGTGGGGGCCTGGTGGAGGGTGCCCCTGGTGGCTGGGGGGTGGGGGTGGTGGGAGACATGGATGGGGGCCTGGTGGAGGGTGCCCCTGGATGCTGGGAGGTGGGGGTGATAGGGGACATGGGTGGGGGCCTAGTGGAGGCTGCCCCTGGATGCTGGTGAGGGGGGTGATAGGGAACATGAGTGGGGGCCTGGTGGAGGTGCCCCTGGATGCTGGGGGGTGGGGGTGATAGGGGACATGAGTGGGGGGCCTGGTGGAGGGTGCCCCTGGTGGCTGGGGGGTGGGGTGATAGGGGACATGAGTGGGGGCCTGGTGGAGGCTGCCCCTGGATGCTGGGGGGTGGGGGTGGTGGGAGACATGAGTGGGGGCCGGTGGAGGCTGCCCCTGGTGGCTGGGGGGTGGGGGTGATAGGGACATGGGTGGGGGCCTGGTGGAGGCTGCCACTGCACTGCTGGGGGGTGGGGGTGGTGGGAGACATGGGTGGGGGCCTGGTGGAGGGTGCCCCTGCACTGCTGGGGGGTGGGGGTGGTGGTAGACATGAGTGGGGGCCTGGTGGAGGCTGCCCCATGGTGGCTGGGGGTGGGGGGTGGTGGGAGACATGAGTTGGGGCCTGGTGGAGGGTGCCCTGGTGGCGGGGGGGGTGGGGGTGGTGGGAGACATGAGTGGGGGCCTGGTGGAGGGTGCCCCTGGTGGCTGGGGGGTGGGGGTGGTGGGAGACTGAGTGGGGGCCTGGTGGAGGGTGCCCCTGCACTGCTGGGGGGTGGGGGTGGTGGGAGACATGAGTGGGGGCCTGGTAGGGGCTGCCCCTGCACTGCTGGGGGGTGGGGGTGGTGGGAGACATGAGTGGGGGCCTTGTGGAGGGTGCCCCTGCACTGCTGGGGGGTGGGGGTGGTGGTAGATATGAGTGGGGGTCTGGTGGAGGCTGCCCCTGCACTGCTGGGGGTGGGGTGGTGGGAGACATGAGTGGGGGCCTGGTGGAGGCTGCCCTGGATGCTGGGGGGTGGGTGTGGTGGTAGACATGAGTGGGGGCCTGGTGGAGGGTGCCCCTGCATGCTGGGGGGTGGGGGTGAGAGGGGACATGAGTGGGGGCCTGGTGGAGGGTGCCCCTGGTGGCTGGGGGGTGGGGGTGATAGGGACATGGGTGGGGGCCTGGTGGAGTCTGCCCCTGCACTGCTGGGGGGTGGGGGTGGTGGGAGACATGGATGGGGGCCTGGTGGAGGGTGCCCCTGGTGGCTGGGGGGTGGGGGTGATAGGGGACATGGGTGGGGGCCTGGTGGAGGCTGCCCCTGCACTGCTGGGGGGTGGGGGTGGTGGGAGACATGGGTGGGGGCCTGGTGGAGGGTGCCCCTGCACTGCTGGGGGGTGGGGGTGGTGGTAGACATGGGTGGGGGCCTGGTGGAGGCTGCCCTGGATGCTAGGGGGTGGGGGTGGTGGGAGACATGAGTGGGGGCCTGGTGGAGGCTGCCCCTGCACTGCTGGGGGGTGGGGTTGTGGGAGACATGAGTGGGGGCCTGGTGGAGGCTGCCCCTGGTGGCTGGGGGGTGGGGGTGATAGGGGACATGGGTGGGGGCCTGGTGGAGGCTGTCCCTGCACTGCTGGGGGGTGGGGATGGTGGGAGACATGGGTGGGGGGCCTGGTGGAGGGTGCCCCTGCACTGCTGGGGGGTGGGTGTGGTGGTAGACATGAGTGGGTGCCTGGTGGAGGCTGCCCCTGGTGGCTGGTGGATGGGGGTGGAGGGAGACATGAGTGGGGGCCTGGTGGAGGGTGCCCCTGGTGGCGGGGGGGTGGGGGTGGTGGGAGACATGAGTGGGGGCCTGGTGGAGGGTGCCCCTGGTGGCTGGGGGGTGGGGGTGGTGGGAGACATGAGTGGGGGCCTGGTGGAGGGTGCCCCTGCACTGGCTGGGGGGTGGGGGTGGTGGGAGACAATGAGTGGGGGCCTGGTGGAGGCTGCCCCTGCACTGCTGGGGGGTGGGGGTGGGCGGGACACATGAGTGGGGCCTGGTCGAGGGGTGCCCCTGCACTGCTGGGGGGTGGGGGTGGTGGTAGACATGAGTGGGGGCCTGGTGGAGGATGCCCCTGCACTGCTGGGGGGTGGGGGTGGTGGGAGACATGAGTGGGGGCCTTGGTGGAGGCTGCACCTGGATGCTGGGGGGTAGGGGTGGTGGTAGACATGAGTGGGGGCCTGGTGGAGGGTGCCCCTGGTGGCAGGTGGATGGGGGTGATAGGGACATGAGTGGGGGCCTGGTGGAGGCTGCCCCTGCACTGCTGGGGGGTGGGGGTGGTGGGAGACATGGATGGGGGCCTGGTGGAGGGTGCCCCTGGTGGCTGGGGTGTAGGGGTGATAGGGGACATGGGTGGGGGCCTGGTGGAGGCTGCCCCTGCACTGCTGGGGGGTGGGGGTGGTGGTAGACATGAGTGGGGCCTGGTAGAGGGTGCCCCTGCATGGCTGGGGGGTGGGGGTGATAGGGGACATGAGTGGGGGCCTGGTGGAGGGTGCCCCTGGTGGCTGGGGGGGGGGGTGATAGGGGACATGGGTGGGGGCCTGGTGGAGGCTGCCCCTGCACTGCTGGGGGGTGGGGGTTGTGGGAGACATGGATCGGGGCCTGGTGGAGGGTGCCCCTGGTGGCTGGGGGTGGGGGTGATAGGGGACATGGGTGGGGGCCTGGTGGAGGCTGCCCCTGCACTGCTGGGGGGTGGGGGTGGTGGGAGACATGGGTGGGGGCCTGGTGGAGGGTGCCCCTGCACTGCTGGGGGGTGGGGGTGGTGGTAGACATGGGTGGGGAACTGTTGGAGGCTGCCCCCTGGATGCTGGGGGGTGGGGGTGGTGGGAGACATGAGTGGGGGCCTGGTGGAGGCTGCCCCTGCACTGCTGGGGGGTGGGGGTTGTGGGAGACATGAGTGGGGGCCTGGTGGAGGCTGCCCCTGGTGGCTGGGGGGTGGGGGTGATAGGGGACATGGGTGGGGGCCTGGTGGAGGCTGTCCCTGCACTGCTGGGGGTGGGGATGGTGGGAGACATGGGCGGGGGCCTGGTGGAGGGTGCCCCTGCACTGCTGGGGGGTGGGGGTGGTGGTAGACATGAGTGGGTGCCTGGTGGAGGCTGCCCTGGTGGCTGGTGGATGGGGGTGGAGGGAGACATGAGTGGGGGCCTGGTGGAGGGTGCCCCTGGTGGCGGGGGGGTGGGGGTGGTGGGAGACATGAGTGGGGGCCTGGTGGAGGGTGCCCCTGGTGGCTGGGGGGTGGGGGTGGTGGGAGACATGAGTGGGGGCCTGGTGGAGGGTGCCCCTGCACTGCTGGGGGGTGGGGGTGGTGGGAGACATGAGTGGGGGCCTGGTGGAGGCTGCCCCTGCACTGCTGGGGGGTGGGGGTGGCGGGACACATGAGTGGGGGCCTGGTCGAGGGTGCCCCTGCACTGCTGGGGGGTGGGGGTGGTGGTAGACATGAGTGGGGGCCTGGTGGAGGCTGCCCCTGCACTGCTGGGGGGTGGGGGTGGTGGGAGACATGAGTGGGGCCTTGGTGGAGGCTGCCCCTGGATGCTGAGGGGTGGGGGTGGTGGTAGACATGAGTGGGGGCCTGGTGGAGGGTGCCCCTGGTGGCAGGTGGATGGGGGTGATTAGGGGACATGAGTGGGGGCCTGGTGGAGGCTCCCCCTGCACTGCTGGGGGGTGGGGGTGGTGGGAGACATGGATGGGGGCCTGGTGGAGGATGCCCCTGGTGGCTGGGGTGTGGGGGTGATAGGGGACATGGGTGGGGGCCTGGTGGAGGCTGCCCCTGCACTGCTGGGGGGTGGGGGTGGTGGTAGACATGAGTGGGGGCCTGGTAGAGGGTGCCCCTGCATGCTGGGGGGTGGGGGTGATAGGGGACATGAGTGGGGGCCTGGTGGAGGGTGCCCCTGGGTGGCTGGGGGGGTGGGGGTGATAGGGGACATGGGTGGGGGCCTGGTGGAGGCTGCCCCTGCACTGCTGGGGGTGGGGGTTGTGGGAGACATGGATCGGGGCCTGGTGGAGGGTGCCCCTGGTGGCTGGGGGTGGGGTGATAGGGGACATGGGTGGGGGCCTGGTGGAGGCTGCCCCTGCACTGCTGGGGGGTGGGGGTGGTGGGAGACATGGGTGGGGGCCTGGTGGAGGGTGCCCCTGCACTGCTGGGGGTGGGGGTGGTGGTAGACATGGGTGGGGAACTGGTGGAGGGCTGCCCCTGGATGCTGGGGGGTGGGGGTGGTGGGAGACATGAGTGGGGGCCTGGTGGAGGCTGCCCCTGCACTGCTGGGGGGTGGGGGTGGTGGGAGACATGAGTGGGGGCCTGGTGGAGGCTGCCCCTGGTGGCTGGGGGGTGGGGGTGATAGGGGACATGGGTGGGGGCCTGGTGGAGGCTGCCCCTGCACTGCTGGGGGGTAGGGGTGGTGGGAGACATGGGTGGGGGCCTGGTGGAGGGTGCCCCTGCACTGTTGGGGGGTGGGGGTGGTGGTAGACATGAGTGGGTGCCTGGTGGAGGCTGCCCCTGGGTGGCTGGTGGATGGGGGTGGAGGGAGACATGAGTGGGGGCCTGGTGGAGGGTGCCCCTGGTGGCGGGGGGGTGGGGTGGTGGGAGACATGAGTGGGGGCCTGGTGGAGGGTGCCCCTGGTGGCTGGGGGGTGGGGGTGGTGGGAGACATGAGTGGGGGCCTGGTGGAGGGTGCCCCTGCACTGCTGGGGGGTGGGGTGCTGGGAGACATGAGTGGGGGCCTGGTGGAGGCTGCCCCTGCACTGCTGGGAGGTGGGGGTGGTGGGAGACATGAGTGGGGGCCTGGTGGAGGGTGCCTCTGCACTGCTGGGGGGTGGGGGTGGTTGTAGACATGAGTGGGGGCCTGGTGGAGGCTGCTCCTGCACTGCTGGGGGGTGGGGGTGGTGGGAGACATGAGTGGGGGCCTGGTGGAGCTGCCCCTGGATGCTGGGGGGTGGGGGTGGTGGTAGACATGAGTGGGGGCCTGGTGGAGGGTGCCCCTGCACTGCTGGGGGTGGGGGTGGTGGTAGACATGAGTGGGGGCCTGGTGGAGGCTGCCCCTGCACTGCTGGGGGTGGGGGTGGTGGTAGACATGAGTGGGGGCCTGGTGGAGGGTGCCCCTGGATGCTGGGGGGTGGGGGTGATAGGGGACATGAGTGGGGGCCTGGTGGAGGCTGCCCCTGGACGCTGGGGGGTGGTGGTGATAGGGGACATGGGTGGGGGCCTAGTGGAGGCTGCCCCTGCACTGCTGGGGGGTGGGGTGGTGGGAGACATGAGTGGGGGCCTGGTGGAGGCTGCCCCTGGTGGCTGGGGGGTGGGGGTTGTGGTAGACATGAGTGGGGGCCTGGTGGAGGGTGCCCCTGGATGCTGGGGGGTGGGGGTGAAAGGGGACATGAGTGGGGGCCTCGTGGAGGCTGCCCCTGGTGGCTGGGGGGTGGGGGTGGTGGTAGACATGAGTGGGGGCCTGGTGGAGGGTGCCCCTGGATGCTGGGGGGTGGGGGTGATAGGGGACATGAGTGGGGGCCTGGTGGAGGGTGCCCTGGATGCTGGGGGGTGGGGGTGATAGGGGACATGGGTGGGGGCCTAGTGGAGGCTGCCCTGGATGCTGGGGGGTGCGGGTGATAGGGGACATAGTGGGGGGCCTGGTGGAGGCTGCCCCTGGATGCTAGGGGGTGGGGGTGGTGGGGAGAAATGAGTGGGGGCCTGGTGGAGGCTGCCCCTGCACTGCTGGGGGGTGGGGGTGGTGGGAGACATGGATGGGGGCCTGGTGGAGGGTGCCCCTGGTGGCTGGGGGGTGGGGGTTGATAGGGGACATGAGTGGGGGCCTGGTGGAGGTGCGCCTGGATGCTGGGGGTGGGGGGTGGTGGGAGACATGAGTGGGGCCTGGTGGAGGGTGCCCCTGGTGCTGGGGGGTGGGGGGTGGTGGGAGACATGGATGGGGGCCTGGTGGAGGGTGCCCCTGGATGCTGGGGGGTGATAGGGGACATGGGTGGGGGGCCTAGTGGAGGCTACCCCTGGATGCTGGGGGGTGGGGGTGGTGGGGGACATGAGTGGGGGCCTGGTGGAGGGTGCCCCTGCACTGCTGGGGGGTGGGGGTGGTGGGAGACATGAGTGGGGGCCTGGTGGAGGCTACCCCTGCACTGCTGGGGTGTGGGGGTGGTGGGAGACATGAGTGGGGGCCTGGTGGAGGGTGCCCCTGCACTGCTGGGGGGTGGGGTGGTGGTAGACATGAGTGGGGGCCTGGTGGAGGCTGCCCCTGCACTGCTGGGGGGTGGGGGTGATAGGGGACATGAGTGGGGGCCTGGTGGAGGCTGCCCCTGGATGCTGGGGGGTGGGGGTGGTGGTAGACATGAGTGGGGGCCTGGTGGAGGGTGCCCCTGCACTGCTGGGGGTGGGGGTGGTGGTAGACATGAGTGGGGGCCTGGTGGAGGCTGCCCCTGCACTGCTGGCGGTGGGGGTGGAGGTAGACATGAGTGGGGGCCTGGTGGAGGGTGCCCCTGGATGCTGGGGGGTGGGGGTGATAGGGGACATGAGTGGGGGCCTGGTGGAGGGTGCCCCTGGATGCTGGGGGGTGGTGGTGATAGGGGACATGGGTGGGGGCCTAGTGGAGGCTGCCCCTGCACTGCTGGGGGGTGGGGTGGTGGGAGACATGAGTGGGGGCCTGGTGGAGGCTGCCCCTGGTGGCTGTGGGGTGGGGGTGGGGGTAGACATGAGTGGGGGCCTGGTGGAGGGTGCCCCTGGATACTGGGGGGTGGGGGTGATAGGGGACATGAGTGGGGGCCTGGTGGAGGCTGCCCCTGGTGGCTGGGGGGTGAGGGTAGTGGTAGACATGAGTGGGGGCCTGGTGGAGGGTGCCCCTGGATGCTGGGGGGTGGGGGTGATAGGGGACATGAGTGGGGGCCTGGTGGAGGGTGCCCCTCGATGCTGGGGGGTGGGGGTGATAGGGGACATGGGTGGGGGCCTAGTGGAGGCTGCCCCTGGATGCTGGGGGGTGGGGGTGATAGGGGACATGAGTGGGGGCCTGGTGGAGGCTGCCCCTGGATGCTGGGGGATGGGGGTGGTGGTAGACATGAGTGGGGGCCTGGTGGAGGGTGCCCCTGGTGGCTGGGGGGTGGGGGTGATAGGGGACATGAGTGGGGGCCTGGTGGAGGCTGCCCCTGCACTGCTGGGGGGTGGGGGTTGTGGGAGACATGGATCGGGGCCTGGTGGAGGGTGCCCCTGGTGGCTGGGGGTGGGGGTGATAGGGGACATGGGTGGGGGCCTGGTGGAGGCTGCCCCTGCACTGCTGGGGGGTGGGGGTGGTGGGAGACATGGGTGGGGCCTGGTGGAGGGTGCCCCTGCACTGGTGGGGGGTGGGGGTGGTGGTAGACATGGGTGGGGAACTGGTGGAGGCTGCCCCTGGATGCTGGGGGGTGGGGGTGGTGGGAGACATGAGTGGGGGCCTGGTGGAGGCTGCCCCTGCACTGCTGGGGGGTGGGGGTGGTGGGAGACATGAGTGGGGGCCTGGTGGAGGCTGCCCCTGGTGGCTGGGGGGTGGGGGTGATAGGGGACATGGGTGGGGGCCTGGTGGAGGCTGCCCCTGCACTGCTGGGGGGTGGGGGTGGTGGGAGACATGGGTGGGGGCCTGGTGGAGGGTGCCCCTGCACTGCTGGGGGGTGGGGGTGGTGGTAGACATGAGTGGGTGCCTGGTGGAGGCTGCCCCTGGTGGCTGGTGGATGGGAGTGGAGGGAGACATGAGTGGGGGCCTGGTGGAGGGTGCCCCTGGTGGCGGGGGGGTGGGGTGGTGGGAGACATGAGTGGGGGCCTGGTGGAGGGTGCCCCTGGTGGCTGGGGGGTGGGGGTGGTGGGAGACATGAGTGGGGGCCTGGTGGAGGGTGCCCCTGCACTGCTGGGGGTGGGGGTGGTGGTAGACATGAGTGGGTGCCTGGTGGAGGCTGCCCCTGGTGGCTGGTGGATGGGGGTGGAGGGAGACATGAGTGGGGGCCTGGTGGAGGCTGCCCCTGCACTGCTGGGGGGTGGGGGTGGTGGGAGACATGAGTGGGGGCCTGGTGGAGGGTGCCTCTGCACTGCTGGGGGGTGGGGGTGGGGGTAGACATGAGTGGGGGCCTGGTGGAGGCTGCTCCTGCACTGCTGGGGGGTGGGGGTGGTGGGAGACATGAGTGGGGGCCTGGTGGAGGCTGCCCCTGGATGCTGGGGGGTGGGGGTGGTGGTAGACATGAGTGGGGGCCTGGTGGAGGGTGCCCCTGCACTGCTGGGGGTGGGGGTGGTGGTAGACATGAGTGGGGGCCTGGTGGAGGCTGCCCCTGCACTGCTGGGGGTGGGGGTGGTGGTAGACATGAGTGGGGGCCTGGTGGAGGGTGCCCCTGGATGCTGGGGGGTGGGGGTGATAGGGGACATGAGTGGGGGCCTGGTGGAGGCTGCCCCTGGACGCTGGGGGGTGGTGGTGATAGGGGACATGGGTGGGGGCCTAGTGGAGGCTGCCCCTGCACTGCTGGGGGGTGGGGTGGTGGGAGACATGAGTGGGGGCCTGGTGGAGGCTGCCCCTGGTGTGGTGGCTGGGGGGTGGGGGTGGTGGTAGACATGAGTGGGGGCCTGGTGGAGGGTGCCCCTGGATGCTGGGGGGTGGGGGTGAAAGGGGACATGAGTGGGGGCCTCGTGGAGGCTGCCCCTGGTGGCTGGGGGGTGGGGTGGTGGTAGACATGAGTGGGGGCCTGGTGGAGGGTGCCCCTGGATGCTGGGGGGTGGGGGTGATAGGGGACATGAGTGGGGGCCTGGTGGAGGGTGCCCCTGGATGCTGGGGGGTGGGGGTGATAGGGGACATGGGTGGGGGCCTAGTGGGGTCTGCCCCTGGATGCCGGGGGGTGCGGGTGATAGGGGACATAGTGGGGGCCTGGTGGAGGCTGCCCCTGGATGCTAGGGGGTGGGGGTGGTGGTAGAAATGAGTGGGGGCCTGGTGGAGGCTGCCCCTGCACTGCTGGGGGGAGGGGGTGGTGGGAGACATGGATGGGGGCCTGGTGGAGGGTGCCCCTGGTGGCTGGGGGGTGGGGGTGATAGGGGACATGAGTGGGGGCCTGGTGGAGGGTGCGCCTGGATGCTGGGGGGTGGGGGTGGTGGGAGACATGAGTGGGGGCCTGGTGGAGGGTGCCCCTGGTGGCTGGGGGGTGGGGGTGGTGGGAGACATGGATGGGGGCCTGGTGGAGGGTGCCCCTGGATGCTGGGGGGTGGGGGTGATAGGGGACATGGGTGGGGGCCTAGTGGAGGCTGCCCCTGGATGCTGGGGGGTGGGGGTGGTGGGGGACATGAGTGGGGGCCTGGTGGAGGGTGCCCCTGCACTGCTGGGGGGTGGGGGTGGTATGAGACATGAGTGGGGGCCTGGTGGAGGCTGCCCCTGCACTGCTGGGGTGTGGGGGTGGTGGGAGACATGAGTGGGGGCCTGGTGGAGGGTGCCCCTGCACTGCTGGGGGGTGGGGTGGTGGTAGACATGAGTGGGGGCCTGGTGGAGGCTGCCCCTGCACTGCTGGGGGGTGGGGGTGATAGGGGACATGAGTGGGGGCCTGGTGGAGGCTGCCCCTGGATGCTGGGGGGTGGGGGTGGTGGTAGACATGAGTGGGGGCCTGGTGGAGGGTGCCCCTGCACTGCTGGGGGTGGGGGTGGTGGTAGACATGAGTGGGGGCCTGGTGGAGGCTGCCCCTGCACTGCTGGCGGTGGGGGTGGTGGTAGACATGAGTGGGGGCCTGGTGGAGGGTGCCCCTGGATGCTGGGGGGTGGGGGTAATAGGGGACATGAGTGGGGGCCTGGTGGAGGGTGCCCCTGGATGCTGGGGGGTGGTGGTGATAGGGGACATGGGTGGGGGCCTAGTGGAGGCTGCCCCTGCACTGCTGGGGGGTGGGGTGGTGGGAGACATGAGTGGGGGCCTGGTGGAGGCTGCCCCTAGTGGCTGTGGGGTGGGGGTGGGGGTAGACATGAGTGGGGGCCTGGTGGAGGGTGCCCCTGGATGCTGGGGGGTGGGGGTGATAGGGGACATGAGTGGGGGCCTGGTGGAGGCTGCCCCTGGTGGCTGGGGGGTGAGGGTAGTGGTAGACATGAGTGGGGGCCTGGTGGAGGGTGCCCCTGGATGCTGGGGGGTGGGGGTGATAGGGGACATGAGTGGGGGCCTGGTGGAGGGTGCCCCTGGATGCTGGGGGGTGGGGGTGATAGGGGACATGGGTGGGGGCCTAGTGGAGGCTGCCCCTGGATGCTGGGGGGTGGGGGTGATAGGGGACATGAGTGGGGGCCTGGTGGAGGGTGCCCCTGGATGCTGGGGGGTGGGGGTGGTGGGAGACATGAGTGGGGGCCTGGTGGAGGGTGCCCCTGGTGGCTGGGGGTGGGGGTGGTGGGAGACATGGATGGGGGCCTGGTGGAGGGTGCCCCTGGATGCTGGGGGGTGGGGGTGATAGGGGACATGGGTGGGGGCCTAGTGGAGGCTGCCCCTGGATGCTGGGGGGTGGGGGTGATAGGGGACATGAGTGGGGGCCTTGTGGAGGCTGCCCCTGGATGCGGGGGGGGTGGGGGTAGTGGTAGACATGAGTGGGGGCCTGGTGGAGGGTGCCCCTGGATGCTGGGGGGTGGGAGTGATAGGGGACATGAGTAGGGGCCTGGTGGAGGCTGCCCCTGGATGCTGGGGGGTGGGGGTGGTGGGAGACATGAGTGGGGGCCTGGTGGAGGGTGCCCCTGGTGGCTGGGGGGTGGGGATGATAGGGGACATGAGTGGGGGCCTGGTGGAGGCTGCCCCTGGATGCTGGGGGGTGGGGGTGGTGGGAGACATGAGTGGGGGCCGGTGGAGGCTGCCCCTGGTGGCTGGGGGGTGGGGGTGATAGGGGACATGGGTGGGGCCTGGTGGAGGCTGCCCCTGCACTGCTGGGGGGTGGGGGTGGTGGGAGACATGGGTGGGGGCCTGGTGGAGGGTGCCCCTGCACTGCTGGGGGGTGGGGGTTGTGGTAGACATGAGTGGGGGCCTGGTGGAGGCTGCCCCTGGTGGCTGGGGGGTGGGGGTGGTGGGAGACATGCGTGGGGCCTGGTGGAGGGTGCCCCTGGTGGCGGGGGGTGGGGGTGGTGGGAGACATGAGTGGGGGCCTGGTGGAGGGTGCCCCTGGTGGCTGGGGGGTGGGGGTGGTGGGAGACATGAGTGGGGGCCTGGTGGAGGGTGCCCCCGCACTGCTGGGGGGTGGGGGTGGTGGGAGACATGAGTGGGGGCCTGGTGGAGGCTGCCCCTGCACTGCTGGGGGGTGGGGGTGGCGGGAGACATGAGTGGGGGCCTGGTGGAGGGTGCCCCTGCACTGCTGGGGGGTGGGGGTGGTGGTAGACATGAGTGGGGGCCTGGTGGAGGCTGCCCCTGCACTGCTGGGGGGTGGGGGTGGTGGGAGACATGAGTGGGGGCCTGGTGGAGGCTGCCCCTGGATGCTGGGGGGTGGGGGTGGTGGTAGACATGAGTGGGGGCCTGGTGGAGGGTGCCCCTGCACTGCTGGGGTGTGGGGGTGGTGGTAGACATGAGTGGGGGCCTGGTGGAGGCTGCCCCTGCACTGCTGGGGGGTGGGGGTGGTGGTAGACATGAGTGGGGGCCTGGTGGAGGGTGCCCCTGGATGCTGGGGGGTGGGGGTGATAGGGGACATGAGTGGGGGCCTGGTGGAGGGTGCCCCTGGATGCTGGGGGGTGGTGGTGATAGGGGACATGGGTGGGGGCCTAGTGGAGGCTGCCCGTGCACTGCTGGGGGGTGGGGGTGATGGGAGACATGAGTGGGGGCCTGGTGGAGGCTGCCCCTGGTGGCTGGGGGGTGGGGTGGTGGTAGACATCAGTGGGGGCCTGGTGGAGGGTGCCCCTGGATGCTGGGGGTGGGGGTGATGGGGGCCATGAGTGGGGGCCTGGTGGAGGCTGCCCCTGGTGGCTGGGGGGTGTGGGTGGTGGTAGACATGAGTGGGGGCCTGGTGGAGGGTGCCCCTGGATGCTGGGGGGTGGGGGTGATAGGGGACATGAGTGGGGGCCTGGTGGAGGGTGCCCCTGGATGCTGGGGGGTGGGGGTGATAGGGTACATGGGTGGGGGCCTAGTGGAGGCTGCCCCTGGATGCTGGGGGGTGGGGGTGATAGGGGACATGAGTGGGGGCCTGGTGGAGGCTGCCCCTGGATGCTGGGGGGTGGGGGTGGTGGTAGACATGAGTGGGGGCCTGGTGGAGGCTGCCCCTGCACTGCTGGGGGGTGGGGGTGGTGGGAGACATGGGTGGGGGCCTGGTGGAGGGTGCCCCTGGTGTCTCGGGGGTGGGGGTGATAGGGGACATGGGTGGGGGCCTGGTGGAGGCTGCCCCTGCACTGCTGGGGGGTGGGGGTGGTGGGAGACATGGGTGGGGGCCTAGTGGAAGCTGCCCCTGCACTGCTGGGGGGTGGGGGTGGTGGGAGACATGGATGGGGGCCTGGTGGAGGGTGCCCCTGGTGTCTCGGGGGTGGGGGTGATAGGGGACATGGGTGGGGGCCTGGTGGAGGCTGCCCCTGCACTGCTGGGGGGTGGGGGTGGTGGGAGACATGGGTGGGGGCCTAGTGGAAGCTGCCCCTGGATGCTGGGGGGTGGGGGTGATAGGGGACATGAGTGGGGGCCTGGTGGAGGCTGCCCCTGGATGCTAGGGGTGGGGGTGGTGGGAGACATGGATGGGGGCCTGGTGGAGGGTGCCCCTGGTGGCTGGGGGGTGGGGGTGATAGGGGACATGGGTGGGGGCCTGGTGGAGGCTGCCCCTGCACTGCTGGGGGGTGGGGGTGGTGGGAGACATGGGTGGGGGCCTGGTGGAGGGTGCCCCTGCACTGCTGGGGGGTGGGGGTGGTGGTAGACATGGGTGGGGGCCTGGTGAAGGCGGCCCCTGGATGCTGGGGGTGGTGGGAGACATGAGTGGGGGCCTGGTGGAGGCTGCCCCTGCACTGCTGGGGTGTGGGGGTGGTGGGAGACATGGGTGGGGGCCTGGTGGAGGGTGACCCTGCACTGCTGGGGGGTGGGGGTGGTGGGAGACATGGGTGGGGGCCTGGTGGAGGCTGCCCCTGGTGGCTGGGGGGTGGGGGTGCTGGGTGACATGAGCAGGTGTGCAGGGTAGTCCCCTGTGGTGTGTGCTGCCTGCAGGGGCCGTGGAGGGTGTACAGGGAATACCTGGGAGCACACAGCCAAATCGCGTGTAGAATTTCCCGCGCACCCCTGAAATCCACGTACCGGGCCAAATCGCGTGTGGAACTTCCCGCGCACCCCTGAAATCCACGTACATGGCCAAATCGCGTGTGGAACTTCCCGTGCACCCCTGAAATCCACATACCCTGACAAATCGCGTGTGGAACTTCCCGCGCACCCCTGAAATCCACGTACACGGCCAAATCCCACGCACCCCTGAAATCCACGTACCCGGCCAAATCGCGTGTGGAACTTCCCACGCACCCCTGAAATCCACGTACACGGCCAAATCGCGTGTGGAACTTCCCGCGCACCCCTGAAATCCACGTACCCGGCCAAATCGCGTGTGGAACTTCCCGCGCACCCCTGAAATCCACGTACACGGCCAAATCGCATGTGGAACTTCCCGCGCACCCCTGAAATCCACATACCCTGACAAATCGCGTGTGGAACTTCCCGCGCACCCCTGAAATCCACGTACCCGGCCAAATCGCGTGTGGAACTTCCCGCGCACCCCTGAAATCCACGTACACGGCCCACCACCCCCACCCCCCAGCAGTTCCCGCGCACCCCTGAAATCCACGTACCCTGACAAATCGCGTGTGGAACTTCCCGCGCACCCCTGAAATCCACGTACCCGGCCAAATCCCGTGTGGAACTTCCCGCGCACCCCTGAAATCCACGTACCCTGACAAATCGCGTGTGAGACTTCCCGCGCACCCCGGTATACACGCACACATATTTTTTTTCAGCGGGTGCCCGTGTTTGTGGGTACCCCTTTGCACGTCATTTGTCCTGGAGGGCCACAGTATGGGCCATTCATCATGGCTGTATATAGGTGCTATTTGTTGGCGCACCTTTTGGCGCACATTTCTTACAGGCGCAGAGACGCTACCGCCTGCTTTCTTGTGGCGGTCGTGTTTGTGCCTGTGCGCTGGTTTGAGCGTGCGCTTTTTTGCCCTATTCTATTCCATGAATACGTGTTGTAGGCGAGCGTGTGGGCGTTCCGCGCACTTGTACCCTGTACTTCCCCCGTGACGCCCACATTTTGGCAAGTTGTTCCCCATTCCGAGTGTTACGCCCCGTGTTCCGCCTACTTTTGTTGCGTGCGCCGCACTATGTGCGATTTTCGCTGTGGCCTGGCGATTTTCGCTGTGACCTGGCGCACGCAGTTAAATGGCCTGTGCGCCAACGTGCGCCGCACACTTTTTTATCGCACATCCGATGGTTTTCTCGCGCACGGCCTTCCATGAATCGATGTGCGTTGCTTTTCGTGCGATTTTCGCACTTGCACTGCGATTTTCGCTATTCCACTGCGATTCGCACGTTTTTGGCCACTTGCGCCACGCTAATTATTCCATGAATCTGCCTGTAAGTGTTGCAACCTAACATACAGAGGAATCATGTACGTATGCATTGTATGCATCATTGTTTTACTGTCACTGACGATTAGAACTGCATTTTTTATTGGTGCACAGCGTGTCCCGATTTCAGTGCACCCACCTAATGATGTTTGCATGACACACACTAAAGCACACAGACCTTTTATAATCCTTCCAGTCCCTAGAAGAACTGATAACGGAATGAGTGAACTTGAGATGGATGTGATTAGCAATGGCACACACACACTTATGGTAACAAACAAATTGAAAAGCTGGAGACAGGATTGGCAGAGTAAGACGACTTTTTAGTATAAATGATGTGTTTTTCGTTGGAGTTGTGAAGCGAGAAGGAAGATCAAGCAACTGCTGATATTCATGAAACTCCCCATTTTGTGTACTTGTCATTGAACTGAATCCCTTTGCCAAACTATTGAGTTGTCATTATTAATTTGATTCTAGAGTATTAATCTGCATGCATCCCCATCCATTTCACAGGTGCTGCTATTCCATCTTAAAGTGCTATTGGGCAATACCCAGCTTTATGGGTCAGTTGGGGTCCTAGTGCACACCATAATGACCCATGCATTAAATCTTGGATGGGAGGAACCCATACACAGCTCTCTGTCCCTCCAAAGATTCCACAAAACCCAAAGAACCAGGCACACAACCTCTTTGAGGAAGGTTCTTATGAAGTACCCATAACCAATCACCCACCATGACAGGTGACATAATAGTATTCTCTACGTAAACCCATGTATTTTCCATTGTTACTTTGAGGTGGTCCATCACTTTTCACAATTGGGACACTCTATAAAAGTTATTAAAAGCTGGAAAAGCTACCCTCCCCCCTGCCCATCCTAATTAAGGTCTGTGCCTCTTCCTTCCCCATATAAATTGGAGAAATGTTCTTTTAATTAACTTAACGTGGTTTTCAGGAACCTCACATGGCAGTATTTCGCCTAAAAGCAGACATCATCGCCACTAAACGTTCTAGCCATGAAAGGGGCAGGCCTGACCATCTCCCCACTTCTGCCTCTATTACTTTGCATGACAGTAATAAACCGGCCTTATATAGCTGATCTAGCAATGCTGTTATATTAACCCCAAGATACTGTTGCTACTGTGAAAAGAAAGAACGTTGTATTCTTCATTATCCTTATCGTCAGATCTTGTATCAAGAACAGGACCGACTTTGTAAAATCTATTTAAAACCTGGAACCTCCCCAGATTCCTTCATTACCCCCAAAAGGACAGATAGCATATTTCTTGGATCTCTCAAACTATCACATCATCAGCCAACAGTAGCAATTTCACTTCTCTATACCCGACCTATACCCACAGGATTTCTGAATCTTCACTAGTGGTGATGACCAATGGCTATTTTACCAACACATAAAAGTGTGGTGATAAAGGCCACCCCTGTCGTGTTCCTCTCTCTAATTTGCATT
Organism: Ambystoma mexicanum; assembly: GCF_040938575.1. Taxonomy (NCBI): domain Eukaryota; kingdom Metazoa; phylum Chordata; class Amphibia; order Caudata; family Ambystomatidae; genus Ambystoma; species Ambystoma mexicanum. The sequence continues at coordinate 980,915,280 of NC_090936.1, forward strand.
TTTTGGATTCATCTTCATTAACCCATACTTTAGCTTCTGGACATGAATATAACATTGCAATTCACCACAATCAATTATCCCCAAATATTTGCTTCCTCAACTGTTCTGTCATAAAAAGCCAGCTAACTTGATCACATACATTTTCAGAATCTAGGGATAAAAGCATACATTCTCTTGAGGTTGATGGTTTGAATGCCATCAGGTTCAGCATCTTTCTAAAGTTATCGACTCCCTGTCACTCATGAAGATCACATGATCTATTTGAATCAACCTCTCGAATTCCTATCTAATCAAAAGCCAGTAATAAAGTATTTTTGCATCTACATTTAACTATGATATTAGTCTCTTAGTCTCTAAGTTGCACAGCGGGCTGGGCCCCTTCCTTCTATGGCGATTACAAGTTCTAGGGCTTGAAAAAAGTCTATTTAAAAACGCTAACACTTTTCCACCAACTATGCCCCTTCTCTGCTATATAGTTGTTTGTAACAGAACGCAAAGCCACCTGCCACACCCACTGGTGGTATTACCTTTTGGCCTCCATCCTCCCTTATTTGTACCACGCTCCATTGTAATCTTTCTGCTTTCAGCCAGCTTTCATACCTACTTATAATACCTGTGTTTCAAGAAGCAAAGCTGTGTATACTACAGATTTTAAACGAATCCATAGCACTTGACCATCCTATCCTCCTTCGACGCCTAGAACAGGTGAGATTGTTGTGCTCAGTCCTGGCCTGGTTCTCCTCTTTTCTGAAGGATCATATGCAGACTGTGTCTGTTTCGGGTTTCTCTGCCCAGCCAACACAAAATCAGTGTGGGATGCCCCAGGGTTCTTCCTTGTCACCTCTGTTTTTTTCAAAATCTTTATCTCCGTCATCTGGCTAATTTAATTGAGTTGTGCAGCGTACGTTTTTATAAATATATATATATTTATTAATTTTCAAGCTGAATACTCTGGCTTCTGATTCACTGACTAAACTTAAATCTTTCCTTTTTGAGATCGACCGTTGGAGGTCTCAGAAGGGGCTGAGACTCAACGGCGACAAAACAGAGATCATGGTAGTCAGCCACCCTGAGTCACACACTCTGGGCACTGTGATTTCTTGCCAGACTCTCTGTGTCCGTATCCCGCTACTAGTCTTTCTATGAAGAGCATAGGCGTGAAGATGCTGCTCCCAGGTTCTATAGAAGGGCAGATTGCGGCAGTCTGCAGGTTGGGTTTTTATAAACTTCGACTTCTTAGAAAAGTAATTCCTTTTGTGCCTTTGCAGTTTCAGGCTTTGGTAGTTGCTGCCTCCATTATGGGAACCTTAGACTACTGCAATGGGATTTATCTCAGTCAACCAGACTTTTTGATCCATCGTCTTTAAGTCCTTCAAAATGCTGCTGTGCGCCTGGTGCTTAATGCATCATTTTGGTCCCTGGCCTCGCACTTTCTGGTCAAGCTTTTTATTGGCTTCCAGTGAGGAGCTGTATTAAGGACCCTCTTTCCTTCAAGCTAAATTGACTTCCTACTGCTGGGGGCGTCTCCTGCGATCTTCCTCTGCTAATCTGTTGGAAGCCCCTCGGTCCCATAAAGCCCGAGTTGGAGGACGCTCCTTTTCAGTGCTTGCCCCTGCTCTGTGGAGCTCCCTGACAGGCCCTTTGAGGGAGATTCTTGACCATCTTCAATTCTGCAGAGCACTTAACACTCTTTTGTTCTGAGCTCAGGAGAGTCTGTTTTCTGTTAGGGTTTTTTCCCTTCCTCCTTACTGATTCTGCTAGTGTCCAGATGCCTCTGGGCCATGTTTTTTGCACTTTACAAATTGTATTACATTACATTACATTACTTGACACAGAAGAGTCCACAGAAACAACAATTCCTGCCTTTAGTCCTCTGTATCCTGGACATTGTCGCTGCCGATCACATCCGCAAAAGGGGCGATCGATGGCTTCTTTTATCCAAAGGTAGCAACAATCAGGATGATTCAGAGAGACTCCCAAATGATATCAGTCCAAGTGGGGCCAAGTGACAGGCTCCATGGTGCTCTAAAACCAACCGAAATGAGCTCCTTTCTCCCAGCCACGTCGCGCTATTGAGCAGCATCACAGTTTTGTGGGATCCCTACTCTAAAGCAAATGGTTCTGCGAGGGTGAGACATGGCGAATGAGGAAGGACCTGATCCACACCACAGAGCTAGAAGCGCTGAGCATGCCGGCATTGTATTTAAAAGTTAGGGCATCATTACAAGTTTGGTGGTAATTCGGCTGTGAATTTGCTGAGTTACCGACAAACTTGCTTACTGTTACTGTCACTTGGTTCTGTGGGATTACCACACGATTACAAGTGTTGGAAGGGGGGGTTAATCCCCATTTTTGGAGTCTATCGAACTTCATGTGTATTTTGGCTGAATTACATTGAGCAGTAATTCTGCTGCAGGAATTCCAACAATATGTGGCCTTAAGGTGGCAGATTTACCTCTAGCGTGATGCTGGAGGTAAATCCTCCCCTTCGAGGCCAAATGTGTAGTTCAGAGCTACAGTAACAACAGCAGTCATTCTGTTACTGCCAAAAAAGAGTGATGGTAACAGATTTACCACCGGTTTTTTCCTGCACCACCCAGATACTATTAGGACTCTATCTCAGGTAATATTAAAGCGAAAACTTGCCATATATAACTTAAACAGGGAAACAGATTACAAAATGCTACAATGAAGGCAAGAGTGATTGGCTGAGCAGGAGTTAAACGCACAACCCAGTAAACAGGAGCTACCTCTGGGGACATAAGAGGAGCCAGTGCATTGCGAGTCACAAATCTAACTCCTGTGTGAGATGCACAGTATCATCCTATGTACGATCCATGATGCTTTAAATGGATTTTACATGTGTTCTGTTGATCGTGAATACACACTCCCAAGCACAGTTAATCATGCGTGTATACGGCCAGGTTTCCTGGCGAGTCAAAAGGGAATGATGGGAACTGTTGGTGTCAAGCTAGCCAGGCTCTTCTAGGCTACAAGCAGGAGCTAAATCTGCTTAACCTTATCTGAGCCAGTGCACTCTTACAGCAGGGATAAAAGAGGAAGGACTGCAGGAGGACACACACTTTATAAGGCCATCTTCTTATGGGTTGGCGCATAGGAGGTACCCCTTGTACACAGCAACGACTTGTGAGAACTGTGGTTTTGAAAGGGTGGGGTGTTTATCGATGGTTCAATTTCTTAAGAAGAAAGAGAAGAGTGAAGTAGCATAACAGGGAGGCTCCACGCCCTGCCATAGAATGTCCCGGTTTCTCTGTTCCTTTGGAAATCCTTTGTCTTTGGATGTCTCTGTATAAGCTATTGTGTAGTGTATTTATCATCTAATACGTTATTGTGGATGGGATTGTAAGAGTCCATATGTCAACCAATAAAATGTTAAATGCTAAATAATGTACCTACCAACACAAGTATTTACAAACCATATTACAGACACTTTGCAACATCGCAGAGCAGTTTCTGTGCCCCTACAATAATTGCACACGTTTCAAATATGCATTCCCTTAATGGATGAGAACTGCACTTGGCCAATGGTGTCACTGTATCATACATTGCGGTGTGTTGCCATCAATTGCTTTGCAGCTGAGATCTTATTGCACAAACTATATGTGTTCCACAAAAGTCAGAGAAGATAGCCTTGGGAGTGTGTGTGACATGCGTCCTCCCTGGCCAGTTCTATTCACTGTTCCTCCTGTCGAGTTAGGATGACCTGCAGACGATGAGCTAGTGTCACCATGTACTGAATAACAGTGCTCTATCTAAGTGCCCATGAGGGCTCCATCGCTCCCTTCTGACAGAGGATTGTCCCTTCTCCAGATCTTCGGATAGCAGTGACCATCAAATAACCTAATTCTTTCAGGGTTACATTGATAAAGGCACGTCCAGCGTCAGCCACCCACCAACCTCTTACCTTTCAATGGTTGCTGCCTTGAATATGAGCGATGGTTACAACTGGGAATGAAACCTTGGTCTTCTCAAGCTCAGTGCCGTCAACAAGAACACACAGGCTGTATCATAAAGCTGTGTATCAGGATTGCATCCCAGAAAAGTCCATACTTATGCAAGTGTAAATGGCGAATATTTTACGATAGTTGGGATCCACATGTTAGAGTGAAAGGCGGGGTCCATAATGTCCTTGCCAGTTCTGGATTAAACCCTGCGGAGGCCCCTAGGCAGTCGAAATGTCAGCCACCCTTTAGAAATGATCACCTAATACGGTTTTCATTTTCTACACCGCTTATTTTGATCCGCTGTTGCGGGCCCCTAAAAGGATTAGTTCCCTAGGCCAGTGATTACTTGGCCTAATCAATACTCCGGCACTGCTCCTTGGGGAGGCGGGTTGGGATGTAATGTCCTCCCATTCATGTTTATTGTACAAGTGGCACAGGGAGGTGGGACAGGAGAGCAATGCATATATTGGTCAACACCCACACATCTGTACATTTTGTTGTTATTTAGACGAGAACGGGAAATCACAAAAAAATATTTTTAAAATCCATTGTGTTAAGCCCTAGTGTTCTATAATGGGGCTTTGCATAATGTATGCACGCACATGTAGCATCCTAGACTCAGGCATAAGTGAACTTTCTTTGTGAACCTCTACTGAATTTCTACGTTTTTCAAAGTGGCTAATTTATGTATACGTGGATCGTGGTTCTTCATCCAGTCATACCATACAGTCACCCATAGGTGTAAATTACATAAGTGAAACCTCACCCCTGAAAATCAGGCTCTCAGTTCTTGCATTCATAGGTCTTGATCCTACCCTACGCGTGATCATAGACGGAGCTTCATCCAACCCTGCGTGTGACCTTAGACAGTTCTTCATCCAACCCTATGCGTGATCATAGACAGAACTTTATCCAACCCTCCGTGTCATCATAGACGTAACTTGATCCAACCCTGCACGTGATTATAGACGGAACTTCATCTAACCCTGTGCGTGATCATAGACGGACTTCATCTAACCCTGCACGTGATCATAGACGGAACTTCATCTAACCCTGCACGTGATCATATACGGAACTTCATCCAGCCCTCTTTGTGACCATAGACAGTTCTTCATCCAACCTTGAATGTGACTGTTGTTTTTTGTTAATTCAACACAGCAAATTACCATAGATATCTCTTCATCCAACTCTGTATGTGACCATACCTAGCTCTTCTCCCAACCCACTATGGAACAATAAACAGCTCTTCATCCAGCCTGGAGGGGGTGTAGCCCTGATCTTCCCTGAGTGGATTCCTGCCTCTATCATTTCCACAAATGCCTTGTCTATAGGCTATGTCTCTCTCCTAGCCACTGCCTTACTGTTGCTACTCTCTACTGGCCCCCTGTTCAAGTCACCTATTTTCTCTCTGAGTGGGCAGACCTCTCCTCCGCCCTCCTGGCCTCTACTTCTCAACTCCTCCTCCTTGGGGACCTTAACATCCATCTTGATTCTCGCTGTTCCTCATCTGCGCTCTTTCGCGACCTCTGCGATTCACTCTCCCTCTCTATCCTCCCCTCCTGCCCGATTCACTCTGCTAGCCACACACTTGATGTCTTGATCTCCTCTGGCCTCCCCCTATCTACTCCTCTCACCACTCCTCTCTCCTGAAGGGATCACTGCCTCCTCTATTTTCATCTTCCCATCTCCTCCCCTCAAGCCAAGACTACCCCAAGACTGCCACCCACCTTCTTGGACATCTGATCCATGAAGCGTGTGTCAGTCGAGGCTTTCGCTGCCACCTTCTCACCCCCTCCTCCACTCCAGGCTGACTCACACCCTGAAACAGCCCTGTCTCTGCTCTACCCCTCTATTTCTGCTACTCTGGATCCTCTTGCCCCTGTCATGAGGATCCGTTTGAAGCCCAAAGTCAAGTGCAATTCTTGGTATGACTCCAACATAGCTACACTTAAACGTAAGTGTAAGGTGGCGGAGAGGAAATGGAGGGTCTCTTGCTCATCCTCTGACAAACTGGCTAGCCGTCTGCTCCAACGGCAATACTGTCTCTCTGTACGTACCAAGAAGCGAGTCCATATTCAAGCCTGTGTCTCTGCAGCATATAACAACTCGGCCAAACTCTTTTAATCTGCAAGGAGCTGGACAATCATGCTGCAATATCAACCCCTCCTCTCGCCTCTCAGGCTCTTTGCAATGAACTTGACTCACACTTTATCTCTAAAACCCAAGACATCTTGTCCACACTCTCCTCCTCTCCCGCTCCTCTCCCCTCTCCTTTTCTGCTTGTTGACCCACCCTCAGCTACCCCCCTCCCTCTTTCTCCGCCTTTCCTCTTTTCTCCCCTGATGAGGTCACTAGACAAGTCTGACCTATGAAAGCCTCATCAAAACCGTTCCATCCCTGTTCCTCCAAAACCATTTAGGACCACACTGATACCCTCGCTCCGGCCCTTGCCAACTTCTGCAACCTCTCCTTTGCCTCTGGATCTTTCCCCTTACCTCTGAAGCACTCCCTTCTGCATCTTCTCCTCAAGAAACCCACAGCTGATCCTTCTTGTCTGGCTAACTATCGCCCAATTTCCATTACTCCCTTTTTGGGTAAACTCCTGGAAAAGCTTGCCATCTCTCAGCTTAACCTTCATTTTGACTCTGTTGGTTGTCTCCATGACCACCAATCCGGCTTCAGAGCTGCCAGAAGTACGGAAACTGCTATCCTGAAAATCCATGAAGACCTGCTCTCTAACCTTGACTCTAGCATTCCCTCTGTCCTCATCCTACTTGATCTCTCCTCTGCTTTTGACACGGTCAACCATACCACCCTGCTCAATCGTCTCCGTGAAAACCTGGGTATCACCAATCAGGCTCCGGCCTGGCTGACCTCTTTTCTCTCTGATCTGGCCTTTCAACCAATACCTTGCAACTCTCGCCTACTGCCTTCCTATTTCTGCTCAAATATACAGTGCTTTGCTCACAACACCCAACTCATTTTCAGGCTTCCTTCAGCCACCTCCTCTCCTTCCCTCATCTCTGACTGCCTAATCGCCATTCAAATTGGTGTGCCGCCAATGATCTTTGTGTAAATGCCAACAAGACTGAGATCCTCCTCATTGGTGCACCCTCACCATCCTTTCCCCCCACTCTCTGGCTGGCCTCCCTTGGCCCTCCTCCTGCCCCTACCTGCGAAGCTAAGAACCTCGGGTCATCTTTGACTCCACACTTTCCTTCTCCGCAAACATCTCTGATGTCTCTAAAATGTCAAACTTCTTACTGCACCTCCTTAAAAGTACTCTTCCTTTCCTCTCCTTCCCTCAGAAGCTCACTGTCTCCCAAGCTCTGATTCTCTCTAGGTTGGACTACTGTAACAGGCTCTTTCTAAATCTATCTGCCTCCACTCTCTGACCTTTACAACTAATCCAGAACAGGACTGCGAGACTTGTCCTTGGCCTCAAGCCCTGGGATCGTATCTCGCCAGCTCTGAAATCCCTTCATTGGCTCCCTGTGGTTGCAAGGATTACATTTAAAACCCTTTGCATTGCCCACAAGGCTTTCTGGGGCCTGGGCCCAAAATACCTTCAACTATCCCTCTGTATATACATGCCCCCTCGAGCCCTTCCCTCTTCTACCTCTAAAACCCTCAGGGTCAGTCGTTTTTCAAAGAAACGAGCTGGCGGTAGATCTCTGTCTTTGGCTGGGACCTCTCTTTGGAACTGCCTCCCTGTCACCTTGAAACTTGTGGAGAACCATCTATGGTTCCAGAAACTCCTCAAGACCTTCCTCTTAGCCTCTGCCTTTGCCCCTCTTCTCCCCTGCTGTTCTGCTTTCTCTCTCGGCACTGCTGCACCTGGCCACCCTCTGCCCTTTGGGCCCAGATACCTGCTCACCCTGCCACCCCCCTGCACTGCCTCCTGGCCATCATTTGCACTGGGGCCTGCATCTGTACCCATGCAGCCCCCCACTATTTTTCTGCACTCATCAGGTACACCCTATCTGACTAACCTTACACTTGGCCACTCACAGGCTGCACTACCAGTGTTTTGATCACCTTATTTATTTATTTACTTACTATTTATCTTGTCATCTTCTATGCTCTTCACTTTCCAATGTCTCCCCCTCCCATGCACTTTCCCCCTTTCTCCTTCCCCATGCACTTGTGCATTCTCAATGTCACTGGGCCTAGTAAGATCATTTTTGTTTTCTCCCCCGTTCTCCTCCCTTTGCCTGGTCAGGCTCTGAAACACCTGTGTACGAGTGTGATATACATAAAATATTCTATCATATCCAACCCTGTATGTGACAGTAAACAGTTCTTCATCCAACCCTCTATGCAACCGTAGTTCGCCTTTCAACCAACACTGTATGTGACTTGTTAAGGATTTCAATCAGGCGACACACACATTGGTCTCGGCCTAGTATGCAGTGCATGACTGAAATGCTTATCTTTTATATTGATTCACTATTGAGATGGTACACCACCCATATAAAACCCCCTTTTGAAATACCCCGGGTCACAATGGACCATGAACCAGGCTGGTTGGTAAAATACAATATTTATTTATTTTAACATTCAAAAGAAATCATACCATTTTTAATATGGGGCAGTCAATTTATTCTACCAAATCTTAAAAGAAAGCCCATAAAATTACATTTCAAACTGTGAACGTTTTACATTTTTACTAATTCTTGCTGCAGAGATAAAAGTCTTTTTATTTATGAAATTGCCTTTGGAACCAAAAGGCAGTCCATTGTCACTAGATCATTTTTTTTCCTACCTCCAACTGCAACCAACTGTCATTTCCTTCAAGGCAAGGTGAGGGTTTCTCATCTTTATTGAAGGTTTTATTGCCCCTTCACACTTCACAGGTTAGTGTCCAAGGACTTCTATTGTCCCAGCCTGGAGCCCAGACGAATGTCTGACGAGTGTGTGAACTTTCTTTGTCCTGGTCCGTTCAAAGGTTTTCAAGCTGTCAATTATCACTTTCGTGTCCTGGAAGTTTATGGTGTGCCTCCCTTCCTAGGGTGAAGTTTCAGGGCTGGCACTTGAATAACTGTTTTTTTTTTGGGAGCTTGCAAACTCAGCCCATGTGTTTTAATCTTTATTTTATTATTTTGAGTCTTGAATTAAAACAAACCTGTGGAATAAAAAATAGCCTATGTGTGTATTATCACCAACCACAAACCCCTTCACATTGCTAGGTAATGGCAGGCTTTCCTTCAACAGTTTACCTTTTAAATAGGCAATTTTATTTTCTTCAGTCAGCAAAGCCCATTTGTACACATGTTGAAAACTGCTAGCGTTTATTTCTTTAAATTTGTTTGGCAACTCCCTCAGCTGCCCACACTGTCTTTGCAGCTACAGTAATTTCCTTGAATGCAGGAGTTGTATCTGAAGCATAGATACATTGACACTGACCTGGCTCAGAGAGTTAAAGTCTCTTTGAACTGCTGAGACTGGAAACATTTTGAAAGAAATAAATGTGTGTTCCCGTGCAAGTGAAAGTGAAGTTGCTAATTAATTTATCTCAAAGTTGGTTTGACTGGGCCTGTCACTCAGGAATTAGCCTGGTTTTGGTGAAGCACAATGAAATATCCAGGGCATGACAGGGCCTTTTTAATCACAGTGGTTTCAGAATGAACAGATGGAATTAGCGTCAAGGCAGCATTTTTAAACAGTGAAAAGTTTCATTTTGAAGGGGAATTTTGGGTTTTCAGCCAAGTAGTGCTGCCTTTTCCCTTGATTCCATGTATATGTTTCAGAACACACTGGCATGCTTTTTCAGTGTGTCCCCTTGTTCCACCTTGCCTGAAGTGTGCTGGGCAGGATGGTGCAGCCACCTTTTTGTTGCTGCAAAAACGCAGTTTTGAGGTCCTGGTGCGCACAGGAGCCAGCACAGACATTTTGCTGTTTCGTGCAGACAGGCAGCTTGGTGATGTGGTGAAATACTGTTGTTGAGTGGGTCAATATATCCCACAGACTGTAGAAAGCTCTTCACCCAACCCAGCATACGACTGTAGCTTTCTCTTCATCCAACGCTGCACATTACCAGAAATATCTCTTTATCTAACCCTATATATGACTTAAGCTATCTCTTCATCCACTTGTGCATATTCTTTATCCAACTATGTACATAATCATGGAACACATGTTTATTCAACCCTGCATGTGGCATCTAGCCCACATTTAGCCCTCCATAGAACAGCATATGTCTCTCTGTCCAACCTTGTATCTGGCCCTAGCAGATATCTCATCCTACAGCACTGAGTGTGACTTAAGGTAGCGCTTCATCCAAACCTGTATTGAAGTATTGATATCTCTTTAGCCAACCATGTATTTTAACATAGATAATTCTCACCCAACACCACATGGCTGCAGACTAGACAGCTCTTCAGCCCTGCTAGTGATCATATATAGATCTTCATCCAACCTTGTATGTGGTAGTAGGTAGCTCTTCAACCATGCATTCTGCTGTACATATCGCTTCACCCAGCACTGTCCATGGCTATTGAGTTGATAGCTTTTCATACAGATATATAGGTGATTATGTACAGATATGCATCCATCACTGTATGTGATAGTATATAGCTTTTCATCAAACATTGTACAAGACCTAACCTATGCAGCTTAACTAAGAGCCAGACATTGTTGTGGGCTGTACACCAGCAAGCTCCCAGAAACCTGAAGACTCCCTGCATGGCTATCATAATGACGTAGGCCATCAAATCTCAGCTGGCATTTATTCTAAATCCAAGTTAAGTTAATGTAATGTATTGCATGTATATTGAGCTTTTCCACAACAAACTATTTATTTATTTATTTGTATTTATTTATTTGTTAGGGGCCGAAAGCCTGCAGGCATCGGAACGCCACATAGAGATGGATACGTGTAACAGAAATACAAGACATAGGTGGACGGGTAACTTGGCAAGCCAAGACGGAGAGAGGAGCTGTCACTTAACTAGGAAAGCTATCGTCATTTGAAAAAAAGTATTCTCAACTTCTTTCTGAAAATGAGGTGATTGGGTTCCAATCTCAAGTTCAGAGGGAGTTTGTTCCAACTAGCGGCTGCACAGTTGGGAAATTCTGCGTATAGCTGACAATTGTTGATTTAAGGTAGGCCGGGGCTTTGTCATACAGGCACTTGTGTGTATTTGTCAGCGATTTGAACAAGATGCGGTCTTCCACCTTCAGCCAATGTAGCTCCCTTCTAGCATTGCTGATATGGTCTGATCTTGCTTTTTGCTTGATTATTCTGATAGTGTTATTCTGAATAAGTTGTTATTTTGTCATGCATTGTTTACTAGCGCCTAGTAAAAGCGCTTTACCATAATCCAGGCGGGATAAGATGGTTGTTCTGGCTATGGTGGTACAATTTAATTTGTCGAATAAGGGTTTGATTGCTCTCAACAGCCTAATGTAGCAGGAGCATTTTTTGCTCACGTACATGGCTTGAACATCTGAGCTCATAGAGGCTTCCAAGGTCATGCCCAGGATTTTCACCCTGCCAACTACTTTTTTGAAAATTACTCATATTCTGATGATAGTTTAGCCCTGGCCTGATTGGAGCCAAAAATCATCAGCTCAGTCTTGTAGATGAATTGCCCTGATGCCCTATTGGCAAAAGCTATGCTCATTAGCGACAGAATTTAAAAAGAACGAGTAAAATCAATCTTAAAACCTGGACAAATAGCATTTTGATGAAGGTGGAGGGACATTTACAAGACTAGAAGAAGTAAGACTGAGAAATAAAACCATCTGGATTTTTGATGAAAGATACAATTTAAAGCAAATTGTTTCCTCATTGTTTAGTCTATTTGAGATGTGTTGATTTTTCAAATCATAGGCTGAATCAGGAGGTCCAAATCTAAAATGAAAAACTTGTTCTGTGACTGAATGCCTCAAAGACTGAACTCATGTTACTGGGGACAGAATTAGGATCAATCCAGGCCTACTATCTCATTTATTTTGTATGTGTTGGCGTGTTTGCAAGGCACCTACAGAACAAATTGTGTTTCAAGGTGCCACAAGACAAAAAAGGGGAGAGGGAACAAGGGAGAAAAATCCAATAACGGGGAGAGGGAACACGGGAGAAAAATACAATAATATCCCTACTAGGCCATGTGACATTTAGATCATGCAAGTATAGAACAAGAAGCGCAAGGGAGAAGGGGGGGGCGGTCTGCACAATAAGCGAAGTGCTCGGGTGGTAAGGGAAGGCAGCGTAAGGAGGAGCCGGAGCAAGTGCTCAGGTGAGACATGAAGGAAAGTGCCATAGATTGGGGTAGTGTGGGTCCACGTACAAAGTGTGAGGGGGGGGTGGACTGCTGGACTGGGTGGGGGTGGCCTGGCGCCCTGTAGAACTCTGGTGATCCAGGCAACCAGTCACTGAAGGAGAGGTGGGAGTTAGGGCGAAAGGAAGAGGATAAAAGGAGGGTGTGAGGAGCTTCTGGAATTTAAGGCGATCTGGCTCAAGCCTGAGAGGGGCAGAGAGACTGTTCCAGAGGGAGGCTCCTCAGAGGAGAGAGATCTACCCCCTACTCTATGCTTATAGAAGCGTCTGATCAGCAGAGAGTTGGAGCTAGCAGACCGAAGGGCTCTAGCAGGGAGGTATTTAGAGAGAGCGAGTTAGATGTTGCGGCGTCCCGGGCCCCAGAAAGTCTTGTGTATGATACAGAGGGTCTTGAATTTGATCCTAGCAGCAAACCGGAGCCAGTGCAGAGGCATTAAGGCTAGAGAGATGCAGTCCCTGGGCTTAAGGCCAAGAATAAGTCTTGCAGTCCTATTCTGGATTAGTTGAAGGGAGGATAAAGGAAGATTGAGGAAGAGGCTGCTGCAGTAGTCAAGCCTAGGGAGGATCAGAGCTCTGGAGACATTGAGTTTCTGGGGGAAGGTGAGATAAGGCAGAATGCCTCTGAGAAGGTTCAGTTGGTAGTGGGCCTTCTTGCCAAGGGTTGCAATGTGAGGAGAGAGGGGAGTCAAAGATGACACCAAGGTTTTTTGTCTCACAAGAGGGTGAGGGGAGTTGACCCAAATAGGGGGCCAGAGAGTGTGAGGAAAGATGTGAGCATGGGTACTGATGAGAAAGATCTCAGTCTTACTGGCATTAAGGCAGAGATCATTGGAAGCGCACCAGGAGTGAAGAGCAGTCAGAGATGACAGAGGAGGAAATGGAGGCAGAAGAGGGACCCTTGAAGGAGAGCTGTGTGTCATCTGAATATCACTGGAAGTGGGGAGAGGAGGATGAGATCAGGTTGGCCAAAGGAGAAAGACAGATGTTGAAAAGCCACGACGAGAGGATAGAGCCTTGAGGGACACCGCAGGTGGAGAGAGTGATAAGGTAACACAATGGGCCCAGTTGAACCTGGGAAGGATGGTTGGAGAGTAAGGAGCTCAACCAGTACAGTGCAAGGCCTGTGATGACAAGGGTGTTGCAGAGCCGATTGGTCAGGGTGGCATGGTTGACCGTATCGAAGGCAGAGGAAAAATCCAGAAGGATAAGAACGGAAGGAGAGTTGGAATCAAGATTTGAAAGCCGTACTACTACTCTTATCTGTCCCACTAATTGTAGACAACACCATAACCCCAATCAAATTTGCCAGGAACTAAGAGATTGATCAACATATTTCCCTAGCCAATCTACCTGCGAGTTGTGAAAGCACACAATTGCCAAGGGCTCAAAACCATGGACACCTCTGGGGTCTAATCCTGAAATTAAATGATCCCATCTCACCACCAAAGAAGCTTTGCACTGGCTCTAAGTGAGGGAACATTTTGAGACCCCCTACAATCCCCAACTGGCAAGGGAGTACATTTGTTGCTTGTAGGAGAAATGTGGCTTCCCGAGTTGAATGCCTAGCCTGGCCTTGCCCCCTATAACAAGCACTATCTCCTAAATAAGCAGGGGTTATTTCATAAAGCCTTTCATGGACGTGCACCTGCATACCTAGGGAAACCCCTGCTGCCCTACTGAGAGGTGGGTCTCTCAGAACAGACTTTCCACGTGTGGTCATGCACACATACGGTGTGATTTATATTTGGTTCCATGAGGTGTCTCGGTTTTCTGTGTGGTTGTAGTGGGTTAACCTAAAAAGAGGGGGGCCAGAGGACAATTTACCAGGCTAATGCCCTTACTCTATATACTTTTTAACACAAAACATCAGGCAAGACACATCTGTCTCTTAGTTTGTTATAGCCATTTAGATGCAGTTTTTTTTAAAAGAACACTGTGGTAAGGGCAAAGAAGAGAGGCAAGGCTGTGGCGGAGGACAGAAAGGATACAATGAAGTTCTAACTCTTCCTGCCTGTAGTGCACACCTCCAACTAGGTAGCGCTGATGTACCGCTTATCAAATAGGGATAGGATAAGAGTTCAAAATAACAACTTCTATATGTGGTAATACATTCAGCCTTGTTTTGCCCTTAACCACTCTCTTCCACTATGTGTACGTATTTGGAAGAGACAATTCGTACGTACTAATTCCAATTAGTTAATTAAAAGCAGCATATCAATGATCCAAAGCTCAAACACCTACTAGGGTGTATATAAGATGAATAACCTAGAGCATGGGTGCACAACATACGGCCCGCGGGCCAGTTGCGGCCCGCCATGCTGTTTTTTCCGGCCTGCGAGGCACAAAGACTTTCCTAATGGAGGGCGGCCCGCAAGCAGCATCGGCCGCCCTCCATTATGAAAGTCTTTGTTGTCTTCCGGGCTGGACAAAACACTGGCCGTCATTGGCTCAGCACACACACATCATGTCACTCCTACGAGCCACGTAGTGCGTGTGTGCTGCACCAATGGAGTGCCAGCACTACGGCTGGTGTGGCCAGTAAGGCTTGATGCCGGAAGGCATTTCAGCCTTGCTTGTCACGCCAGCCGTAGTACGATTCCACTTACCTCACCAGCGTTCCAGCTTACCTGCCTTCCAGCACGTCTCCAGTAAGTGGTCTGTGTGTTTTTGTTTGTGTGTCGGGTCTGTTCTGCTGTATGTTTGTGTTGTGTATGCTGAGATTGGGGGGTGGGGTCATGTCGGATGTGTATGAATGTTTGTTTTTGAGTGTTTGTGTTGTGTATGTTGAGATGGGGGGTGGGGGGCATGTCAGATGTGCATGAATGTTTGTTTTTGAGTGTTTGTGTTGTGTATGTTGAGATGGGGGTGTCGGATGTGTATGAATGTTTGTTTTGAGTGTTTGTGTTGTGTATGTTGAGATGCGGGGTGGGGTGCGTGTCGGATGTGTATGAATGTTTGTTTTTGAGTGTTTTTTGTTGTGTATGTTGAGATGGGGGGTGAGGGGGTGTCGGATGTGTATGAATGTTTGTTTTTGAGTGTTTGTGTTGTGTATGTTGAGATGAGTGGCTGGGGGGGCATGTCGGATGTGCATGAATGTTTGTTTTTGAGTGTTTGTGTTGTGTATGTTGAGATGCATGTATGGGTGCAAGCTTCAGAGTTTGAGTGCTGAGTTGGGGGGTTTGGGTCTGTATGCGTGCATGCTTGAGAGTGTGTGTGCTGAGTTGGGGGGTGGGGGATTCGGGTCTGTATGGGTGCATGGTGTATGCTTGAGAGTGTGTGCTGAGTTGGGAGGGTGGGGCGCTCGGGTCTGTATGGGTGCATGTTTAAAAGTGTGTGTGCTGAGTTGGGGGGGTGGGGGGTTTGGCGGTGCATGAATGTTTGTTTTTGTATGTTTGTGATGTGTATGTTGAGATGCATGTATGGGTGCATGCTTCAGAGTTTGTGTGCTGAGTTGGGGGGTTTGGGTCTGTATCTGAGTTGGGGGGTGGGGGGTTCGGGTCTGTATGGGTGCATGTTTGAGAGTGTGCTGATTTGGGGGGTGCGGGGTTCGGGTCTGTATGGGTGCATGCTTGAGAGTGTGTGTGCTGAGTTGGGGGGTGGGGGGTTCGGGTCTGTATGGGTGCATGCTTGAGAATGTGTGTGCTGCGATGGGGGGCAGGGGTTCGGGTCTGTATGGGTGCATGCTTGAGAGTGTTTGTGCTGAGTTGGGGGGTGGGGGGTTCGGGTCTGTATGGGTTCATGCTTGAGTGTGTGTGCTGAGATGGGGGGTGGGGGGTTTGGGTCTGTATGGGTGCATGTTTGAAAGTGTGTGTGCTGAGTTGGGGGGGTGGGGGGTTTGGGGGTGCATGAATGTTTGTTTTTGTATGTTTGTGATGTGTATGTTGAGATGCATGTATGGGTGCATGCCTCAGAGTTTGTGTGCTGAGTTGGGGGGTTTGGGTCTGTATCTGAGTTGGGGGGTGGGGGGTTCGGGTCTGTATGGGTGCATGTTTGAGAGTGTGCTGATTTGGGGGGTGGGGGGTTCGGGTCTGTATGGGTGCATGTTTGAGAGTGTGCTGATTTGGGGGGTGGGGGGTTCGGGTCTGTATGGGTGCATGCTTGAGAGTGTGTGTGCCGAGTTGGGGGGTGGGGGGTTCGGGTCTGTATGGGTGCATGCTTGAGAATGTGTGTGCTGCGATGGGGGGCAGGGGTTCGGGTCTGTATGGGTGCATGCTTGAGTGTGTGTGCTGAGTTGGGGGGTGGGGGGTTCGGGTCTGTATGGGTGCAAGGTGTATGCTTGAGAATGTGTGCTGAGTTCGGGGTTTGGGTCTGTATGGGTGCATGTTTGAGAGTGTGTGTGCTGAGTTGGGGGTGGGGGGTTCAGGTCTGTATGGGTGCATGTTTGAGAGTGTGCTGATTTGGGGGTGGGGGTTCGGGTCTGTATGGGTGCATGCTTGAGAGTGTGTGTGCTGAGTTGGGGGTGGGGGGTTCGGGTCTGTATGGGTGCATGCTGTTTGGTTGGGGGTGAGGGACAGGGGGCATAGTATTTACTTGAGGCATGGGGGCCATGGGGCATAGTATTTGGTTGGGGGTGGGAGCCATGGGGCATAATGTTTGGTTGGGGGTGAGGGGCCATGGGGTATAGTGTTTATTTGGGGGTGAGGGGGCCATGGGGCATAGTGTTTGTTTGGGGGTGAGGGGGCCATGGGGCATAGTGTTAGGTTGGGGGTGGGAGCCATGGGGCATAGTGTTGCATTCCAAGAGTGAACTCAATAATAAAGCTAAAACAGGCACAGTTAGGAGATGTACATCCTTTGCTTTTTTGAGGAAACCTGACTCAACGAAGGCCGTACTCCTCTTGGGCAACCCAAACAGCAAACTATAGCAGTCCAAAATAACGGAATGTCCAATCAAGGGTCGATACAATATATATAATTTAATTAAACAGACGATATACAATAACTAAATCGAAATAAATGATAACAATGGAAAATGTATAGTACAAAATGTAAGTTTGAAATGCAATAAAAAACGTTACCCCTCAAAAACATATTCTTTTTCCATGTGTTTCATACAAATTGGGGGTTGAAAAAGCCTCATGACATGTCCCGCCCACCGCCCCGCCCACTTTTACTTTTCGGCCCACTGTAGCCCTCATGTAAGGTACTTTCGGCCCTCTGTCAAAATCAGTTGTGCACCCCTGACCTAGAGATTGTCTGTGGACCCTGATGTGCTGAGGTTTTAAAAAGACACAAGCAGCAAACAAACCATGTTTGTATGACAAAACAACATGAAGACACTTCAGTCTCCACTGTCCGTTTCAGAATGCAGTTAACTGTCGGAGGGTGGGGTTAAGTAAAAAAAAGAGTTGCTCAAACTACAAAGTAGGTCAAATGTATGCCTCTTGAGTGTAGCAACCACCGTCGACGGGATTCAGTGGCATATATATCAGTCGGGCCACCTTCATCAGGGCAGTCTTCGGTTTCTAAGAACTTTTTAGGTCAGCAGCGTACTCAACAAGTTACAAGAACTTAAACAAAACAGGTGGGTGTATACTTTACCACCTTGTTACTGGTGCCATGGGATTAGATCAGTCGAGGAGAGAACCTATGGGCAGATAAAATACACCACAGTTAGCTATAGGCTAATAACTGCCAAACAAATGGCTATGAATCAGCACACTATTAACTGCTACTCATATAGTCAAGGATGCTGGTAGTAG
Source organism: Ambystoma mexicanum (assembly GCF_040938575.1). Taxonomy (NCBI): domain Eukaryota; kingdom Metazoa; phylum Chordata; class Amphibia; order Caudata; family Ambystomatidae; genus Ambystoma; species Ambystoma mexicanum. Next base: position 980,933,227 of record NC_090936.1, read on the forward strand.
TACCACACTTTACCAAGGATGGATACAGTTAGATGTTCATGTTTTCTATTTCACAATATTTTTCAGTGTTGCTGGGTACAAGAATTGTCAAGTGGCTTCTATATCCGCCACCATCTAATACTGAGATTTGCAGGGTATCGTATGCGTGAGCAAGGGAGTCAAAATACGACAAAAGCTAGGTTTGGACTAACCTTATTACTGATATCCTTGTGAGGTCTTAAAGATCTACGTGCAAACAGATGTTCTTCTGTTAGTTTAAATGCACTGTAATCCAGTCCAAGTGCTCTCCATCTAGTAGGAAAGAAGAGAAAGAGAGCAGGTGACATCATTGCGACTGCACTCTATTGGAATATGTGTTGGGAGGTGGACACACGAGTGAACAGTAGGGTTGTCATAGGTTCACAAGCCGTCAGAGCAATTCGGTGTTTACTTTACGTGCACGGGGCAGCGTATCTGCTCCCGTGCTGAACAGTAACTAATTCTAAGGTTTGATGCCCGGACGGCTAAGAACTTACTTATTAGAAGTTCGCTGGATCCGCTGTCTGTCACTGACTGCGTCCGTAGCAGGCAATCCACTGCGCTCCGTGTTGCACAGAGCGGAGGTAGTCCTCCGGTCACGCAACACGTGATGTTACTTGGGCCACGTGTCCCGCGTCAACCTGCACTCTGGTCACGGGATGTGTAAATCAGGCATTATTCATCCTGGATTATCCCACAATCGCCTGGACAAAGTCAGTCAATGTCCTGATTGCAAGTCGGTTAAATCAGCTCTGTGTGTTTTGCCAAGTGCCATGTTAAATAGTGACTGTTGTCAGAGTTTTACAATGGAATACGGACAGTCCATTTGGATCTACGTCCATACCTCCATTGGCCATTGCTCAGCACGTACGAGTCGGAATACTCACGAACAATTCTCTTTGTGTGTTTTTTTTAATTAATTTCATCACACCCAGCCTATTCATACCCTTCATAACTGAAAAATCAAGAGAGTCAGAGGAGTTGGAAATGATGTTTCTCTCTCAGGGTATTAACACTGCATAGTCACATACTGTCTTAGATTGTGGACAGAGGGAATTTTTTCTGTGATGGAGTTCAAATGGAATGAGGCTCCCACATTGAGGGACATCTCTCTCTCAGGAGGTGTGCACTACATGCAGGCAGAGTTATAACTTCATTGTATCCTTTCTCTCCTCTGCCACCGCCTTGCCTCTCTTCTTTGCCTTTACCACGGTGGTCTTTTGAAAAACTGGATCTAAATGGTTGTAGTGGGTGCCTGGACATGCTTGGTGTTGAAGTTCGCTGGAGTCTGCTCTCCATTCTGCCTCCTAATTCTGTTCAGCTGTACTCCATTCTTAACACAGCTCTCCAAGGAGCTCTTAAGCAGTTGACATTAATTGCATGCACTGTACAGAGCAAGTAAATACATGAGAAAAAGATGGAATTCTTTAGAAAGAGGCTACTTTTGACACCGGGCAATGGCAAGAACTAGTAAGCAGCTGAATGAGTTACAGCAGTTAGCATTTACCAACCATCTGCTGAAGGGCGTTCTTTATAGAAAAAGATTGCAAAAGCTGCCAGACTCATTCAAATGTAACAAGCTTTCTCAAAGCGAATAGTCTGAGCTTTTATATACACCTATATCTCTGCAGATATGACTGCTCTCCCATCTTTACTTTCAGCAGGGATGTGAAGACTCTACTCTTCAAAGAACATCTAGCCAATCACTGAGCTGTACGTCTGCCCGTCTAGAGCTCCCCCTTCCCTTGCTCCCCTACCCAACCCAGGGCCTCTGTAATCCCCACCCTACTTGTCACCCCCTAGGGTGTATCCCCTATGTGCAGCATTCTGTTGCTTCCAGGTTAGGTGTGTGTTTTATAAATTCCTTCGCTACATACAGACATTTTATAGACCTTAGCCAGGCAGTGACCATGTTGCAGGTTCTTCTGTTGCATGCCCAGCTGCGAACATGATTTGGTCTGGTTTGCACAGCATATCATGAGAATTACCGTCATATATACCATCTGTTGTCATCAAACGACCAGCTTCTCCCACTACTGCCAGTTTTTACCATCAAACATTCATGGAATTGAATGTATGTTTTATTTTTTTTATTTTTTTATTTAAAATGATATCGTTCTCTACAAAACGTTTCATTTATACACTTATTATCATACATATTCAAAATCAAGATTATAAAATTAATATAATAGGCACCAAGAAAGCAAGGGGTTAGAAAGGAGTGATTTGTGACACAGATTCGTCCCAGCATCCATTATATAGCTTTGCTTTTTGTCTGATTTGATTCCATCATCACTACAGACCCTGAGTTTATCATGAAAATTATATAATTCCAAAACTGGATAATGACTGTTCTGTTATGTCCTGATAGTATGAGGTTCCATCTATCATGGCAGTACAACTCGGGACCAATCGTAGAAATCACTCCTCTGAACAGAGCTCTTTTGTCTGCCAGCGCAGGGCAGATCATCAACACATGAAAAAGAGTCTCAAGGGTTTGTTTGTCTTCGCAGAATTGACAGAAAGCTTCAGCATTCGGGATCTGCCTATTTTTTGCCATGAGTTCACGTGTTGGTAGTTGGTTCAAACGTAGTCTGATGAATTGATCTCTAATTGAACGATCCGGGAATTGTTTCAGATATGATGGCAGTTCGTTAAGGGCACAGATGTCTAATTCACAGTTTAAATTCATCTGGTACTGGGATTTCTCTGCTAGAGTGCAAACCCAGTCACTTAGTTGTATTCTTTTTTTTGCACATTGCGGCTGGTTCAATAACATCTATTGTGTTATGTTGTTTGCTAACTGAATGTAAAGAGCTCTTGTACAACAATCTTCTTCCATTTTGGCAAACTCGTTTTGCAAGGCCCTACAAGAAAAAAAAGAAAAAAGTATGTGGTGTTGGTTGTTAGTGGGATAGAGAGAAAGACTGAAGCAAATCTTGAGGTTTTGGTACTTGCACACCCCGACTAGAAGAATCTGAGTCCTGAGTGCTGGTACGAGGCAACGTAGTTAGTGTTGGGGGCACTTATGTGTATGTTTCACTCAGAAGGGAGAGTCCAAGATCAATCCATTGGGCAGAACGTGTTGCGTGACTGGGCTAGACGCCCGTAGGTGGGGGTGCTTCTGTAATAGGACTGTAGTTGTGACAATTGCAATAGCTTTGTTAATGTGGTATGATTTTAGGCAGCCAGTTGCCGTGTGTGAAGATGAATTGTATGAGTAGTGTAAAGTGGTAAAAGAAGAAGTTGTGAATGTGTTAGTGGGGGGGAGTAGAAGGGACAACTTATTGTTCAAGTTTCACTGACATGTTTTAATTGTCTGCAGATGAAAAGTTCTTATCATTCTGGTTTAGTTTAAGGCACATGGGGAGACTGACCTGAAGGAGTCCTATCTCCTGAATCCTTGGTTCAAGCAAGTGTGGCGATGTGATGCGGTAGGACTGACTGACCCGAAAGAGTGCGATCTCCCAAAGTCACTGCTTAAGGCTTTGTGTTCGGGTGCATGGCATGCTGTTGACAGAAATCAGCCAAAATTGAACAGTATTTTGGAATTGAATTTTGGTTTGCTGGAGCTGCTCCAAGATCCTTGAGTTTGGTAGGATCTTTACAAGTGCTCTGTTCATTTAGCACTTGAATAGCAAAGTTTTCAAGGATTTCTTGAAGTCTAGGTGGTTCCCCCTAAGCGCAGAAATCTGGTGATAGAGTTCCAGAGCATGATTGAGAGAAAAGAGAACGACGATGATATGTGAGATTGCTGTTTGAAACTTGGCACAATTACTACTAAAGTCACATCACAATACCGTTCAAGGTAATGCCCCCGGGTCCCATAGTTAACAACGGCCCCAGGGGCATTACCGTGGGCAGTAGTAGGCCGCCGTTGAGGGGCGTATTTCCTTTAGTATTCCGGGGTCTCCTTGGGATACTAGTTTTCCGGAGTTTGCAGCCCCGGAATACTAATGGCTGACGAAACCTTTTCAAGCAGCATTTCTTTTGCCATTTGAAAAGGATTTGTCCCAGTACGCATTAGTTCTAGGAACACTAGAACGCGCGTACTGCTTCATTAGTACAGAGTACGCATGCTGCATTTTGGAGTATTTTTAATCTGTGCAGCAATTATTCAGGGAACCCTTGGCATAATCAGTTGGCATGATGTAAGCTTGCATGTACTTGCACAATGACTGCCATCGTTCTGTGTATGAAGGTCAAGTAAGGCATGCTGCGCCAGATCGTTGGGAGCTGAAAGAGGCAATTTGATGTGATCACTTTGACCTGCAGTTTGGGAATGAGGACGCTGCCCATAAGGAGCCCAAGCTTTTGACTTTTGCCCATGGGTATTGGCAGGTTGCTTTTTCTTCTGGCTCAGGCGCTGATGAAGAGTTTGGAGCTGTGGTGACGCAAATCATATGTTCCGCTCCGTTAATGTGGCGATATACACAAAACACAATCTCAGATCTGGTTTGTTTGTAGGAGAGTTGATGGTGAACTTGATAATGATGTTGGTGTTATCTGCATAGTTGAGATGTGAAGTCTGAATTATTAATGATATGATATGGCATTTGTAACGTGCCAACACAAAAGTGTTTCAAGGCGCGACTTTCAAGAGTGGCATCATGAATACATGGAAGATAAGGGGAGAAAGGTTTGATTCTTGGGGTATTCCACATGACGTGAAAGGGCACCTGTGCCTTGCTTTTGTCCAGTTGATGAAGAAAATCCCCCTTGACAGACATCAAAAAGACACCTGTCATTTGTAAAAATTCTGAACTGACGGAAAGTAAAAGCATACAGGTAGGGGAATGTCGTACCAAGATAGTCCCTTGAAAATGTGTAATGTTTTCTGGGGAGAGCAGTGTGTGATTGACTGGCTTGGCTATGAGTTGCTCCCCTTTGTACTAGAGACAGAACACTCTGAAACATGTATTAATGGATGTTGTTTGGTTCCTTGTCCATGTGTAGCCACTTTTTTCTGGCCATGCTCCATGCAAGGGGGTCCACTTACCTAGCCCCGTACCAGAGACAGTTCCCATGGATACCACCACCCCTAACCCCCAGGCCCCATGGGTAGGAGGCGGGCCAGCACCTCAAAATAAAATTACTGTTAACAGAAGATGGGCTAAACCCTGAGTTCTTAGAGTACTAATCGACACAGACACCAGAGTGATTTTTATAGGGATCGCAATGAGGGCCCCTCTTTATTCATAAAGCACACTTATTGTTTAACCCTTTTACCTTTTATATTCCCTGGGAATCCCCTGGAGTGAGCACCAACTGACTGGGTACCTGCTACATTAGCTCACAGTTCCTTGGAGGGATCTGGGGCACTGTTAGGGTGAGTCTGGCACAACAAACCCCTTACCCAAACTCAGGTACGACCCACATGGAGTGTGAGGCCACAGGATGGCCACTGTGGATGGTGCCATCTTGCTAGGCGGCTTCAGGCAGGCCGCCACACTGCCCCGCTACCTCACGCCAGGGTACCTCGCTTCTACCCCCTTTCTCTACTTAACATTCCTATAAATAATTAATATCCTATGCCTACTTAACTCTTAACCTACTTAGCATTATCCCAATACTTACCCCAATGCTGCGCTTCACCCTATGTAACAATAATTCACTGTATATGTACATATTTATATTTAGAACATATAACACACATAAGATACTATGCCACAATCAGCGTGACTACTGCAGTCAGTCACCCCCTCACAGTGCTTTAAGGTCTGTCTCTGGTGTCAGAAGCTGATGGACAGATGGGCATTTCATGGCTGGATTCATGCTGCCTGGTACAGGGCTACATTATAGCGCTGGTTTCATGCTGGCTTGTTTTGGCTGAGCCTGGGGCAATGGTGGCTGGTGCCTGGCCCCACTGTTCCTTCTTCTGGGTGGCCCTGTACACCAAATGGGGCCACCCACGATCACGGCACCCGGCATTTTCAAATCTTCAGGATGACCCTGTTAGTGTGGGGGCTGCCCCACATCACTTTGCGGCACCCGTACCACCATGTTATTTATAAGCGGAACCCCCATTGTCATAAGGATGTTGCTACGCTTACTGGCTCACAGCCAAGGCCATTTTGGGTTCAGGCGGTGCCCCCATGAGAACAAGGACGCTGCTACTTTCATCGCTACCCACCCATGGCCTTCTTGGGCTTCAGACCCACACCCTCAGCAATGCATCTCGCAAGACGCAGGGGACGGCCATTGGCATTCTCCTGGGCAACTCCACTGGGCAAGCCTGCGGCTTTCCTTCACTTAGGCAACTCAACGGAGTAGCCCAGGACTTCCTCCTCCTCCTCGTCACCTGAGTTGTCCGGCGAGGCCAACCCATGACTTCTTCTTGACTGCTGAACCCTCCTGTGCCTGGCATACACAGCTCGAGGGACTTTTATGCAGGGCCCACCTCGCTGTCCACGAAACGGCCCATCAAGGGTCACGACCGGGAAGCCTGGCCTCGGCCACCCCCCCCCCATGTGTCCCATGCTGGACTGTTCATGGTTTGGCCCAGGCAGCCGCGGCTCTGTAGACTGCTTAGCCCGTGCAGTCTGGCCCCGGGACAGACGACAACTGCCACGGCCCTGGAGCGGCCGAGCTGCCCCTGGCATTAGCAGTTCAGCCCCCTGGATCTCTCTTTGGGGGGACTCCCCACATGCTGCATGGGGCCATTAGATGAATCTAGGCCCTGCTTGAGGCAGTGCCCCCCAGGTAAGTCTTTTCCTTGTTTTCTCTCTCCTATGTGTCCTATCTCCTTTTGTACTTCTTTTCCAAGTGTCTCCTTTTTTCCTAATTGTCACTTTTCTTTTAATCCTCATGGGATTCCTTTCTCCCCTGCCCTGCCCAGCCCATTCTTGTCCATGGGAGTTCTGTTCTCTTGTTCTTTCACTTCCCTTTTTTTAACCATTCCGTCCAGCCAAAAACGCCTACACACAAAGACACAGAGAAATAATAAAATACTTTATTTGCCCTGTTGGTCTCTGCGCCTTTATTTATAGGTGTTCCCTTAAGCACACAGCCCCTGCTTGGCAGGCCCCATGGGGCAATGGGCTACACATGGGAACCTGTGGTCATTCTTCCCATGTTAGGCAGTAAGGATCCTAAGGTGGGGGCATGGCATTCTTTATTTATAGGTGTTCCCTTAAGCACACAGCCCCTGCTTGGCAGGCCCCATGGGGCAATGGGCTACACATGGGAACCTGTGGTCATTCTTCCCATGTTAGGCAGTAAGGATCCTAAGGTGGGGGCATGGCATTCTTTATTTATAGGTGTTCCCTTAAGCACACAGCCCCTGCTTGGCAGGCCCCATGGGGCAATGGGCTACACATGGGAACCTGTGGTCATTCTTCCCATGTTAGGCAGTAAGGATCCTAAGGTGGGGGCATGGCATTCTTTATTTATAGGTGTTCCCTTAAGCACACAGCCCCTGCTTGGCAGGCCCCATGGGGCAATGGGCTACACATGGGAACCTGTGGTCATTCTTCCCATGTTAGGCAGTAAGGATCCTAAGGTGGGGGCATGGCATTCTTTATTTATAGGTGTTACCTTAAGCACATAGCCCCTACTTGGCAGGCCCCATGGGGCAATGGGCTACACATGGGAACCTATGGTCATTCTTCCCATGTTAGGCAGTAAGGATCCTAAGGTGGGGCATGGCATTCTTTATTTATAGGTGTTCCCTTAAGCACACAGCCCCTGCTTGGCAGGCCCCATGGGGCAATGGGCTACACATGGGAACCTGTGGTCATTCTTCCCATGTTAGGCAGTAAGGATCCTAAGGTGGGGGCATGGCATTCTTTATTTATAGGTGTTACCTTAAGCACATAGCCCCTACTTGGCAGGCCCCATGGGGCAATGGGCTACACATGGGAACCTATGGTCATTCTTCCCATGTTAGGCAGTAAGGATCCTAAGGTGGGGCATGGCATTCTTTATTTATAGGTGTTCCCTTAAGCACACAGCCCCTGCTTGGCAGGCCCCATGGGGCAATGGGCTACACATGGGAACCTGTGGTCATTCTTCCCATGTTAGGCAGTAAGGATCCTAAGGTGGGGGCATGGCATTCTTTATTTATAGGTGTTCCCTTAAGCACACAGCCCCTGCTTGGCAGGCCCCATGGGGCAATGGGCTACACATGGGAACCTGTGGTCATTCTTCCCATGTTAGGCAGTAAGGATCCTAAGGTGGGGGCATGGCATTCTTTATTTATAGGTGTTACCTTAAGCACATAGCCCCTACTTGGCAGGCCCCATGGGGCAATGGGCTACACATGGGAACCTATGGTCATTCTTCCCATGTTAGGCAGTAAGGATCCTAAGGTGGGGCATGGCATTCTTTATTTATAGGTGTTCCCTTAAGCACACAGCCCCTGCTTGGCAGGCCCCATGGGGCAATGGGCTACACATGGGAACCTGTGGTCATTCTTCCCATGTTAGGCAGTAAGGATCCTAAGGTGGGGGCATGGCATTCTTTATTTATAGGTGTTACCTTAAGCACATAGCCCCTACTTGGCAGGCCCCATGGGGCAATGGGCTACACATGGGAACCTATGGTCATTCTTCCCATGTTAGGCAGTAAGGATCCTAAGGTGGGGCATGGCATTCTTTATTTATAGGTGTTCCCTTAAGCACACAGCCCCTGCTTGGCAGGCCCCATGGGGCAATGGGCTACACATGGGAACCTGTGGTCATTCTTCCCATGTTAGGCAGTAAGGATCCTAAGGTGGGGCATGGCATTCTTTATTTATAGGTGTTCCCTTAAGCACACAGCCCCTGCTTGGCAGGCCCCATGGGGCAATGGGCTACACATGGGAACCTGTGGTCATTCTTCCCATGTTAGGCAGTAAGGATCCTAAGGTGGGGGCATGGCATTCCTCTCTCACCTGTGGAGAATGAGTTGAAGAAACTACCCTAGCCGAATACTTGCTTTGACCTCCTTACTGCCTGATGCAGTATTGCCAATGAGAGTCTTCCTGAAGCAGTCGGCAGTTATGTATATATTTTATAGAAGTTTGCTGAGCCCCTATATTTTACCTGAGATTCCCTCTATGCACTATGCACTATGCTGTGATGCATGCATAGCCCATTTACCTTCTGCAGAGTACAGCCTCAGTGGCAGCCTCGTTGCCACATGGTGAGCACGGTTTTATTTTTTTGTAAACCCTGGGTTTTTTTTAGATTAAAAGTTGTTTATGATGAGGCTTGAAGGAGCTTAAGAGGAACTGGCTTTGGAACTGCCCAAACCCCTCTTCCTAAATTATACCTGCATCCCTGCCAGCTCTGGAACAGTTGAACGTTGAGATTGGCCCACATTACCACAGGTGAGTCACATTACATCGAGGAGACCTACTGCGCAGGGTGTTGTAAGTGCTCAGCCCAAGTCTGCTATTCTCTTGCCACGTCCCCACTAGTGTACTTCCTGAGCGATTGCAAACACTGGCAAACACCCCTCGCGGATTATCATAGAAAGGCTGGGTCTATATGTGAAGAGACTGGCATTGGGTCCCCGCCCCTGGGTAACTCTGTGTGTGAACAGGGGGACGTGGAGTTTTCTGGGAACCTTTAGGTCGAAGTGTGCCTGAGCCTGTGGCTCCCTTCTACCTTCTGGGTGGATCGGCGAGTGAACAGGTTGAGACTAGACCCTGTGTGGGCAGGGGTCTGTGTGTGGACAACCTGGCATGCGGCCGTATTGCAAATCCAGCCAAGATAGATATATGTGTGGGTGGTGGGTAAACAAGCCTGAGGCCATCCTGTAACTCTGGGATGGACATCTCTGCACAGGAACAGATTAACACTGGGTGTCCACTCGTATAAGGCTGGGACAGATCTCTAGGGAAGCAGACTGGCACCAAAAGATCGTCAGTGTAATAATGGGATTAACCTGTATGGGGGCAGGCTGGCACATGGCCCTTCTGTAACCCTGGGGTGGATCTCTGTGATAGCAAAGTGAGGTAGGGCTCTCCAGTAAGCATCAGGTAGATTTGTCAGTAGAGTGACATGGGGCCCAACAAAGTCGCACAGGCTCTTTTGTACATCTATCCGATTCCGAACACACTGGCATGGGTTCGCTCCTTTGCCAGTAAACTAAGTACACATTTCTACACACTTTGGAATCCCTCAAGACAGAGATCGGGTATTTTCTGTAAAATTGATCCATATATGGACTGACGGCGCCCTCCTGCGTTTCATTCCTGAAATACAAGTACATGCTCGTCCTCGTACATTAATGCTCAGAAATGCGCGCCCGGGTATATATTATCTAAAAGCAGACTTATTTTTGAATAGTACAGACAATTCATCACACGTGTCTTGTCTTTGACCTTTTATTCTCTGTTTCTTTGTTCTAAACACCGTAGATAAATTATAGAAGGTAATCACGCACAATGTCATCCCAATATAACAGTCAGGACAAGGTGGAATTCAGCATAATACTCGGTAACGACCCAAACAAGCACGCGGAGGGGTTGCAGACTCCGCCTCAATGTCACCAGACAGGAGTTCTCGCGGTACTTACAGTCAGAGCCTCTGCACTGGTGACATATTCAGTGCATGCATTGTCCCAGGCGGGATGAACGCAATGCGGAGGCACTGCAGAGTGAAGGTACCCCAGCTTTGGCACTGTTTATTTTAGGGAACATGTGCACTCACGAACAATGCAGTCACCATAGCCATGTCCTCGCTGGCTCTAGCCCTGGATCACCACTCGGTATTAGGTTAAATAATAGCAGGGATGTCATTTGGGGCGAGCCCTGTGGTCTCCCCTGCTACCCCTAAAACAAAAACAAAAAAATACGTATTTTTTTTACATTTTTTTTTATTAGACGTCCTCGGCTGTGGCCAGAGCCATTGGCTCTTTGTTTCTAGAGTGGCTGGCTTTCTTGTTCAGCCCGCTTAAAAAACAGGGGTGTTTCATAAGCGTAACACTTCGAGCAGTGACCCTAAATAAGAAAGAATAGGAATGAGAAATAGTTTGTCTTTCTGGAATTCTATACAATAATTGCTAGACTCATTAAAGGTTTCAGGCACACTTCTGGGGGCAAGACACTGATTTAGTCTGTTCTTAAACACCTCAAATTCACAATGCAGACAAAAACTTCTAAAAAGCATTTAGACTAGAATAAACATCCATTTCCAACTATGTATTTTGCTTTTCGCAAGTTGCAGTTGTAGCATGTTTTTTTCTGCCATTGCCTCTTTTACAATCATCACAAGACATTCCATTTCAGTGTCCTCGGTCACTTGACAAAATCCTTGTGCCTAAAGCTTGTTTAGAGTGTAGAAATGTTTGACCATAGCACATAAAATGTACCCTGATTTAATTATGCCACAATTACTGCTTTGTTGTAATGTGTCTAGCTTTCCTATCTCCATGGCATGCTGTTCAGGATGTTTGTTGGCATGTATGAGATAACAACTGCCCAGAGTACTGGATGCCGTGTCAGTGCGCTGCTTTCCCTGCGCTGCTCTAAATTCAGTAATACACAGTTATGAACCTTCCCAATAGTATGCATTTTTCCAAACTCTGAGGCCTGAAAAGTAGATACACGCAGGCTTGACATGTGGCCAACTTTGCACCAGACCTGCAGCTTAACTGGCCTACTGTTAAATCTCATTTACCAGTTTAATGGTATCCACTACAGAGTGTAATTTGCTTTCTGACTTTAAGAACATTCAGAGATGTAATTACTCATTTTACTATAGCCGGTAAAATAGCTCTAACCGGTAAGATAGCTCAGTGGGTTGAACGCTTGCTGCTGCGATGTGTGGGTGATCTGCAGGTTGCAGGTTTGAATCCCAACAGGGCCAACTCAGCCTTTCTTAGGTTTATACATGAGTACCAACACAGTTTGGGCGATATTGTATGCATATTTGTTTTATATAAAGCGTAAGAGCTATATAATATCACATCATTATTATTTGGCCTTGGACTTCTGCTTGCATTAACAGTAATTTGCTAATATGGGCCTTTACACAGTGATATTAATGATACATATGGCGATCCATTCTTGTATGTAATGTGTATCACATTACAGCGATATCGTAACCATATTTTTCGTAGTGTACATAGGAACAATTCTATTTGATGCCACTTCCTGTTTTGTCCAGGGATAAAAGGTTGTGTTCCATCGCTTCCCATGATGTCACTTTGGGGTGGGGTAAAATGATGTCATCAGAGGTCAAGGGCTGTATGATGTCACTTCCACTACCCCTGGCATTTTGGTTAATTTTCTTTTTCTTTTCTAGTTTTATTAGTTTATTTCAAACCTTTAACAAAATAAATCCTTCCTCCACATCCTTCAACATTCCATTAGAGCGCATTAGGGAATAATTTGATAGAGTTTAGATAAATAGGAAAAACAGGAGAGGAGGAGGGTGGGATAAGAATGTTAAACTAGAAATTATATCGTGCCTCCTATTGCTATGAATATATGTATATTGGCCTACGCCAAGCTGCTAACAAGCTGCTTATAAACTACATGTGAATAAACTCGCATTGCAAGGTCCTGACCTGGAGCAGACTCGGTGAGCGTCCTGCTGCTGATGCAGAATAACGCGAAGCACGTTGCATCAATCGGGCGTGGTTTAAATAGTGTGCAGGAGTGCTTAGGCGTCTTCTTCCACTGCCTCGCCTAGGTAAGGAAAGAGTTCCAGTTTCCAGAAGAGTCCCAGTGTTCCTGATCCAAGGAGTGGAGCCTGCCCCACCCAGGTAAGAAAGTAGTCCCTGTCAGAAGAGGATGTGGACGTCATCTTGTTGGTGAGTATGCAGCATGGTCTGCTGTAGGTAGGTCCACCCAAGCACTTTTACACATCTTATGAGCCCGAGGCTTCCAGTGCCGGGACCGATGATCTTTATGTGCCTGGCGCCACCGGCGCCAGGACAAGGTCCAAAAGGTCCCAATAGGGGCCGGCTGGTGCCCGGAATGAAGGTTATGAGCCTGCTTCCAAGGATGTTGGGCAGGTCCTGCATTCTTGGAAGTAGTGATCATGACATCTGGGACTTCTTGCGGTCTTGGGGTTGGAAAGTGCTTTCAGTCTTGCTGATTATTTTGGGAATTCTGCTATTTCTTTGTTGTTGTATCCAATGTCTACCAAGTATATGTTCAATGCTAGGGGGATATTGCGCTCAGGCGATAGGTACAATAGGACATAAAGTGTATGCCCCGGATAAAACCTCTAAGGAGTATGTACTGAAAGAGATCTTAGTAAAAGATCTAATGGCGATATATATTTCCGACAGCTATTCAGGGTGTATGGACGATGACAAATGGAGTTATTTGCAGGGAGATCAGAAGTAGTTTAGCACTTGGCATAGGCCAAAAGGAGGGTTTGTCAAATTAGAAATTATATCGTGCCTCCTATTGCTATGAATATATGTATATTGGCCAACGCCAAGCTGCTAACAAGCTGCTTATAAACTACATGTGAATAAACTCGCATTGCAAGGTCCTGACCTTAGAAACCATGTAAACTGTCATTTTGGGTCAAGCCGCCATTTTAGGTTTTCTTGCTCTATAAAGTCACCATGTGAGCTAAAATGGTAGCCTATGTTATTCAGAACAGAACTCGATTGTCATGACTTCTGTACAGCTAATGTATAACTTGCCTGCAGGCCACTTGTTAGGGTCATGAGCTGAGACCTTGTCCTTCTGCTGACCTGTGTGCAATGGATTACCTGTATCACCGAAACTGATGTATAATTGAATGAGAACACCTGCTTAACTACATTGTATAAACTAAGTCCCGCATTGTAATGTTAGGCCTAGAGCATACATTATTACCATTTCTTCTTGTTAATGTATAAACCTAAGATGAACTAGATTTGACCTGGCAAGGGACCCTAGAGCAGTAACATATTTATGGAATGGTTAACCCAAAGGAGGGCTGAACAGCAGGCTTGAAATGTATAAAAGCCTGACTGTTTCAACACATTTTTGCACTCACTGAGCACACCGAACCACGCCGGAGTTCGCTGTGTTGTACTGAGGGTCGATAGCTATCTGAATTTTGTTCTGTTCTTTTGTAACTGGATTCAGTATAAAATAAAGTGCTTTGTATGTTCCTTTGTAACCTGTGTTTGGTGTGTTTCCTTTTGGTTACCCTGCCTCATATTATTTCCTTGTTTTCACAGTTGGCGCCCGGAATAGGGACCCTCAAAATTGATGCCGGATTATTGAAGGTTGACGCACGCTATCGGACCGGGATCGGACGGTGTGACATAACGGGCCCGACTGAACGAGACGCGACACCTCAACAGCGCTGCACGATCCGTTCCCTGGACGATAGCCGTGTGGTCTGAGACGGCATCTTGACGAGGGTCAATTTTTTGAGGCGGGCAGATTTGCCGAAATCACCATACACAAGGTAAAATTTGTTAGGTAAGTCCTTTGTAAACCGATCGGTCCTCCTTAGGTTTGGTCAGGTGAGTCGTTACCCGACTCTTAATTCAACCCTGAAAATTTAAATGTGGCGCATTGTATCTGCAGACACAATTATTGACCAGGTAACACCGAGTATTTGAGAAATGCCTGGGAAATTGTCTAGCTGCTTTAGGGTATTATTCTGCAGCGATAGACAATCTTTGGGATTTAGCCGTCCGGCACCACAGGAGGGGTCACCGGCATGTACTATGTACTGTAAGCATGGCATTGGAAGTGTAGTATTTAATAAAATTTGGCACAGACAAACCAGACATGCCTCCGAACTTCAGTGGTCAGTCAATGGTAGTTTTGAGATCCCTCGTATTGAATATTTAGAGTCAGTCTTGTTAAAAAAGAAGGCCAGACCTGCAGCATTTGATGTTTTGCAAAATTGGAAAAGAGAAGCGTTGCAGCAGCTTAAAAGTAGGGAAAAACATGTGCGCCGTCATAAAACAAATGCTGAAAAGGCGTTGTTATATGATCAGGACAAACAGTCTGAGTCAGTTAGGAATATGGACAGGGCTTTCTCACTAGGTATTCAGAAAATCTATCCTTCTAAAGATCTTCATGTTTCTGATGAGTTTATCGACAAATTGTTAAATGAACGAAGGCCTGGTGCCTCTGCACCACCTCCGTATGTTCCTCTTCCTCCTGCTGCACCTCTTCCTGCTGTTATTCCTGCTCTTCCTGCTCAATCTGTTGTTCCTATTCCTCCGGTTGTTGTTCCTCCACCTGCTCCTCTGCCTCTTCTCATTGCACCAGTAATAGTACCTCCATTGAATTTGCCTGCACCCTCACTCCCAAGTAGTTCTGTACCGCTTGTAGTTGATCAGGGTGCGGGGTCGAGGATTGTTACTCGTAATACTGTTCCTACAGAAAAGAAACAGGATTTGTTTGCATGGGCTAAGCATTGTATGGAGAGAGATGATCGAGCTAATGTTCTTGCCACACTTTCTAATATGGAAAATTTTCCTGAGAAAAATGTTTTCATTGAAGGTTTAGGGATTAATTTATGTGTAATGTGGGGTAAATTAAATAATGCAGACCTCCCACAAGGGTTGAGGGACCTGAATACTTTAGCGTTTTCAAGAGACACTGTGGAGAAGGTACATGAGCATGCTGAGAGGATATTTGAGTATAGAAAGGAGTTGGAAAGGTTACGGAATGAGGATGACGAAGAAGAAAGTATGTATGTACAGAAACGATTTCTTCCGTGTCGTAAATCGACATCTGAGGAGGCGTGAATTTGTACAAAAGATGCGATTAGATGGATTTCAGAAATATCGATAACTCCAGTTGAGGTATATGACACATACAGTCAATATACGCTAGAAATGCAGAGGAAAGTGATACAGGTAATGGTAGATTACCTGCAGGATGAATGTTTAAAGAGAAAGGTTAGTTGTCCCACAGAGTTATTGAGCATTTATAAGAGAGCTTTTTCACTTGACACTTCTTCAACTGCTTTAGCGCTCGACTTAGCTCTGTTGCTTAGTAAGCGTTCGGAGTTGTCTACATCTCAGTTGCCTATGAGAGAGGTTCCTCCGACATTTGTCCCAAAGGTTGAGATTCCTGCTAATGCTGCAGGTACACCTTCTGTGGACATTCCTAAACATTATGTATCGCAGTTTGTTCACGTCCCGTTTTCACGACAGGAAGTGAATACTATTAGACCAACTATTCCTGACATTAGGAAAAATCCGACAGGGTTCTATAAAGAGATAGAGTCCGTTTTGCAGTCCTCAGTGTTTACCCTAGGCGACATTGATTTGCTATTCCCTGTACTCCTGCCTGCAGATTTGTGGAAACAAGTTAGAACTATAGACGATGTACCAGGGTTGGGAGATACATGGGCTAACATAGTTAGGCTTGATGGGGAAAGGCCAGCTGGTGAGAGACCACCTCAGGTGATACTAACTTTGCCTAACAGAATCATTGCAAAACTGAAAACTATAATCCCCGAAAAGAGAATTATTTGGGACAAGCGTACGGCCTGTGTCCAAGGAAAATCTGAGGGTGCTACCGAGTTCTTTAATCGGTTCGAACAGGTATTCTCGGATTTCAGTGGACAAGATTTAGGCACAGATTCTGGGAAAAGATTATTTGTGGACAAATTTGTACGTGGATTGCTGCCTGACATCCAGTCACAAATGATGTCTTCTGAGAGCGCTTGGCAGGCGAAATCCCAATCAGAAGTACTGCACATGGCTCAGTACTACGAGAACCGTGTCAATAATGAAAAAGATAGAGTCGAGAAGAGAAAAGGTGATTTGAAGACTAAAGTATTGTTACAACAAATTGTTAGAGGCCCCAGAAGGGGTAGTTCGCAGATTAGAGGTCAGTATGTTCCACAAGGGAATGTGCCCTTGGGTCCTGTGAATATTAACCAGGGTGCCTATTGTCGCCAGGAGTGTCATTGGCGTGCACAATGCCCCGTCCTTCGACAGAGGTCGAATAACACATTTGGAAATATGGGTAGACGATCCAGAGGTCGCCCGGGTGTAGGGGGGCCTGGTAGAGGCCAGCTTTCGCAGGATCCCCAACAACCTTTTTCACAGGATAATCAGACTTCGAGTGTGGATACTAGAAACATATTTGATCATCCTTCTGCTGCATATCTATCTGAAGAGCTTCCTTTTGATGATATTTTGTTTCGTTAGGACTGCCCGAAGCAGGGTTTGGAACCTACACCTATTCCCGTTAATCAGAAAGGTCCCTACGTTGAAATGGTAGTGGGAAATAGGAAACATCCATTTTTGATAGACACTGGAGCACAGAAGTGCTCCATTGATCATTCTCGGGTTCCAAACATTCCACTGTCAGGGCAAACCAATGTTTCTGTAGGGTTTTCTGGCACACCAGTTGTTTGTCCGGTTTCTTCACCGGTACCTATTTCTTTGGGTCCCTTTACGGACCACTGTCCATTTCTCTTGACTTCGAATTGTGGAGAGAATTTGCTGGGGTTGAATCTGTTGAAGGAATTAAATGCGGTAATTCATTGTTCTTCTGATGGAGTGCGTTTGACGATTTCACCACAGCAATGTTCTGTTTCGCAATTCTTGACTAGACCTTCGCCGCCAGAATTTAGTAATGTACCAGAGTGTTTGTGGGCAGTTGATGACAATGATGTCAGTGTTTTGCAGATTGAGCCTGTTAAAATAGTTTTGAAACATGGAATTAAGCTGCCCCGTATTCCACAGTATAAGATCTCAGTTGAAGGCGAGCGAGCTTTGAAGAGCATTGTTTCCGATTTTGTGCATCGTGGGGTGTTTGAGGAGATTGCAGGAAGTTTGTGCAATAGTCCGATTTTACCCGTGTACAAAAAAGGTGATAATGCAATTCCATTTCTTTTTATAATTGATTTACGTGCCATCAATAAAGTAGTGGCTCCGCAATTTCCAATTGTGCCTGATGTGACGACAATATTAACCATGATTCCAGCTACGGCTACTCACTTCAGTGTTGTGGACCTAAAGAATGCTTTCTTCAGTATTCCTGTACATGAGGATAGTAGATACTTGTTCGCGTTCACCTTAGGGGGACGCTCATTCACATTTACTCGTGCACCTCAAGGTTATACTGAGAGTCCTAGTATTTATAGTAGGGCTTTGAAAGAGCAGCTTGATACCCTTGGATTGCCCCCTACTTGTACATTGCTTCAATATGTTGATGATTTGCTTTTAGCTGCTGACTCTGAGAGCTCTTGTAAAGAGGGCACTGTGTTGTTGCTCATCCATCTAGCTAAGCATGGTCACAAAGCTTCGCTTAAAAAGTTTCAATATTGTTGCCAGGAGGTCGCCTATTTATTTATCTCCTGTCAAAGGAGGGAAGAAGATTGACACCTGAAAGAATAAAACACATTTCTGGCATGTCTGTCCCAAATACACAAAAGGAAGTTAGAGCCTTGATAGGTATGGCTTCCTACTGTAGGTTATGGATCCCAAACCTCTCACTAGTGATAAAACCGATGTTGGCCTTGACGAAGAAGGGTATTTCTTCGCCATTGCCATGGAATACGGAGCATCAACATTCATGCAAGTTGCTCAAGACTGCATTATGTTTGGCTCCAGTTTTGGGCACACCGAACTATGAGAAGGCCTTTGTGTTGTTTGTGCATGAATGTGATGGATGTGCTTTGGCTGTATTAACGCAGGAACATGGAGGGAAGAATAGGCCATGCGGTTACTACTCTTCCGCCCTTGATCCTGTTGCATGCGCTTTGCCAAGATGTTTGAGCGCTGTCGCTGCTGCTGCTGCGTCTGTAAAACAGAGTGAGGGAATGGTCCTAGGCCATGATTTAACCCTGATGGTGCCTCACTCTGTAGATATTCTATTGAACAAAACCCAAACGCAACACCTCATTTCCGCACGACTGACAAGATATGAATTAATCTTGTTTGCTCCCCACATTCAAATTAGGAGGTGCTGCGTTCTTAATCCAGCTGAACTCCTACCTTTCCCGCAAAATACTGTTTGCGGTGACGAAGAGTCACATGACTGCCTGTATACTACTGAACAAGATACAAAAGGCAGAGTTGATTTGAGGGACACTCCTTTGGATAACCCACAAGAGGAGCTGTTTTGTGATGGCTCCTGCTTCAAACTACTGGATGGTACATCCACAGCTGCTTATGCAGTCACTACATTGAGTACGGTTGTGGAGACCAAGAGAATTACGCATAACTCTGCGCAGGCCGCAGAGATTATAGCATTGACTCGAGCTTGTGAGCTTTCCGAAGGGCTAACAGTAAACATATATACTGATAGCCAGTATGCCTTTGGGGTGGCTCACAACTTTGGGAGACTTTGGTCAGAGAGAGGGTTTTTAACTTCGCATGGCACCAAGATCCAACATGGCTGCCTGATAGTACAATTGCTTTCAGCGCTTGCGCTCCCTAGTCAGTTAGCAATCATTAAGTGCGCAGCACATCGCAAGATTATAGATGATGTAGGGAAAGGGAATGCTTTCGCTGATCAAATAGCTAGACAAACTGCCTCTGATCTCTTCACGGAGATGTATGTTTCAAGGGAGACTGTAGATGCCTATGCAATGGATGAGGGTGTTGGGTCTGTACGGGATATCCAAGCCGAGGCCACATTAGAAGAATTCAAGAGGTGGGCTGAGGGCTTGGGGAAACTCGATGATGATGGGTGTTGGGTGGACATGGTTGAAGGGAAATGGTTGCTTCCTAATGCCTATATAGTAATGATGGTTACCATGGCACACGGTCCCACACATGTGTGCGCTCAACAGATCACGAGAATGTTAGAGAAAGTCTGGGTAAATGATAAGATTTCAAAAATTGCCCAGCATTATGTCCAAAATTGCATGATTTGCCTACAACACAATGTGGGAAAGGGGACAGCAACTCCAAGAGGTAGCTTTGGGCCTCCTTCTGTCCCGTTTGAAGTGATCCACTTTGACTTTATTGAAATGGAGCGATGTAACAATCTAAAATATGTCCTTGTGGTCATTTGCACCTTTAGTAAGTGGGTCGAGGCTTTCCCTGTTAAAGACGCTACAGCCATGACCACTGCAAAGACCAGGTTAAAGGAATTCTTCCCACGGTTCGGTTTGCCGAGAGTTATCTGGTCGGATAATCGTCCGCATTTTATCGCTGCTGTAATTCCACAGATATGTACGGCATTGCAAATTGACAAACGATTCCATTCGGCCAGACATGCTCAGAGCGCCGGATTAGTGGAAAGACACAATGGTATCATAAAAAACAAGTTCGCTAAGACGTGTGCCGGCACCAAACTAAAATGGCCGGACGCCTTACCGATCGTGTTACTTTCAATGCGGACAACCCCTCAAACTAAGACTGGGCTCTCTCCCTTTGAGGTGGTAATGGGGAGACCTGCTAATATTTGGGGTTTGCCTAAAAGCTGCACATTGCACGATGTAGAAAATGTACTTCTCTCCGACTATTGTAACCAGTTAACTAAAAACCTGTATTTCATTTATCACCAGGTGTTTTCAGCTTTACCTGTATGGTTCACGGGCCCAGGACACGATATGCAGCCTGGAAGTTGGGTCCTAGTGAAGGTCTACGAAAGGTCTTCCTGTCTCGCTCCTCGTTGGAAGGGACCCTACCAGGTGCTGTTGGTCACTCGGACAGCAGTGCGGGTGGCTGGAAAGAAACACTGGATCCACGCGACGCATGTCAAAAAACTTCCTCACCCGACGCCACACGTTACAGAAGAAGCAGAACCCCTCGCTGACGCTACAGTCCCTGATCTTGGAGTAGCAAACAGCGCTGTGAGTGCGTCGGAGAATTTCTCTGAGCCCGTGGAGCTTGGGGAACAGTCCATTTCGTCTCCGCACTCTTTTGAAAAATCACTTCCGGAAAATACTGTTTCAAGCTTGTGATGGTTGAGCTAAAACATGGCGCTGGTGCGCAGTGCATTCTGGGGGAACTCAGAACCATAATGGATATTTATCCATGCCTCAGTGGAAAGCTACACTTGCTTTGCGAAACAACATGTTTTCAACGTTATTCGCTGCTGGGCTTGGAATGCAGGCCTTCCCAGCCAAGGACACGGCACTGGGAAAGCTGAGATCCGCAGGTGCCGGCTGGTACCTGATAGCGAAGTTTGTTATGCCTGCGCCAAGGTTTTGAGATGAGTTATGGAATTGTTTTCCGGGGCGTTTAGGAGAGGGAAGCACTTTGCTCCTTGAGGTTACTGTCGGTTGACCCAGCTGGCAACCAACGGTCACCCATCAATGCGCAAGCGCATTGCCAGAATGTTCGAGAAGTTGCCACCCCTTGTTGAGGAGGGCATATATGCGGAAACCCTCAATGGTCAGACGGGATAAGCACAAAGACCTCAGTCGGAGGGGGGATGCTTCGGTCCGACACTCCTGTGGGCTGTTGTGCTCTCGGCCTGGCTGTTATCGGGGTCTTCCAGCCGCTTCTGGCGAGATGAAGTTTCATTAAGTCACGCCCAAGGTGATGTATTCTTTCTTTGACTTCTTTATGTGTTCTGTGATCTATGTCCATGTTAGTTGTATGAGTTATTTCTATGTACCTGTAAGCTTTGAATAAATAGCCGTAAAGAGCTGATTATCTTCTAAAGTGTGCGTGGCTGTGAATTATTGTGTCTGTTTTTGGGTTGAAGTATTTGCTCTATAATTGCACTGGTGATTTATGGTAGTTCCGTGCACTTTTCAGAGGAGAGCAATACAAAGCTCTGCGACTTCCGTCGCCTCCGATACGTCGCTTCCCTCAGGAAGTGACGACACCTTATTTTCGGACCAAACAATCTTGGGTACCACCAGGTACAACCTTCGACGAAGAAAATAGAACTACGGCACGGGTTTTTCCGTGCATTTGAGAAAGAGAAGTGATCGAAAGTTTTCCTTTGTATAAGAAAGTTTCTGTTGAACAAAAGGGAAAAAAAGGGATTCTGCTGGCTAGGGTTGGGAAGGACTAAGAAATCGCGCGACCGTAGCGTCGCCAGCAACGAACATTGGGGTCGTCGATTGAGGAACTACAATGCCTGCCACCTCCACTGCTGCTCCCCGCACTGGACTTGTGAATAAGGGGGTGACCAACTTGGACAATGAACAATGTGCCTGGGCCCCGAAAACGTACTGCTGTGTTTTGATAACGATACTTGTTATTTTTGCAATTACTGCTGTAGGACTTTGGTACTTTGAAGAAATCTATCCTCTAAAACCTTTACTACCGACCGAGATTGTACTGACTGCTTTGACTCCCTCTGTACACCTTCACACTCTGTCCCCTAGAGACTCCCAACATAGACAAAAGTATCATAATAACACTCTAATGATAGTAATGAATGCAACGCATGCCATTTTTAATAAGAGTAATTGTTGGATTTGCACTCATTTACCGCAACATGGGAACAAGGGACTGGGATGGTATATTCACCCTTTACCTTTAACGACTGCTAGCTATGCCTCTCTTAGAGCACTATTCTTTGGCCGTTGGAATGATAGCATCTCAGGGAACTTTGATGGAACTAATTTGAATGATTTCGAGAAACGTGAATTAACTCCCCTGGGATGCTCGCTTTTTGCAAATAGAAGTAAACCTAATGTCGCTTCCATTAGGCCGTCTGATAAACTGTCTCTTCCTTTTCAAACTTTAATTTCCTTTAAAATTGCTCCGATAGGCAATAAGGACGCTGTGCCTCCTTCTTACTCTATAAATCATAGCCCTGACTCGGTCCCCTTTTGTGTACAAAGACATGGCACTCGGCCAATGGGAGATTTTGAAGGTTGTATGGACATTGTAAATTTGACTGGAGAAAACAGGCCTCTCTATGTAGGGGGGCCTGTTTATTTTGTTTGTGGTAGTTTAGCATTTCCCTGGTTGCCCAAGGATTGGCAGGGAACCTGTTATTTAGGAATCCTGTTACCCGGGGTATTTGTAGCTAGTACATTGGAGGTTTCTAAGGCTCGCCCACGGCGGGACAAGAATGGAGATACCCCTGGGCAAGTATTGGGAGATATAGCAAAATCAGTTGTGCCCTTTTGGGGACAAATAACAAACTCTGAGAACATTAGGGGATTAGCAAGTGTACTGGAGAGAACGATCAACCGGACCACGGACATACTCTACAATATGACACTAGAACAAAAAGCAATAAGATTGGTAGCACTCCAAAAATCGGATGGCATTAGATGTCATTCTGGCAGAACAAGGTGGAGTATGCAAATTAGTGGGGTCCGCTTGCTGTGTTTTCGTACCAGATTCCTCGCCGACAATTTTTAAGGCAATACAGAATCTGCACATTCTTAGTTCAGAAGTGCATGTTCCCGAGGGAAATTGGGATCGTAGCGCTTGGTTCTGGTGTAACGCTCACCTGATTCCCACAGAGGCGCAGATCTTGACTGGGTTGTTACCGTGTCTTCAATTGTAAAGCGCAGGACTCGGCTGGTTCCCTGGGCTGGACCTCTTCTCACGGTATGCCTGACTTGAAGAGTGAGGTGTCTGCAGGCAGAAGAACAAAGGGTTAATGAACGGTGGTTGGACGGACTTCTCTTCCTCACTCTCTCTTTCCTTGAGGCCCAAAGGATAGGTGTGCTCACCTTAAGTAGGTGAATGCTGGGCTCTCCATCCTGCGACTGGTGCAGGGGCGCGGGTACCAGTTACTCCACTGGTGATATTGTAAACCTCTTACTTGCAGAGGACAACTTTGAGCGCGAGAACGTTGTTAACTGCACGGTCGGTTCCTTATATGTATCTGAACACCTTTAATGAAGTCCTTTTCTCTTACAGGCTTTGGATGCGGTAGGCGTTGTTTAATGGACGCCAAAGTACGTGCAAGCGCGTAAGTAGGTGGATGGCGCGCGTGAAGGCACGTAAGTTGAATGGCTGCTGATGGTTTTAAATGCACTCTTTAATGTCTCTTTTTCTCTTGCAGGTTTTGGATGCGGTAGGCGTTGGTTCATGGATGCCAAAGTTCGTGCAAGCGCGTAAGTAGGAAGATGGCACGCGTGAAGGCACGTAAGTAGAATGGCGGCTGATGGTTTTAAAAGCGCTCCTTACTGTCTTTCTTTATTTGCAGGTGCGGGTATGCAGCGCTTGTTGGAATCCGGAGCGTGCGTCGCACAGGTAAGCAGATCAAAATATGCAAAATGACTGATCAATGTTCTTTGCCTTTACAGGGATCGATGGACTGCCAAGGAAAGCGGCGTGAGGATTGGAAGATGCCGATGGATCGGGTTAGTAAAAATGCTGGCTTTTGGCTTTAAGTTGGCTTTTGCTAACCTGTTGTTTTTTTGTGCTGGCAGGTGCGGCTGAAGACAGGATCCCAGGAAGGTAAGAGTTTGTTCCCACAGGTGCTGGAGCTGGAGTTTTCACTGGAAGACTGGAGCTGACTTAGTGAGCGTCCTGCTGCTGATGCAAAATAACGTGAAGCACGTGCATCAATCGGGCGTGGTTTAAATAGTGTGCAGGAGTGCTTAGGCGTCTTCTTCCACTGCCTCGCCTAGGTAAGGAAAGAGTTCCAGTTTCCAGAAGAGTCCCAGTGTTCCTGATCCAAGGAGTGGAGCCTGCCCCACCCAGGTAAGAAAGTAGTCCCTGTCAGAAGAGGATGTGGACGTCATCTTGTTGGTGAGTATGCAGCATGGTCTGCTGTAGGTAGGTCCACCCAAGCACTTTTATACATCTTATGAGCCCGACGCTTCCAGTGCCGGGACCGATGATCTTTATGAGCCTGGCGCCACCGGCGCCAGGACAAGGTCCAAAAGGTCCCAATAGGGGCCGGCTGGTGCCCGGAATGAAGGTTATGAGCCTGCTTCCAAGGATGTTGGGCAGGTCCTGCATTCTTGGAAGTAGTGATCATGACAGCACCCCCCCTCAAGGCCACTCCCAAGCTTGTCTTCTCCGGGGGTTTTGGTTTGTTGGGGAAAGTTTGATGAAACCTTTTGATCAGCCGAGGTGCGTGGACATGTTCTGAAGGTTCCCAAGACCTTTCCTGGGGACCGTAACCTTTCGAGTTTATCAGATAGTATAGCTTCGAGTTGGAAATCTTGGAGTCCAGGATATTTTTAACTTCGTATTCAAGTTCTCCATTAACTTGAATAGGTTCTGGAGATCTGGTCAGTCAGGTCTCAGGTTGCATAGGTTTTAGGAGGGATACATGGAAAACTGGATGTATCTTCATGTGGGAAGGTAGGCCCAATTTAACTGCCACTGGATTTATTATGGCTGTGATAGGATAGGGTCCCAGGTATTTCGGGTTGAAGGTGCGTGGTCCTTTTAATGGTAAATGTTTAGTGGACAACCAGACTTGGTCTCCCACTAGATATTGGGGGGCCTCTTTTCGATGTTGGTCTGCTCCTTTTTTGTATTGCTCCTTAGCCCGTTGAAGATGAGTAGTGGCTTCCTTAAAGGCTTGAATGATAGCAGAATGTAGATGGTCTACGGCGGGCGTTCCGAGATCCTGGGGTGGATCAAGGTTGGAGGTTCGAGGATGGATTCCATATAAGAGGAAAAAAGGGGTCTTTCCGGTTCCAGAATGGATTGAATTATTATAAGCGTACTCGGCGATCCAAAGGATGTCCTTCCAAGTGCCTTCTGACTGCTGCAGCATGCAGCGTAAATACTGTTCCAGAGTTTTGTTAGTCCTCTCGGTCTGTCCGTCGGTCTGGGGGTGGTGGCTGGTTGAAAGCCTTACGTCAATTTGAGCTAGTCGACAGCAATTTCGCCAAAAGTGGGAGATAAACTGACTTCCTCTATCAGAGACCAACACTGAGGGGAAGCCGTGCAACCGAACGATGTTTTCGAGGAATTCTCGGGCCAGAACTGAAGCTGATGGAAGACCTTTCAGTGGGATGAAGTGAGCCATCTTGGAGAATAGATCCACAACTACTTAAATTGTGTTATATCCGGAGCACGGAGGTAAGTCAGTGATAAAATCCATGGAGAGGGTATGCCAGGGACATGGTGGAATGTCTAATGGATGTAAGAGGCTTGCTGGTCTTTCCTTCAGACTCTTATTTTGGGCGCACACACCACAGGAAATTACCAAGTCTCTAATGTCCTTCCTCCAAGACCGCCACCAGAAGTGTCTTTTGATTTTCTCTGAGGTTTTGGCAATACCGGGATGCCCTTCCATTAAGGAATCATGATAACAAGAGATTACCTGTTTTTGTAACTCTGCACAAGGTAGATATAGTCGTCCTTGGAAGTACAGTAGGTTCTTATTCACCGTGAAGCTTTCTCCTTTAAGTGGCCAGTTCTGTAAATCTGCCGGAGTTACGAGTTGTTTGACTTTTGCTTCAACATCTTCAATGGATTGCGCGACGACCAGACCTAGAATTCTTTGTTCGGGAATTATAGGTATGGGTTCAGGATTGACCATGTGTTCATCAACTCCCATCCGGGAAAGGGCATCAGCTTTGCCGTTCTTGTTGCCTGGTCGATAAGTGATCACAAAGTCAAACTCAGCGAAAAATAGTGCCCAGCGGAGTTGTCTCGAGGATTGAGCTTTGGCGGTCTTTAGATACTGTAAATTGCGGTGATCTGTGATTACTGTGACTGTGTGTTTGGCTCCCAGAAGGTAATGCCACCAGGCCTTGAAGGCGGACTTAATAGCCAAAAGTTCTTTATCTGTGATGGTGTAGTTGATTTCGGGAGCCGAGAACTTGCGGGACCAAAACGCCACAGGGTGTAACTGGTTAGTTTCTGGATCTCTCTGCGATAGCACTGCCCCCATTGCAAGACTGGAGGCGTCAGTCTCAACGATGTAAGGAAGCTCCGGGCGGGGATGTTTTAAAACCGATGCGGAAGTAAACTTGGCTTTTAGTTCCTGAAAAGCTTGCTCCGCTTCTGCAGACCACTCGAAACGTTTGTTCTTTCTTAAAAGGGCTGTAATGGGCTGGACTACTCGGGAAAAGTCTGGAATAAATCTGCGGTAGAAGTTGGCGAAACCCAACATGCTTTGGACTCCTTTTACAGAAGTTGGTGAAGGCCACTTGATGATTGCGTCAACTTTTCTTGAATCCATGTGGACTCCGTTGGGTGATAGAATAAATCCCAAAAATTCGACCTTGGTAACATGGAAAACGTACTTTTCCAGCTTGGCAAAAGGTTTATGTTGGCAAAGCCTTTCAAGAACTGCTCTGACGTGTTTCCGATGGTCTGCCTCAGAGGATGAGTATACAAGGATGTTGTCAATGTAAACAACTACACACACGTCTATAAGTTCCCTAAAGACGTCATTCATGAAGTACTGAAAGGCGGCCGGTGCGTTGCATAAGCCAAAGGGCATTACTTGATATTCAAACAGCCCATACTTGGTGCGAAAGGCCGTCTTCCATTCATCGCCCTCTTTAATTCGTACCAAGTGGTAAGCTCCTCTGAGATCTAACTTCGTATAGATACAGGTGCCTTTAACTTGGTCAAGGAGTTCAGGGATCAACGGCAGAGGATATCTGTTCTTTACGGTGATCTGGTTCAGATCACGGTAATCTATACAGGTTCTAAGGTCCCCTTCCTTTTTCGGGACGAAGAACAGAGCTGAAGAGGCTGGGGACTTTGAAGGACGGATGAACCCGTTAGCCAGATACTGGTCCAAATACTGTCTCAGGTGAAGATTTTCTGGCTCGGTAAGGGCATAAATTCTACTGCAAGGAGGAGTGGATCCAGGTATCAGATCTATTTGACAGTCGTAAGACCTGTGAGGAGGTAGAGAGTTAGCTTGATCTTTCTGGAAGATGTCTTGGAATTCCCTGTAGTCTGGAGGTAGTTGGGGATCCTCGGAGGTAGTTGCTGCCAGCTTAATGTCGAGCCGAGGATAACAAGTGGGGACAGACTCCGGAAACCGAATTGTCTTTGCTCGCCAATCAATTTGGGGATTGTGTTTCTCTAACCAAGGAATTCCCAGGATAACTTGAAACTGAGGGGCCTTGATCACATCAAACACGATCACCTCACGATGTCCATCTTGGCTTAACAACGTCACTTCCGAGGTGGTATGAGTTACTGGTCCGGAAGCTATTTCCGTGCTATCCACTGTGGTAATAACGTCTTTAATTGCCTTGGGACAAAGAGGCAAATTCATCCTGGATGCCATTTCGCGGTCCACATAATTACCGATTGCTGCGCTGTCAATGTATGCTTTAATAGCATGCAAACGATCCGGTCGCTCTGGGCTTATGAGGACCATTGACACTATGAAATGCAAGGTCAAAGAACTGGTTTTTACGCTCGGCAAGCGGACCTCTACACTTGTCGGGCGAGGTTGTTTCCCGGCTCTGGCTTTTCGGTACCTTTATCGGAAGCACCCACTGTCTTCTTCGAAGGTTTCACTGGGCATTCTCGAAGGAAATGTCCTGAGTTTCCGCAATAGAGGCACAATTGCAGTTGTCTTCTTCTGTCTCGTTCCTTTTGGGTTAATGGTCCTTTTACGACCCCTATTTGCATAGGTTCTACGGTATCAACTCCTTTGGTGGAACTCTGTGGTCTTGAAAAAACTCGAGCTTCGAACCTGGAACGATCTGCTTTCCTATTCTGTAATCTGTGGTCCAGTTGAACCACCAAGTCAATATATTCAGAACAGTCTTCTGGAGGATTCACTACTGGGCTAGAACATCTTTGAGTTCTCCACGCAAACCTCTGTAGAAAAGCGTAATCCTCTTATCCTCGGGCCATCTGGTTTCAACTACTAGTCTGTTGAATGACGCAATATAAGCCAGGAGATCCTGATTACCCTGTCGTAATGAAAGGAGTTCATTATCCAAGGCCTGCCCCTGTGAGTGTCTTGCAAATAGTCTCTCCATACTGGTCTGGAAGGCCTGGAAATTACGGAGAATTGGGTCATCCTGTGTTACCAGAGGAATTGACCAGTCTGCAGCACTGCCACTAAGATATGAAAGCACGAAAGCTACCTTAGTCCGGTCCGTTGGAAAAGCAGCTTTGTCTACACAGACAGTGCAAGCGGCACTGATTGATGAACACTGCAAACATTTTTGGATCACCTGAGAAGCGTTCGGGCGAGCCAAAGGCACATTTCCGGGTAGATTAATTTGTACCGGATTAGGTGAGGTTGCTGAAGTATTACTTCCCCCTGAAGCAGGCAGGGGTGTTTGACCCGCTTGCGTTTGTAACAGCTGTCTAGCGAGATCATCTGTTCGCTCTTTGGATATAATTAACTCTCTCCTCAGAGCATTTGTTTCCTGACGGGCTGCCTGTACTTCTGCTCTTAATTCCCCTAATAACTGGGCTAGTTGGTCAGTGTCTGAGGTTTCCATTGCGCCCGGGTGGGAGATTTGCGGTGGGCTTCGCGTTCTGTAACGCTCACCTGATTCCCACGGAGGCGCAGATCTTGACTGGGTTGTTACTGTGTCTTCAATTGTAAAGCGCAGGACTCGGCTGGTTCCCTGGGCTGGACCTCTTCTCACGGTATGCCTGACTTGAAGAGTGAGGTGTCTGCAGGCAGAAGAACAAAGGGTTAATGAACGGTGGTTGGACGGACTTCTCTTCCTCACTCTCTCTTTCCTTGAGGCCCAAAGGATAGGTGTGCTCACCTTAAGTAGGTGAATGCTGGGCTCTCCATCCTGCGACTGGTGCAGGGGCGTGGGTACCAGTTACTCCACTGGTGATATTGTAAACCTCTTACTTGCAGAGGACAACTTTGAGCGCGAGGCCGTCGTTAACTGCACGATCGGTTCCTTATATGTATCTGAACACCTTTAATGAAGTCCTTTTCTCTTACAGGCTTTGGATGTGGTAGGCGTTGTTTAATGGACGCCAAAGTACGTGCAAGCGCGTAAGTAGGTGGATGGCGCGCGTGAAGGCACGTAAGTTGAATGGCTGCTGATGGTTTTAAATGCACTCTTTAATGTCTCTTTTTTTCTTGCAGGTTTTGGATGCGGTAGGCGTTGGTTCATGGAAGCCAAAGTTCGTGCAAGCGCGTAAGTAGGAAGATGGCACGCGTGAAGGCACGTAAGTAGAATGGTGGCTGATGGTTTTAAAAGCGCTCCTTACTGTCTTTCTTTATTTGCAGGTGCGGGTATGCAGCGCTTGTTGGAATCCGGAGCGTGCGTCGCATAGGTAAGCAGATCAAAATATGCAAAATGACTGATCAATGTTCTTTGCCTTTACAGGGATCGATGGACTGCCAAGGAAAGCGGTGTGAGGATTGGAAGATGCCGATGGATCGGGTTAGTAAAAATGCTGGCTTTTGGCTTTAAGTTGGCTTTTGCTAACCTGTTGTTTTTTTGTGCTGGCAGGTGCGGCTGAAGACAGGATCCCAGGAAGGTAAGAGTTTGTTCCCACAGGTGCTGGAGCTGGAGTTTTCACTGGAAGACTGGAGCTGACTCGGTGAGCATCCTGCTGCTGATGCAGAATAACGCGAAGCACGTTGCATCAATCGGGCGTGGTTTAAATAGTGTGCAGGAGTGCTTAGGCGTCTTCTTCCACTGCCTCGCCTAGGTAAGGAAAGAGTTCCAGTTTCCAGAAGAGTCCCAGTGTTCCTGATCCAAGGAGTGGAGCCTGCCCCACCCAGGTAAGAAAGTAGTCCCTGTCAGAAGAGGATGTGGACGTCATCTTGTTGGTGAGTATGCAGCATGGTCTGCTGTAGGTAGGTCCACCCAAGCACTTTTACACATCTTATGAGCCCGAGGCTTCCAGTGCCGGGACCGATGATCTTTATGTGCCTGGCGCCACCGGCGCCAGGACAAGGTCCAAAAGGTCCCAATAGGGGCCGGCTGGTGCCCGGAATGAAGGTTATGAGCCTGCTTCCAAGGATGTTGGGCAGGTCCTGCATTCTTGGAAGTAGTGATCATGACATCTGGGACTTCTTGCGGTCTTGGGGTTGGAAAGTGCTTTCAGTCTTGCTGATTATTTTGGGAATTCTGCTATTTCTTTGTTGTTGTATCCAATGTCTACCAAGTATATGTTCAATGCTAGGGGGATATTGCGCTCAGGCGATAGGTACAATAGGACATAAAGTGTATGCCCCGGATAAAACCTCTAAGGAGTATGTACTGAAAGAGATCTTAGTAAAAGATCTAATGGCGATATATATTTCCGACAGCTATTCAGGGTGTATGGACGATGACAAATGGAGTTATTTGCAGGGAGATCAGAAGTAGTTTAGCACTTGGCATAGGCCAAAAGGAGGGTTTGTCAAATTAGAAATTATATCGTGCCTCCTATTGCTATGAATATATGTATATTGGCCAACGCCAAGCTGCTAACAAGCTGCTTATAAACTACATGTGAATAAACTCGCATTGCAAGGTCCTGACCTTAGAAACCATGTAAACTGTCATTTTGGGTCAAGCCGCCATTTTAGGTTTTCTTGCTCTATAAAGTCACCATGTGAGCTAAAATGGTAGCCTATGTTATTCAGAACAGAACTCGATTGTCATGACTTCTGTACAGCTAATGTATAACTTGCCTGCAGGCCACTTGTTAGGGTCATGAGCTGAGACCTTGTCCTTCTGCTGACCTGTGTGCAATGGATTACCTGTATCACCGAAACTGATGTATAATTGAATGAGAACACCTGCTTAACTACATTGTATAAACTAAGTCCCGCATTGTAATGTTAGGCCTAGAGCATACATTATTACCATTTCTTCTTGTTAATGTATAAACCTAAGATGAACTAGATTTGACCTGGCAAGGGACCCTAGAGCAGTAACATATTTATGGAATGGTTAACCCAAAGGAGGGCTGAACAGCAGGCTTGAAATGTATAAAAGCCTGACTGTTTCAACACATTTTTGCACTCACTGAGCACACCGAACCACGCCGGAGTTCGCTGTGTTGTACTGAGGGTCGATAGCTATCTGAATTTTGTTCTGTTCTTTTGTAACTGGATTCAGTATAAAATAAAGTGCTTTGTATGTTCCTTTGTAACCTGTGTTTGGTGTGTTTCCTTTTGGTTACCCTGCCTCATATTATTTCCTTGTTTTCACAGTTGGCGCCCGGAATAGGGACCCTCAAAATTGATGCCGGATTATTGAAGGTTGACGCACGCTATCGGACCGGGATCGGACGGTGTGACATAACGGGCCCGACTGAACGAGACGCGACACCTCAACAGCGCTGCACGATCCGTTCCCTGGACGATAGCCGTGTGGTCTGAGACGGCATCTTGACGAGGGTCAATTTTTTGAGGCGGGCAGATTTGCCGAAATCACCATACACAAGGTAAAATTCGTTAGGTAAGTCCTTTGTAAACCGATCGGTCCTCCTTAGGTTTGGTCAGGTGAGTCGTTACCCGACTCTTAATTCAACCCTGAAAATTTGAATGTGGCGCATTGTATCTGCAGACACAATTATTGACCAGGTAACACCGAGTATTTGAGAAATGCCTGGGAAATTGTCTAGCTGCTTTAGGGTATTATTCTGCAGCGATAGACAATCTTTGGGATTTAGCCGTCCGGCACCACAGGAGGGGTCACCGGCATGTACTATGTACTGTAAGCATGGCATTGGAAGTGTAGTATTTAATAAAATTTGGCACAGACAAACCAGACATGCCTCCGAACTTCAGTGGTCAGTCAATGGTAGTTTTGAGATCCCTCGTATTGAATATTTAGAGTCAGTCTTGTTAAAAAAGAAGGCCAGACCTGCAGCATTTGATGTTTTGCAAAATTGGAAAAGAGAAGCGTTGCAGCAGCTTAAAAGTAGGGAAAAACATGTGCGCCGTCATAAAACAAATGCTGAAAAGGCGTTGTTATATGATCAGGACAAACAGTCTGAGTCAGTTAGGAATATGGACAGGGCTTTCTCACTAGGTATTCAGAAAATCTATCCTTCTAAAGATCTTCATGTTTCTGATGAGTTTATCGACAAATTGTTAAATGAACGAAGGCCTGGTGCCTCTGCACCACCTCCGTATGTTCCTCTTCCTCCTGCTGCACCTCTTCCTGCTGTTATTCCTGCTCTTCCTGCTCAATCTGTTGTTCCTATTCCTCCGGTTGTTGTTCCTCCACCTGCTCCTCTGCCTCTTCTCATTGCACCAGTAATAGTACCTCCATTGAATTTGCCTGCACCCTCACTCCCAAGTAGTTCTGTACCGCTTGTAGTTGATCAGGGTGCGGGGTCGAGGATTGTTACTCGTAATACTGTTCCTACAGAAAAGAAACAGGATTTGTTTGCATGGGCTAAGCATTGTATGGAGAGAGATGATCGAGCTAATGTTCTTGCCACACTTTCTAATATGGAAAATTTTCCTGAGAAAAATGTTTTCATTGAAGGTTTAGGGATTAATTTATGTGTAATGTGGGGTAAATTAAATAATGCAGACCTCCCACAAGGGTTGAGGGACCTGAATACTTTAGCGTTTTCAAGAGACACTGTGGAGAAGGTACATGAGCATGCTGAGAGGATATTTGAGTATAGAAAGGAGTTGGAAAGGTTACGGAATGAGGATGACGAAGAAGAAAGTATGTATGTACAGAAACGATTTCTTCCGTGTCGTAAATCGACATCTGAGGAGGCGTGAATTTGTACAAAAGATGCGATTAGATGGATTTCAGAAATATCGATAACTCCAGTTGAGGTATATGACACATACAGTCAATATACGCTAGAAATGCAGAGGAAAGTGATACAGGTAATGGTAGATTACCTGCAGGATGAATGTTTAAAGAGAAAGGTTAGTTGTCCCACAGAGTTATTGAGCATTTATAAGAGAGCTTTTTCACTTGACACTTCTTCAACTGCTTTAGCGCTCGACTTAGCTCTGTTGCTTAGTAAGCGTTCGGAGTTGTCTACATCTCAGTTGCCTATGAGAGAGGTTCCTCCGACATTTGTCCCAAAGGTTGAGATTCCTGCTAATGCTGCAGCAGGTACACCTTCTGTGGACATTCCTGAACATTATGTATCGCAGTTTGTTCACGTCCCGTTTTCACGACAGGAAGTGAATACTATTAGACCAACTATTCCTGACATTAGGAAAAATCCGACAGGGTTCTATAAAGAGATAGAGTCCGTTTTGCAGTCCTCAGTGTTTACCCTAGGCGACATTGATTTGCTATTCCCTGTACTCCTGCCTGCAGATTTGTGGAAACAAGTTAGAACTATAGACGATGTACCAGGGTTGGGAGATACATGGGCTAACATAGTTAGGCTTGATGGGGAAAGGCCAGCTGGTGAGAGACCACCTCAGGTGATACTAACTTTGCCTAACAGAATCATTGCAAAACTGAAAACTATAATCCCCGAAAAGAGAATTATTTGGGACAAGCGTACGGCCTGTGTCCAAGGAAAATCTGAGGGTGCTACCGAGTTCTTTAATCGGTTCGAACAGGTATTCTCGGATTTCAGTGGACAAGATTTAGGCACAGATTCTGGGAAAAGATTATTTGTGGACAAATTTGTACGTGGATTGCTGCCTGACATCCAGTCACAAATGATGTCTTCTGAGAGCGCTTGGCAGGCGAAATCCCAATCAGAAGTACTGCACATGGCTCAGTACTACGAGAACCGTGTCAATAATGAAAAAGATAGAGTCGAGAAGAGAAAAGGTGATTTGAAGACTAAAGTATTGTTACAACAAATTGTTAGAGGCCCCAGAAGGGGTAGTTCGCAGATTAGAGGTCAGTATGTTCCACAAGGGAATGTGCCCTTGGGTCCTGTGAATATTAACCAGTGTGCCTATTGTCGCCAGGAGTGTCATTGGCGTGCACAATGCCCCGTCCTTCGACAGAGGTCGAATAACACATTTGGAAATATGGGTAGACGATCCAGAGGTCGCCCGGGTGTAGGGGGGCCTGGTAGAGGCCAGCTTTCGCAGGATCCCCAACAACCTTTTTCACAGGATAATCAGACTTCGAGTGTGGATACTAGAAACATATTTGATCATCCTTCTGCTGCATATCTATCTGAAGAGCTTCCTTTTGATGATATTTTGTTTCGTTAGGACTGCCCGAAGCAGGGTTTGGAACCTACACCTATTCCCGTTAATCAGAAAGGTCCCTACGTTGAAATGGTAGTGGGAAATAGGAAACATCCATTTTTGATAGACACTGGAGCACAGAAGTGCTCCATTGATCATTCTCGGGTTCCAAACATTCCACTGTCAGGGCAAACCAATGTTTCTGTAGGGTTTTCTGGCACACCAGTTGTTTGTCCGGTTTCTTCACCGGTACCTATTTCTTTGGGTCCCTTTACGGACCACTGTCCATTTCTCTTGACTTCGAATTGTGGAGAGAATTTGCTGGGGTTGAATCTGTTGAAGGAATTAAATGCGGTAATTCATTGTTCTTCTGATGGAGTGCGTTTGACGATTTCACCACAGCAATGTTCTGTTTCGCAATTCTTGACTAGACCTTCGCCGCCAGAATTTAGTAATGTACCAGAGTGTTTGTGGGCAGTTGATGACAATGATGTCAGTGTTTTGCAGATTGAGCCTGTTAAAATAGTTTTGAAACATGGAATTAAGCTGCCCCGTATTCCACAGTATAAGATCTCAGTTGAAGGCGAGCGAGCTTTGAAGAGCATTGTTTCCGATTTTGTGCATCGTGGGGTGTTTGAGGAGATTGCAGGAAGTTTGTGCAATAGTCCGATTTTACCCGTGTACAAAAAAGGTGATAATGCAATTCCATTTCTTTTTATAATTGATTTACGTGCCATCAATAAAGTAGTGGCTCCGCAATTTCCAATTGTGCCTGATGTGACGACAATATTAACCATGATTCCAGCTACGGCTACTCACTTCAGTGTTGTGGACCTAAAGAATGCTTTCTTCAGTATTCCTGTACATGAGGATAGTAGATACTTGTTCGCGTTCACCTTAGGGGGACGCTCATTCACATTTACTCGTGCACCTCAAGGTTATACTGAGAGTCCTAGTATTTATAGTAGGGCTTTGAAAGAGCAGCTTGATACCCTTGGATTGCCCCCTACTTGTACATTGCTTCAATATGTTGATGATTTGCTTTTAGCTGCTGACTCTGAGAGCTCTTGTAAAGAGGGCACTGTGTTGTTGCTCATCCATCTAGCTAAGCATGGTCACAAAGCTTCGCTTAAAAAGTTTCAATATTGTTGCCAGGAGGTCGCCTATTTATTTATCTCCTGTCAAAGGAGGGAAGAAGATTGACACCTGAAAGAATAAAACACATTTCTGGCATGTCTGTCCCAAATACACAAAAGGAAGTTAGAGCCTTGATAGGTATGGCTTCCTACTGTAGGTTATGGATCCCAAACCTCTCACTAGTGATAAAACCGATGTTGGCCTTGACGAAGAAGGGTATTTCTTCGCCATTGCCATGGAATACGGAGCATCAACATTCATGCAAGTTGCTCAAGACTGCATTATGTTTGGCTCCAGTTTTGGGCACACCGAACTATGAGAAGGCCTTTGTGTTGTTTGTGCATGAATGTGATTGATGTGCTTTGGCTGTATTAACGCAGGAACATGGAGGGAAGAATAGGCCATGCGGTTACTACTCTTCCGCCCTTGATCCTGTTGCATGCGCTTTGCCAAGATGTTTGAGCGCTGTCGCTGCTGCTGCTGCGTCTGTAAAACAGAGTGAGGGAATGGTCCTAGGCCATGATTTAACCCTGATGGTGCCTCACTCTGTAGATATTCTATTGAACAAAACCCAAACGCAACACCTCATTTCCGCACGACTGACAAGATATGAATTAATCTTGTTTGCTCCCCACATTCAAATTAGGAGGTGCTGCGTTCTTAATCCGGCTGAACTCCTACCTTTCCCGCAAAATACTGTTTGCGGTGACGAAGAGTCACATGACTGCCTGTATACTACTGAACAAGATACAAAAGGCAGAGTTGATTTGAGGGACACTCCTTTGGATAACCCACAAGAGGAGCTGTTTTGTGATGGCTCCTGCTTCAAACTACTGGATGGTACATCCACAGCTGCTTATGCAGTCACTACATTGAGTACGGTTGTGGAGACCAAGAGAATTACGCATAACTCTGCGCAGGCCGCAGAGATTATAGCATTGACTCGAGCTTGTGAGCTTTCCGAAGGGCTAACAGTAAACATATATACTGATAGCCAGTATGCCTTTGGGGTGGCTCACAACTTTGGGAGACTTTGGTCAGAGAGAGGGTTTTTAACTTCGCATGGCACCAAGATCCAACATGGCTGCCTGATAGTACAATTGCTTTCAGCGCTTGCGCTCCCTAGTCAGTTAGCAATCATTAAGTGCGCAGCACATCGCAAGATTATAGATGATGTAGGGAAAGGGAATGCTTTCGCTGATCAAATAGCTAGACAAACTGCCTCTGATCTCTTCACGGAGATGTATGTTTCAAGGGAGACTGTAGATGCCTATGCAATGGATGAGGGTGTTGGGTCTGTACGGGATATCCAAGCCGAGGCCACATTAGAAGAATTCAAGAGGTGGGCTGAGGGCTTGGGGAAACTCGATGATGATGGGTGTTGGGTGGACATGGTTGAAGGGAAATGGTTGCTTCCTAATGCCTATATAGTAATGATGGTTACCATGGCACACGGTCCCACACATGTGTGCGCTCAACAGATCACGAGAATGTTAGAGAAAGTCTGGGTAAATGATAAGATTTCAAAAATTGCCCAGCATTATGTCCAAAATTGCATGATTTGCCTACAACACAATGTGGGAAAGGGGACAGCAACTCCAAGAGGTAGCTTTGGGCCTCCTTCTGTCCCGTTTGAAGTGATCCACTTTGACTTTATTGAAATGGAGCGATGTAACAATCTAAAATATGTCCTTGTGGTCATTTGCACCTTTAGTAAGTGGGTCGAGGCTTTCCCTGTTAAAGACGCTACAGCCATGACCACTGCAAAGACCAGGTTAAAGGAATTCTTCCCACGGTTCGGTTTGCCGAGAGTTATCTGGTCGGATAATCGTCCGCATTTTATCGCTGCTGTAATTCCACAGATATGTACGGCATTGCAAATTGACAAACGATTCCATTCGGCCAGACATGCTCAGAGCGCCGGATTAGTGGAAAGACACAATGGTATCATAAAAAACAAGCTCGCTAAGACGTGTGCCGGCACCAAACTAAAATGGCCGGACGCCTTACCGATCGTGTTACTTTCAATGCGGACAACCCCTCAAACTAAGACTGGGCTCTCTCCCTTTGAGGTGGTAATGGGGAGACCTGCTAATATTTGGGGTTTGCCTAAAAGCTGCACATTGCACGATGTAGAAAATGTACTTCTCTCCGACTATTGTAACCAGTTAACTAAAAACCTGTATTTCATTTATCACCAGGTGTTTTCAGCTTTACCTGTATGGTTCACGGGCCCAGGACACGATATGCAGCCTGGAAGTTGGGTCCTAGTGAAGGTCTACGAAAGGTCTTCCTGTCTCGCTCCTCGTTGGAAGGGACCCTACCAGGTGCTGTTGGTCACTCGGACAGCAGTGCGGGTGGCTGGAAAGAAACACTGGATCCACGCGACGCATGTCAAAAAACTTCCTCACCCGACGCCACACGTTACAGAAGAAGCAGAACCCCTCGCTGACGCTACAGTCCCTGATCTTGGAGTAGCAAACAGCGCTGTGAGTGCGTCGGAGAATTTCTCTGAGCCCGTGGAGCTTGGGGAACAGTCCATTTCGTCTCCGCACTCTTTTGAAAAATCACTTCCGGAAAATACTGTTTCAAGCTTGTGATGGTTGAGCTAAAACATGGCGCTGGTGCGCAGTGCATTCTGGGGGAACTCAGAACCATAATGGATATTTATCCATGCCTCAGTGGAAAGCTACACTTGCTTTGCGAAACAACATGTTTTCAACGTTATTCGCTGCTGGGCTTGGAATGCAGGCCTTCCCAGCCAAGGACACGGCACTGGGAAAGCTGAGATCCGCAGGTGCCGGCTGGTACCTGATAGCGAAGTTTGTTATGCCTGCGCCAAGGTTTTGAGA
Source organism: Ambystoma mexicanum (assembly GCF_040938575.1). Taxonomy (NCBI): domain Eukaryota; kingdom Metazoa; phylum Chordata; class Amphibia; order Caudata; family Ambystomatidae; genus Ambystoma; species Ambystoma mexicanum. The sequence goes on from NC_090936.1 coordinate 980,971,978, forward strand.
TGAGTTATGGAATTGTTTTCCGGGGCGTTTAGGAGAGGGAAGCACTTTGCTCCTTGAGGTTACTGTCGGTTGACCCAGCTGGCAACCAACGGTCACCCATCAATGCGCAAGCGCATTGCCAGAATGTTCGAGAAGTTGCCACCCCTTGTTGAGGAGGGCATATATGCGGAAACCCTCAATGGTCAGACGGGATAAGCACAAAGACCTCAGTCGGAGGGGGGATGCTTCGGTCCGACACTCCTGTGGGCTGTTGTGCTCTCGGCCTGGCTGTTATCGGGGTCTTCCAGCCGCTTCTGGCGAGATGAAGTTTCATTAAGTCACGCCCAAGGTGATGTATTCTTTCTTTGACTTCTTTATGTGTTCTATGATCTATGTCCATGTTAGTTGTATGAGTTATTTCTATGTACCTGTAAGCTTTGAATAAATAGCCGTAAAGAGCTGATTATCTTCTAAAGTGTGCGTGGCTGTGAATTATTGTGTCTGTTTTTGGGTTGAAGTATTTGCTCTATAATTGCACTGGTGATTTATGGTAGTTCCGTGCACTTTTCAGAGGAGAGCAATACAAAGCTCTGCGACTTCCGTCGCCTCCGATACGTCGCTTCCCTCAGGAAGTGACGACACCTTATTTTCGGACCAAACAATCTTGGGTACCACCAGGTACAACCTTCGACGAAGAAAATAGAACTACGGCACGGGTTTTTCCGTGCATTTGAGAAAGAGAAGTGATCGAAAGTTTTCCTTTGTATAAGAAAGTTTCTGTTGAACAAAAGGGAAAAAAAGGGATTCTGCTGGCTAGGGTTGGGAAGGACTAAGAAATCGCGCGACCGTAGCGTCGCCAGCAACGAACATTGGGGTCGTCGATTGAGGAACTACAATGCCTGCCACCTCCACTGCTGCTCCCCGCACTGGACTTGTGAATAAGGGGGTGACCAACTTGGACAATGAACAATGTGCCTGGGCCCCGAAAACGTACTGCTGTGTTTTGATAACGATACTTGTTATTTTTGCAATTACTGCTGTAGGACTTTGGTACTTTGAAGAAATCTATCCTCTAAAACCTTTACTACCGACCGAGATTGTACTGACTGCTTTGACTCCCTCTGTACACCTTCACACTCTGTCCCCTAGAGACTCCCAACATAGACAAAAGTATCATAATAACACTCTAATGATAGTAATGAATGCAACGCATGCCATTTTTAATAAGAGTAATTGTTGGATTTGCACTCATTTACCGCAACATGGGAACAAGGGACTGGGATGGTATATTCACCCTTTACCTTTAACGACTGCTAGCTATGCCTCTCTTAGAGCACTATTCTTTGGCCGTTGGAATGATAGCATCTCAGGGAACTTTGATGGAACTAATTTGAATGATTTCGAGAAACGTGAATTAACTCCCCTGGGATGCTCGCTTTTTGCAAATAGAAGTAAACCTAATGTCGCTTCCATTAGGCCGTCTGATAAACTGTCTCTTCCTTTTCAAACTTTAATTTCCTTTAAAATTGCTCCGATAGGCAATAAGGACGCTGTGCCTCCTTCTTACTCTATAAATCATAGCCCTGACTCGGTCCCCTTTTGTGTACAAAGACATGGCACTCGGCCAATGGGAGATTTTGAAGGTTGTATGGACATTGTAAATTTGACTGGAGAAAACAGGCCTCTCTATGTAGGGGGGCCTGTTTATTTTGTTTGTGGTAGTTTAGCATTTCCCTGGTTGCCCAAGGATTGGCAGGGAACCTGTTATTTAGGAATCCTGTTACCCGGGGTATTTGTAGCTAGTACATTGGAGGTTTCTAAGGCTCGCCCACGGCGGGACAAGAATGGAGATACCCCTGGGCAAGTATTGGGAGATATAGCAAAATCAGTTGTGCCCTTTTGGGGACAAATAACAAACTCTGAGAACATTAGGGGATTAGCAAGTGTACTGGAGAGAACGATCAACCGGACCACGGACATACTCTACAATATGACACTAGAACAAAAAGCAATAAGATTGGTAGCACTCCAAAAATCGGATGGCATTAGATGTCATTCTGGCAGAACAAGGTGGAGTATGCAAATTAGTGGGGTCCGCTTGCTGTGTTTTCGTACCAGATTCCTCGCCGACAATTTTTAAGGCAATACAGAATCTGCACATTCTTAGTTCAGAAGTGCATGTTCCCGAGGGAAATTGGGATCGTAGCGCTTGGTTCTGGTGTAACGCTCACCTGATTCCAACAGAGGCGCAGATCTTGACTGGGTTGTTACCGTGTCTTCAATTGTAAAGCGCAGGACTCGGCTGGTTCCCTGGGCTGGACCTCTTCTCACGGTATGCCTGACTTGAAGAGTGAGGTGTCTGCAGGCAGAAGAACAAAGGGTTAATGAACGGTGGTTGGACGGACTTCTCTTCCTCACTCTCTCTTTCCTTGAGGCCCAAAGGATAGGTGTGCTCACCTTAAGTAGGTGAATGCTGGGCTCTCCATCCTGCGACTGGTGCAGGGGCGCGGGTACCAGTTACTCCACTGGTGATATTGTAAACCTCTTACTTGCAGAGGACAACTTTGAGCGCGAGAACGTTGTTAACTGCACGATCGGTTCCTTATATGTATCTGAACACCTTTAATGAAGTCCTTTTCTCTTACAGGCTTTGGATGCGGTAGGCGTTGTTTAATGGACGCCAAAGTACGTGCAAGCGCGTAAGTAGGTGGATGGCGCGCGTGAAGGCACGTAAGTTGAATGGCTGCTGATGGTTTTAAATGCACTCTTTAATGTCTCTTTTTCTCTTGCAGGTTTTGGATGCGGTAGGCGTTGGTTCATGGACGCCAAAGTTCGTGCAAGCGCGTAAGTAGGAAGATGGCACGCGTGAAGGCACGTAAGTAGAATGGCGGCTGATGGTTTTAAAAGCGCTCCTTACTGTCTTTCTTTATTTGCAGGTGCGGGTATGCAGCGCTTGTTGGAATCCGGAGCGTGCGTCGCACAGGTAAGCAGATCAAAATATGCAAAATGACTGATCAATGTTCTTTGCCTTTACAGGGATCGATGGACTGCCAAGGAAAGCGGCGTGAGGATTGGAAGATGCCGATGGATCGGGTTAGTAAAAATGCTGGCTTTTGGCTTTAAGTTGGCTTTTGCTAACCTGTTGTTTTTTTGTGCTGGCAGGTGCGGCTGAAGACAGGATCCCAGGAAGGTAAGAGTTTGTTCCCACAGGTGCTGGAGCTGGAGTTTTCACTGGAAGACTGGAGCTGACTTAGTGAGCGTCCTGCTGCTGATGCAAAATAACGTGAAGCACGTGCATCAATCGGGCGTGGTTTAAATAGTGTGCAGGAGTGCTTAGGCGTCTTCTTCCACTGCCTCGCCTAGGTAAGGAAAGAGTTCCAGTTTCCAGAAGAGTCCCAGTGTTCCTGATCCAAGGAGTGGAGCCTGCCCCACCCAGGTAAGAAAGTAGTCCCTGTCAGAAGAGGATGTGGACGTCATCTTGTTGGTGAGTATGCAGCATGGTCTGCTGTAGGTAGGTCCACCCAAGCACTTTTATACATCTTATGAGCCCGACGCTTCCAGTGCCGGGACCGATGATCTTTATGAGCCTGGCGCCACCGGCGCCAGGACAAGGTCCAAAAGGTCCCAATAGGGGCCGGCTGGTGCCCGGAATGAAGGTTATGAGCCTGCTTCCAAGGATGTTGGGCAGGTCCTGCATTCTTGGAAGTAGTGATCATGACAGCACCCCCCCTCAAGGCCACTCCCAAGCTTGTCTTCTCCGGGGGTTTTGGTTTGTTGGGGAAAGTTTGATGAAACCTTTTGATCAGCCGAGGTGCGTGGACATGTTCTGAAGGTTCCCAAGACCTTTCCTGGGGACCGTAACCTTTCGAGTTTATCAGATAGTATAGCTTCGAGTTGGAAATCTTGGAGTCCAGGATATTTTTAACTTCGTATTCAAGTTCTCCATTAACTTGAATAGGTTCTGGAGATCTGGTCAGTCAGGTCTCAGGTTGCATAGGTTTTAGGAGGGATACATGGAAAACTGGATGTATCTTCATGTGGGAAGGTAGGCCCAATTTAACTGCCACTGGATTTATTATGGCTGTGATAGGATAGGGTCCCAGGTATTTCGGGTTGAAGGTGCGTGGTCCTTTTAATGGTAAATGTTTAGTGGACAACCAGACTTGGTCTCCCACTAGATATTGGGGGGCCTCTTTTCGATGTTGGTCTGCTCCTTTTTTGTATTGCTCCTTAGCCCGTTGAAGATGAGTAGTGGCTTCCTTAAAGGCTTGAATGATAGCAGAATGTAGATGGTCTACGGCGGGCGTTCCGAGATCCTGGGGTGGATCAAGGTTGGAGGTTCGAGGATGGATTCCATATAAGAGGAAAAAAGGGGTCTTTCCGGTTCCAGAATGGATTGAATTATTATAAGCGTACTCGGCGATCCAAAGGATGTCCTTCCAAGTGCCTTCTGACTGCTGCAGCATGCAGCGTAAATACTGTTCCAGAGTTTGGTTAGTCCTCTCGGTCTGTCCGTCGGTCTGGGGGTGGTGGCTGGTTGAAAGCCTTACGTCAATTTGAGCTAGTCGACAGCAATTTCGCCAAAAGTGGGAGATAAACTGACTTCCTCTATCAGAGACCAACACTGAGGGGAAGCCGTGCAACCGAACGATGTTTTCGAGGAATTCTCGGGCCAGAACTGAAGCTGATGGAAGACCTTTCAGTGGGATGAAGTGAGCCATCTTGGAGAATAGATCCACAACTACTTAAATTGTGTTATATCCGGAGCACGGAGGTAAGTCAGTGATAAAATCCATGGAGAGGGTATGCCAGGGACATGGTGGAATGTCTAATGGATGTAAGAGGCTTGCTGGTCTTTCCTTCAGACTCTTATTTTGGGCGCACACACCACAGGAAATTACCAAGTCTCTAATGTCCTTCCTCCAAGACCGCCACCAGAAGTGTCTTTTGATTTTCTCTGAGGTTTTGGCAATACCGGGATGCCCTTCCATTAAGGAATCATGATAACAAGAGATTACCTGTTTTTGTAACTCTGCACAAGGTAGATATAGTCGTCCTTGGAAGTACAGTAGGTTCTTATTCACCGTGAAGCTTTCTCCTTTAAGTGGCCAGTTCTGTAAATCTGCCGGAGTTACGAGTTGTTTGACTTTTGCTTCAACATCTTCAATGGATTGCGCGACGACCAGACCTAGAATTCTTTGTTCGGGAATTATAGGTATGGGTTCAGGATTGACCATGTGTTCATCAACTCCCATCCGGGAAAGGGCATCAGCTTTGCCGTTCTTGTTGCCTGGTCGATAAGTGATCACAAAGTCAAACTCAGCGAAAAATAGTGCCCAGCGGAGTTGTCTCGAGGATTGAGCTTTGGCGGTCTTTAGATACTGTAAATTGCGGTGATCTGTGATTACTGTGACTGTGTGTTTGGCTCCCAGAAGGTAATGCCACCAGGCCTTGAAGGCGGACTTAATAGCCAAAAGTTCTTTATCTGTGATGGTGTAGTTGATTTCGGGAGCCGAGAACTTGCGGGACCAAAACGCCACAGGGTGTAACTGGTTAGTTTCTGGATCTCTCTGCGATAGCACTGCCCCCATTGCAAGACTGGAGGCGTCAGTCTCAACGATGTAAGGAAGCTCCGGGCGGGGATGTTTTAAAACCGATGCGGAAGTAAACTTGGCTTTTAGTTCCTGAAAAGCTTGCTCCGCTTCTGCAGACCACTCGAAACGTTTGTTCTTTCTTAAAAGGGCTGTAATGGGCTGGACTACTCGGGAAAAGTCTGGAATAAATCTGCGGTAGAAGTTGGCGAAACCCAACATGCTTTGGACTCCTTTTACAGAAGTTGGTGAAGGCCACTTGATGATTGCGTCAACTTTTCTTGAATCCATGTGAACTCCGTTGGGTGATAGAATAAATCCCAAAAATTCGACCTTGGTAACATGGAAAACGTACTTTTCCAGCTTGGCAAAAGGTTTATGTTGGCAAAGCCTTTCAAGAACTGCTCTGACGTGTTTCCGATGGTCTGCCTCAGAGGATGAGTATACAAGGATGTTGTCAATGTAAACAACTACACACACGTCTATAAGTTCCCTAAAGACGTCATTCATGAAGTACTGAAAGGCGGCCGGTGCGTTGCATAAGCCAAAGGGCATTACTTGATATTCAAACTGCCCATACTTGGTGCGAAAGGCCGTCTTCCATTCATCGCCCTCTTTAATTCGTACCAAGTGGTAAGCTCCTCTGAGATCTAACTTCGTATAGATACAGGTGCCTTTAACTTGGTCAAGGAGTTCAGGGATCAACGGCAGAGGATATCTGTTCTTTACGGTGATCTGGTTCAGATCACGGTAATCTATACAGGTTCTAAGGTCCCCTTCCTTTTTCGGGACGAAGAACAGAGCTGAAGAGGCTGGGGACTTTGAAGGACGGATGAACCCGTTAGCCAGATACTGGTCCAAATACTGTCTCAGGTGAAGATTTTCTGGCTCGGTAAGGGCATAAATTCTACTGCAAGGAGGAGTGGATCCAGGTATCAGATCTATTTGACAGTCGTAAGACCTGTGAGGAGGTAGAGAGTTAGCTTGATCTTTCTGGAAGATGTCTTGGAATTCCCTGTAGTCTGGAGGTAGTTGGGGATCCTCGGAGGTAGTTGCTGCCAGCTTAATGTCGAGCCGAGGATAACAAGTGGGGACAGACTCCGGAAACCGAATTGTCTTTGCTCGCCAATCAATTTGGGGATTGTGTTTCTCTAACCAAGGAATTCCCAGGATAACTTGAAACTGAGGGGCCTTGATCACATCAAACAGGATCACCTCACGATGTCCATCTTGGCTTAACAACGTCACTTCCGAGGTGGTATGAGTTACTGGTCCGGAAGCTATTTCCGTGCTATCCACTGTGGTAATAACGTCTTTAATTGCCTTGGGACAAAGAGGCAAATTCATCCTGGATGCCATTTCGCGGTCCACATAATTACTGATTGCTGCGCTGTCAATGTATGCTTTAATAGCATGCAAACGATCCGGTCGCTCTGGGCTTATGAGGACCATTGACACTATGAAATGCAAGGTCAAAGAACTGGTTTTTACGCTCGGCAAGCGGACCTCTACACTTGTCGGGCGAGGTCGTTTCCCGGCTCTGGCTTTTCGGTACCTTTATCGGAAGCACCCACTGTCTTCTTCGAAGGTTTCACTGGGCATTCTCGAAGGAAATGTCCTGAGTTTCCGCAATAGAGGCACAATTGCAGTTGTCTTCTTCTGTCTCGTTCCTTTTGGGTTAATGGTCCTTTTACGACCCCTATTTGCATAGGTTCTACGGTATCAACTCCTTTGGTGGAACTCTGTGGTCTTGAAAAAACTCGAGCTTCGAACCTGGAACGATCTGCTTTCCTATTCTGTAATCTGTGGTCCAGTTGAACCACCAAGTCAATATATTCAGAACAGTCTTCTGGAGGATTCACTACTGGGCTAGAACATCTTTGAGTTCTCCACGCAAACCTCTGTAGAAAAGCGTAATCCTCTTATCCTCGGGCCATCTGGTTTCAACTACTAGTCTGTTGAATGACGCAATATAAGCCAGGAGATCCTGATTACCCTGTCGTAATGAAAGGAGTTCATTATCCAAGGCCTGCCCCTGTGAGTGTCTTGCAAACAGTCTCTCCATACTGGTCTGGAAGGCCTGGAAATTACGGAGAATTGGGTCATCCTGTGTTACCAGAGGAATTGACCAGTCTGCAGCACTGCCACTAAGATATGAAAGCACGAAAGCTACCTTAGTCTGGTCCGTTGGAAAAGCAGCTTTGTCTACACAGACAGTGCAAGCGGCACTGATTGATGAACACTGCAAACTTTTTTGGATCACCTGAGAAGCGTTCGGGCGAGCCAAAGGCACATTTCCGGGTAGATTAATTTGTACCGGATTAGGTGAGGTTGCTGAAGTATTACTTCCCCCTGAAGCAGGCAGGGGTGTTTGACCCGCTTGCGTTTGTAACAGCTGTCTAGCGAGATCATCTGTTCGCTCTTTGGATATAATTAACTCTCTCCTCAGAGCATTTGTTTCCTGACGGGCTGCCTGTACTTCTGCTCTTAATTCCCCTAATAACTGGGCTAGTTGGTCAGTGTCTGAGGTTTCCATTGCGCCCGGGTGGGAGATTTGCGGTGGGCTTCGCGTTCTGTAACGCTCACCTGATTCCCACGGAGGCGCAGATCTTGACTGGGTTGTTACTGTGTCTTCAATTGTAAAGCGCAGGACTCGGCTGGTTCCCTGGGCTGGACCTCTTCTCACTGTATGCCTGACTTGAAGAGTGAGGTGTCTGCAGGCAGAAGAACAAAGGGTTAATGAACGGTGGTTGGACGGACTTCTCTTCCTCACTCTCTCTTTCCTTGAGGCCCAAAGGATAGGTGTGCTCACCTTAAGTAGGTGAATGCTGGGCTCTCCATCCTGCGACTGGTGCAGGGGCGCGGGTACCAGTTACTCCACTGGTGATATTGTAAACCTCTTACTTGCAGAGGACAACTTTGAGCGCGAGGCCGTCGTTAACTGCACGATCGGTTCCTTATATGTATCTGAACACCTTTAATGAAGTCCTTTTCTCTTGCAGGCTTTGGATGTGGTAGGCGTTGTTTAATGGACGCCAAAGTACGTGCAAGCGCGTAAGTAGGGGGATGGCGCGCGTGAAGGCACGTAAGTAGAATGGCGGCTGATGGTTTTAAAAGCGCTCCTTACTGTCTTTCTTTATTTGCAGGTGCGGGTATGCAGCGCTTGTTGGAATCCGGAGCGTGCGTCGCACAGGTAAGCAGATCAAAATATGCAAAATGACTGATCAATGTTCTTTGCCTTTACAGGGATCGATGGACTGCCAAGGAAAGCGGCGTGAGGATTGGAAGATGCCGATGGATCGGGTTAGTAAAAATGCTGGCTTTTGGCTTTAAGTTGGCTTTTGCTAACCTGTTGTTTTTTTGTGCTGGCAGGTGCGGCTGAAGACAGGATCCCAGGAAGGTAAGAGTTTGTTCCCACAGGTGCTGGAGCTGGAGTTTTCACTGGAAGACTGGAGCTGACTTAGTGAGCGTCCTGCTGCTGATGCAAAATAACGTGAAGCACGTGCATCAATCGGGCGTGGTTTAAATAGTGTGCAGGAGTGCTTAGGCGTCTTCTTCCACTGCCTCGCCTAGGTAAGGAAAGAGTTCCAGTTTCCAGAAGAGTCCCAGTGTTCCTGATCCAAGGAGTGGAGCCTGCCCCACCCAGGTAAGAAAGTAGTCCCTGTCAGAAGAGGATGTGGACGTCATCTTGTTGGTGAGTATGCAGCATGGTCTGCTGTAGGTAGGTCCACCCAAGCACTTTTATACATCTTATGAGCCCGACGCTTCCAGTGCCGGGACCGATGATCTTTATGAGCCTGGCGCCACCGGCGCCAGGACAAGGTCCAAAAGGTCCCAATAGGGGCCGGCTGGTGCCCGGAATGAAGGTTATGAGCCTGCTTCCAAGGATGTTGGGCAGGTCCTGCATTCTTGGAAGTAGTGATCATGACAGCACCCCCCCTCAAGGCCACTCCCAAGCTTGTCTTCTCCGGGGGTTTTGGTTTGTTGGGGAAAGTTTGATGAAACCTTTTGATCAGCCGAGGTGCGTGGACATGTTCTGAAGGTTCCCAAGACCTTTCCTGGGGACCGTAACCTTTCGAGTTTATCAGATAGTATAGCTTCGAGTTGGAAATCTTGGAGTCCAGGATATTTTTAACTTCGTATTCAAGTTCTCCATTAACTTGAATAGGTTCTGGAGATCTGGTCAGTCAGGTCTCAGGTTGCATAGGTTTTAGGAGGGATACATGGAAAACTGGATGTATCTTCATGTGGGAAGGTAGGCCCAATTTAACTGCCACTGGATTTATTATGGCTGTGATAGGATAGGGTCCCAGGTATTTCGGGTTGAAGGTGCGTGGTCCTTTTAATGGTAAATGTTTAGTGGACAACCAGACTTGGTCTCCCACTAGATATTGGGGGGCCTCTTTTCGATGTTGGTCTGCTCCTTTTTTGTATTGCTCCTTAGCCCGTTGAAGATGAGTAGTGGCTTCCTTAAAGGCTTGAATGATAGCAGAATGTAGATGGTCTACGGCGGGCGTTCCGAGATCCTGGGGTGGATCAAGGTTGGAGGTTCGAGGATGGATTCCATATAAGAGGAAAAAAGGGGTCTTTCCGGTTCCAGAATGGATTGAATTATTATAAGCGTACTCGGCGATCCAAAGGATGTCCTTCCAAGTGCCTTCTGACTGCTGCAGCATGCAGCGTAAATACTGTTCCAGAGTTTGGTTAGTCCTCTCGGTCTGTCCGTCGGTCTGGGGGTGGTGGCTGGTTGAAAGCCTTACGTCAATTTGAGCTAGTCGACAGCAATTTCGCCAAAAGTGGGAGATAAACTGACTTCCTCTATCAGAGACCAACACTGAGGGGAAGCCGTGCAACCGAACGATGTTTTCGAGGAATTCTCGGGCCAGAACTGAAGCTGATGGAAGACCTTTCAGTGGGATGAAGTGAGCCATCTTGGAGAATAGATCCACAACTACTTAAATTGTGTTATATCCGGAGCACGGAGGTAAGTCAGTGATAAAATCCATGGAGAGGGTATGCCAGGGACATGGTGGAATGTCTAATGGATGTAAGAGGCTTGCTGGTCTTTCCTTCAGACTCTTATTTTGGGCGCACACACCACAGGAAATTACCAAGTCTCTAATGTCCTTCCTCCAAGACCGCCACCAGAAGTGTCTTTTGATTTTCTCTGAGGTTTTGGCAATACCGGGATGCCCTTCCATTAAGGAATCATGATAACAAGAGATTACCTGTTTTTGTAACTCTGCACAAGGTAGATATAGTCGTCCTTGGAAGTACAGTAGGTTCTTATTCACCGTGAAGCTTTCTCCTTTAAGTGGCCAGTTCTGTAAATCTGCCGGAGTTACGAGTTGTTTGACTTTTGCTTCAACATCTTCAATGGATTGCGCGACGACCAGACCTAGAATTCTTTGTTCGGGAATTATAGGTATGGGTTCAGGATTGACCATGTGTTCATCAACTCCCATCCGGGAAAGGGCATCAGCTTTGCCGTTCTTGTTGCCTGGTCGATAAGTGATCACAAAGTCAAACTCAGCGAAAAATAGTGCCCAGCGGAGTTGTCTCGAGGATTGAGCTTTGGCGGTCTTTAGATACTGTAAATTGCGGTGATCTGTGATTACTGTGACTGTGTGTTTGGCTCCCAGAAGGTAATGCCGCCAGGCCTTGAAGGCGGACTTAATAGCCAAAAGTTCTTTATCTGTGATGGTGTAGTTGATTTCGGGAGCCGAGAACCTGCGGGACCAAAACGCCACAGGGTGTAACTGGTTAGTTTCTGGATCTCTCTGCGATAGCACTGCCCCCATTGCAAGACTGGAGGCGTCAGTCTCAACGATGTAAGGAAGCTCCGGGCGGGGATGTTTTAAAACCGATGCGGAAGTAAACTTGGCTTTTAGTTCCTGAAAAGCTTGCTCCGCTTCTGCAGACCACTCGAAACGTTTGTTCTTTCTTAAAAGGGCTGTAATGGGCTGGACTACTCGGGAAAAGTCTGGAATAAATCTGCGGTAGAAGTTGGCGAAACCCAACATGCTTTGGACTCCTTTTACAGAAGTTGGTGAAGGCCACTTGATGATTGCGTCAACTTTTCTTGAATCCATGTGGACTCCGTTGGGTGATAGAATAAATCCCAAAAATTCGACCTTGGTAACATGGAAAACGTACTTTTCCAGCTTGGCAAAAGGTTTATGTTGGCAAAGCCTTTCAAGAACTGCTCTGACGTGTTTCCGATGGTCTGCCTCAGAGGATGAGTATACAAGGATGTTGTCAATGTAAACAACTACACACACGTCTATAAGTTCCCTAAAGACGTCATTCATGAAGTACTGAAAGGCGGCCGGTGCGTTGCATAAGCCAAAGGGCATTACTTGATATTCAAACAGCCCATACTTGGTGCGAAAGGCCGTCTTCCATTCATCGCCCTCTTTAATTCGTACCAAGTGGTAAGCTCCTCTGAGATCTAACTTCGTATAGATACAGGTGCCTTTAACTTGGTCAAGGAGTTCAGGGATCAACGGCAGAGGATATCTGTTCTTTACGGTGATCTGGTTCAGATCACGGTAATCTATACAGGTTCTAAGGTCCCCTTCCTTTTTCGGGACGAAGAACAGAGCTGAAGAGGCTGGGGACTTTGAAGGACGGATGAACCCGTTAGCCAGATACTGGTCCAAATACTGTCTCAGGTGAAGATTTTCTGGCTCGGTAAGGGCATAAATTCTACTGCAAGGAGGAGTGGATCCAGGTATCAGATCTATTTGACAGTCGTAAGACCTGTGAGGAGGTAGAGAGTTAGCTTGATCTTTCTGGAAGATGTCTTGGAATTCCCTGTAGTCTGGAGGTAGTTGGGGATCCTCGGAGGTAGTTGCTGCCAGCTTAATGTCGAGCCGAGGATAACAAGTGGGGACAGACTCCGGAAACTGAATTGTCTTTGCTCGCCAATCAATTTGGGGATTGTGTTTCTCTAACCAAGGAATTCCCAGGATAACTTGAAACTGAGGGGCCTTGATCACATCAAACACGATCACCTCACGATGTCCATCTTGGCTTAACAACGTCACTTCCGAGGTGGTATGAGTTACTGGTCCGGAAGCTATTTCCGTGCTATCCACTGTGGTAATAACGTCTTTAATTGCCTTGGGACAAAGAGGCAAATTCATCCTGGATGCCATTTCGCGGTCCACATAATTACCGATTGCTGCGCTGTCAATGTATGCTTTAATAGCATGCAAACGATCCGGTCGCTCTGGGCTTATGAGGACCATTGACACTATGAAATGCAAGGTCAAAGAACTGGTTTTTACGCTCGGCAAGCGGACCTCTACACTTGTCGGGCGAGGTTGTTTCCCGGCTCTGGCTTTTCGGTACCTTTATCGGAAGCACCCACTGTCTTCTTCGAAGGTTTCACTGGGCATTCTCGAAGGAAATGTCCTGAGTTTCCGCAATAGAGGCACAATTGCAGTTGTCTTCTTCTGTCTCGTTCCTTTTGGGTTAATGGTCCTTTTACGACCCCTATTTGCATAGGTTCTACGGTATCAACTCCTTTGGTGGAACTCTGTGGTCTTGAAAAAACTCGAGCTTCGAACCTGGAACGATCTGCTTTCCTATTCTGTAATCTGTGGTCCAGTTGAACCACCAAGTCAATATATTCAGAACAGTCTTCTGGAGGATTCACTACTGGGCTAGAACATCTTTGAGTTCTCCACGCAAACCTCTGTAGAAAAGCGTAATCCTCTTATCCTCGGGCCATCTGGTTTCAACTACTAGTCTGTTGAATGACGCAATATAAGCCAGGAGATCCTGATTACCCTGTCGTAATGAAAGGAGTTCATTATCCAAGGCCTGCCCCTGTGAGTGTCTTGCAAACAGTCTCTCCATACTGGTCTGGAAGGCCTGGAAATTACGGAGAATTGGGTCATCCTGTGTTACCAGAGGAATTGACCAGTCTGCATCACTGCCACTAAGATATGAAAGCACGAAAGCTACCTTAGTCCGGTCCGTTGGAAAAGCAGCTTTGTCTACACAGACAGTGCAAGCGGCACTGATTGATGAACACTGCAAACATTTTTGGATCACCTGAGAAGCGTTCGGGCGAGCCAAAGGCACATTTCCGGGTAGATTAATTTGTACCGGATTAGGTGAGGTTGCTGAAGTATTACTTCCCCCTGAAGCAGGCAGGGGTGTTTGACCCGCTTGCGTTTGTAACAGCTGTCTAGCGAGATCATCTGTTCGCTCTTTGGATATAATTAACTCTCTCCTCAGAGCATTTGTTTCCTGACGGGCTGCCTGTACTTCTGCTCTTAATTCCCCTAATAACTGGGCTAGTTGGTCAGTGTCTGAGGTTTCCATTGCGCCCGGGTGGGAGATTTGCGGTGGGCTTCGCGTTCTGTAACGCTCACCTGATTCCCACGGAGGCGCAGATCTTGACTGGGTTGTTACTGTGTCTTCAATTGTAAAGCGCAGGACTCGGCTGGTTCCCTGGGCTGGACCTCTTCTCACGGTATGCCTGACTTGAAGAGTGAGGTGTCTGCAGGCAGAAGAACAAAGGGTTAATGAACGGTGGTTGGACGGACTTCTCTTCCTCACTCTCTCTTTCCTTGAGGCCCAAAGGATAGGTGTGCTCACCTTAAGTAGGTGAATGCTGGGCTCTCCATCCTGCGACTGGTGCAGGGGCGTGGGTACCAGTTACTCCACTGGTGATATTGTAAACCTCTTACTTGCAGAGGACAACTTTGAGCGCGAGGCCGTCGTTAACTGCACGATCGGTTCCTTATATGTATCTGAACACCTTTAATGAAGTCCTTTTCTCTTACAGGCTTTGGATGTGGTAGGCGTTGTTTAATGGACGCCAAAGTACGTGCAAGCGCGTAAGTAGGTGGATGGCGCGCGTGAAGGCACGTAAGTTGAATGGCTGCTGATGGTTTTAAATGCACTCTTTAATGTCTCTTTTTTTCTTGCAGGTTTTGGATGCGGTAGGCGTTGGTTCATGGACGCCAAAGTTCGTGCAAGCGCGTAAGTAGGAAGATGGCACGCGTGAAGGCACGTAAGTAGAATGGTGGCTGATGGTTTTAAAAGCGCTCCTTACTGTCTTTCTTTATTTGCAGGTGCGGGTATGCAGCGCTTGTTGGAATCCGGAGCGTGCGTCGCATAGGTAAGCAGATCAAAATATGCAAAATGACTGATCAATGTTCTTTGCCTTTACAGGGATCGATGGACTGCCAAGGAAAGCGGTGTGAGGATTGGAAGATGCCGATGGATCGGGTTAGTAAAAATGCTGGCTTTTGGCTTTAAGTTGGCTTTTGCTAACCTGTTGTTTTTTTGTGCTGGCAGGTGCGGCTGAAGACAGGATCCCAGGAAGGTAAGAGTTTGTTCCCACAGGTGCTGGAGCTGGAGTTTTCACTGGAAGACTGGAGCTGACTCGGTGAGCATCCTGCTGCTGATGCAGAATAACGCGAAGCACGTTGCATCAATCGGGCGTGGTTTAAATAGTGTGCAGGAGTGCTTAGGCGTCTTCTTCCACTGCCTCGCCTAGGTAAGGAAAGAGTTCCAGTTTCCAGAAGAGTCCCAGTGTTCCTGATCCAAGGAGTGGAGCCTGCCCCACCCAGGTAAGAAAGTAGTCCCTGTCAGAAGAGGATGTGGACGTCATCTTGTTGGTGAGTATGCAGCATGGTCTGCTGTAGGTAGGTCCACCCAAGCACTTTTACACATCTTATGAGCCCGAGGCTTCCAGTGCCGGGACCGATGATCTTTATGTGCCTGGCGCCACCGGCGCCAGGACAAGGTCCAAAAGGTCCCAATAGGGGCCGGCTGGTGCCCGGAATGAAGGTTATGAGCCTGCTTCCAAGGATGTTGGGCAGGTCCTGCATTCTTGGAAGTAGTGATCATGACATCTGGGACTTCTTGCGGTCTTGGGGTTGGAAAGTGCTTTCAGTCTTGCTGATTATTTTGGGAATTCTGCTATTTCTTTGTTGTTGTATCCAATGTCTACCAAGTATATGTTCAATGCTAGGGGGATATTGCGCTCAGGCGATAGGTACAATAGGACATAAAGTGTATGCCCCGGATAAAACCTCTAAGGAGTATGTACTGAAAGAGATCTTAGTAAAAGATCTAATGGCGATATATATTTCCGACAGCTATTCAGGGTGTATGGACGATGACAAATGGAGTTATTTGCAGGGAGATCAGAAGTAGTTTAGCACTTGGCATAGGCCAAAAGGAGGGTTTGTCAAATTAGAAATTATATCGTGCCTCCTATTGCTATGAATATATGTATATTGGCCAACGCCAAGCTGCTAACAAGCTGCTTATAAACTACATGTGAATAAACTCGCATTGCAAGGTCCTGACCTTAGAAACCATGTAAACTGTCATTTTGGCTCAAGCCGCCATTTTAGGTTTTCTTGCTCTATAAAGTCACCATGTGAGCTAAAATGGTAGCCTATGTTAATCAGAACAGAACTCGATTGTCATGACCTCTGTACAGCTAATGTATAACTTGCCTGCAGGCCACTTGTTAGGGTCATGAGCTGAGACCTTGTCCTTCTGCTGACCTGTGTGCAATGGATTACCTGTATCACCGAAACTGATCTATAATTGAATGAGAACACCTGCAACTACATTGTATAAACTAAGTCCCGCATTGTAATGTTAGGCCTAGAGCATACATTATTACCATTTCTTCTTGTTAATGTATAAACCTAAGATTAACTAGATTTGACCTGGCAAGGGACCCTAGAGAAGTAACTTATTTATGGAATGGTTAACTCAAAGGAGGGCTGAACAGCAGGCTTGAAATGTATAAAAGCCTGACTGTTTCAATGAATTTTTGCACTCACTGAGCACACCGAACCACGCCGGAGTTCGCTGTGTTGTACTGAGGGTCGATAGCTATCTGAATTTTGTTCTGTTCTTTTGTAACTGGATTCAGTATAAAATAAAGTGCTTTGTATGTTCCTTTGTAACCTGTGTTTGGTGTGTTTCCTTTTGGTTACCCTGCCTCATATTATTTCCTTGTTTTCACAAGAAGAAAAGAGGGGGAAATACAGATCACATTAACCCTATTTTTATCTCTGTCCTGTTTTCCATTCCATCCCTTCTCACCAAATACATATGTTCCTAACACAGTTCATTCAGACATTTTACAGTAAAAACAGTTAATTCAGAAATCTTATCACTGCAAATACCATTGGGAAATGTTCACCTAATAGAGTCAGCTTCCAACAATCATTAGCAGATAGAGTTTTAGCTTCCTCTATAGATTCTCCCAGATAATGCGTTCTCCGAGTTGTGAGACCTACATCTAACATTAGCACATGTTTCAAAGTTTCAACCTTCCCTTCTTTTGAACAGTATCTGCAGGAGCTGCAACCAGGATCTCTCTACTGGGAAATAGTTTCAAGCCCAATCTCATAAAGGACTCACCACACTCGGGGCTGGGAAAAGTCTTCAGGTAACTAGGGATTGCTTTCAAAGGTCTGCATTCTCTTATGAAATTCTTCCTCAGGAATAGCTGGTTTCTTTTGTCTTGTGTCAGAATCCAGTCCTGCTGGTGTCATTTCCTTTTAACAGCCATTGGATGCTCTAATAGGAGTTTGACAGAGCAATCTAGCCCCATCAGAGAGAGAGAGCATTTCTCTTTCCATTTATCTAGTAGACCTTCAAAAACAAATGAACAAGGACATTGAACCAAAAGCACTGCCTCCTGCTATTGATTACAACATGATGACACTGATTGCTAATTGACAATTTTAATGTACAAAAAGCATAGAATATCAATTCACAGAATGTCACAGGATACTCAACAAATTACAAACAATACCTATACATGATACATTTAGTGTTTTCCCAAAGCCAATATTTTGGATTGTGATTTAAAAGGAATACATTCTCTGGAATCCTATCAGGATCAACATGAGAAACCAATACAATACACAGTGCCTTTAGCACTAATCAATACTCTGTGTCAGTAGGACTGAAGTCATATCGTCAGCACGACTGTGTTTCGGCCTATAAGAGCTGGGGCGGAATCAGCTGTTTTCTGTTCCTTAGGTATACTTCTGATAGGAGCAAAAAGGCATCCAAAGTGATCCACCCATTGGAGCTCTTCTACCATGATCGTTTGGAGGACTTCTTGTGGGGTACCAACTTTATTAATCCATTCCCACGTCAGGCGGGAATTGTTCTTGCAGAGGAGCATGTCCGCTCCCTCTTCTTTTCATGTGCACTGTCCTAAAGCTTTTCAGCCAGTTGCTGTATTGCTGCTTAAGCTTCTTTTTATTCAGAGCATGGGTTATATGAGGGGTAGAGTTGAGATCTTTCATATCAGCTCCGAACTTTTTGCGTACTTCCACCATTTTTTGAGTGAACTTGTGTTTTGGAAAGAAGTCGGGTCTACCTCTGCTCTTATTAATTTGATGGTATTTAGCTGGAAGGAGCACATCATTTGTGAACATATCATTTTGTTCTACTAAAGTCCTGAACTTCACCCCCTTATCTAACACATCCGTTGGCGCCATGTGTAATCTGTTTCTACCCTGGGAGACCAGGGTTACAGATTACCTTGGAGACCATCCAAGCATTTTCCTTCCCTCATTCTCCTTGGTGGGCCAGACCAGATCACCTTTAAGTGCCTATGGTCGCTGGCTCTCATGTCGGCTACCTCCAAGGAAATCTTTTCACGATGGACATTATCTGAGACAATGAAATAGTCTAAAATAACCTCAGAGTCACCAGCCTTCCAGGTACATTTAGCGGGGATACAGCCCTTAATATTGCTGTTTAACATAAGGAGTTTCCTCACCTCCATCTCCTGGGCCCAGTGCTTGGTTTGCAGCCCCGTTACATGAGGGAGGCTTGTCCAGGGGTCTAGATGGGAAGTGTTCTAGCTCGATGCATCTGATGTTAAGGTCTCCACAGAGTATAACAAAAGGGTCAGCAAAATTCACCCAGGCCTGATCTATCATGTCCAGTACACTAGACATGAATTCTTCTGCATCAACCTTTGCCGGGTTCCAGTACAGATTTAGATTTAACAAAATCAGGATGGAATCAGAAGCAGGTTTACCCTGAAATACTGACACCACCAACATTTGAGTCCATGGATTCGGAAAGTAGTGCTTTAAAACTTTCAATCCCTGTCCCATTTTTATGAGCGTAAGGAGTCCGGAGAATGGTCTTCCTGCGGTGCCCTTGATAGCCGGGTTTAGGTAGGGAAAAAGTCAGTGCAAATTGAAACCTCTCTCAACCAAGTTTCTTGGATGAAAATCTTACCTCTGCCCCCTTACAACATCTTATTACCGACAAATAACCAATACCAAGTTCTTGTTAAAAATTCTGGATAGAGTAGCGTATAACCAGATATCCCTCTTCCTTAATAACAATCAGATTTGTCATACAATCTCAATCTGGTTTCCGTCAATTCCATGGGATGGAGATGGCTCACTTAGCCCTAAAATCTCATTTACATCAAGACATGGATAAAGGTCAAACTGCCTTATTGATAGTCCTGGATCATTCTGCAACTTTAGAATCTGGTGGACTATACCATCTTGTCCACCAGGTTGAGGTAAATTGCCAACTTCTCGCCTCAAGCTGTCCAATGGATCCTCTCTTTTTTTTTGGCAGGTAGGTAAGGGTGGCATGTGATTCAGCAGAGGCTAATCCAGTTTCTTTATTATTTGGAGTGCCTCAGGGAGCCTGTGTATCCCCGTTTGCAGAACATTTTTATGATTCCTTTTTTCTTTATGTTGGAACAAGAAGGGATTAGGTTGGCAAAGTACGCCGATGATAAGCAATGCATTATTCCGATTTTGGGAACTCATTGCAATGATGAATTATTCATCAACAAAATATATCTGAAGATCCAAAAGTTGATGGTGGCTAAAGGCCTGGCTCTTAACAGTGCCAAAACAGAACTCATGCTTGTTGGCTCTGACACCGATTTGGAAAAGTTAGGTCCAATGTACCGGAATTTATGTATAGATAAATGTGTCATCGAGGTAATGAGTAAAGGGAAGACACTAGGTGTTATTCTAGATAAGAACATTAGTATGAAGGCTCAAGTAAGCAGTTTGGTCTAATCGTCTCTTAGTCTATTAAAATGTCACGTCACCTTCAACCTCTTATCTCCAAGAAAAATACTGAGACCCTGGCAAGAGCCATAATCTGCTCAAAACTGGATTACTGTGGTAGCCTTTTGATAGGCATTACCACAACAGATTTCCATCAAGGGACTCCATCGAAGAGACCATGTGTCGGAGGCAAGAAGGAGTATGCATTAGCTACCCCTTCAGGCAAGGGTCCGTTTTAGGCTCCTGCTTATCACACACAAATGTATGAGTGGTCCTATGCCATTTAATGGAAGACATCATAAAGAAATCTAGTACTCGTTCTTCTTAGATCCGCTAACAAAAGTCTGCTGAACACATTGCAGTGCAAGACTAACAGAGCACGTAACAGAACTTTTGCTATAGCAGCTCCCCTTGCTTGGAATGCCTTGGATCCCGCCTTGAGAAATATTGGGGGTCATTACGAGTGTGGTGGTAAGGGGTTAACGGCATTGGTAAGGATGCCGGTGCCATTAACCCCTTACCGCCGCATTCCAAGGTCCCTTAGTGGGTCCCAGCCGTCCTTAGCGGGAGCCGCTAAAGGACCAGGGAGCTAATAACGGGACCATAATTTACAGACCCGTTATTGGCTCCTTCCCCATTCCCATTCAGCCTTATGGGGGCTCGAATGGGAATGGGGAATGGTTTTCAGAATGGGGACTTACCAGGTCCTCCAAGGTTGGAATGCCCTGGTAAATCCCCATTCTGAGAGCGCGGACCCGGACAGGAGTTTGGAGGCAGCTATGGCGCTAATTGCGCCATGGCTGACTCGTAATGCCCCCATTGTCTTGACCGTAGATTTCAAGAAGAAATTAAAGACATTTCTTTTCTCCTAAATATCTGATGGTTCACGTCTGGTTGCTATACCCCTAAACTGCAGAGTAATCTATGTCTCGTATGATGTTTCATGTTTCATGTCTGCGCTCTTAAGCCTCAGGGTACCGGGTGCGCAATACAAGTTGATAAATAAATAAATAAATATTATTATTATGTATTTATTTATTATTTTAATGTCTTATAGTGCCCCACACGCCCTCTGGCCTCAGTGCACATACAATTAGCCTTCCTCCCAGGGGTCCACAGGAAGAAAGAATCCTAACTATTGTCTGACAGTGCTGGAGCTCCAAAGATATGATTGGAATCCATGAAGTCCGCTCACCATAGTACAGGACCAAAGAGAGTAAAGAGAATCTGACAGGCGATAGTCGTTCTTGATCTGACTCCTGTAAAAAGGTGACAAATCCACAGAGCCGAGAGAATCCATGAAGAAACATTTGCTGGAAGCCTCCTCCGAGGACAGCTGCTGCAAGTTCCCATCCACTATCCTGTTCTTTCGTCTCCAGACCATAAATCCAGGGACCAGGGTCCTGTGCTGCTGCATCCTGAAGGTATCCACTCAGAAGCACTTCTTTTCTCCTTGGGTAATACTTACCTTAAGTCTTGTGCGAATCCTGTGAGGCTGAGTGGGTGATTAGTGTGGTTGGGAGTGTGCCCATACCACTTGCCCAAGCCTAATGCTGGAACGCATATAGGGAGTCTTCTTTGAAGCCCCTGAATACTTCAACTCATTCTAAAGTGAAAACGTACTTGTTTAAGAATATCTCCTATGGAACTCTGTCTTTCCTGCAACTGAACCCTTTCCTTTCCTGAGCTGCCTACTCTGCCTCTGAGAAAACTCAGTCTATAGACTAGGGAAGGACTTTATAAAATAAGGAATCTGTCTTGAAAGTATATCAAGTGTAAAAGTACTTACTTGCTAAAGGAATTAGTGTGGCAAATGTATCTATGTGATAGAATAAGTTATAAAGTGTCCTTAAGTTTATACTTGCCTTTGAGTTCCAATCTGCCCCTCTAAAAAGTATATACATTATTTTACTCACGTTTAATGGTGTTTCCCCGCTTCTGGGAAGTAACAAGTATTAGTACTGTTTGATTTTTCTGAACTGAATGAGTGTAAAAGCTTAAAGTGAATCATTGGGTTTTGCGTTCCCTGATCTGTTTAGTGCATTTCTAAAACAGCCTTGAATTTAATACTCGTCTTTGAGTAGCTTGTAGCCCCTCTCAAAAGAATATGGGTCTTTACTTACCTTGAACAGCTGCTGCTCTTCTAAACTGGTAACATTGAGTTTTGCTTTCCCTGAATTGCTTACTGCATTCTAAAATAGTTATTGAGTGTTCATACTTATCATTGAATAGCTTAAGGCCCAGCCAGAAAGTATATGAGTTGCTTTATTAGCTCTAAACTGTGTTCTACAAAGTAATATGTGTTACAAGGTGTATACCTGTAACTGGGTTGATTTAGTAAGTGATTTTTGCAACTGAGTGTCACTTCTTGACGGACAAGGTCTACTACCCTTGAATTACTGATGGTATTCTAAAAGTATATGTAACCTGGTTTCACTCCCCAAGAATAGATGCCTGCCATTCTGAATGTGTTGTAGGTTTGACTCACCTTGACTGCTTAGTGTATTCTTAATTAGGTTATACTTTGGGTTGTAACCGATAAGAGTTGAGTTGGTTCTTATAATTCTGTTTATAGAATATGTTATAGTACTTACTTACCCAAGATTTATCTTGGCCTACTTGTATTTAAATAAACCATTTATTTTTTTACAATAGACAGTCTTTCAGTGTTTCTTTGAACCATATGTTACTGTTAATGGTATTTGTACAGTGCACGGTCACCAACGGAATTGGTCCCCATGCGCTCAGGCGGATCTGAAAACAAGAGGCGGGTGGATTAGTCGGTGGAGAGGGAGTAGGAGAGAGAGAGAAGTGGTGTGCTTTTGACAGGTTCACTTCGGTTTTCACCATGCGCTGAGCTTTGGTGTTAATAACAGACTGATGTAAGACCTCATGTGCTGTTGTTTGTTGTGGTGGTCTGGTGAAGTGCGTGCAGTTACTGAGTGAGAGGATGGTTGTGTGGGATTTCGTGTGAGTTAGGTATACAGAGATTAGAGCATAGGGTTAGTGAGTTATATATCTTAGTCCTTATAAATCTTGTTCTATGTATCGGTTTGTCCTATAGGTAGGCATATTTTCCATTTTTCTTGCTGTCCGTCTAGTTGTAAGAGTGATGGCATGGCATCTTCCAGTTTTGTTGTTTTGAACTTAGTGTAATAGGAAGGGGCGTATCTTTTCCCCCAGTCCGGTATTGGTACTGTCAATTAGCAGTCACCCACTCCTTTGCTATCTATTTTCTCTCGGTGGTCCATTGCTGCCTATGTGTAGATTGTAGGCCAAGGTTTTATTGATATATCGTCGTTGCCCTTCCATCCCGATCTATCTGTGTTCATCCTATGGTATCGCGCTCAGTTGGTGAGTTGATATGGAGTAGATTGTTCTTCCTTAACTTCTGTTTGTAGGCGATAACTTAGGGAGATCGGGAGGTCTTTTTCTTCACTTAGCATTGTTTCAGATGTGTATATGCCCCTGTGGGTGTTCTTCTAGTTATGGGGTGAAGAGCCAGGATTTGAGGAGTTTTCTGAATATTAGGTGATTTCTTGTGTTATGGATGTTCTTTGGTAGCTCGTTCCAGGTTTCTTGATCCTCTGAATGTTCTTTTGTTGTACGGTTTTGATTCCAAGCGGATGTCGCTGCTCGACCTGAGCATTCTTGTTGGGCGATGTAGGCTTAATTTGTCTCCTAGGAACTCTGCCCCTTGGCTGTGGATTGCTCTGTGCGTAATGCGCATTGATCTGAACTTGTTTCATTGTTTTATTGGTAGCCAGTGTAGTGTTTTCAGCGCTGGTGTGATGTGTTCTCTTCGGGTTAGTTTGAGAAGCAGTCTGGCCGCTGCATTTTGTATGCATTGTAGGTTTTTTTTAGAAGTCGTTCACGCATGCCCAGATATAGGCTATTGGCATGGTCTACTCTCGACATGATGAGAGCGATGATGGTGAGTGTTTTGTTGGCGAATGACAGGAACAGTAGGATTATTTTGACCACTCGCAGGGGAAAGAAGCATTTCTTGATTAGAGCGTTTACTTGTGGCTCTAGGGTAAGTTCATCAAGTCTCCCAGGTATTTTACAATCGACGATGGGGCTGGAGTTGTACCAAATATGCTATCAATTCTTTGTACCAAGCTACAGCCCTCTCTCCCTCCTAAAATAAGCTTGGCTGCTCTGTCTACACTACCAAATGTTCTCATTGTCATGATGCCTACCCCCAGGCATCTGGACCAAGCCCATCAGCCCCAGGAGCAGGCATCTAGACATTTATTAAAACCTCAGCAGCTATCTAGGGGCTATCTGGGTTCAGTCCTGGCACCTTAGGCGCCAGGCTCATAGTAGAAATCAGTCCTGGTGCCTAAGGCACCAGGCTCATAGTCATTACTTACCTCAGGCAGACCATGCTGCAAATGACTCCAATCCAATGTGAAGCCTGGAAGGGACTATTTTACTACGGGGACTATTTTTTACTCGGGTGTTTTTCTAGGGACTTCTTACCTGGGACTACTTTTGAGGCTATTTAAACCACGCCCGACCAGCAACACACGCTTCGCGTTATTCTGCATCCAGCAGCATAACGCTCACCGTGCCTGCAAGTCAGCATCCAGACCTCTGCCACGCCCGTCCTGAATCCGGAGCTCCTAGAGAAGAAGGAAAGTAGAGGCAAGGTTAGAAAACGAACTTTATTCCAGTTTCTCACCTGATTCCGGAACCATCACGTCTCAGCACCTGGAAAGTACATTCTATCTACACGCGTCGCATCGCCAGCTGCAGCGCCGCACCATGCTCACCAGTCCTCATAGCACCTTTCGATCCGGCGCTGGATCCATCATTTCTTCGCCGGGCTCTGGCATCTGGGGACAAAAGAAATAACCAGGTGAGCCGAAAGAGCCAACAAATACAATCTATTTTACCACCGTAGACTTACCCGATTTTCCACCGGAGGCATTATTCTTTAACTCTCCACATCTTCAAACGCCGCATCTGAAAACGGAGAGAAAACAACACGTTAAATACATGCATCATTTACCGGACAGCATCGGGTAATACAGACTCTTACCTGAACGCCATCTATTGCACACATCTTTTCTCGAACTCCACTGCAAGATAAGAAAGGAATGGGACAAGAGTGAACATCGGACATATTGAACTCTATGAACACTATACTTACTGGTCTTCGCCAGGAACCTCAGAGTCAACTCTCGTCCGGAACTCCCCAACGCCTTCTAACCAGTGAAGCAACTGGTATCTACGCGCCCCTGCAATCCACGCAGGATGGAGAGCTCATGTTTCAAGAATATAAGGTGAGAGTACTGGAAGGGGATTTTGGAGGTGATTAGTGGGGAGCGCAGGGAGGTGCCATCACTAGAATCCACGGGTGGCTAAATGCCTCTCTCCGCTTGCAGGAGAATCCTTCTACGGGTCAAGCGGACGAGATTAGGAGGGCCAGTCCAGTCTGTCATCTCTGCACTACGCATCACGTTGGTGGAGGCTGCAGCAGTCTGGGTC
Organism: Ambystoma mexicanum; assembly: GCF_040938575.1. NCBI lineage: Eukaryota > Metazoa > Chordata > Amphibia > Caudata > Ambystomatidae > Ambystoma > Ambystoma mexicanum. The sequence goes on from NC_090936.1 coordinate 980,997,104, forward strand.
AGACCGACGCCCCTGTGGGAGCCAGGTGAGCGTAACACTCATGTGGTACAGCCTTTTGCTAAGATTGGAGTTTTGTACTGCCTTGGATATGGTTTTATGAAGCTCTTAGTTTACTTCAGAAAAACAAGCCCCATACATCTTAGTGATGGGCATTTAAAGTTAGTGTTGTATCTCTTTGGGCCTGTAGTGCTGCATACTAATACTCTCCTTCATTTGCAGGGGTTTGATAGCTATTATACCCTACTCCCTCTCCATTCCTGAATGCAATGTCCATCCTTCTTGCACAAAGACCACTTGCTCATCAGTCTAGGGCCTGGTAGGGGCCTTGTGAGGGCTTTCCTTTGATTCCAGTCCAATTGTGGCTAGAATATGGGTGCCTTTTGGAGGGATTTGTGAGTATGTAGCAATCGTTTTTTTGGGGTAGTTGCTGATTTTTTAAAGGATTTACTTGTTGTTTCCCTTTGACTCCCAACCCGTTTTCTGTGCTGGTCTGCGTGTAGTAGTAGCCTGGCTTGGTGCTGTAGTTGTTTGTTTGTTTCTGTCTTTTTAACTTCACCTTGCTCTGAGATGGGGGTAAACACGCTGGACTCATGATAAGGCCAGCCCTTAAATGCAGCGTAACACTGTTACCTCCGCAATTAAGGGCTAACGCCCAACTCCCGATGAGGCCATAAGCACTTTGCAGGTTATGCATGAAGGTCAGGCAGAAGACCCCTTTTCCCCTTGTTCATGTACATGGGTATTAGACCAGTAGGTTGGCTTGCAATACTAATTAGTTGTCTCAGAACCGACTGTTTTCATAGCTTTACAAAGGCACATCTGCATAGCACTAAGGCTGAGAAACCATTGCATGGATAGGACACTGGTTTCCTCATAAGCATGTGCTATTATTTTTAAACATCATGGGCCTCATTATGACCCAGGCGTTAAGGGGTTAACATCGCCGTTAAAGTTGGCAGTCCCGTTAACCCCTTACCGCCTAATTACGAGGTCCCTTTGCGGGTCCCTACCTTAACAGCTGGTTTTACCAGTCGTTAAGGATTGGACCCGCAAATGGACCTTGGAGGTAATTACGGTACCGCAATTTGCAGTACCGTAACTACCGCCTTCCCCATTTCCATTGAGCCCTATGGGGGCAAAAATGGGAATGGGGAAGGGCCAATGGTGAATGGGGAATTACCGCCCCGCCAACCTTGGAATGGGGCGGTAATTCCGCCATTCACCATGACGGAATCGGTAAATTACCGACGGCAACCATGGCGCTACTAGCGCCATAGTTACTGCACGGGTCGTAATGAGGCCCCATGTGTTGCATTGAATTGTGTTCATTTTGTAATGTACTCTATTGATTTATACATGTCATCCATGTTTTCCTTTTAATGTGATGTACTTTTAAGGCTTGTGTCAAATAAGGTTTTATGATTGACTGACACTCTCACAGCCCTCTTTTTCACAGTTATATAAGACTGCTTTAACATAGCCGTATGTCCCTAGTCTAACGCAAAAATCCGTGACTTGTGTCTTTTGGAGAACACTACAACATACAATATTCCTGAGCGTTGGCCTGGACTCTGTGCAGGATCGGGCTTGCTAGCTTAACCCAAATCACTGTGAAATGTGGCATACCAGGCCAGCACCCCTGGGATTCGCAGTACCCCCCACAGTCTGTCTCAGAGGTACATGGAATATTAGAAACTCTGTACAATATATCAATTAAGAACAGTGCCTGCTGCTGAGAAAACATGGAAGAAATCAACCAGTCAACGTTTTGAATTGTTGAGCTCTCATTCTTTCAAGTTTAATCAAAAACAGAAATAATGAAATTGCTACTTCAAACATCACATTTCGCCACTTACAAAATGGAAATTAACTTTGCATGAAGTGCTATATCAAATGAATTCCTAATATTAGTGTATCATAAATGTTTAGATGCCTTCTAATGCAGCAAGACCATTGCAGAAGGGGAAGTATGTTTCCCCTGTCCACCATCATGGCCACAGTTCACGGTGCTGCTGGCTAGAATGAAGACTGAGAGACCCTGGACTGCAGCACAGGTGACAGAGGAAAAGGTGGAAGCGGGGAGTAGACTGATAGGCAGAAGAAAGTCCAGAGTCCAAGAGGTCTTGCCAATTAACAGAGAGAGAGATGACATATGTCAGACACAAAGCTCTTTTGCAATGATCAAAGCTAAGCAACATGACACTAGATGATTGAGGGAGGGAGGTGTAGGTGGAAGCCAGGTTCCCACTCACACAGAGCAGTTGGAGAATTTACAGTTGAGGAGATCCGAATGAGAGACCAGAACAGGAGAAGAGGGGGTCGAGGTGAGAGGGGTCGAACTTGGATAAAGGTTCACAGATGCTTGGCATCAGATGGATGAAAATCCAAGGGGGAGCTACAGGCACAGAGAGGAAACACCCAAAGAATACCGCTGAATGGCAGAAGTTGAAGTCCAAGTTCCTAGAGTTGTTAGGAAACTGTGATTCAAGAGTTCTTCTGCATGCAGAAACCCGTAGTGCAAGCTCTGCAAGTCATAAAGAAACTGAATTGAGAGTACTGCTGCATGCTGGAACTTCCAGTGCAAGCTCCTAAAGTCATTGAGAAACCAAGAATCAAGATTATCGGTCCATGGTGGAATTAGATTGAGTTACCAAATATCAAGAATACCACTGCATGCTGGAACTTGAAGTCCATGATAATCAGAGAAATGTTAAATTCCACACTTTGACCATTTTTACTGGATGCCAGTTAAGATGAATCACATTTTCCCAAATATTTTCAGTAGAAAGTGTGCAAACATTGATCTGGGGATTCACAGTACCCTTACCCTGTACTGACAGTATTGCCGCTACTTTTTTTTACTTCTCTGACATACCGTAAACTGTGTATTGACTATTCTGCCATATGAATTCTTATTCGCCAAGAGCTTTGTTGGGTGATCTTGAAAATACGTTCCAGTGCCTCCTGATATCAGGCTCCATTTTGGATGGTCTGAGCAGAGCAGAGTAAAGTGGCCTTATTAAATTAAAAGGTGGTCATAGAAGAATCTCTCATCATCTAGCTCCCCTTAGAGTACAGCCTTACCCTACCACCGCACCTTGGCTCAGAACAGTGAAAGAAACAATGAGAGAAGGGACTAAGATATGGTAGCTATGTTGTACATCATGGTTACTCATTATATGGCCCTCCAGAAGTTTTGTACTTCAACTTCCATGATCCCTAGCCAGCATAGTCAGTAGTGAAGGATCATGGGAGTTGTAGTCTCAAACATCTGGAGAACCACATAATGAGTAATCATGGTGCATATTAAATAAGTGACCTCAGTGTGTTGGGCTGCTCTCTGTACCCTCCTGCTTGTGTTTTGTGACCTCACCCATATATTTGCTCACCAGTGACAAAATTGCCTCTCCCTTTAGGGTACAACTATCAGTCTAAGATGTCTCAATATGTCTAAAACTGCCTCCAGCTATCACCACAGTAAAACCACACACATCATGTGCAGAGGTTTGGGCAGGTTTGTTTCTAGCCTTGCAGCATGTTCAAGTCTAAGTGCACAACAACAACCAACCTCCCACTTATTACAAGCCTTAAAATTACACCTGCACACATGCCCCCCGAAATTTCGAACACACACCCTATGTGGTTTGAACATGCCTAAGTATATACTACTATAACTGACACACCGTAGCTGTTTTCTAGGGTTTCACCATACACGCTGATGATTAAATAGTAGTATTGTACATAGTCAGTTCTGGAGAGTGCATATCTTGACGATTAAAGGGCTATTAACCAGCAGAGGTAAGAATGGAAACGTTACATGTGAAAACATCACACCTATTTCACATCACCCAAGAGAAAGGTGATTATGTTCTCCCACTATACAGCACTTCCACACATAATCTAGGCCTGGGGCTTGTAAAACAGGTACACCATCATCATGAAATGCTTACTTTGGGGCACAAACCCCATGAAACACATATCAAACAGATATTACATTAAATGGGAACATTTTGAAGGAATATTTGATTACCTTAGAGTGACAATTGAACATATTGAATATTTTTCGGCCTGAAATGACCATACCATCAGACGTAAGGAGACATGCAGATTTGAACTCCACTGGTACAGGAAGGAAAGCACCAGAAGACAGGCCTTCTCTATGTCCTCAGGCTCTGGAACCTCCTCCCCGCCAACAGCATACTTGCCCCCTAGCTTCCACATTTCAGGAACAAGCTCACAACACTTTTCTTCAAGCACTAGCTGCTCTCTAACACCTCAGACCTCATATCCTCCACTCCCCACCTAACCTATGTATGGGTGATCTGCTGCCCCCGGTCTCCTCTCCTGTTTGCCCGCCGTCCCCTTCCCCCATTGTTAACTCCCCACTTCCTTGTAACTCTGCTTCACTCAATGTGTCCTGTCAGCTATTATTTGTAAAGCGATCTGTTGCTTCCCAAAGCTAGTCTACCCTCAATATATAATATATTATGAATAATAATAATAATAAAAATAATAATAATAATAACAATAATATTAATAATATCATTAACACATATTGCTTTCATTTGTCCCCAAAATATCACCAAATATATCCGGGCAGGACATTGGAAGACTACGGCACCTGGCTAAGGCTGTAGAATGTAATCAGCTTAAACGCACACATTTGCCCTATTAGAACCCCCTTAGGCAGAACATTCTTGTAGAGGAAATGGCAAAAGGCTTTTGCAGGTAGTGATTGCATTGGTCAAAATGGTCAAGTTTGAAAACCAACCCCCATCACCACCCCGACCCTATAACCAATATTATTTTCCTTTTATTTCATAGTTCCACTGGCTGTTGACGTAAAGACATATTGTTGATATTCGTGGCATATACATACTTTAGGACATGTTGTCTATGGAGCTTCTATTTAATTATTAATTGTGTTACATTTCTGAACCACACATCAAAACTTCCAAAGTGTATCTACTGGTGCAGGTTATCACCACTGCCATTAAAAGTCAATGGGCATTTTACACAATCATGGCTTCTTCCTTCAATAAAAGGCAGTAACCATCTTTAGCTACCCCCTGCCACCCTCACCAAAGTGTGCTCCCCCTTTGTGAACACAGCTACAGTACTGTACTAGAGGCATTAAGGTTACTTTGCACCTCTGTTGCATCGCTGGCAGACAAAAACGACCTTCTTTGGGGTGTGAATCCACACCTTCATTGTGAGCACTATATCACTCCAGCACTGCAAAAAGATTAAACAGATCTGCAGTACAGACTGTCTGATCACAAAATAGTCTTAAAGTAATGAGAGAGAGATTTCAAATTCCACCATTACTGCAAAGTCAAGTCTGATCTGTTGACTGCACTGAACTCTAAAATGGCAGGGGAGCACCTGACTTTTGTCAACCGAATGTATGTATTTATTTATTAGAGTTGTATAAGGGGCCTGCCAAGAGGACAGCCCTTTGGTTGTACACCCACAAAGCAAGGGAGAGATTAAAGAAAGTTCTATCTTTGACAGGCTTTGGAGACTTTCAGATCCGCTAACTACAGGAGAGGGCATGGAGCGTGAATACCATAATACAATGCCCTAACAAAAACAGCAATAAATAACAGCCAGATCCCAGGGACGGTGTTGGGCACGGGATACACGCTATGAAAAGAAAAGAACGAAGCAGTGGAAGGAATAGAGCCCAAGAAGATGTCAGTGCTTCTGAGGAAGAGCACATTTGTAATAATAACTGACGGTAAATTACTAGGCTTTACAGCTTGCCTTTTTGTGGTGTGGCCTCTTCCCCCACTACTAACTCAAAAAATATTCTCTGGGCCCTAAATGAGTTTGATATGAAGCAACAGTAGTGTACCTATGCGTTCTTTGCTGAGGAAAATATATGAACAAGAGAAAAACTCAGGCCCATTGAATAACTCATATTCTGTTTTTATTTTATTAATAGAGCTTGTTTTTTGCTTAGACACCAAGGACCATACTCGGCAAGTCATCATCATTTTCGAAAGTGTCCCTGCTTCTTTCTAATTTTCACTCTCGGGAAAGGATGCCCTTGAGTTGAAATTGTATAACTATCCTTGTTGAGTTTGAAGGTGTTAAAAGGGTGTGTGGAGCTGGTTCAGTGGGAGGTAATTTGAATGATCTGGATGTGGTTATTTGTGTAGAGAATAAGAGTTTTCAAATTATAAGGATTGGAGGTTGACCCAAAGTAAAAATAAACCTGTAGATAAGGTAAAGTTAGAGAATGGGTCGGGTAGAAATGTAAGAACATTGTATTGGATTGTGGCAGGTTTAGGAAGTAAAATGGGGATAAAGAGGGACATTCATTGATCTGCAAATATGATATTCTTTTTCAAATTAAAACTCGGGGTTTTACCCTAAGAAAAGCCGGGTAATCGGGACGTGGACCGAGCTTACTGTGCCTTAGAGAGGCTCTGTTTCACAACACTGAGTATGCACAACAAGGCTGAAACACGTGTCTGGGGCTGCTGATGGTACTCTTGTTCAGAGGAGAATTGCTGGCATTTCGGTGCAGGACTGCCCTTGCGGTTGGGCAAGACTGATATGTAAATGGATATTTCTCCTCTGTGAACGGTGCAGTGAGCTAAAACCTGGTTGTAGACCCTCGTGAGTGGAAGAAATTCCATTGAACAGGTTATTTGAACAATCTTCTTTCACAGTAAAGGGCTCCCACACCACTGCTTATTGATATTCTTTTACAAGAAATGTGGGCAGTTGAAGGATTGTGCCTACTGGGTTACACAACATACTGGAAACCTGCAATGAAGAGGAATTCCAAAGGTGCCAGAAGGTGTTTTAGTATTTGTTATTGCCAGTAATTCAAGCTTTAAGTTAAGCGTCTTAAAACAGTTTCTGACTATTGCCGAATTGTGAGTTTGGCACACTTTCCACAGGCTAATGTGCATGATAAGCAGAAACATGGTAACATGAAACCTGCGGAATGTAAACTGAGATTTGCATTTGACAACATTCAGGCAGCCGAGGACATGTGCCCGGCAGGGACAATGTGTACTATTATTGCTGGAGATATTAACTTGAAGCTAGGGCAAGGGGGGAACCTGTTTTTGATGATATGAGGATTCCCGCAGTAATATCAATCCACCACAATGATGACATACAGTTGTCTGCAATATTGGATTGATGCTGTGGTCTGTACTATGTGGCTATGGCTATGAAGCTGTAAGTGAAAGGGTGCAGGGGGCTATCCAGCTAATTTCGCATTTAAAAACGGAAGAATGTGAAGCCTAATATGCACATAATAACATGTTCAAGATTGAACTTTCTGCAGAAACTGATCGTGAAGCTAACAATGGAGCTACTGTTCTCTGACACCATGCCTCAGAAAGTTAATAGCCACGGGCATATTAAATAGAATAGGTACTTAAGTTTACTGATGTATGATAAACAGGTAAAGAGTGCAAAAATGGTCATAACTGTTTTTCTTGACGAAAATGTTTCTCCTAAAGATCGAACAAGCTATTATAAAATCATGCTGAAATTACTAAAGAGTAATCTGGAAGTAAGAAGCAAGGCAGGAGTTAGAAAAAGAAAGACTTTGTTTGGTAATAATTGTAAAGTATGGAAAAAGGAATGATTGCAGGTTATGATTTAAAAAAAGCCAGTGGATCAAACTAAACGAATCAACTAGATAAGGACTACAATGGTCAGGAAAAGAAGTGTTCCAAAGAGAAGCATATGGAGACCTGCTGGAAGCTGATTGGGGAAAGATGATAGGACTTTTTAAAAATGTAAATACTGATAAAAGTAGGGTGAAAAGAGAGGATGATAGAGTAATGGCTTATGTGCCAGTAATCATTTCAGGAACATAGCCTTGGCATTGGTAAAGAGTTTTGAGGCAATGGGAGATGTTATCAGCACAGCTAATATAATATAAAAAGGATAAATATTTCCTGAAATAAAGTGGAGAATGCTTCTGCTTCACAACAATTGCATAGGGCAACAGGCTATGCTGCTACATCTCCAGGCTTACATAAAAAGGATCCATTATTGTGGCCCCTTATTTACCATTAATCTTGAATTAATTTGTGACATGTGGACATTTTCCTGCGGTTCGGGAAACACGTGTCATCTCCTTACCCTTCCTAAAAAGGGGTAATTGAAATCTCTCTATATCATATCTATATATATATATAAAACACTTAGGTATGTTCTGTGCTCAGCTGATGCAATGTATCAGTGTTAGGTTGCCCTCCGCTGTCCTAAGGCAAACTGCATCTCCGTGTACCATTCTACTTCAACAACAGCTATCATTTTAACAAACAGAATGAACACAGTTCTACGTGGTCACCTTCATTTTCCACTATCGCAAACATTCAGAATAGTTTCAAGTCTCTTCTTTCCAACCCCACTTCACGTCACATAGGGCACGGCGGTTCCAGTGTCAATAAACCGTTATTGCCAGCTGAACATTTCAGTCTCTACAGAGTGAAAAGCGGTATGATATGATTTAATATGATATTATAGGTTATTTATAACACTCCTAATACCCAGAGGTTTCTAAGCACGGACACGGGGATCGAACCTGTGTTGCTCCATGTCTCTTGCTTCCAAGGTGAGCACGTGGCCCCTGAGCTATCCTCCCAAGAATATCCCCCCGACCGAGAGGTAGGTCGAATGCTTCCTGAACAGCTAAAACTAAAAGTAGGTGCTGGAATTATGCACTGCAATGATGCTACTACACAATCTTATGCCATCACAGGGATTGCGCAATGGAACAAGGTTGGCAATTATGCGTCTACAAAGACCCATCATAGAGGCCCATGTAACTGATGAATTAATCTTGGATACTGTTCTTATACTGCATATACCTCTCATTATATCTGATACACATATGCCTTTCAAATTCAAAAGAAGACACTTTCCTATACATTTATTCAATGACCACTAATAAGACACTGGAGCAGACCTTTGACATAGTCTGCCTATACCTTCTGAATCCTGTATTTAGTCATGGGCGACTTTATTTTTCTCTCTCAAGAGTTCGATCATTCAGCTCATTTCTGAGAATAACGAGATTGTTAATTGTGTTTACAATGAAATAGATCAGTGAATAAATAAATAAAAGTGCAATATTGAATTAATAACCTTTCAGAACAGTGTATGTTATGCTGGATACAGCGTATTTCTCTTATGTAGCACCTTACAGATTTGTAATTTATTGTAATTGTATTAGTTTGAAAAAAAGGGATGCTAACTTTTATAAGAAATGGCTTACAAAACACATTTACAGATGGCGGGGAATTCCCTGGAAGGTTCCATGTCATTCCATCGCCCATTGTGTTATTCGCTGCATTTTTTGCTGCCAATTATTTGCAGCAAAAACTCTTCGAATTTTGTTTTGTTTTACCCCCAAACCACCTTCCCACCTATTTACAATATAGTCCCCACACAACCCTACCCCTTGTATCCCTCTACCCACCCCCCCCATATTTTTGATGGGTTTTTGTGGTAAAATAATCAGCAGCCAAATATTCAGCGAAAGAAAACTGGCGGCGAATGGACGTTGTACCCCATGGAAGGGTGCCTATGCACTACCACAGAGATGATCGAGCAGGGAAAAAACAAAAAAACAGGTGACTCATTCATTCAGTTGACAATAAACTAGGGGAGAAAGTGCTGCAAACTAAAGAGAAGTACTTGTCAGAATAGCCCATACCGTACCAAGGGGAATTTGTAGTGTTGATACTGGTAATTGCACAAGTTGTGTAGGAGAATAATTCTTCCTGCCAATGTAGCCCTCTGCTGTGCTAAATAGTACCAGCAGAGGGATCAATTAATTGAAAGATGTGGAGGATGCAAAAGACAATGAATCACCAATGTTAGCACTGGTACAAGACTTGTGAGACTAATAATGAGAATATCTGGGATTCCGACCTGGCCTTTCTGAGAGAAATCAATACCAGTAGTGAACTTTAAATATCCAGAAGTGTAGTCCCCTATAGTAAACAAACCCAGGTAAGTGTGGAACAATGGTAGCAAGAGTATGAGAAAGGAAACAGTAGGGAGGAGTTCTTACCACAAGTCTGATAGAAGTAGTTCTTCCCTGTAGTCCGTAGAATCCAGGAAGACTATCCCGCCGGCACGAGGACACCTAGCAAGAGTCCAAAAGAAGTCCAAGTAATCGACTTATTCACGATGGCATGAGGACGCCTAAATCCGGAAGATAAATGCACATGAGGCAGTCTCTAGTCTGTGCACACTCTATGGATGGAGTGGTTTACAGATGGCAGGACAGGATGATAGAGTAACAGCATTCCAGAGGGAAAATATATTTGACAACCAGCAGGCAATATCAAGGACAGAACGTGAGATGAAGGCAATTCAGGAAATAAATCTAAGTCGGCAGGGTTCATGCTTCGCTGTACCAAAACTTGAGACAAAGGAGTCTGTTAAACAAAAAGAGTGTCGAAAACCAGGATATCAATACCAAGTCAGTGGAATATGCAAGTTAAGGTCCGTTAACACAAAGCAAGGTCGTTAACATGAATCAGAGTTCAAGGAAATACGAGATACAAAGCATATATGTGTTAACAATCAGAAGCACCGGAAATCTGAGGAGGCAGATCCTATATGGAACTAGTCACCTGACGATGTAGAATATGGCTCCTGCACAACGATGTGCGCCGTAGTCTGTGACTCTGACCAAGGTCTCCATGGCAACACCCAACAGGAATGGAAAGCAGTTTTACGGGCAAAAGACATTGCGGAATTCCATGCACCTGTTTGTGGATGGCATAAGACAAAGCGTTTCCCATTGGTACTAGCCACAGGAGTGGTAGCGTTGCGTTGAGGCTTGTGTATGAGGACAGAGGGGGGCGTGGTTACCTGTGATATCCTGACAGTACTTCACAAACATACAAATTGCTTTATTATACATCACACCAGAGAGAGAAGTGGGGTCAGCTAGGGAGGGTCAGTGTGGGAGGTGATCCCTCTTTGGCCGGAAGTTAAAGTTCATGCCGATCTTTGAGAATATCCCCAGTGGACTGCATTTGATTGTGATAGCAGGTTCCAATGGAATAAGTTGAGTATTCAGAAAGAGGGAGTGGGACGGGGCCAGTTCAAGGATAATTTAAAGGTGCAACCTACTAAGTAGGAGGCACTAAAGTCTAATGAAGATTGGCAACCGACAAGGTTCTGGAGAGTAAGGCAGAGAGAGGTGTGATTGATAGTGTCAAAAGTGGCAGAGAGGTCCAAATGGATAAGCACAGCAGAGAGTTGTGAGTGGTGAGCATAAGAGAGAAATAGGAGACATGCATGAGTGCAATCTTGTTGGAGTGTTTACTATGGAAGCCAGATTGAAATTGATCACCAAGGACATTATCCTCAATATACTTAGTGTTCTGGTTAAAGAACAACTACTGAAGAACCTCTGAATAATGAGGAAGGAGATGTAGGGAGTAGGAGGAAAACCGGATGATGGTTCACTGGGATGGTTGTGTTAGCAGAGGGCTTCGTCAAAAGGGGTAGGCCAGTTGCAGATTTAAAGTTAAAGAATGGTTCAGCAGAACGGGAGAGTAGTTAAAACTGCTCAGAGAGATGAGGGCAGGTGATTGGAATTAACTGTTTGACTGTTTGAGTTGCAAACAGCCTCATAGGAGTGTGAGATGGGGTGGTGCTGTGAATGATGAGTGCCAATTCCGTAAGAGACATTAGGAGTAGTAGGTAGGGTGAGAGACATGAGTATAATCGTGCCATATTCAAATGAGAGAATGTCCAAGAGGAGCAGGGGGTTAAGGTGAGGGTATCCTTGATAACAAACCCCTCTCCTCCACCCTTATCAAAGGTCAGGGAGAATGGGAGAAGGTAGCAGAGTACTGCTACTGTAGCAAAGTCACGAGGAGAGATCAAGGTTTCTATGTTGGCAAGGTTGTTTTACTGGATGATGGACAAGACATTTCATGTGATACCTAATTAAACTTTGTTCAAAATCTTTGCACTATCTATCAAGGCCTGAAATGTTCACTAATATTGTGTAAATATGTTCATGAGAGAGAGGTAGAACCATGTACTTTGCAGTTATGGAACTCACCTCTGCATTTGATCATGAGGACAATGACATTTATTGGGCATCTTGAATAGGCCAGGGATGCCTTGCGGACTGTTAAAAATAGTTGATTCTTTACACTCTGAAAACATCACGAGGGTTAATTGTGGGAAGTGTTGCAAACTCACAGAGGTGTTTGCCCTTGGTAAAGGCATGTGCCAGGGATGTGTCCGCGTGCCAACACTGTTCTGTCTTTTTATAAATTCCCTGAAAATCGATTTAGAGAACAGCACCACAAATTTGCTAAAAGCTGGGGGAAGAGCACGACAATAGTGACCACAGAACAAGTACTGAAAATCATAGCATCACTCAAACCATTGAATTGCAAAGGCAACAACTTCCCTGCCAAATTTGTCAAGGACTGTGCCCCCACACTAGTACCCATCATTACAAATTTTGTAAATGCCTCCTTCAACACCAGCACCATCCCCTCCAACATTAAAGAAGCCTGGGTTACCCCCGCCTTAAAAACCCCACCCTAGATCCCACTATCCCCACTAATTATAGACCCATTACCACAGTCCCCTTCCTTCTTAAAATTGCCTACACCCAAGTGCAAGCCCATCACCAAAATAACCAACTACTAGGAGAAAGACAATCAGGTTTCTGCCCTGGACACAGCACCGAAACAGCTTTGCTGGATCTAAAGAACCGAATGGACACGATCAGGAAAACTATGCATCCTGCTACTACTTGACGTGTCCGCGGTATTTGAATTAGGAGATCACAGCAAACTGTGCCAAACTTTAGCAAATAATTTCCACTTCTCCAAAGAAGCCACCACATGGATTAAATCTTTCCTTTTAGACCACACATCTAGAGTAGCCATAGGCGATACAGCAGCTGATCCCATCTCAGTCTCGTTGGGAGTTCCTCAAGGATCCTGCCTCTCCCCAATGCTTTATAACACATATACCAAATTCCTCTTTGTAGCCTTAGATGCAATGGGAGTAATTTACACCAACTTCACTGACGACACTCAAATACTTATCCCTATTTCAGGCATCCTAGAACAGGACACCATCTGTGTAAACAAAATCTATGCCATCATCCAGACCTCGATGGCAGCTAACAGTTTATGCCTAAACAGAGAAAAAACAGAGATCCTCATAGTAGGCTCTCCTGCCTGACTAGCCAAGCTCCACCCACAATACAAACCAGTGTCATTGACAACACCCCCATCCCAATTTCAAATCAAGTTAAAACTCTTGGCATCTACTTGGACTCGAGTCTCACTATGTGTAAACACATCAGTGCCCTTGCATCACCCACAGCCTATACCACCAAACCTATCACGTTGAGTCGCCCTTTCCTTACTCAACAAAATTGCATCACACTAGCAAGAACCTCATCCTAGCTAAAATTGACTACTGTAATATACTCGTATTAGGCACCTAAAAAAACGATTGTTAAAATGCAGCTACTCCAGAACAAGGCCCTAAGATCAACTTTAGGCATAAAAAAGTGAGCACATATCACACCATAGGATAGAGGCACACTGGCTACCTATCCAAGCTAGGATACCCCACAAAACACTCACCCTCAAATGTGTCACAGGTAACGCCCCATCTACCTCAAATAAATGCTTAAACCACAAAGCTATAACCATAACCCTTAGATCCAATACTAACGTACATCTACAGATACCTCGCTTCAAAATTTCAAGAACAGGTGGTACTAGCTTCACTGTACCAGCCCCTAGAATATGGTAAAGACTGTAGGGACTGCTAGGGTTAGGGCCAGGCTGGAGGCAACATGTAGCCATGTTTCTGTGATGGCCAGGACATCTAAGTTAAGTATAGATAAAAGGTCATTGATATCAGTAGCGTGGGCTGGTAAGGATTGTGCATTGACTAGAGCACAATTGAATGATGTCAAGGGTGACTGATATTTTTTTGATGTTAAAAGGTACAGTTGTCATGGCGAGGGAGGAGGTACCGTGTTGTGCAAGATCAGCTTGAAGATGTCAGCAGGCCTTGGTGGGCAGAGAAATGTTCTGTTTGGCTTCCTGATTGTAGAGGTATTTTTGTGTGCATGAAGGTGTAATGGGGCTGTAATGGGGCTGGAAAGGGCAGCGCAGGGTTGTAGCAGACAGTTTGTACTTGGCTATAAAGCAGGTTAGGTTAGGTTGGGATGCACCTAAGCTATGCATGGTACAGGTGCTGTGTGTGTGTGTGTGTGTGTGTGTGTGTGCGTGCGTGCGTGCGTGCGTGCGTGTGTGGCAAAATACATTTTGTGCATGTCAACATCTACATGATTTATATGGAAGAATGCTGGCATTTATGTGAGTGCAGTTTCAAAGTAATTGACACCAGCAATGCTGGCAAATACAGTGGGCAAAGTTTAATGAAAGTGTTTGTTGATGGTATAAATAATGCAACATCATGGTGTACAGTGAGTGGCAAAGCTGCCATATACTCTGGTCACAGCTTCATGAAAGCGATTTACAGTGTCAATGCTTGCTCATATTGTGGGTAAAGCTTCATGAAAGTGATTTACAATTGCAATGCTGGCATATATTGTGGCTCGGCATCATGAAAGATATACAGTGGTAATGCTGGCATATTATCACAGTGTGGCTTCATACAAGTGATTTACGGTGGTAAACACAGGAAGGGATTTATATTTGCAAAGGTGACATAAAGTGGCACCGTTTCATGAGCATGATTCACAATAGCAAGGCTGGAATACATTGTGTGTATTGCTTAGTGAAAGCAATTTACAGTAGAAATGCTGGCCTATATTGTGTGTGCCACACCATGTTAAGTAACCTACACTGGCAATGCTGGGATATATTGTGGGTGCAGCTTTATGAAAGTGATTTACAGTGACCATATTGGCATGTTTTGTGGGCATGACATCAAAGTGATTTACACTATAAATACTGGCATATTTTTCGGGTGCAGCATCATGACACTGATTTACAGTGGCAATGCTACCTTATACTATGGACAGAGGCATGATTAAATGTTGTAAAATATGTTTTATTACTGTTCATTACCTAGCATTTATTTCTCTTTCTTGTGTTAGCCTAGCAAATCAATTTAAAATTGTATGTCTTTTTACCTAGTTTGTTCTTCAAACATTGTGCAGTAAAATTATTATTTCCAACCATTTCAACCCTAAAATTCTCTGCAGAGAACTTTCCCCTCCCCACCCTACATTACTTGGTCTGCCTCACTATGGTCAGTTACTCACATTAGTTTGGGGAAGATGTGAATGTCTAGCCACTAAAAATATTTCCCAGAATTAATTTTATGGCCAGGGGCCTCCACAAGAGCAAGCCTCACCCTAGCACCAAAAGCAACCTCCACCAATGACTTGTTGAGTACCTCCAGCAGATGTTCGTATCTGCTTCATGTATAAAATGCACCTATTGGACACCATGGTATTGTAAATCCACATGTAGCAAATTCTCTTTAAATTTCTCTATTGACTGAAATCTATTTTCCGTTTGAGCTACTTAAACTTTAGGTCATCGTCAACTATAGTGCTATATTTCATTAACAGAATTTGTAAATAAGTTTGAAAATATGAACAACCTATTGCCATGCTCTCCACCTTTTGTGTTAGATAATATTACTGTTAGGTCTGCTTTTCATTTCAACAATAGTTTAATTAGATTTATGACATTCCGTCGCAGACTCATTTGTTTAATTAAAATTCTGCAGGTGTTCAAATAGATTTGGCACCCCATCTAACCTACAGATAGTTTATCATTAGGCCACTCACTTATATTAATTAAATGGAGGGGTTGTAAAGCATATCCCATAGTTTAAAGCTTTACACTTATCAGCAAACCTCAGTGTGACACAAACTCAAAGGATTACATGTAAGATCCGCAGTGACGCCGATTGATAATGACATCGGAATGTTCCACCGAGGTACAGTGTGTATTTCTCAAATGCAATTTAGAGTCTGGGTTTACTTATTGAAAGAAACAGATGGGTTTCAATTTCAAGATTTTAAGCAGTTGTACTAGGTAGCAGAATGGAAAACTATAAAGCCCTTTTAAGCAATAGGCTAACCCATAGGCATATATGATAAAGAGTTATCTAATGCACTGACTAGTCCACAATCATTATATGGTAACTACTTCTAATATGCAGAGCCACATTCCTATAAGGAAGGCCAGATGAAATAACATGAGGGTCATGGGCCAAACTTGGCCAGACATCAGGAAGAAATTGAAACTCCCTAAAATGTTGAAATACCACTAGGGGACTAGGGGAGCTAAATCCAAACCAAAGAATAATTTGCAAAACTGAAATGAATCGTAGTTGTTAGTTGAAATGTAGATAGACGAGCACCACCAAATGTGTCTTTAACAAATAATCTTATTTGAGTCTATACATGAACAATAAGAGGACTCAACAGTGAGATTACCCTAAATACTTCGGTACAAAATGATGCACCACAACAATATCTCAGGATATCCGTCCAGACAAACTGCATGCTCAAACAACGTCGCTCAACTGAGCTAGTACAACATTAGTTATATAATACCACAATGATTAGGCATACATATTTAGACAGTTACAAATACTTACTAAAGCAATACATTAAAGAGTTAACAGAATCTTTAATGTTTGTGAGCAGGGGGACAGCACATCCAGGACAAGGTGTGCAGATACATTTCAGATAATGTCCATTCTCAGGGAAGTCTTTACATTGTTGTTTGAACCACCAAAAGTAACCATATAATAAAACAACAACCACAGAACATACAAAAAAGGGGACAAAAACAAAAATATGATTACTGAATAGGTCATAATCAATTATGTGATATTCTCATGTTCACATAGAAATATTGTTGTGTCTTAATACCTTGTCATGTTCAAAAATCCATTTATTCTAAAAGATAAAATGAGTATACCCAAGTCAGAGATCAAACAATACAAACATGTTGAAATAGGAATTCAATTTGAAATCAAGAAGGACGTGTTACCTATTTCACTAAGGCGCTGATCTAAATATAGAAAAAAATGCACTCCTGCAAATAAAAAGAGAGAAAACTCGAAATTAGTTTTAAAGCTATATTCTATAGTGAGGATTACCAAAAGAATGAACCTCATGCGGATACTCACAGCTGAATGTTTATGGAGAACATCAACGTGGTGTGTCTTCTAGCGGCCATTAACTATTGTAGCTTACCTGTTCCTGGTATATGCTGACGTCTTGCCACGCTGCACAGCCAGGTATAGGACGACGAGCCTGTAACTGTGATGTCACAACGTGCAAAGCCGCAGCGCAGTGACATCACAACATTTGATGTCACTGCGCGGCAGATGGGCTTGAATGTAAACAAAGTTCTACATGGTGTAAACCAGACTGTGTGATTTTAGCATGTGAATTTAAAAGTTGTAACTTTGAAGGAATATACACAAAGGTTTATGCAAGCAAAGATGTTAAATAGTTGAAACAAGATAAACACTAATGAGCACTGGTTCTCAAATTGAAAAGTTGCAACAATAACAGGTGCACCGTGATGTCCTCAACATGTGGAAATGAGTATATCTATTAACAACAACCTGTGAGTCCTTGGTGAAAAGTCATAACCCTGATAAACTGAATCAATGGTAATGATAATCGTGATATATGGATATAGAAATATGCATATCATGGGTGTTAACCTAATGTGCGATGGTAACTCTGTGGACCGAATACGTAATCGTAACAGTCACCATGTACAGTTATTGCTATATACAAATCATTAATATAAAAGATGTTCATATGCATTAACATTGGCAGAACACAAGGATGCCAATGAGTACAAATAACACATAAAATGACAGTCTTCGTTCATCCCGCCCAGGGCTACCGAGTCAAGCCTATCAATCCAGAATGTCTCTCTCTGGTCTAACCTCGGTGCCAGGTTGTCATGTGGTGCTCTTTTTTGATTTTTCTCCAAAACTTTAGAACGGACATGTGATATTTTGTGTTGTTGCTCAATCCAGTGGTGTGTCACCGACGAGTTCATGTTCTTGGTACGAATGTTCGAGTTATGCTTGGTCCAACGAAGTTTGCAGGGACTTCCTGATTGGCCTACATTATACTTCCCACAGGGAAAACATATTGCATATATTATATTGGCTGTGTTGCAGGTGGCATAATGGCAGAGCAAGATTCTTTCTCCTGATCTTGGATGATACACAAATGTACCTTTAGTGAAAAAACAGAAATTGTTACAGTGCAGGCAGGGGAAGGTACGTGTATGTTTTATAGGTCTCTTAGGGGCTTTTAGTGAATGGTCTGTATAAATCAATCCGTCTCCTAAATGTGTGCTATGTTTTTAGGCAAAAACATGGAACTCATGAAGCAAATGTTCGGTTCTGGTGTCACTGGTAATTAGGTTACAATATTTCATGATAATGGACTTGATTCTCTTGCTCTGTATTGAATATTTGAAACATACGCAAGGTTGGGTTGAATTTTCTCTTTGGGAGTACTGATCACAAGTTGCTCATGTGTGAAGTGGTCCAGCCTCTCCGATGCACTATCCTCATCAATTTTATAACCGCGTTCAACATTTTTTTACATATCATGTCTGCTTGTGTGCGAAATTCATTCTCATTACTTACAATCCATTTAACCCTGAAGGGTTTGCTAAAAGGAAGATTCTTCAACAGGCTTGGCGGATGGAAATTTATCTGATGCAAGAAACTGTTTCTATCAGTAGTCTTTCTGTAGATATTGGTAGTAAACCCCGCGCTACTAGCTGTCATCTTCACAGCTAAGAAAGGAATTTCCCTGTGGTTAATCTCTGCTGTGAATAGTACCCTCTGATTGAAACCGTTGATGTAGACCAAAAAATACTCTAATGACTCTAAGGAGCCGTTGCATATACCAAAAATGTTGTCGATATACCATACCCAGAATGTAAGATAGTTACGCCAAACTGGATGATTGAGAATGTAATCATACTCAAATTTGTGCATGAAACAATCCGAATAAGTGGGTGCCATCATGGCACCAAGTGATGTTCCTGACACTTGCTGATAGTATTGCTGTTCATTGCAAAAATATGATTTCTCTGAAATAAACCTGAAGAGAATACAAGATTCATTTGTTCACTGCACCAATGTGCCCTTGTAACAAAAAACACTTAACTGCTTCGATGCCAACGTTGTGTGAAATTGATGTGCAGAGGGATTTAACATCTACTGTAAACATAATGTGGGCTGAATCATGTTGTACGTTCCGTAAAAGTTGTAAAAAATAAATGGTCATAAAATAAATTAGGACAAGTTGGAGTTGTATCATATCATTGTGGAATTTTAAGTGGGCCTATTCCTATGTTAAGTACTTGGGAATCTACCTGATATGTGATTTAAAGAAGATCTCTGAATTTAATGTGAATAAACTGATAGAGGTATTGCCGAGTTCTGTGCGGAAGTGGAGACGGTTGACCTTGAATATTTGGGCTAAGGTTAACGCCATTATGATGATGTTCCTGCATTCAGTCTTTCCCATTGAAATTTCCTAAAATGTTACTTTGGAGGGTTGATAGGACCTTCCAGAATTTTCTGTGGGGCGAGGGGAAGAGACCAAAGACTCCACAATACATTCTGGTGCGTGTTAATCATGAGGGTGGTTTTGAATATCCTAATCTTGATAATTATCACAAAATTCTCTTGCTTGAGAAGTCTACTTATTATTTTGCAGGAGAGAGGGCATCCATACCACTCTGGATGACTATAGAAAGGCATACGCTCTCTCCATATGTATCAGGTAACTTGTATTCCATGGGGAAAATGCCAAGTTTGAGTACCAAGTTGCCTTCCATAGATGCCACTCGGGCAGATCTTGCCTCGTTGTTGGTTGATAATGGTCAGAATCTATGGCTGCAGTATTGATGCCTCATTGTGGCACAACCCTGTGCTGCAGATTGGGAACAAAACCATTTGTTGGTGTAGTTGGGTCATGAGAGGGATACTGAAGATATGTGATGTCTTAAGTGAGGGGCAAATGGTGTCTTTTGCTTCCCTTTGTCATTAGTATCATCTTGGGAAGAGAGGGTTCAGGAGGTATATGGATCTGAAGTCCCTTTTAGCAAACAGATGGGGTATGTTGGATCTTCCGTTGGAAGTTAGGCCGGCAGCTTGTGGTTTATTTGACTCGCCACCGCCTATGGTCTCAACCTTCATTAGGCTGATGCCTATGAACCCCTCATATGTTGAGTACTGGGAGGAATTGAGACCAGATTGAGCTGGTGAGTTGGAACAGGATATTTCTGCCAAGGAGTGGGAGTTTTTGTTGGATGTTAGGTCAAAACTGGACTTGAACTTGGGACTCATCCAACAGAGAGTATTAGGACGATTGTATTGAACACCTGTGTGGATGCACGGATTACGGTTGTTTTGGACAATGATTCATGTTGGGATTGTGGTAGGGAAAGGAGTACGTTGTTGCATATATTTTGGTATTGTTCCAGGGTCGTTGACGTTTGGGGGGAAGTGCTAGACAGTTTGGATGTGATTTTAAATATGATGTTTCCTAGGTCACCTCCTCAGGTGATTTTGCTATCGACTAGTGTGAGATATGGGATTGCCCGAAGGTTTGAATGCTGGATAAACAAAGCCTTGGTGACAACGGATAAGCAGGTTTTGGGAGTATGGAAGACTAGGAAAAAGCAGAAGGTCGAGGACTGGTTAGCCGACTTGCAGGTTTTATCCAGTTATGTGCAGTTTATGCTTCTGAAGCAGAATCAGGATGAATTTTATTTGAACATGTAAGGGCCCTTTATTGATTTATATGGCTCGGGGGGGACGTCTGGTTTTGGTTGTGACTGAGGACTTGATGAAGGCTTTGTTGATTGGTTGTGTGTGAGGGTGTGTGTGTGTGAGCGTTTTGTTGTCTACTTGTGTTGGTTTAAAATTCTTCTTTTCAACATTTATTTTTCATTAGGGATGTTTATTGGTGATTGAGATCGCTTTGTTATATTGCTGTGATGTATTTAATACTTGTTTAGAGAAATGTTGTTGTGAATGTTACCATGGTGACTTTTGCATTGCTTAATGTATTTTGTTTCTATGAATGAGCTTTGTTTTATGAAAAAAGGATAAAGAGATTAAAAACAAAAGAGTACATGGATTTGTAGATGTGACAAGGTATTAAGACACAAGAATATTTCTATGTGAGCATGAGAATATCAAATCATCGATTATTACCTATTCATTAATCGTATTATTTTTTCTTCCCTTTTTTGTATGTACTATGGTTGTTGTTTTGTTGTATGGTCACCTTTGGTGGTTGTCATTTTGACTATGGTTCAAACAACAATTTAAAGATTGCCCCGAGGACAGATCTTCTCCGAAATGCATCGGCACAGCTCGTCCTTAAACATTAAAGTTTCTGTTAACTTTTTTATATTTTGCTTAAATAAGTATTTGGAATTGTGTAAATGTTTGTGCCTAATCATTTTGGTATTACGTCATCAATGTTGTAGTAGCTCAGTTGAGTGACGTTGGTTGGGCATTTGGTTTCACAGGACGGATGTCCCCAGATACTGTTGTAGTTCATATTTGTGAGTTGCCATTACTCAATCTGAAATGTAATCCATTGCAAAAATGTGGCGCAGAAGTAATTAAACAGCTTTGGGACAGAGAAAACAGTCAGATGCTCAAACAGCAACGACAGCTCAAGGGCAGGTGTCCTATCTGCGATGTGGGTAGATTGACTGTGACAAGGAATACGGAAGAAATGGGAAGAGGGTGTCACTAGAACAATAAAATGCGAAAACTGGACCCTATCTCTTGAACTAAGAAACAAAGTAACAAAACCAGCCCAAAACTAGCAGCATTAATTTACAATACATAGACCACGTAACTCCTCAGAAAGAATGGCAAAGACCATTGGGGAAGTAAGAAAATGCCCCAGATGTAGAAAGGGAGACGCCTCATTCGGCCACATGATTTGTACCTCTCCAGATGTGACCGATGCTGGGCCATAGTTGGATTAGAAATAAGCAAGTGTGAAACGTGTTTTGTACTAAAACACACAATAAATAGAGAAATAAATAAGCAAGCTACTCCAAACAGGAATAGTATTGACATCTTTATCAATTATAGGAATCCAAGAACAGAGTTAAAATATGGACAGCAAAGAGCTATTCTGCTTAGCTTTCATAATTGCCAGAATGTGAATAATGAGAGTTTGGTTAGGTGAGGTGAGAGGTTGAAATCCCTGAAACGGGACTGGGTGGACCAAGATCAAATTAAGCAGGATGTCGATCCAGCAATAATTATTTAGCTATTTTGGTCTTGCTTTTTCTCTTTTTCAATGGCCCGATGATTGCCAGAAAATGGCAATACCATTCAAGAGATGGCAAGCCGGGCAATCCGATGAGCACTCCATTGAGCCCTCTACGCTTCATTTCTTGGTTTTTCCATCTGGCAGGACAAAAACACGATTTAGTTGTTTGTAAAGCACACCCAGGTGCACCCACGGTCAGGTCTGTGCACTCTATGTAGCTCTGGGAGGGTCAATCTCATTGGTGCATAAAGAGGAACAAGGCGCTGGCACACTGCTCTTTCACAACCCTTGCCTTTTGCCGTGTTCTGGGGATTAATTTCTTCTTTGTCATCCAGATCTGTAACTGCTGCCCTCGTTTCGCTTGCTCACACTGGATTCTGAAAAGCAGTGCATAAACATTCATCCTTTGGAATTCAGCAGCAGTGGAGCATGGCTGTTGGTTCTTCCTACCCAGATGCCTGTAACTACATGCTTTCATATTTCAATGCACAACTCGCTTATTTTAACATGTAATGTTCAGGGACCATCTGTATTTTCTGGCTAGCTTCTCTAATGCTTTCTCTGTAGTTAATATTTCTTTCGCTTTATTTTTTAGAATAACATCCAGCCTTGCCTGCGTTCAATCAAATAACAATGTCAGGCAATCCATCAATCCTCCTGCCAAGCCTGCTCCCAAGCCTGCATAAGGAATTAACCCAGCTTCACAAGCTCCCTGTTACCCAATCATAGATCAAAAGAAAATAAGGCGGAGAATAAAAGCGGGCATTGCAATTTAATCATAGGCTCATGATAATGAAACTATATGGGTGCAGTTTAGGCGTGCCTTTGTGTGCGGCTCTTCTGTGGATCTAGGCCAGCTAAATGCTCATTAAGTTGGGGCGCTATTACATTGAAGCCACCTTTGTGAATCAACTTGCAGCCTTAGGCAATTCCCTCAGCTGCACAGGCCTGGCACTGAGAGCTGTTTTTCATTTACCCTGAGATGGTTCTGGACGTTTACAGCGTTGGAGGCAAGTACGCTAGGAGATAACGCAGCCATTAGTTAGGGTTAGTGCATCCTCGCTTTCATGAGGGTAGTTGGGTGGTATTCGAATGTTGTTGTGATACAATGTAGGCACATAAACAGTAGGGAACCTAATCAGGAGTGGCTTGCACTTGTGTAATTGGATTGGATTTCAAAGTAGAGATACTTTCAGAAGGATTGGATATGCTGCAGTAGCAGGGGAATTGGTGATTTGCCTAGGTCACCTTTTTGAACTAAGTAAACAGAAGGCGATGTTATCCTCTACTTGCTGCGCTCTCCAACTGGATTTTGTTTTGTGCTAAAAAAAAGAAGGGACGATACAGGTATAGATTTTCTGCCTGTATGGCTCTATTTATTGGTAATGAACTCAAGTTAAAACAAAGTTCATCCCAGGTTTGCTGGACGAACCAAAGATTTTTGACCTGGTATGCTGGATGTTCAAAATCTTTAGGATGCAATAAATTGGCAAATCTGCCACAGAGAATTAAATAGTGATACAAATGAACTCAAACACAAATGGGAGATACTGATAACTTTCTCAGTTAAGATTCCAACCGTGATATTTGAAAGAAAGCAACAAAATTATTGGCAACTGCCGACACGTGTTTCAACCCTCTAGAGTCGTCATCAGGGCTGCACATGTGAAAGAAAGATTTTAGTGCAATCCAATGCATTAAAGGAGCTTGCTTCTGTAGTAATACAATTCAGTGCAAGTGAAAGTGCAAAGGTTACAAGTATAAGGCCATGAATGACAATAAAGAGAAATGGAAAGAAAGGTCAAGGGAACACTAATCATTCATGTTGTCTGTCCCATTCAAGCTGATACAGTGATGGATGCGAAGTAAGCCGGTGCATAGTTTTCATAAGAAATCTCGCTGGCTCACAGAACCTGGATACACAGCAGTTAAGCTGCCTTGGAATGCAGTCCGTGGTGGTCACCGTGAAAACAAGAGTTGGTGCAGGTTTTTAAACTTGCAGCAACTCTTGCTTTCTTTCAGTTTACAATGCAGACACCTGGTATCTTTATTCCTTAAATGGCCTCTTGTCGCTTACCTCCCCATGGTCATGCTTCCAAGAGACTATTCCTGGTTTGCAAGAGGTGAAATATACCTCATCTCCCCTTATTACAAAATATTTTCTGTATTTACAGGTAAACTTAGCTCGCAAAGGCAGTACGTGCCAGTCCTGTCTAATGCCTTGTGCTGAAGACTGATGAGTAATAGAATAGCATCATCCAGTTTTTGGATTGTTTCTCAGAGCCTTGTGTTCAGGGGTGAGGGGCTCTGACCCACAGCTCGATAAAAAGGAAACAATGAAAGAGATAAACCACCTTCTGATTGGTTGAGTGAGATTCTGGACCTGATGTGGTGCTACCCGCACTATAACCTGTAGGCTCAATGTCAAAGATGGCCATGTTTAGTTATTCTCAGGTGCCCATGTAGAGGGATTCGGATTGCAGGGGCACCACGTGGTTATAAATCTAGAGATGTTTCTGGTAACTATCCATCAGCACTCTGGTTCTTCAAAAGTTGCGAGGTGAAAAGTGGTTCCCGATCTCTGGGAATGCAAAAATAGTTCCATTGGTAATAAAGAAAATAGGAAGGCAGACTGGTCTTCTGAAGAGCTACTGGAGACGGTGCTGGGTGACATGCCAGGAATGGCGGGTAGTGCAACAAATCTGAGGCAGACCTGGTTCTGGTGACCGGAAATTGAAGGTGGAGCCCAGCAGATGCAGTTCAGGAAAGACAACAGCTTTGCAGCCCCAACAGATTGTCAACACTCTTTCGATCACGTGTTAGTTCTATACAGACAGACATTGAGATCTGTCGAGTTCTGATGGCCGTGTTTGTCTAGTGCACCCACCTCTTCATATCCGGTCATCATAGGAATATGAGTAGCCAGGCTTTTTTTAGGGTCAGATCATTCTTGAGGCTTTCAACCTGACTGTGACTACCAGCCAAAAGGCAGTGAATGCTGGTTCTTTGATCCCCACTTTGCAAGATGCATACAGGCAGCGCAGTGATGGAGGCACCTTTCAGTGCTCGGGGAAGGGCGGGCGGAGGATGGGGTGGTGGGTGGCTCCTGAACGTGCATCAGCATTCTGAGTGTATTTGATCATTTATTTATTTCTTTACTTTTTTGTTTAAAGCGCAGACCTAGCTGGAGAGCAACAGAGCGCTGTACAGTGTATGGTTAGCCAGCATTTGGAGTGGAATTCTTTAACAGTAGTGCAGTAGTGTGAGGTTTGTGTGTCAGTATGTGTGTCTATTGGAACTAGTCCTTGGTCATGTGTTGTTGAAAGAGCCATGTTTTGAGAGATTTGCAAAATTGGAAAATTGTGGGGGCATTCCGGGCCGACCAGGGGATTGAGTTCCAGAGGGTGGGTGCATGCCAAGAGAAGGATTGTTTGCGGGTCATCTCTTTGCGGATGAGTTGTGATTCAAGCCAGTTGGTCAACTTGCTTCGTGAGGAGCCTGTACCACTAGATATGTGGAGCTTAGCCACCAGGTATGCTGATGTGCTACTCATGACTACTGTGTAGATGATACATGCAGTCTTGAACAGTATCCTGGCTTGGACTGGAAGCCAATGTAGTTGCCGCATTTCCTGATAATTTCCGTACTCCCGTAATAAGATGTGCTGCTGCATGGGGGACTGCTTTTAGGGGAGCCAAGTGATCAGCTATGAGCCCTGTCAGGTGAGAATTTCCCCCATAAATGTGCAGGACTACCAGGGCTTGCACTACTGTCTGGAGGTCTTCCGGGAGGATGAAGGATTTGATTTTTGATGGGTAGAGATTCTCATCCAGGCTATTTTGGACTTCTTGGCTGTGTGTTTCTGGAAGTACAGGATGCTGTCAATGGTGAAGCATAAGGATTTTCAATGAGTCTGAGAGTTGTGGATCAAATCCTTCTACGTGCACATCACTGAGCCGTTGTTGGACAAGTTTTTGTTTGTGGGCAGGCTGATGAGGACAAATTCAGTCTTGGTTGGGTGGTAGGCGGTCAACATAAAGGTCTGGATGAGGGCTAGGCAATCGCAATTTTAATTGTCGAGACGATTCTTAATGATTCATGGTCAGTGTTGCCTGGGGAATATTTTTAGTGAGGGGACTAAAATGTCCCTCGGATTAAAATGTCCGCCGAGCATAGTGAAGTAGTCCTAAATAATTTAGGAGGGCTCAGGATTCTGTTCTGAGAAAGTCTTTTTAAAATAAACAGTTGAAATGATGCATTTTACAGCACCATTTTAGTACGAATGGGAAAAAATACATGCAATTCAGATTGTTTTGTAGGGTAACAGATGAAAAAATCCAACAATGTTAATTCAGCAACTGTACGCAGATGCGTTTTATAATATGTTCATGTTAAGTGTGTTCATTAAATATTCCAGCCTTGCCACTGCAAAACAGGTTTATGATGCTGCTCCCATGAAATTTGTCAGCATTTCTTTTTTTTTTAATGATATGTTTGGTAATACAAACTTTTCATTATGACATTTCATTCAAAGAAAAAGAGAAAAACAAAAGACTTTACATTTGTATTTCGAACTCATGCAAATTACTGTCATTGTGAATCACTGTCCAGATTTTGATGACTGTTAAAATTAAATGTTTGTCGTGGCCTTTTAAAAGATGAGCCCATCGCCCATCGCTCTTGTGAATTCATCTGTTTCTGGGAAATTTTGAAAAAGTCCTTGAACAAATTTCTTTTCTCCATCAAAGCGGGGCAGACCATGCTTACATGGAAAAGTGTCTCTCTGGTATTGACAGTCTTACACAATTGAGAATCAGGGGTCTTTGTTTTTGGATGGTTTATCTTGGTTAGATAGTCGCGGGTCAGTAAGATATTTAGGCAAAAGCATAAAAACAGGTCTTGAGTAGATCAGTCCGGAAAACATGCTAAGTATGCTGGAAGTTCGTGAAGAGCCCTTGTTTCTATTGTACATTTCAGGAATCGCTTGTATTTCATTTATTCTGCTATTGTTTTGATCCAATGGTTTCGCAGAATTTTTCGTTTTGCATACTGTGGTCCATTTACTAGCATATCTTCATTGATTTCTTCTTCTTTCATTCTCCTCTTTATCTCGTTGGTGCAATATTGAAGAGCTGTTACATGTAAAGGATTCTTTTTTTCTTTGAGTATTTCTAATGATGGAATTTGGTCTTGACAAATTATTTTTCTGAAGAGATCCATTTGTTTCCAAGCAATTATGGATCTAGAGATTGAAGTGGCAATTCAAAGCAAAGTCTCGGCATTGGAAATGTTTTAGGTAAGGCCAATGTTTTCCTCCAAAAAAAGGCCTCATAAAAGTGCAATTTCATCGTTTGTTGGTTGATTAGTGTTTCACCGGCATAGGTCAGAATGGGAACCACCTTTTGTCTGTATAGTGCAATTGTTGATTTTATCGTGTATGTCCCAAATTTACAATGGAAAAATCGGCCTTGGCGGGCAAAGGATCTTGCTTTCCTCTCAATGTGATCTTTACATTCTTGTTCAACTGGAGAGGGGTTTATTTAAATGCTTTTATCGCCTAAATCTCTTTACCTTCGAGATGTAATTTCGAGTTTTGTCGCTTGCTTCTTTTTTGAGTTGATAGGTTCATTGACTTAGTTTTGGTGATGTTAATTAGTAACTCATTCTCTTTCATGACATTTTCAACTTTGTCAAGAGTCTTTTGTAGGCCTGACAGTGTTTTGTCCATGACAATAATGTTGTCAGCATATATTAGGGTTTGTATTGATTCATTGTTTACCTTTAGTGGATTCGAGAGTGGATCCTGAATTGTTTGTACAAAAACAAATGTATACAGGTTATATAGACAAGCAGCCAGGGGGCACCCTTGCTTCAGTCCATTCCAGGTGGTGATTGGTTTGGTGCACCGTCTTTAGTTAATCTAACTTGGATCGAAGTATTAGAGTAAAGTTGTTTAATTGGATTAAGAATGGATGGGGGGCAGTCCCATGATGTTAATTTCATCCTAGTTTTTGTCTATTAACACAGTCGAACACTTTGTTTAGATCTATGAAGACAGCATATACTTGTTGTTTCTTTATAGTTGCTTCATATTTAATCATGCTCAGAAGCAGCAGATTAACGTTTGTTCCTATTTTGTTAACAAATCCAGTTTGTCTTTTTTCTTGTATGCCATTTGTTGCTGCCCATGTGTTGAGTTTTTTTAGTAGAAATCCCGCAAACAACTTTCCCAATGGGTCCAATAGGGCTATGGCTCTATAGTTCTCTGTTTTTTTCCCGTCACCGGCTTTGTAGATCGGAATCAGGATTGCTAAAGTCCAGCTATGCTGGATTTGTTGTGTTTTCTCAATGAGAATATGAATGTGAGCAAAAAAGGAGGCCCATTTTTCAGGTGCTGATTTTAAATTGGCATTAGAAAGACCATCTGTACCAGGTGTTTGAGATGAATTCCAAGAAATAATAGTTTTTATGAGATCTTCTCTTTCCCAGTTTAGGTCCCAGGTGAGGTTTTTATTCGCTTTTTGTATTGGGAGAATATCTGGTTTTCTTTTGTACAAATTGGTGGATTTTTCATCTAAGAGCGACCACAATTGTCTTGTGTTCTTCTGTTTTAGAGCAGCTAAAATTGCTTCTGCATCAACTTGCTGCATGAGATTTAATTGATTTTATGGAATTTGAATATTTCTGTTTTTCTTTTTTATTTCAGCCGCAGAGATTGTTGTTTTCTGCTTTTTTAGTAATCGTATTTTTTTGGAGAGATTTTTTTTTCATCAGCTTAACCGTTTAAGTGCCATGGGTATTTCCCCCCTGTGCCAGGGCCTTTTTTGGTGATTTCGGTATGTGGTCATTCAAAGCCTTGTAACTTTTTTGTTACATGAGATATCTCGGCCAAATTTGGCTCCTTTTTTCCCACATGTAGGCGGTCGTACCGCCACCCAGGAATCCTAAATTGCTGTAGGGGGGTGAGAGAAAATAAGCAAAAAGGGCAATTATTATTTTTTTTTTAAAAGATGCCAATAAAATGAATTACAAAGAAGCCTGTGGTTTTTTCCTAGTAAGAGCTAGGAACAAATGGTTTGCTGTGCTGAATTCCCCAATTTCTTTGCTTTCAAGAACAGGTTAAGTGGTTATCAACTGTTTTGTGAGAGGTAGGCGATTTGGGCCATTTTTGCTAATTGGACATGCATGGACGGAATGGAAGAAAAGGGTAGGAAAGCCGAATTGGAGGACAGAAAGGCATATATTTCTGAAAAGTAGACAAAATTCCAAGTTTAGGAAGGGGTGATTTGCGTAGGTCAGGCAACAACTAGGTAGGGGAAAATGCCATAAATAGGGGGAAAGCGGGACATTGACCGAAAAAAAGGTATGTGTTGGACATGGTTGGCTTGGTACGGCAATGGCGTCTATGAATTTTGAGAAAAGCAATGCTCCGCTACATTCCCCCGACTCTTGCAGTTAGGAAAGCACACATTTTTTGGAGTGTTGTACAAAACAAGCAATACCACAAGCCAAAACCTGAGCCATGGTACACAGGAGTTTTATGCTCACGGCCTGAACAGACGCACTTAGCATGTGTAAATCGGGAAAACCAATGTGGTGAGGAATGGCAAGCATCCATTTTTTGAAAGAGCACAGACAGACCTTTTCAAGGGTAGGTGACTTGTGCAGGTTACAGAAGTGTATGGTGCCTAAAGCAGGGACTAAATGTAGGTCACATTCGGGAAATGAAAGGGTTGTGTGACAAAGGGCACCAGCAAATGGGTCAAAACTTTATGAAAACCACACAAACACAACAAATGTTATACCTTCCTGCGATCCCACAGGTGACCCGATCAAAACGGTACCTCACATGTGTGGGTGCACCTACCTGGGCACCAAGGGGAAAGCCTAAAACACAGGTAACCCCAAGTCTGTTTCCACACCTGAATTTGACACTTTCTCCAGACAAGCGCAACATACAGATATGGGCCTCGGGTGTCCAAGCCACCAAGGAAAACAGGGAACCCCATGTATTTCCGAAAAGAGGACATATGTGGGAATCCGCAGAGGTATGATTTGTGCAAATCGGCCCAGAATTTATTACCCAGACACCCCCGCAAATTCCAAAATGTGGGGAAAAAAACGCATTTTCCGCACATTTCACTCAGCTCACCCATCGAAACACGCAGCCAACAACACATGGTCTACCGTCCCGCGTTCCCACAGGTGTCCCGATGAAACCCTCACATGTGTGGGTGCACCTACCTGGGCGCCAAGGGGAAAGCCTAAAACACACATAACACCAAGTCTGTTTTCACACCAGAATTTGACAATTTCTCCAGACAACTGCAAAATACAGATATGGGCCTCGGGTATCCAAGCCAGGAAGGAAAACAGGGAACCGCATGCATTTCCGAAAAGAGGACATCCAGAATGTATTACCCAGACACCCCCACAAAGTCTGAAATGTGGGGAAAAAAACGCATTTTCCACACATTTCACTCGGCTCACCCATCGAAACACGCCGCCAACAACACATGGCCTGCCATCCCGCGTTCCCGTCCCGATCAAAACGGTTCCTCACATGTGTGGGTGCACCTACCTGGGCGGCAAGGGGAAAGCCTAAAACACAGGTTTGATTGATTGATTGATATTTTATTTCTATCGTGCTCGTACACAAGTGTTTCAGAGCGCGACAAGGCAAGGGAGGGAAACGGGAGAACAAAACAGCGATCTTACTAGGCCAGTGACATTGAGAACGCGCAAGTGCATGGGAGAGGGGGAGGGGAAAAGTGCATGGAAGGGGGGAGAGGTGGAAAGTGCGAAGCAGAAGAGAAACAGATAAATAACAATAAATAAATAATGAAGGCAACAAACCGTGGTAATGCAGCCAGCAATTTGCAAGTGCTACGTTTAAGGCAGCAGGCAGAGTAGGTCTGATAAGTGCAGGAAGAAAAAGGGGGGGGGCTGTATGGGTACAGATACAGACCGCAGTGCAAGGGGTGGCCCGGAGGCAGTGCGGGAGGGTGGCAGGATGAGCAGGTACCTGGGCTCAAAAGACAGAGGGTGGCCAGGTGCACGGTGCCAAGAGAGAACAGATCACAAGGTGAGAGGGGGAGCGAAGGCAGAAGAAAAGAGGAAGGTTTTGAGGTGCTTCCGGAACCGGAGATGGTTCTCCTCAAGTTTTAGAGTGGCAGGGAGGCTGTTCCAGAGGGAGGCCCCAGCCGAAGACAGAGATCTACCCCCAGCTTGTTTCTTAGAAAAACGACTGACCCTGAGTGAGTTGAAGGTAGAGGAGCGAAGAGCTCGAGAGGGGAGGTATTTTGGACCCAGGCCCCAGAAAGCCTTGTGGACAATGCAGAGGGTTTTGAATTTAATCCTTGCATCCATTGGGAGCCAGTGGAGAGATTTCAGAGCTGGAGAGATACGATCCCAGGGCTTGAGGCCAAGGACAAGTCTCGCAGTCCTGTTCTGGATTAGTGGCAGAGGGCGGAGAGTAGAGGCAGGTAGATTTAGATAGAGGCTGTTACAATAGTCCAAGCTAGAGAGAACCAGAGCTTGAGATACCATGAGCTTCTGGGGGAAGGAGAGGAAAGGCAGAGTACCTCTGAGGAGGTGCAGTCGGAAATTTGACTTTTTAGAGACCTCAGAGATGTGGGCGGAGAAGGAAAGAGTGGAGTCAAAGATGACCCTGAGGTTCTTAGCCTCGCAGCTGGGGGTAGGAGGAGGGCCAAGGGAGGCTGGCCAGAGAGTGAGGGGAAAAGATGGTGTGCCGATGAGGAGGATCTCCGTCTTGCTGGCATTCAAAGATCATTGGCGGCACACCAATCTTGAATGGCAGTTAGGCAATCAGAGATGAGAGAGGGAGAGGAGGTGGCAGAGGGCAGCCTGAAAATTAGTTGAGTGTCGTCAGCGTAGCACTGGAAATTTGAGCAGAAAATGGCAATGCAGTGGGCAAGAGTTGCCAGGTATTGGTTGAAAAGGCAGGGCGAGAGGTTAGACCCCTGGGGAACACCACAGGTAGAGAGGAAGATAGATGGAAGGAAACCCCACATCTGTTTCGACACCTGAATTTGACACTTTCTCCAGACAAGCGCAACATACAGATATGGGCCTCGGGTGTCCAAGCCACCAAGGAAAACAGGGAACCCCATGCATTTCCGAAAAGAGGACACCCGTGGGAATCCGCAGAGGTATGATTTGCGCAAATCGGCCCAGAATTTATTACCCAGAACCCCAGGCAAATTATCACACTTTGTCGGGGATTGTGGCTAATAAAAACTGGGGCAATATGCCCAAATCTGTAGGTTACCCACATGAACAAATTGTGCTGTGGCGAAAGGCTTGGGCTTACCAGTGGGTTACCCTTTTCCTTTTGCCCCCTCGGTAGGTGCACCCACACATGTGAGGTACCTTTTTCGTCGGGACATCTGTGGGAATGTGAGAAGGTATGACATCTGTTGTTGGCAACGTGTTTCCGTGAGTGGACACAGGAAAAGGTCTCTGAAATTGGCTGGAAATTAAGACAATTCTCTGACATTTCGCTCTGGTCGCACACCGAAACACACCGCCAACAACACATGGCCTGCCTTCCCGCGTCCCCACACGTGTCCCAATGAGAGGCAGACCTCTTGTGTGCAGGTGTCGTACCTGAGTGACAATGGGTACATCATTTTTATAGTAACTTCTCTGTAGTGCGCTCAGGAAACAGTAAAGTGCTGGTAGTAAGCCATTTCACATGCACCTTTCCTCACACTTCCCATACATACCAGTCACAATGCAGTTGGACACGCAAGGTGGGATTTAGCACAAGGAGAAACCTCCTTGTGTAGCACATGAAGGATCATCCTTGTGAGCAGTGATGCCAAGACAAGGCACCCACCGGATCACTGGCCATTCGTATCCCTTTTGTCTCTGCAGTCAGTTGGCATCCATTTCAGCAGTTGCACTTCTACCAAATCACTAGCACCAGAGCAAGCGTATCTGCACATGAGCATATCTGCACACTTATGCCACGTGGACATGTGCTTACAATGCAACCGTGTCTCTAGCAATAGCTTAACTATCATTTGGCAGCAATTGTATAGCAACTGTGTCGGCATTCAAACTTTATGTGCCTGCAATCATATGTGGACACTGATAGCAAGTGCATACTGGCTCACTTGGCTACCCTGCCCTACAGGCACTATCTTCCACACCAACTTCGAGTATGCCCATAGCAACTCTGGCCAAACATTCATATGTTCAACCGTACCCACACAAAACACACACCCTGCAACATGACAATCATTTCTGCAGTGCTGGAAAAGTGCATTCACAGAAATTGCATCTGCATGTTCTTTGTATCTTTACCTAATTCACACACCAATCATATCCAATTAATTCCTACAGAAGACGTGTCACTCACATCACACATAACATTACTCGCAGTAAAACAATAAACAAGGCAGGATGTTACGAGGTATGCAAGACACCGCCGCCATATAGTTGGTGTCCAAGTACCACTTTCATGACACTTAGACCTCAAGGGAGGGAGCCAAAGTGGCGTGTATTATTTTGAAAAGACACCCCTTGAGTGGAGGGAATCTGAATGGTGTTCTGGTCTTCCACAAAGCACCCCTTGAGTAGAGGGAGCGGGACTAGCGTTTCTTTGCATGCCAAACCTTAGGTGGAAGGAGCCAGATTTGGGTTCCTCTCCAATGTACGCCGGAAGCGGATGGGGCTTTCCAGACGTTTTTTTCTACTGCAATCCCGAACAGGAGCAAGCTGCAGTAGCGTGCCTTGCCAAGACACCCCAAAGCGGAGTGACCCAGAGTGCTCTACCCTTCTTCTCCATGGCCCCCCTCAACTGGAGGCAGTGGAGTGGCATTCCTTTCCAAGGTGTGCCTGAAGTGGAAGGAGCCTAAATTGCGTTACTTTGCAAGGCACACCACGCGCAGAGGGAGCTAGACTGCCTTTTCCTTATGAGGCAGACCTGAAGTGAAAGGTACCGGGGGTGATGTCTCTTTCCCAGACAGGCCTCAAGTGGAGGGGGCAGGTCTAGCATTGCTTGCCAAAGCACGCCAAAGGGGAGTAAACCAAAGTGCTGTCCCCATCTACTCCAAGGCACACCTCAAGTGGAGGGAGCTGGAGTGGCATTCCTTTCCAAGATGCACCTGCTTTGGAAGGACCATGCATTGCGTTACTTTGCAAGGCACACCACGCGCAGAGGGAGCTAGAATGCCTTTTCCTAATAAGGCAGACCTGAAGTGAAAGGTACTGGGGTTGATGTCTCTTTCCCAGGCAGGCCTCAAGTGGAGGGAGCAGGACTAGCATTGCTTGCCAAAGCACACCAAAGGGGAATGACCTGCATGGCACGACTCGAGTAAAGGGATCCGTAATGATTACTATTTCACAGGCACGCCTCCAATGGAAGGAGCCTGATTAGCGTTCCTTTGCAAGTCACGCCTTGAGCTGAGAGATCTAGACTGATGTATATTTCGTAGGCAGGCCTCAAGGGAAAGCTACGGCTGTGGTTGTCTTTCCAAGGCAGGCCTCATGTGGAGGAAGCAGGACTAGCAATGCTTGTGAAGGCACGCTAAATCAAGTGAAGTGAGTTGACATCCTGTTGCATTTTCATTGAAGGTACACCTCCAGGGCAGGGTGCAAGAGTGCCATTCCTTTATAAGACATGCACGATTTTAGTGGCTAAGGGTCCCTTTCAAGGAATGATGGGCATTTTCAGAAATCAGTCGATCTACCAATATTTTTCTTTGTATGATGCAAAACGAAACAAGGCTGAAAGCAGAGGGCAGGCTGGGAAGGGCATTGGGGACAGTACTCCCGAGTATCCTTCCTCTTTCCTTGTTTTGTACACACCTTACATTTTCGGTAAGGTTGTGCCTTCGTGGCAGTGGGAGGAACATAATCACCAAAGTGTAGCTCTTGCAATCTGGCCACATCTTCGACCTCTGGAAAGGAGGGAATTTGTACATGAACATTAGCCAGAGATTGAACAATTGCTAATTCAAAGTCCAAAAAGGAGAGGTTGTTTTGTGGAGTAGCTGCACGGTACACCACATAAGCATTATACGTTGCCATATGCACAATGTGTGTGGCTACTTTTTTCTACCAGAAACGCGACTTGCGTTCAGAATGGTATGACTCAAGCACTTGGTCATTTTTGTCTACTCCACCCATGTACTTGTTGTACTCCAGAATGCAGTTGGGCTTCCACACTTGCTGAGCCTGCCCACGCAGAGGGACTGGTGAAGTACTTTCATCATGAATAGTACTTAGCATGTACACGTCCCTTTTGTCGCAGAATTTCACTGCCAATAATTCATCCCGCCGCAATGCCATACATTATCCCTTGGCCAACTTTTTACACACAAGTTGTCTGGGGAAGCCTTTGCGGTTACTGCGGATTGTACCGCATGCCAGTGTGCCCACATTGAACAATTCCTTGAACAGTGGAATTCCTGTGTAGAAATTGTCTACATACAAATGGTGTCCCTTGTGGAGCCATGGTGTGAAAAGATCCCAAACTATCTTCTCACTTGTCCCTAAATGGGCTGGACAGCCCGGAGGGTTTAGGGTAGAGTCTTTACCTGTGTAGACTCTCATAATGCAGACATACACAGTGGTACTTTCACACAACATGTACATTTAATCCCATATCGTGATCTCTTGCTTGGAATGTATTGCCTGAACACTAGGCGACCATTGAACAACAGCAACGATTCATCGATGGGTATGTTCTGGCCAGGAACATAAACCTCTGCAAATCGTTGAGTGAAGTGGTCCAGAAGTGGCTTCAGTTTGAAGAGCCTATCAAAGTTTGGGTCCGTTCTGGGTAATGCTGTCGAGTTGTCATTGAAGTACAACATACGGTGCAGTGCTTGAAAGTGATTTCTGCTCATTGTAGCTGCAAAAAACGGGCAATAAAGTGGTGCTACAGTAGACCAGTATATCGCGACAGACGGCTTGTGTCCAATTCCCATGAGCAGAATGAGACCCCAAAACTTTCTCATTTCAACATTGGTTGTGGGAACCCATGCTTGTGCTCTGAAGTGGGGTTTCAGAGTGGGACCCCTTGACCTCATGAACTGTGCAGCATATAAATTGGTTTGCTGAATCACATCTCCAATGAACCCATCATCAACAAAAAGGTTGAAAAAATCAATAGGCTGAAACCCATCTGTATTCACTGTGCACCCTGATATACCAGTGAAAGGGGGCACAACAGGCTGAGCCATTGCTGGAGGCACCCACAGTGACTCTTCAGCCATGTCAGGAACTGCCACATTGTGTGGCCATCTTGCATGTCCCCTCCCCCTTACAGGTCCTCTGCGTGTGGGAAGTGTGCGAAAAGGTGGATGCACTCTTCCTTCCTCTTCGTCATCAGATGATGCCGATGATGAGTTGGAGGAGGGACTTTCGTCAATGGCCAACTCACTTCCCCAATCACTTCCCTCCTGCCCCTCAGAAGCACTATCTGTTTCAGATTGCATGTCCACCTCTGTGCCTTTCTCTGAGCCAGACTCCATCACTGCAGCTAATGCCTCCACACCAGACATTGATCGCAGAGAAGCCATGAGTACCTTCGCTATGGAACCCTTCACTGCCCAAAGACCAGATGAAGACTGAAACAATAAGTATGTGTGCTTCTCAAAGTATGGAACGTAGCAGTGTAAGTGGTATTCAGTGCCACAAACCTACTCCACACAAGTACACCAAAAGGTCCAGACTTTTCTCACAAACTGTAGCAGCCCTCTGCAATATGACGTACTCCCTGCATGCTACAATAAACGGAGTTCTACTGTGCAAACACTCACGTGAAATGCTAAGGACCAGCTGACTGCTTTCGTACAAGCGGGTAGACAGCTACAACACACCTGCACCTAAAAGAAAGACAACAAAAAATCTAAGGACGATGTCCTCTTCCGCTAAACTTTACACAAATACAAGCGTGGGGACGAGGATTTCAGCCACACTACCTATTCAGAAACAGCCAACATGCTTTGCACCATGCCCTCCTCCATTGGATGCTGGTGGATGGGAAATGGAGGTGAGAAGCAACTATGCAACGTATTAGTGATTGGGTGCGTTGAAAAGCCATAGGCAATGAAGAAGCAGACAGGGAAGATAACAAAAGTACACGGCAGGCCCTTCCAGGCAACTGCTGGCACACTTTTGACAAAAACACCTGCTCATTCTCATAGGGGTGTCTGTTCTAAGGGGAAAGGTCACAAGGACAAAATTAATGCAAGGCCAAGCAAATTGATTTAGGCTGATGCAAGTGGTGATGGGTAGCTAAGAAATAAGCAGCACAGACATACTGAATGCATTGACATGCCATGAACGCAGACAATTGCTAGGAAGTGGGAGTCTCACTGCCAACATACTACCATTTTTATTCACATTTCACATATTCCAGTACGTCCATGAGTTACTGGGCACCCCCCCCGTAAAATAGCGTCTGGGAAAAATCCATTATGTCTCCAATGAACAGCTCCATGCCTGTTTTGGAAAGGTGCACCCCATCTCTGTGAAACATCACAGCACCTTTGATAATGCCATGGTGAATGGTCCGTATTCTGTTGTTGCCCTCTGTCAGTCTAGTGAACTCGCCATTCAGTTTCCACACCAAGCGTTTGATGGCCCTTGTATTCCCTTGAGCTCTCCAATCCATCCTGGGAATCATCTGGGACCAGGCCACCACAGTGTTTGGAAACCTCTGTGCAATCCATTCAAGGTCCGCCATGAGCTGCTCCCGTCCCACAGATGCAAAATCATTTCCTCCCAGGTGCACCACTATAAGGTCAGGGGGTGGCCTCTCCTTTTGCTTGGGCATCGATGATGGCTCCTCTGAGCTGGTGAAGGCGCATCCCCCCGACCCCAAACCAAAGCACTGCAAGGCAATCCCTTCCAGACCCAGATGTAGGTGGCCCTCGGAAAAGTCGTGCAGCCCTTTGGATGTAAGAGTGGCCGAAAATCCACACAACCCTCATCCTCACTAGGAAATGGAAACAGGAAAACCCCCATGATTATGGCTACACATAAAGTTTACCAAATAACAACAATTGTGTCAACACATGGCTCTTGTAACAATCCCAGACACATACTTCACCCATTCGGAACGCACCTCTCATTTGAGATAACAGTAGGTCGACACATAATTGCCACATTATTTTCAGGGGAAAGAGGTGAAGAAGATAGTATGTCACCTTGTTCCAATAACACAGGTGTGCTGGCACAATGGTAAGCAGTGAAGGTTTCTACTCCTGTGGGCCACCAACTGCACTGAACGGTGTTAAGGTGACTTGCACATGCTACACCACTATACTTTGGCAGGGTGACTAGTCTGCCAGAGGATATGAAGTCCACAGGAAGTGTGCTTTGTATGCTCTCTGAATATAGGTACCCTGACAGAATGTGCCACAATTACCACAAATGGATGCACCTTCAGACACTTTCATTGTGAGTGTTTCGGCCACAGCTCCAGGACCACTGGTGAACTTTGGGGCACTTGTCTACCAAGGCAGAGAGGCGGCCAAGGTCACACACATCAACCACCACCACCCTACATCGCTTCCTGGTCAGCACTACAGCTTTCCCCTCCAGGAAGGGATGGGGACCATGCCAAGGCACCCTGCACCCAATACTGAATTTGGGGGACAAAATATCCACCTGGGGGACGGACACCCAAGGCCAATGCCATCCCTCCACCCCCCCAACGTCCTGCCCCTCTAGCTACCCTGCGTTACAGCTTTTCCCCCTGCACAAGGATGGGGACCCTGGCGGGG
Organism: Ambystoma mexicanum; assembly: GCF_040938575.1. Taxonomy (NCBI): domain Eukaryota; kingdom Metazoa; phylum Chordata; class Amphibia; order Caudata; family Ambystomatidae; genus Ambystoma; species Ambystoma mexicanum. The sequence goes on from NC_090936.1 coordinate 981,036,212, forward strand.
CACACTGGGCGCACTGCTGGAATTGGACCACAGAAATGGTGAACGTTGCAGTTAAAGGAATGAGCTCTGTACCAAGTGTGCATAGCATGGTAAGAAAAAATTATCATCTGCATTACTACCGGCAACATTTTTTGAAAAGTTGCTGCTACTTATGTCGGCCAATTTTTCCTTCTGCAAAGCAGCCACCTTCCTCAATGCAAGGCACTCCCATCACTGGCCCCGAACCTCCCCACTACCCTTTCCCACCCATACCACTGACACTGCAGCCGCAGTTTCTCCCCACCACAGTAACCCTCCACCCCCACATTATCAAGTAATATATGTAGTACTTACATAAGTCAGCAAGCTTTTCAGTAGCCGCAACTGCAAAGGAAACATAAAAGAATTACATTCAGTGCTTTGCCTACCAATAACACATCCAAACTGTCTGGCAGATATCTGTACATTTTTCAGCTCCTTCCACCACATACATGACACTTCTCAGTTATCTACCACCACGGAAGGCTGGACTGCACAATGATAGGAAATTGGAATAAGACCAATGGACGTATGGCAACCCCCAGCACAAAAAAAAAACATTGCACAGATGGCTAAGTGGCAAACCTCCCTCCCAGGGAAAAAGCACTGTTCAGCTGGACTGGGGGGCATTTTGTGCGCTACTCCGGCAAGTGTGTTCCTGGCCACCACAATACCTCCCCAGTGCACCCACTTCCCTTCACAACACCAACACTACAGGCCCAGTTCCCACCCGTCCCAATAGCAGTGTGCCTTCCACCCACTATACAATGTTGCAATAACCAAAATTTCATACGTACATAACAAGGGAGAAGCTTGAACTGCTCAAGACCTGTAAAGGGAAAAACAAAACATAAATTATCTGTGTCAGCCCACCCAAATACCAAACCACCCATACTGGCCCCCCCTATTGCATTGGCCAGTACGTTTTGGGCACCCCGGTGCTAGACTGGCACACCAATGTGCCCCTCTGCACCAAGGCAGGTATAGTAAACAAAGAACACAATTCAAAATGGAAGGATGCCCTTTAGCGGGGGCGGAGGGGCACCCTACACCACTGTGGAATTTTCTAATGTGAAGGGGGGTGCACCTCTCCACCCCGACCCCAATTGGAGGGGCGGCCTATCTCATTTAGCCATCCCCAGGGGCAGATAACTCCTCCCTGGGCTCAGGCGTCCGTTCCTAGAGGGCTGCATGATATGGCACCCACTCCATTGTGGGGGAGGGGGTCAATACCCCATCCCATTAGAAATATCCCCCACCCTTTGCCCCACCGCCACCCCTAAAAAGCTTTCCACCATTTTTCCTTTGGTAACCCAACTCCCCCTGGTGCAGAGAGGCACATTGATGTGCCAATCTGGCCTCGGGGTGCCCAAACCTTACTGCCCCACCCACTTGGGTGCCTGTCACACCATTTTTGGGGGCCCTCTCCCCCTCACCCCAAATGTGTGGTGGGGACACCTCATGCATGCCTCCCTGGGCCTCCTACAAACGGCTGTGTGAGGTACACCCCCTCCATTTGGGGTGGGGGGAGAGGGCCCCCAAAAATGGTGGAACTGCCCCCCCCAGTGGGTGGGGCAGTAAGGTTTGGGCCCCCCGGCGCCAGATTGGCACACCAATGTGACCCTCTGTGCCAAGGCAAGTTTCATAAGCAAAGAAAAACATGGAAAATGATACACTACACTTTAGGGCGGGCTGAGGGGCACCCTAAACTGCCAGGTAATTTTCAAATGTAATAGGGAGTGACCCTCTACCCCCCCACACCAAATGCAGGGGGGGCATCTCATTCAGCCCTCCCTGGGGGCAGATAAAAGGGGGGCATCTCATGCAGCCCTCCCTGGGGTCAGATGCCCCTTCCTAGGAGCAGATATCTGCCCCCAGGGAGGGCTACAAGGGGTGCCCCCATTTCCCCTTGGGGTGAGGGGGAGAGGGCCACCCCCCATTTCTGTAAAATCTATCCCTGGTGGCTAGTGGCCCCCCAATCCCACCCAAAATTCCCTTTTGAAATTTTTTTTTTTTTTGCCCCTTCCCTGGGGCAGATGACCAGCCATCTGCCCCCAGGGGGGGCCTAACCTGCAGGCCCCATCCTTTGGGGGGCCTGCACACTAATTCCTGGTAGCCCTCTCCCCCACCCCCAATCGGATGGGGGGCCACCTCATGTACTCCTGCCTGGGGCCATAAATCTGCCCCCAGGGAGGCTACAAGGGGTGGCCCCCCTCTCCACTTGGTGTGGGAGGGGGAGAGCCACCACCATTTCATGGGGAAAAATATTCCCAGGCCCCCCACCCCCATTCTATTTATTATTATTTTTTTGCCCCCCTTCTCTGGTGGCAGATGACCAGCCATTCCTTGAAGCAGCCCCCCTCTTCCCCCCACGTCACAAACGTTTCCATGGTGGTCCAGTGGTTACTGGTCACGGATCGAGTGCTCTGCGCTGATCAGTGACCAGCAATGCGTCATATAAGTGGTGTCCTTGGAAAGGGGAGAACCTCCCCTTTTCAGGGACACCACTTTTTCCTATATCCCTGGTGGCCTAGTGGGCCCCAGTGTGAAAACAAAATCAAAATATCGAGGCTGAGTACCCCAAAAGGAAATACACCGAACACGGGTTACAAAGGAACACACAAAAGATCTTCAATTATACTGAATCAGTTACAAAGAACAGAACAAAAATCAGATAGCTATCGGCCCTCAGTGCAACACAGCGAACTCCAGCATGGTTTGGTGTATTCAGTGAGAGACGCTGTACATTAGAATTTGTTGCTCTTTTATACCATTTGCGAACACAATGTCCAACCCTACTTCGGGCTAATATTCCTCAAATACATTACTGATCTAGGGTTAATGCCGAGTTCGCATATCCACATGTAACTAGTTTGCCTTTAATACATACGTCAACAATCCTACACGGCAACTGTGTGTTTTGGGATTTCCCATGCAGGTCTTCTCAAACATTAATACAATATAGTTAAACAAGTGTTCTTAGTTCAGTATTTGAATACATTGTTCTTAACATATGCTCGTGGATTAGTTTCATTGCACGAGTAATCCTTTACACACAGGTCAACGAAGGACAAGGTCTCAGTTCGCGACCTCAACAAGTGGCCTGCAGTCAAGTTACATATTAATTACACACATAGGTCAAGACGGCCATGTTGTATTTTGGAATGACATCATCCACCATTTAACTCACAGGGTGACTTTACAGAGTGAACCTAAAATGGCGGATTGACCTAAAATGGCGGCTTACATTGATTTTAAGGTCAGGACCTTGCAACATGGATTTCTTCGCAAGTGACTTACAAGCAGTTTGGCATAGGCCAATATACATATATTCATTGCAATAGGAGGCACAATATCATTTCTCATTTGACAAACCCTCCTTTTGGCCTATGCCAAGTGCTAAACTACTTCTGATCTCCTTGCAAATAACTCCATGCATCATCGTCCATGCACCCTGAATCGCTGTCAGAAATATCTATTGCCATCAGGTCATTCGCTAAAATTTATTTTAACACATATTCCTTGGAGGTTTTATCTGGGGCATACACTTTATGTCCTATTGTACCTATCGCTTGTGCGCAACCTCCCCCTACCATCGAACATATACTAGGTAGACACTGAATACAACAACAAAGAAACAACAGAATTCCCAAAATAATTATTAAGACCGAAAGTACCTTCCAACCCCAAGATCGCAAGAAGTCCCAGAACCAAGCGCTAAGATCCCAGTTTCCCTCAGGAACATGCACTTCTGAACTAAGGACGTGCAGATTCTGTATTGCCTTGAAGATAGTTGTGGAGGAATCTGGCACAAAAACACAGCAAGCGGATCCCACTAATTTACACACTCCACCACGTTCAGCCAGAATGACATCTAATGCCATCCGGTTCTGAAGCACTACTAATCTTATCGCTTTCTGTTCTAATGTCATATTATAGAGTATGTCCGTGGTCTGGTTGATGGTTCTCTCCAGTACTCTCGCTAGTTTTCTGATATCTTCGGAATTCGCTATCTGCCCCCAAAATGGCACAACTGATTTTGCTATATCTCCCAAGATTTGTGCTGGAGTGTCACCATTCTCGTCCCGCCGTGGACGAGCCTTTGAAACTTCTATTGTACTAGCTATAAACACCCTAGGTAACAGGATCCCTAAATAACAGGTTCAGTGCCAATCCCTGGGCAACCATGGAAATGCTACATTACCGCAAACAAAGCAGAAAGGTTCACCTACATACAAAGGTCTGTCTTCCTCAGTCAAATTTGCAACGTTGGCACAACCTTTAAAATCTCCCTTGACTGAGTACCATTCCTCTGTATGCAAAAAGAAACTGAATCGGGGCTATGGTTAACAGTGTAAGAAGGAGGCATGGCATCCTTATTTCCTATCAGAGCCATCTTAAAGGAAATCAAAGATTGGAAAGGATGAGACAGTCTATCAGAAGGCCTAATAGAAGCAAAGTTGGGTTTACTCCTATTTGCGAAAAGCGAGCATCCCAGGGGAGTCAAAACACGTTTCTCAAAACTATTCAAATTAGTGCCATCAAAGTTCCCCGAGATCCTATTGTTCCAACGGCCAAAGAACAGTGCTCTAAGAGAAGCATGACAAGCAATTGTCAAAGGCAAAAGTTGAATATACCAACCTAGCCCCTTATCCCCGTGTTGCGGTAAATGTGAGCAGACCCAACAGTTAGACTTATTAAAAATGGCATGCGTAGCATTCATGATAAGTAGCAGAGTATTTTTGTGGTACCTTTGTCTATGCTGGGAGTCCCTAGTGGACAAAGTATGCAAATGTACAAAGGGAGTAGGAACAGTAGGTACATTTTCAGTCGGTAACAAGGATTCCAAAGGATGCATTTCCTCGAGGTACCATAAGCCTAGGACAGTGACTATTATAAAACCAAATATCATTATAAAAACACAGCAATACATTTTCGGGGCCCAGGTGCATTGTCCACTGTCCCGGTTGGTCACACCATCATTTACAAGTCCCATACGAGCGGTAGCGGTGGCAGGCATTGTAGTCTTCAAACGATACTCCAATGTTATTAGCTGGCGACCTCCTAGCCGTGCGACTTCTTAGTCCTTCCACAACCCTAGCCAACCGAATCCCCTTTCTCAAATTTGGGCAAAAACAAGCCCTCGATGATCCTTTTCTTCTTCAAATGCACAGCCGAACCGTGCCGTAAGTCTATTTTCTTGGACGCAGATTGTACCTTGCTTTTCCCGGTACTGATTGATCCGGAAACAATATGTCGTCACTTCCCGTTGGAAGCAACGTATCAGAGACAAGTGAAGATGCCGAATTTGAAACAGCAGTTTCCGGATGCAAAATTTTTGGAGAGTGTGGAGACAAAATGGCTGCTTCCCAAAGCCTCACGGGCTCAGAAAGATTCTCAGACACACTCTCTGCGCTATTTACTGCTTTGGGATCGTTGGTTGCAGCGTTAGCAAGGGGTTCTGTTTCTTCTGTATCGTGTGGCACTGGGTGAGGAAGTTTCTTGACGTGCAACGCGTGGATCCAATTCTTTCTTCCAGATACCCGCACCGCTGTTTGGGTGACCAACAGGACCTGGAACGGGCCCCGCCAGCGAGGTGCAAGACAGGAAGAGCGCTCAAATGCCTTGATAAGCACCCAGCTTCCAGACCGTATGCTGTGGCCCGGGCCCTTGTATCACACAGGTAAAGCCTCTCGTACCTGGTGATAAATCAAATAAAGGTTTTTAGTCAACTGGCTGCAATAATCTGAAAGTAATACATTTTCAACATTCCGGAAGGTTCCAGATATTGGCAGGTCTCCCCATTACCACCTCAAATGGAGAGAGCCCAGTCTTAGTTTGAGGGGTTGTACACATGGATAATAACACGATCGGTAAGGCGTCCGGCCATTTTAATTTAGTGCCAGCACACGTCTTAGCAAGCTTGTTTTTGATGATACCATTGTGTCTTTCTACTGGTCCGGCGCTCTAAGCATGTCTGGCTGAAGGGAACCGTTTGTTGATCTGTAATGCCGCACATATCTGCAGAATTACAGCGGCGACAAAATGTGGACCATTGTCCGACCATATGACTCTTGGTAGCCCGAACCGTGGGAAGTACTCCTTTAACATGGTTTTCGCAGTAGTCATGGCTGTAGCATCTTTGACAGGGAAAGCCTCAACCCATTTACTAAAATCACATATGACCACTAGTACGTACTTCATATTATTTCACCGTTCCATTTCAATAAAATGGATAACTTCAAAGGGGACAGATGGTGGCCCAAAACTTCCCCTTGATGTTGCTGTCCCCTTTCCCACATTGTGTTGTAGGCAAATCATGCAATCCTGGACATAGCTTTGGGCAGTTTTCAAAATCTTGTCATTTACCCAAACTTTCTCTAACATTTTCGTTACTTTCTGGGCACATACATGCGTAGGACCATGGGCCATGATGACCATCATCATTACATACGCGTCAGGGAGTAGCCACTTCCCTTCAACTATGTCCACCCAACACCCGTCATCATCAAGTTTCCCCAAGCCTTTAGCCCACCTCTTGGATTCTTCTAACGTGGCATCAGCTTGGATATCCCGTACAGACCCAACACCCTCATCCATTGCATAGGCATCTACAGTCTCCCTTGAAACATACATCTTCGTAAACAGATCGGCAGCAGTTTGTCTAGCTATCTGATCAGCGAAAGCCTTCCCTTTTCCTATGTCATCTGTATTCTTTCGATGTGCTACACATTTCATAATGGCTAACTGAACAGGGAGCGCAAGCGCTGAGAGCAGTTGTACTATTAGGGAGCCATGTTGGATCTTGGTACCATGTGAAGTCAAGAATCCTCTCTCTGACCAAAGTCTCCCAAAGATGTGAACCACCCCAAAGGCATACTGACTATCAGTATATATGTTTACTGCAAGCCGTTCGGAAAGTTCACAAGCTCGGGTCAATGCTATAATCTCTGCGGCCTGCGCAGAGTTATGCGTTATTCTCTTGGTTTCCACGACCGTGCTTAATGTACTGATTGCATAAGCAGCTGTGGATGTACCATCTGGAAGTTTAAAGCAGGAGTCATCACAAAACAGCTCTCCTTGTGGATTATCCAAAGGAGTGTCTTTCAAATCAATTCTACCCTTTGTCTCTTGTTCGGTAGTATACAGACAGTCATGTGGCTCTTCATCGCTGCAAGTAGTATCTTGCGGGAAAAGTAAGAGTTAAGCCGGATTACGAACACAACACCTCTTAATTTGGATGTGAGGAGCAAACAAGATCAATTCATATCTCGTCAACCGTGCGGAAGTGAGGTGTTGCGTTTGGGTTCGGTTCAGTAGAACATCTACAGAGTGAGGCACCATCAGGGTTAGATAATGGCCTAGGACCATTCCCTCCCTTTGTTTTACAGATGCAGCAGCAGCAGCGACAGCTCGCAAACATCTTAGCAAAGCGCATGCTACAGGATCAAGGCCGGAAGAAAAGTAACTGCACAACCTATTCTTCCCTCCATGTTCCTGCGTTAATACAGCCAAAGCACATCCATCATATTCATGCACAAACAACACAAAGGCCTTTTCATAGTTTCGTGTGCCCAAAACTGGTGCAGAGCATAATGCAGTTTCGAGCAAAGCAAACGATTGCTGGTGTTCCGCGTTCCACGGCAATGGCGAAGAAATGCCCTTCTTGTCAAAGCCAACATCGGTTTGATCACTAGTGAAACATTTGGGATCCACAACCTACAGAAAGAAGCCATACCTATCAAGGCTCTAACTTCCTTCTGTGTATTTGGGACAGACATGCCAGACATGTGTTTTATACGGTCAGGTGTCAATCTTCTTCCCTCCTTTGACAGGCGATAGCCTAAATAGGCGACCTCCTGGCAACAATATTGAAACTTTTTAAGCAAAGCTTTGTGACCATGCTTAGCTAGATGAATAAGCAATAACACAGTGCCCTCCTTACAGGCGCTCTCAGAATCAGCAGCTAAAAGAAAGACATCAACATATTGAAGCAATGTACAAGTAGAGGGCAATTCAAGGGTATCAAGCTGCTCTTTCAAAGCCCTACTGTAGATGCTAGGACTCTCTGTGTACCCTTGAGGTGCACGAGTGAATGTGAACGAGCGTCCCCCTAAGGTGAACGCGAACAAGTATCTACTATCCTTGTGTATAGGAATACTAAAGAAAGCATTCTTTAGATCCACAACACTGAAGTAAGTAGCTGTAGCTGGAATCATGGCTAATATTGTCGTCACATCAGGCACAATTGGGAATTGCGGAGCGATGACTTTATTAATGGCACATAAATCAATTATGAAACGGAATGGAATTGCATGATCGCCTTTTTTGTACATGGGTAAAATCGGACTATTGCACAAACTTCCAGAAATTTCTTCAATCACTCCGCGATGCACAAAATCAGAAACAATGCATTTCAAAGCTCTCTCGCCCTCAACTGAAATCTTATATTGGGGAATGCGTGGCAGCGCAATCCCATGTTTCAAAACTATCTTAACAGGCTCAATCTGTAAAACACCGACATCATTGTCGTCAACAGCCCATAAGCTCTCAGTTACATTAATGAATTCTGGTGGCAAAGGTCTAGTCAAGAATTGCGAGACAGAAAATTGCTGTGGTGAAATCGTCAAGCGCGCTCCATCAGAAGAGCAATAAATCACTGCATTTAATTCTTTTAACAGGTTCAACCCCAGCAAATTCTCCCCACAATTCGAAGTCAACAGAAATGGACAGTGGTCCGTAAAGGGACCCAAAGAAATGGGTACAGGCGAAGAAACCGGACAAACAACTGGCGTGCCAGAAAACCCTACAGAAACATTGGTTTGCCCTGACAGTGGAATGTTTGGAACCCGTGAATGATCAATGGAACACTTCTGTGCTCCAGTATCTATCAAAAACTGATGTTTCCTATTTCCCACCACCATTTCAACGTAGGGATCTTTCTGATTGACGGGAATAGGTGTAGGTTCCAAACCCTGCTTCGGGCAATCCTAATGAAATAGAATATCATCAAAAGGAAGCTCTTCAGATAAATATGCAGCAGAGGATGATCAAATATGTTCCTAGTATCCACTCTCGAAGTCTGATTATCCTGTGAAAAAAGTTGCTGAGGATCCTGTGCAAACTGACCTCTACCAGGGCGACCTCTGGATCGTCTACCCATATTCCCAAATGTATTATTCAACCTCTGTCGAAGGACGGGGCATTGTGCAACCCAATGACCCTCTTGTCAACAATAGGCACACTGGTTAATGTTCACAGGACCCAAGGACACATTCCCTGCGGAACATACTGACCTCTAATCTGCGAACTACCCCCTTGGGGGCCTCTAACAATTTGCTGTAATAGTACTTTAGTCTTTAAATCACCTTTTCGTTTTTCAACTCTATTTTTCATTATTGACATGATTCTCGTAGTACTGAGCCATGTGCAGTACTTCTGATTGGGACTTCACTTGCCAAGCGCTCTCAGAAGACATAATTTGTGACTGGATGTCAGGCATCAATCCACGCACACATTTGTCCACAAATAACCTTTTCCCAGACTCTGTGCCTAGGTCTTGTCCGCTGAAATCCGAGAATACCTGTTCGAACCGATTAAAGAACTCGGTAGCACCCTCAGACTTCCCTTGGACACAGGCCGTATATGTGTCCCAAATAATTCGTTTCTCCAGGATTATGGTTTCAATTTTTCAGTGATTCTATCAGGTAAAGTCAGTATCACCTGATGTGGTCTTTCACCAGCTGGCCTTTCTCCATCGGATCTAGTTATATTCGCCCATGTATCTCCCAACCCTGGCACGTCGTCTCTAGTTCTAACTTGTTTCCACAAATCTACGGGCAGGAGTACAGGAAATAATAAATCAATATCGCCTAAGGTGAACACTGAGGACTGCAAGACGGACTCTATTTCTTTATAGAATCCTGTCTGATTTTTCCTAATATCAGGAATAGATTGTCTAATAGTATTCACTTCCTGTCTTGAGAATGGGATGTGGACAAACTGTGATACATAATGTGCAGGAATGTCCACGGTGACTATACCCCGTGCAGCATCGGCCGCAATCTCGACCTTCGGGACAAATGTCGGAGGAACCTCTCTCATAGGCAACTGAGAAGTAGGTGACTCCGAACGCTTACTAAGCAACAGAACTAAGTTGAGCGCTAAAGCATTTGAAGGAGTGCCAAGTAAAAATGCTCTCTTATAAATACCCAATAACTCTGTGGGACAACTAATCTTTCTTTTTCCACAATCATCCTGTAGGTACTCTATTATTACCTGTATCACTTTCCTCTGCATTTCTGGCGTATACTGACTATATGTGTCATATACTTCAACTGGAGTTATCGACATATCTGAAATCCATCTAAGCGCGTCCTTCGTACAAATTCGTGTTTCCTCAGATATCGATTTTCGACAAGGAAGGAATCGTTTCTGTACATACATACTTTCCCCCTCGTCATCCTCATTCTGTAACCTTTCCAACTCCTTTCATACTCAAATAACCTCTCGACATGCTCATTTACTTTCTCCAGTGTCTCTTGAAAACGCTAAAGAATTTAGATCCCTTAACCCCTGCGGGAGATCTGTTTTATTTAATTTGCCCCACATTACACATAAATGAATCCCTAAACCTTCAATAAAAACATTTTTCTCAGGAAAATTATCCATATTATAAAGTGTGGCAAAAACATTAGCTTGATCATCCCTCTCCATACAATGCTTAGCCCATGCAATCAACTCCCGTTTCTTCTCTGGTGGTACAGTATTGCGAGTGACAACCATCGACCCCGCACCTTGATCGACTACAAGCGGCACAGGACCACTTGGAAGAGAGGAGGCAGGCAAACTCAATGGAGGTACTGTTACAGGTGCGATAAGAAGAGGTGGAGGAGCTGGAGGAAGAGGAACATTAGGAGGAGCAGGAACAACGGGAACAACAGCAGGTAGAGCAGGAAGAGCAGGAGGAAGAGGCAAAGCAGCAGGAAGAGGAACATACGGAGGTGGCGCAGAGGCACCAGGCCTTCGTTCATTTAACAATTTGTCTATGAATTTGTCGGAAACACAAAGGTCTTTAGAAGGATACATTTTCTGTATTCCAAGTGAGAAAGCCCTATCCATATTCCTAGTCGATTCAGAATGTTTATCTTGGTCATACAATAATGCTTTTTCGGCGTTCGTCTTATGACAGCGCGCATATTTTTCTCTACTTTTAAGTTGCTGTAACGCTTCTTTTTTCCAATTCTGCAAAACATCAAATGCTGTAGGCCTAGCCTTTTTCTTTAATAGAATTGACTCTAAATACTCAATACGAGGGATTTCGAAACTACCATTGATTGGCTACTGAAGTTCGGAGGCATGTCTGGTTTGTCTGTGCTTAATATCATTAAATACTATACTTCCAATGCCATGCTTACAGTACATAGTACACGCCGGCGACCCCTCCTGTGGTGCTGGACGGCTAAATTCCAAAGATTGTCTATCGCTGCGGAACAACGCCCTGAAGCAGGTAGACAATTTCCCAGGCATATCAAATTATTGGTGTTACCTGGTCAATAATTGTGTCTGCAGATACAATACGCCAAAATCATATTATCAGGATTATATTAAGAGTGGGGTCACGACTCACCTGATCAAGCCTAAGGAGGTCCGATCGGATTTCAAAGAATCTTACCTAACTAATCTTACCTTGTGTGTGAAGATTTTGGCAAATCTGCCCGCCTCGATAAGTGGACCCTCGTCAAGATGCCGTTCTCGGACCACAAGCTAATCGTCCAGGGATCGGGTCGTGCAGCGCTGCAGAGGTGTCGCGTCTCATTCAGTGGGGCCCCTTTTTGTCACACCGTCTGATCCCAGTCCGATAGCGAGGGTCAACCTTCGATAATCCGGCATCAATCTTGAGGGTCCCTATTTGGGCGCCAACTGTGAAAACAAAATCTAAATATCGAGGATGAGTACCCCAAAATGAAATACACCAAACACGGGTTACAAAGGAACATACAAAAGATCTTTAATTATACTGAATCAGTTACAAAGAACAGAACAAAAATCAGATAGCTATCGGCCCTCAGTGCAACACAGCGGACTCCAGCATGGTTCGGTGTATTCAGTGAGAGACGCTGTACATTAGAATTTGTTGCTCCTTTATACCATTTGCGAACACAATGTCCAACCCTACTTCGGGCTAATATTCCTCTAATACATTACTGATCTAGGGTTAATGCCGAGTTCGCATATCCACATGAAACTAGTTTGCCTTTAATACATACGTCAACAAGCCTACACGGCAACTGTGTGTTTTGGGATTTCCCATGCAGGTCTTCTCAAACATTAATACAATGTAGTTAAACAAGTGTTCTTAGTTCAGTATTTGAATACATTGTTCTTAACATATGCTCGTGGATTAGTTTCATTGCACGAGTAATCCTTTACACACAGGTCAACGAAGGACAAGGTCTCAGTTTGCGACCTCAACAAGTGGCCTGCAGTCAAGTTACATATTAATTACACACATAGGTCAAGACGGCCATGTTGTATTTCGGAATGACCTTGTCCACCATTGTAACTCACAGGGTGACTTTACAGAGCGAACGTAAAATGGCGGATTGACCTAAAATGGCGGCTTACATTGATTTTAAGGTCAGGACCTTGCAACACGGATTTCTTCGCAAGTGACTTACAAGCAGCTTGGCGTAGGCCAATATTTATATATTCATTACAATAGGAGGCATGATATAATTTCTCATTTGACACCAGACGGACGCTGACGTGAAACTGAAGGTAATCCAGCCACCTGGCAGTGAGAGGGGGACCTCCCCCTCACATAGCCCGGGGGTTGGATTACAGTTTTGAGCGATCCCTGCTTTGCAGGGATCGCTCAAAACAAGGTGCCAAAAAGGACGAGCTATCTCGTCCTTGGCACTGTGTATGCACTTCCAAGGACGAGATATCTCGTCCTTGGCACTTAAAGGGTTAATCTCAATGTTAAATTGATGCTTATGTTTGTTGACCAGGTTACCATGATTTTTTTGGGGTCACTGATACTTTTGCAGAATCCACTCATAATTAAGTTTTGGGTAGTCTGGCAGAGTTGAGGCCTCGAAGTTTGAAAGACGATCAGCCATTTGATGTTGATTTATATGGAGTTTGTTCAAACCATTATTTAATTCAACGTGGAGCTTTTGTTCGGGATGTATTCCATGTTATTAAAATTTGATGGTGATCGCTATTTGATTGCGAACAATTTGCAGTTGCTGCTAGTATTTTTCATATCCCTTCTGAGTTGAAAATATAGTCAATGATTGAGCTGGATTGTTTGTGTGTCCAGGTTGGAGGTGGTAGGCCTTGTTCATTTAGTGGTTGTTCCGTCAACGTTAGGTTTCGAATGGCAATTTCTTTAGTCCATTTTTTTGCTCTTGGAGACAAATTGAAAAAGTCTAGTCTCATACCTTCTGGACTGTATAAATGAATATTAAGGTCACCAGCAATGATGAACTCTGTCTGTTTATAGGTGCTGGCGATTGTGTCAAATTCATCACAAACTGAATTAAGGAATTTGTTATCATTCATTGCTGTTGGATTCCAATAAATATTGAAGATTGTTAAATATGTTTGATCAGAATTCCAGCTGGACTCCTTTTTTAAGGTTGGCATACAAATGATGATATATTGATCCCAGGAGTGAATATTTTTCTTTGCTGTAATTGACCAAGTTGGATTTAGTTTAGTCAGGATCATCATTCCCGATGAAGGCCTGCCTTGTTGAGAAGTAATCGCTGGGTTCATGTGGGTCAAAAATCCTTCACAGATTACCTCGTTGGAAAGTCAAGTTTCCTGGAGACATATTGTGGACATTTCTTTTTGCTTTATAGAACCTTCGGTGAAAAGATGTTAAAAGCCTCTAGTATTCCAAGAACATAGCATTATCTCACACAGTGAGGACTCCTTGCGTTTTGATTGTTATAAACAGGTCTTAATTTGTGGGCTTTGAAAATCACGTTGTGTCGTTAGATTTCTTTTATATTGTGAATTGTAGTTCATATCGCGCTGTAGATCTTCCATCCTATAGGCCAAGTGCGAATTTTGTTGAGTATTTTTGTTTGTGTTGTCTCTGATCCACAGATCGTTGTTTGATGGCAATCGCTTAATGTTCTGTTGGGTATCAGATTTCTTCTGTTTATTTTGATCAGAGAGATCATGTGCGGTAGGTATATTTAGTTTTTTAAGCGCCATAGATTTGGTTACAAAGATTTCTTCTGTCAGAAATCCCAATTTTGCTAACTGGTTATTTGTAGACATAACATGTTGCATCGTTTTTTGGTTGTAGAAGTCGATGTGAACTGTTTCCATCTGGTTCTTATTGGGGAAATGTAACACGTCAATGTCTCCCGAGCTGATTTGAGCCAGTTGCGGAATAACTTTGAATAGACATAGAATGTTTGATCTATTCACAATTTATGATTCAGCAGGATTTAGACTGGTGGCAGAGAGTGATATTCTGAAGATATTAGTTACTTTCCACGGGTCAACAAAATTTGGTCGAATAAGTGGTGTCTCGCGTTGGATCGCGGACATTTCCGCAGTCTTGGAGGAATTGTCAGCTTCTACTGAAGTCCAGATTTCCTCATTTGATACAGTTGAGTATATAAAGGAGAGGTTAGTAGATGTATTAATTGAAATCGAGTCCGCGGATTCAGACATGGTCTCATAACATTCATCTAGAACTATCAATGGTTCGTCTTGAGGGTCTATTGGTATGTCATTCGGTACAGTTGGAATACTAAGTCCTATAGATTTGTCAGAACGATTCCTCGGCGATTGGGTTGATGTATCTTGGCAATCACAGCTAGTAGTGCATCAAGTGGTTCATCCTCTTGATGGAAGGAGATTTCACGCCCTTGCTCTGGTCTAGTCAGTGCTTCTTTGGGTTGTGGCCTTGATTCAAAAGAATCTTTCTTTGGTCGATTTAGAACATGGTCTTTTTTATTATCATTTTGTTTTGGTGTTGGTAGAGCAGGTCGAGACTGTTGTTTTTGATCAACCTGGAGTTTTCTTAGGAAGGCTCGAGAGCCTGTCTGATGTTTTTTTAAAGCTTTTTTCTTTGGCAACGGTTGATTTCCCAAGTGTCCTTGTTTAGTTAAATCGAAGATATCAAATGGAGTGCATAATGAAGGTTCAGCATTTGCAAGACTTGAAGATAATGGTACATCCAATGGCTTTAAAAGGTGTACTTGAGTTTTGTATTGAGTAGTTTGGTTTGTTTTAGGTATATCAAGTTGTAGTTGTTTCTCCATTTGAGGTTGCGTTGTAAGCTGGTCTGGTTTGATGATTGATTGAGGGTGTTTTTTGACTTTGTCATCCATAGATTTCTTTGTAATTGTTGCCAACGTATCTGTCAAATTTTGTTTGTCGACCCAATTAATTCTTGCAATTTCTGCCAGGCAGCTTTGCCATTTTCTAGTGGCTTCTGCCTCATAGTTTAGGCGTTCTTGTATAGTACCTATAAATCCTTCTAGGTTGGTTTGTCTTGTCAGGATCATAGCTAATAAGGTTGCTTGATCTTTTGTGGTGTCTACCATTGTTTCTTGGATCTTGAGAAAAGGTACCATTGCTAGTGATAGAACTGCAACTAACGAATTCTGAAGATCGAGCACCGTTGTTGGAATTCTTTCAGGAATCTCTGGGGAGTTGATCGTTGTTACATCCTTTGTGGGTTGAAAAGAGGATTCCAACGCAGTATGGTTGGTGCCAATCAGTGTAGACTTTGGTTGTAGGTCATGTTTGGGGGACGTTTTTAGGGCCAGGTAGTTTTCTTTATTAACAATTGGCGTAGACGTGTTAGTTGTTACATCAGATTTCTTATTCTTTAGGTCTCCGAAGATTTCTTTTCTTCGTTCCTGGGAGTCCATGATTGTGTCTATTTCTGTTATGTCAAGAGACAGACGAGCTACACGGCTTTCCAATTGTTTGTTTGTATTTCATTGTGGGGAGTCTGGGAAGTAATATGATGATTGCCATTGTTGTTTGGCTGTTCGCGCTCTTTGTTGCAAAGATGGGGTACAGGAAAGGTCTGCATGCACATTTTAATGAGTATTTTCAAATTGAAAATGAGAGTGTACTGGTAAAGTGCACTCACTTTTTTGTGGTGCAAAGGATGGTGGTTTAAAGGCGGGTTGGATAATAGGGCTAGGCAGCAAAGTCTGTTTTCTCTCTTGTCCCAGCATGTCAGTGAGATCTTGAGGCTTAGGAAAGATCGACATGGCACTATCGCATCTAGGGGGAATTTGTGCATCTTCAAGATGTCACTGGAGTGTATCAGGCTGCAAAGCTTGGATCAGGGGGGTGGTTGTTGAAATGTTCTTCTTTTCAGGCTTCAATGTTAACTTCAATAAGGATTGGTCTTGATTTCCTATAGAGCAGAGTGGGGGAATTGTGTCCATTGAAAGTGCCGTAGTCGGCTTGTCCTCGTCCTTCGCCTTCATAGTAGCATGCAATAAAGCAGTCGTAGTTGCTGTTTTCATGACTGTGTTAGATGGATCTTGCGGAGGATTTATATATGAATCTGTAAGATTGGTGTTTTTTGGGGCGTTTGCTAATGTCTCTTCCAGTTTCTCTTGTAAGCGAGTGCGGGGTTTGGTGGGGTCCATTGTAGATTAATAGGATAGTTGCTTTAAAGTGGTGGGTCTCTATGGCCTAAAATGGGTTAGTAAATGAAACTTAGATACTTACCGCGTAACCAGCCGTAAACAGCAGAAAACAGGAGCAGTACGGCGCCCTTGACTCCACAGCGGGCTTAACCTTTGTCAGCATTTCAAGGATTTAAAAAAAGCAAACGTTCATAGACCTACCCTTCCATGTCCATCCCTATCCTAATGCAAAAACAAGCAAATGTGTTCCGTATGTCCTTCCACATGACCCTCCACGACCTGCAATTCCAAAATGCATGAGAGGCTCATCCTGCACCTCAGCATTAGGATTCCCTACGGGTCCCTTGTGTCTACTTGTGACATCTTTCATAATAGGTCCTTCTGATAGGCCCTTGGTGCGGCACTCGCAATTGGCCTCTCTCCTAGGCTACAAAATAAACACCAGGCCTTTTTCCTAGGCCTTGGGTTACAGGACTCATGTTTCCCCTTTTATCAAGGTTCTTCCTTCCCCGGTCCCTTTTGCATCAAGGGCACAGGATTCTCAGTATGCCGCTCTTTTAGGCCTTAGGATACATGACTCAAAATAGGCCCGCTCCTAGGCCTTGGGTCCAGCATTTATAACAGAACTCTCTCATACAACTGGGCTCCACCTGCCAGGCCCTGGAACCTCTTATTAGCTTCCACTTCCCCATTAGTCACAGGTGGAAAGAATAAGGCTTTAACTTTTCAGTTCCCCCAAGGAGTGAAGAGGAGTTGGGGTGCCCTCTAGGTCAGCCTTCCTTTGCAATTGCCTCTAAGGCTTAACAGTTCTTTCTCTAGCTAGCACTGCCTTCCTCCAAGCTGGGGTCCTTCCAAGAATCCTCCCTCCAGCAGCCTTACCTTGTACTAAGGGATCAACAGCAGTCACGTTTGCTTCCTCTGTGTCTAGGACCCTGAATTATTTAACCCTGGGCTCCTGGGCCTCTGCCGAAATGCGCTCTGATTGGTTGACTCCTAGGCTTCTTTGTATCCCCGCTGAGACTGGTTCGATTCAGTGATGATTTCATATCCTCTTACCGGTCTATAGTGATTTTTTCGACAGGTAGCATTTCTAAATACAAAAGTTTCGACGCAAAAGCATCGGAAAAAAAAGTTTGTAATACATTTTTTAAAAAAAACATTTTTAATGGGGAGGGTTCCCCCGCAACCCCTGTTTTCTTTTTAAAAGAAACTTTTTTTTCTATACGAAACTAAAATAAAACCTGTAACATGAAGAAAAATGCATTCACATTCTTTTTTCAAAACTTTGTATTCTAAACTTTTGCATTTAGAAACTATTTTTTTGAAAATATATCTGGATAGCTGGATTCACTGTTGTAGGTCTTCTTCCAAACCCAGCATATTTCAGGTGGTAGGAGTTCTGAGTAATTGCCATGGTTTATGCTTCTGGAGTGCAGATGTGGTGGCACAGTTTTCGGATAAACATGTACCGGCAGCTGGTTCTCTTTCAAAGGTGATGAAGAAGGCATAAAGACTGTTGGAAGCTTTTCCTCTATGCTTTTTCCATCTTCCTTTATGAATGTGTCCTTTTTTTCTTGAGTACTTCCTTTCTTATGAAGGACTCTCTGACCTGGTCAGGTCTCTGAGATGAAATTACTTATCTCAGCGGCTTATCTCAGCGGATTAAGAGACAATGTCTGGCAATATGCCGAATGACACTACAGGAGTAACATGGTGCTATTGGAGTATTAGTTTCTGCAATGGCCTGGGTCTGGTTTTGCGGGGGGAGTGGGAACCGAGTCAATGAACACGTCATCTATATACCCAGTTTTGATTCTGTAAATGCTTTTGTAGGGAAATGGCCCTTGTTCCACTACTTCTCTGGGGGGTGTTTCTCTATGTGTTCTGATATAAGAGTCCAGTCTGAATCTCTGGCAGTGCAGCTCTTAATTTTTACCTTTTGGTGAACAGTACCCATGGAATACCCTTATGGCACCCTTGAGTAGAGGTACCCCTTGTACCTATATTGTTAGCTTTAGTGTAGTGTGTGTTTTCTGGCACCTGTGCATCACCCACAGAGCAGGTATGGGCTGGAGGCAGCTACATGCTGACTTTGCAGTGGCTCTGGGATTCCTCCATTTTTGGGACACTGAAGCCCTGCCATAGTACTCACTGGATTCCTACACAATTGCAAGATGGGCATTGTAGCCTCTTGGTATATTTTGCCTTTAACCCTTGTATCTCAAAGTCCTGAGGAGCGCTGGATTGGTTCCCTTCCTCTGAATTGCTGTTGTTGAATGTATGTTATGTGGAAGGACCATACATGGATCTGGGGCTGTCCATGCCAAACTAGCTGCAACCTTCCCCGGGACTGCGTGTCATGGGTAAACCCTTGGGGTTGGACCTGTATGAATGGAGAGAGGAGTCAATTTGCATTCTGTGTTGTGGGTGTCTGGTTTTGGTTGTGTGACAATGCCTGAGCCAGCCCTAAATGAAACTGGAATGAATGCAGTGTGTGCTCTGGAAGGCTTGGAGCTGCCTCCAATCCACATTCACTGTTTTGGGTTTCTAGTTTTGGGTGAATTACCTGAGTTCCTGTGAGCCTGATTGGGTGCTTCCTTATGAATGCACTAGTGTGTTATTGGCTGACTGAGCTTGGCTCAGCCTGACTGAGTGAGATTTGTGTATAACAAGGAGCCCCTCACTCTCCACCTTCTCAGAAGCTGAAGTCAGAAACCAGAAGAAGATACCTGTAGTATTCCTGATGCTTGCATCCTGAACCCAGATGGAGGAAGAGGTCTGTTGCTGCAACTCTTCAAGAAATCCAAAGACTGCTTTGCTGATTCGAGGACTGAAGCAGAGAGGCCATGGAGAGATGATCTCTTCCCATAGCGATGAGGGTACCACGTGCAACTGCTGTTATTCACTCAAGGTGTCCTGGAAGCCAGTCCTGAGTGCCTACAGTCCTGCAGAGGTACCTTTGTGAGTCCAGAAGAAGAGTGCTCAGACATCTTGAGCCCAAGAAGTCCATCTGCATCATCCAGGGTGTGGAGGTCGTTCATCACCACTGGGAAGCCAGATTGCTGTGTATAGCCCAGAAGATGGGGTACTCTGGCATAGCACTGCCCAACGCCTAGAGCTTGCCAAGTTCCACCTACCAAAATAAATCTTCAAGGGACACTCCAACCATGACATCTGTCCACTTCTCCTCAGTTGAGGTAGTCCAGAGTTGTTGGAGGTTCCACCTACTATTGTGATTGGTTCATTTTCCCGTGTCGCGCTGCCGACACTTCCGGGTCACGTGACCCGTGACAAGTCCGTTTCCCTGTTGCACTTAGCAACCAGCCTCGGCCAAGCCAAGTCAAGCTTGCAGCCACAGGACGTTCCCGATAGCTGCATGTGTTTGACTCAGCGTCCTGTGCAGCCCTGAGCGAGCCGTATTTTGGCTGACTGCTAATTAAAAGGTAAGCAACATGCGCATTGCTCCCCTCTACGGCTGTAGTCTTCACCGCACACCATGCTGCCCTGGGAGGTAGCCACTACTTATCTGCAGGTTGATATGCACTGAGACTAATGTGCTCCCTTTCTCTACTACATTTTCAGTATTCTCAGTATTCGTTACTGCGTCCACCTGACTGAGGGTTTTCACTCGCCGCTCTTCGCACAGCAGTCATCTTTTCTTCACTTGTGGAGGAGGTGCATTGGTAGGCTGATCACCGCTTTTTCTATACTATGTATCCTTTCCCCAGTCGCAACAGCACAGCCCGAATATGCAATAATGGTTGCTCTATCGAGCATGTAGATTTACTCATTTATTTATTTATTAATTTATATTTTATTGTTCATTATTATTTCAATTTATAAAATGGGTTTTCTGTTATTCATTTCCCTATAGTTTGTGAGCCTGCACGTCGCACCGCAGTACCTGCGCATCTATGCCTGATTGGGTTCAGGCTTACCGTGTGTCTCTCTGCAGTCCCGGTGTGGGTTTATCGAGTCGGTTCTGAACAGCACGCCATTTTCTTCTTTTTCCAGTCCAACATCCATGGGGACTGGACAAATTGAACCCCTCCAGGTGAGGAATGGTTAAATCCTAATTTCTTCCTCCCTAGGGGTTCTCCTTTGTTTGTTTGGTCACACATACGTGTTCTAGGCAGAACCTTTCATGGCTTTTCTAAATTTTAAAGCAAGCTTGGGGTGGAATGGCAGATGTACACTCAAGCATGCATTTTGACCACTATAGCCCATTATTTTCAGTTGGAAACTTAGTTTTTCCTTTTTGTGTTCTCTCTCTTTTTCCCTATAGGGTATCATGAATTTGCCCCAAAGAAGGTGGTAACACACAACCACCGAAACGCTATAAAAAGATAAGGGGGATTGGCTTCCAGATTCTCGGCCTTTGAACATTTGGACATGTGTTCCCTTTTTTGGAACGTATTAAATAACTTGGCAGCAGACACGATATATGGAAAACTGTTTCTGTCTAAATCTGGTGTATCCATATATGTTTTCTGTTTCCCCTATATGCATTGGCAAAACCAGTGGGGGTTTCCCTTATATGAGTCTTATGAGAAGATCTCTGAAAACTTTTTCTAAAAAGACCTTTAGTCTTATTTTGAAATAAATGATATACTAATACTAGACATTTGAGGGATTTCCAACCTCTATTTGATTTGTTTAGATTGTTATTCAAATTAGAATACATGAAACTGTCACTATGAAACTGTTTCATTTATCCTTTCCTTTCCCTCCTTTTTTTTAATCAGAGGAGCTTTTCCTCTCTTGCTCTTTCCCCTTATTCTGAGCACTGGGTTTTTCGTTTGTTCACACTTGCACTTATCAGCATCTGTTTCCTTTATTCTTTAACCTTGGTTATGTGTGACTTTATGTTTGATGAATGATGTAAATAATTGTTTCATCTCCCCTCTCCATGTTTACAATTCGATGTATAATTGTTGTGTTTTTTTAATTCTGTTATTCAACATATGGTAATCTTTGTTTGCAACTTTTTACAGCATTAAAACAGTATAAATTATACACTGGAAATGTTGTGGTACATGTGGTCATCTTGTTTTTCTATATATTTCACCATGCATGAATATGGTTGTAATTAGGGGTGGGATTTGATACAAGAAAAAAACCCAATTACTGAAAGGCCCTCCACCAATTCAGCACACTAGGCAAGGTCCTGAGTGCTCTGTTTCTTGCTTTGCAGCATTATCTTGTTGTGTTATGTAGTCCAGAGTTGTTGCATGCAGAGGAGTGTCTGCCGGTGGGTTTTCTGCCACCAAACCACGAAGACCGTGTCCCTGTGGTCCAGACTTGTTGGAGCTCCACAGTACAGTCCATTGCTCAAGACCAAATCACCAGAAGCCCTCCTGTCATTTGTGTTGTGGCTGCTTTTGTTTTGCTGATCCCTATGTGACCTTTATGGGCTATATCAATCATCCAGTTGCAGATCTCCTCTGGCACCACAGCTTTGCCCCGCCGAATCACAATGCTGTCTTCAGTACTCAATTCCTCTCTAACTTCCCAAAATGGCCTTTCCTTCACAACCAACTCCCTTTTTCTGGGCCAATAACTTTGGATATACATTTTCACTTTTGACAACAATTCATCGTTACCTACTGCTCTCACCCATTCCTCCATACATATCACATTATCAATGTTGGCAAAAACCATTTCTACTTCCTCATCTTGAGTCTCTTTATTCTCCTTCATCGCTAATCTGGAAAAATAATCAGCATATACATTTTCCTTTCCTGATATGACCGCCACCTCAAAGCTATGACACTGTAATCTGGTAACCTATCCCGCAACTCTCTGAGATACCTTATCTAATCCTTTATTTTCAAAAATCGACTTTAATGGCCTGTGGTTGGTTCTAATCACAAAATGTGTGCCCCATACGAAACCTTTGAACTTCTCAATCGCCCATAAACAACCTAAGGCCTCCTTTTCCAGGAATGATTACCTTAATTCTTCACCTCTCAATGCTCTAGAGACATGCGCTATAATTTCTTCACCTCCCTCAGCCTTAATTGGGGGCAAAACCACCCCTAAACCCACATCGCTCGCAACAATGGTGAGCACACTCTTTCTTCTTGTGTCAAATTTATTTAAAGGTTCAGCCAGATTTATTTCCTCCTTAATCTTTTTAAATTCCATTTGGCACGCATCGTTCCACACAAACTCTTCAGTTTTCCTCAATAACTTTCTCATCTCAGTGACCTTTTCTGCATAATATTTCATATATTTTTCATAAAACTCTAACATTCCAAGGAAAGATCGTAATTCCCCTTTGTTCTTGGGATCTGCAACCTCTTTGATGGCAGTGGCCATTGAGTCTTTCGGTTTTATACCTCGGACAGATATTTCATGTCCCAGGTACTCTACCTTGTCACCACGAAATACACACTTTTCATTCCTTAGAGTTATGCCACTCTCACTCAAAATTTTCAACACTTCACTTAACCTCTGATCATGTTTCTCCGCATTCTCTCCGGATACAGAATGTCATCTTGAAAGCAAAATACACCACTTATTTTGCCAAACAACCTATCCATAATTTTCAGAAAAACCGAGGATGCAGATACCAGCCCAAATGGCATACGCTTGTACTGAAATACACCTTCATGAGTGATGAAAACTGTGGACTTCTCTTCATGTTCAATCTGATGATACGCAGACACCATATCAAGTTTGGAAAATATTTTTCCCTGCCCAAACATGGATAACATTTCGCTCATATTGGGTAATGGATGTTTATCAACCATAATCGCTTTATTTACTTCTGTTAAATCCACAAGCAATCTCAAATCTCCAGATGGCTTTTTTACAATCACTAGTGTAGAAATCCATTCCACACCACAGCTCTTTTAATCACAACCATTTCTGTCAATTTCTCCAGTTCTTTCTTTACTTCCTCTATCAAAGGGAAAGGAACAGATTTCAACTTTGCTCTCACCGAAACACATCCCTGCCACAATCTGATGCTGAATACCTCTCACTTTACCAATCTATTTTCTAAACACTTTTTCATACTTATATTCCACACACTGAGAAGTATTTATATGGATCACCTGTTCATTTTGATTGGGATCCAATCCTACCATTAGTCTTTTCTGGTCCCTCCAACCAAACAAAGTGTTCCCCATTTTAGTGATGTAAACCTTTCCTTTGGCATAACTTTCCTTAAATTCAAAAAAATCAAAATCATCCCCTGGAATGAGCCTGATGAGTTACAGATGCCTCAATATCATTGGCATTCACTACCCCAATAGCATCCGCATTAGTACTGGCATTTTTTCCTTTTTTATTTTTATTCTTATTATTTTTGTCAGTAGTTTTAGCAGATTTGGGCAACATCTTCTTCATTTGGAGCACCTCTTTACTTTCTTCGTCAAGTTGGTTCAAGTCCAACACAACATCTTCATTTGAAATATTACAAAGATTTCTAATGTGCGAGTTGTGACCCTTTATCTTGGGAAGAGTGAGATTTCTTGCTTTTTTACCGGCCTCACTGGTCTGCAATTTCCTCAAGGCCCTTCTTTTGAGTTCTCTAATGTGCAGCCATTCATCTCTGTGTGACATTAAGTGCCCAGAAGAGCTATCTTCGATGGGCTCCCTAAATGCCTCATGCATAACTTCCCGTTCCACCTGCTTCCTGTTTGATCAGATTTGTTAGAGCCGAGGGGCTATCAGGGTTGTCACTTGCAGGCATGCATACTGTATCCATATCCTGTGGGCACGCAACATAATTTGATTGAATGGGGTTGGTAGGGAGCTGCAAAATTGCAGCTTCAAGTTTTTCAATTTTTGCCGATATGCTACTAACATTTAGTTTTAATTTAGCAAGTTTGCCGCCTTCTCCATCCTGCTGTATATGTGCTGGACTGGCCAGAACCTCGGCATACGATTGAGTGGATGGCGTGATTAGTTTCTCAGAGCAACTCGTTTGTGTAGACTTCGCACATACAGGAGACCTAGTGGTTTGCAAACCCTGGGTTCTTGAAAGCATGTTAGAAGATTCTACATCTTTATCATTAAGTGCCTTGACAGTTGCCTTACCACAGATGAAGCCTTCTAATTTGTTGGTTTCGCTAGTATGCCTGATGAGATACATTTTAGGTCTCTGATCTCATAATGTGTTAACTCATGGCCTTTGTCCAGCAAGTTTAATAAACGCGTTAATACAGCAAATTACATTTCAGCACTCTGGGTATCATGAGAGGAAAGGCGATGTGTGAGGGTTCATGTGTTCGTAAGGGAATCTGTCTTGATTGCTCTGGACTAGAGCAGACCTGGGTAGCCTGAGTACGGTCCAGATTCACTTTTAGGACGTTGGGCACATTGGAAAAGGGAAAATTATCCAATGGTACGGCTGAACACGGGGCACTCCGTATCCCACCAGGCAAGGCATTATTTGGGTTACTACTCTCTCTCTGCCTGTTGTTATATAAGTGCACATTGTCTATGCCCCCACAAGCAACAGCCACTGGGGTGGATGGACCAAGAGAGAGTCTCATTATTTTTCCTAACTCAGCCATGACAGCCGGGGCCAACATGGAGATGTTGGAAATGGATAGATTTGGGATTTCTAGAAAGGGCGTACTAGGACAAACATGTGGCGCACTTTCCCGGATACTGAGAAAGATGTTCTGTATAGACAAATCAACATTATAGGTCTCTTTGAGAGGAAACGATAACACTCCTCGTACATCATCATATGGTGCATATATTTGCGCATTCATGAGTGAGAAGGCTGCATCTTGTACAATTCACTCATCCTTTTTGCTTTGTGCAATAATGTCATGTGCATCTTCATTTCCCATTGCAATTACTGAGTGTGGCTGCATCTCAGTTGTGCTAGCATCTAATGAGGGCATAGCTGTAGTTTGGTATGTACAATTATGCATTGTGTTTTTTTTTAAATTTGCGATTTGCAAATCTTGCAGCTTCTAAGGCTACCCACCATGCTATAATTTACAGTTTATCAGGTGGGATATAGCCAGCCGTATCCATCAATATCAACGTGACGTCTTCCACTCCCAAGTCAGAAGTTAGGAGCTCTACACAAGGGATAAGGCTGCGGGACTATCAAAGGTGAGATTTTTTAGCTTCCCTAATGGGGTGCAAGATGGATTTCCAGGTACAGTGAGAGCAAGTATATTAGTGTGCTTGCATGAGCCGCTATGCTTCTGACGCGCTACCATACATACATGCCAGACAGACCCACCGTATAAGTACAACCAGCAGATGTTCCAGCCCCTGTAGAAAGCTAGCCTTCATATAGCACATCCTCCAAGGGTACTCAAAAAGCTACGTATATGTGGAGTGTTGACAAAAACCAATATTACAACTCCAAGGTTATGGACTAATGTTGTTTCAATCCAAAACGTCTACGCTCATTCCAGCTCACAACAACGTGTACTCTTGGTCCAGCGCTTGACATAAGTAACGCGGCCTCCCAAGCTCTATGCGCTGTGTGCTTACCATGTGGGTGGAGAAGTCCTGCTCACATTTAATGGGGCTGCTAAAGTTTGAACAGAAACGGCAAAATCGAGCCCAAGAGCCCCCTATGCCCCGCACACCCAAACAGTACACTTCGGTGCACGTCTGGTACACGCACTGGTGTGCATGCACGTGGAGGTTATAGGATTGCTGGGAGATGGTGGGTGGGGCCAGAGGGAGACTGTGAGTTAAGCAAACAGAGAACGTTAAACATTAAGCGGGAGCCAGACAAGAGCTTTTTGAATCCAAGTTATTACTTGAGACGTTGAGACGTAGTTTTCTCAGTCAATCACTCCGTAAGCCTGCCGAATTTTGGCATAACACAATCCTTCTTCTTGAGCATACAGACAGTTCCGGGGAACCACGGGCAGCAAAACCAGCCAAGCAGTACACTTCAGTGCACTTCATAAGGTTAGTTGAACGGTGTTCGGATTTTCTTATTTCATGTTTAATTGTTTAATTATGTTTAAAGCAGCCTTTAGGCTTTATATACATAGAAATTAGAGCCACTCCTCAAGAAACAGTAAAATCAATATACAATAAAATATACAAACTCATTGCCACAAACAAGCAGTCATTGCAACATACGAAGAATCTCAGATACCCCATCCCAAAATGTAGTTGCATGATATATAAGACATACATCATCACCGTTCAATAAAGATTGCCATACAATTGTCTGCATATTGGCTCCTGCGGGTAAGAAGTTCGCAATGCTTCACAGTCAGAGTCAAACAGTAAATGTCAAAGTTTTGTCACATACACTGAAATCTGCGACCTCCTAAGTGAAGGAGGAATCGACATCCGCTTCGTAACTGTAACATGGTTAGATGACAACTACAAGATCACCCTCAATAACTGCCATCCCGATACCTTCAAATGCACCCAAGCAAACAGAAAAACCAAAAAAGGTGGTGGACTGGCAATCATCCACAAGGAACACTTGGAAATTAAAGTGGAAGACCCATTAAACATCAATAAAGCAAATGGCTAATCATGCGTCTATCAACAAATCCCAAAACAAACCTGAAATTCATACTGGTATACAGACCACCAACGTATGATGCAGCCTTGGTAGACACCTTCATAGAAGCATAACCACCTGATCATCCTCAGAGACTTCAACATCTGGTTAGATGAAGAAACCACAACCTCACAAAAAACTCTTACCAGCAAACTAACCACAATGGATCTATATCAGCTGGTCAAAGGAGCAACCCACACGGACGCAATCGTCGCCAACAGAAAATAAATTACCACAGCACCACTGATTCAGATCCTCTGAAGCGACCACTTCATCATCCCATTCGTAATCACACTACTCTCCCCAATAACCAAGAAACAGGGAAAGCTACCGATCATCATGAAAAGAAATTGGAGAACCATACAAAATTCCAACTTAACAGAACTATTGGAGATCAGCAAACCACAAGCAGCAACTATGGACAAAGCTAACCTAGTGTCAGAATTCTCCTTCAATCTGTTGAACCCGTAGTGAAGAAGAAGAATTCTTCCCACTAATTTACCTCTCTGGTCGGCCAAATCAACATACAGAGAGATCTATTCATTGAAAGACCGGATCCAGACGAGACACCAACGGCTGCAAGGGAAGGGTAATGCACAATTTAGTACTTTGAAAATAATAACAGTACAATGAACTCCCAAATCCCTCAAACTAACCTGTGCCAGGATGGAGCATAAAGAATTCCGGAGTTCGTAAAACACAGGGATATTGGTACGAGTAGAGATTCTGTAAATCACATAAGGACAGATAAGTACTAGAAAGATAAGGAGGAGCATAAACAGAGTCAAGAAGAACGGTTCTTACCATACTGGATCCTGAAGAGTCTTAAATGAGTCTTGAATGAGTCTTGAGCTTGATGTTATCCAGATGCCTAAAACCCGCGGCACGAGAACGCCTAAGTTAGCCACCTGTCTCGATGGCACGCAAACACCTAATCTGTGCGCTCCGGTATGTTGGGTGTATGGGAAAGATTGCCGTCCAGTAATCCTTAAAGTCTTTTACTGTGTGTCCGTTGATAGAGAGGGTACAGCAGCATCAGTATCTTCGTGTCGTGGCAGTTTAGAAGATGTAAGACAAAAGAAGTCCAAGTATCAATCCGAGTCATGAGGCGGCGAGCAGTGAAGTACAAAGCGTTTGGCAGCCCAATCCAGCAAGCGGTCCAGGTCGGCAGGTAGCGGTCAAGAACAAGACAAAAACGAGGAGCAAGACAAATCCACAAGGAAATCCAAGGCCGTAACGAATAGAGTATCAGCAAGTCAGGCAAGGAGTAGGAACAGGCAAGGTCAAACAGAGAAAATACACAGGTCAGCAACTTGAATGAAACACAGAAGTTTGTAGGTAGATTCAGAAGCAGCGAGGCTTGTGTAGTCACCTGACCACCTCCCACGTTTCACGAAGACATCATCCCGTACCTGTGCAAGTGACGCCATCGTCTCCAAGGTAACCGCTAGCAACCACAGAGTCTGCGATAGTTTGTTCATTTGGTGAAATGTGGAGATGCAGTCGCGGTTAAGACGGAATCATGCCGTCTCATACTAGATGTGGATAACTCACACCCAGAATCCCCTCCAGATGTAGAATTCTCACGATGTTTACCAGAGAACCTGACAGTTTCCTCCCTCAAAGGGACAACCTTCCTAAAAGCCCAGAACTTGGCGATCAAGCGGGGAGCATGAATCTGACTACTAGGTTCCCAGGTCCTGTCTTCCGGCCCATTAACCCTTCCAATCCAAATAGTACAGATAAATTCCCCTAGATACTTTCGTATCCAGGATATCATGCACCTCGTACTCCTCTTCACCCTGCACAAGAATAGGAGATGGGCGAGACAGAACCCTGGTAGCTGGATGATAGGGTTTCAAGAGAGATACGTGGAACACCGGATGTACTTTCCAGTGCAACAAGAAGCATCGCTACAGGATTAACTACTTTTCGTACGACATAAGGACCAACGTAGTGTGGCAAAAGAGCCTTGTGCTCAGGTATGCAAAGGTTCTTTGTGGACAACCATACTTTTGCCCCCGCAAGATATGGAGGAGTGGGAAAGCAATGAGCATCAGCAACTGCCTTGCTCCGTTCCTGTACATCCATCAGATGGCGGTGTATGTCCTTATGTAAGTCTGATAAGTGTTCAATGCAGGATTTGGCCGCTGGATTGTTGCTATGAATTGTAGAGGCCAAAGGAAGAGAACTTGGATGCCTACCATAAAGGGCAAAAAAAGGTGAAGACTGCGTAGAGGTGTGAAGAGAATTATTGTAGCCGAACTCAGCTAACACCAACACAGAAAGCCAGGTGTCTTGATGTTGCAGTGTGAGACTTTTGGTACTGTTCCAATTTAGCGTTTAAACGCTCTTTTTGGCCGTCGGTTTGTGGATGGTAGGAGCTGGAATACCTATCATCTATTACAAATGATGCAGTGAGAGCCCTCCAAAAGTGAGACGTGAATTGGGAACCGCAATCAGTGATTATGATGTGGAAAGACCAAAGAAGTGAAAACCGTTCTTTAAGAACAGATCTGTCAAAGCTGGTGCAGAAGGGGGACCATGGCAGGGAACAAACAAGACCAACTTGGTGAGGTGATCGACGACCACCCAAATGGTATCAAATACATTAACAGGGGGCAATTCTACTATAAAATCCATTGGATCATAGTCCATGGGTGGTCTGGAATTGGAAGAAGTTGTAACAGGCTGCAAGGTTTCGAAAGAAGGCTCTTACATTGAGTGCAAATAGCACAAGTGGCTATATATTCAGTAACATCTTTTTTTAGTGTAGGCTACCAACACCAGTGTTGAAGCAGATCCATGGTTTCCTGATGCCGGGATGTGCCGCAATCAATGAGTCATGGCACCATTGTATTGCATGGCAATGCGTGGAATGATCAGGCAAGTAAATACAGCCTTGTGCATAAGGGAGTGACTGCACTATATCCAATTTGTGTGTTTGGAAATCCTGAGGATTAGTTTTCACCCAATCCTGGAGAGAGGTACGTAAAAGAGGTTGTACTGTGCAACTACACACAACCTGGTGCGGAAGAAGAATAGGATCTTCCTCTCTATCAGAATTTGGAACACTGTTTAAGTGAGAAAGTGCATCAGCCTTAGTATGTAATGAACCAGGTCTGTAAGTGATCACGAAGTGAAACATAGAAAAAAACTTGTGCCACCTAGAATGATGTGCCGTAGTGCATTTGACTGATTGGAGAGCAAGAAGGTTCCGATGATCTGTATAGACTTGAACAAGCAATTTAGTACCCAAGAGATGATGACACCAGACCAAAAAGGCTCTCTGTAATTGTGTAGTTCTTTTTAAATGGTGTTAATTTCCAAGAGTGATAAGCCACTGGATAAAGACCACTGGCATCAGGACATTCTTGTTAGAGAATGGCTCCTAAAGTGACATCAAAAGCGTCTGCCTCAACAATGAACATCAGAGTGGGTTCAGGATGTTGCAGAACAGGCGCCGTTGTGAACGCAGCCTTTAAGGCGTCAAATGAACATTGGGCTTCATCGTTCCACTGGAACACCTTCTTGGAGCTGGTAAGGGCCGTTAAGGGAGCCACAACAGTGGAAAAATCTCTTATGAACCGCCTATATAAATTTGCGAATCCCAGGAAGGATTGGAGTGACATCAGGTTAACTTGTTTAGGCCAATCTAAGACAGCTTTCACTTTGGTGTCACTCATCCGCACCCCTCTGCTGGTAATCTCATAGCCTAGGAACTCAACTTCGGAGGCATGGAGAAGGTGCAATTTTCCAACTTGGAAAAAAGATGGTTAGCGCGCAGCCTTTGCAAAACCTTTGTGACATGATTCACATGTAATTCATATGAGGGGGAATAAATCAATATGTCATCCAAATAAGTGACAAGAAACAGATCCATCATGTCCTGAAAAATGTCATTGATAAAATATTGAAATGTAGCCGGGGCATTACCCAATATTCACAAAGACCATATTTGGTTTTAAAAGCGGCCTTCCATTCATCGCCTTTGCGTATTCTAACCAGACTGTAAGCGCCCCCTAGGTCAAGTTTTATAAATATTACTGAGGGTCCTAACTGATCAAGTAGCACAGATATCAAAGGGTTCGGGTATTGATTCTGAATCGTTATTGCATTTAATTCTCTATAATCAATACATGGACGGAGGACACGAGGGCCGAAAAAACCCTGATGTAACAGCCT